>NC_140194.1:18730530-19330530 GCF_965226575.1 Pagrus pagrus
AGAGTTAAAAAGGCTCAAGTAAAGATCAAAGAATAACCTTGAGACCAAGACTTGTTGTAGTACTATGTATAGGCATGGGCACTCTTTAATTTGGGGCTGAAATATTCTATTATGAATGCCCTGCGTACAAAGCTAACAGAGTATATCTATACAACAGCGAGCTCAACACAAGCTGAATGCGATTCATATGTTGTGAATTAGACGCCCCGGTTTAGAAAGGAAGTGACAAAAGCCTGATGAAATCTGAAGAGAAGTCAGCAGGTTATTTCTCTGGTGTTGGAATGTCAGCTCATGAGATGAGGCATGAAACGGATTATAGAAATGTCCCTCTGAAACTGGAAAGCCTCGACATGTAGGGAAACCTATATTTAGCCCCGGCTTTACCGCATATGACTCTTATATGTATTATTTGACCCAGAAACTGGGTTTTCCACAGTGTCAAATCTCTGCATTGATGGGGGAAAAAAACCTAATGGAATGTCGCCTAATCCGCCCTGGATTATAAATCAATAAAGGATTATGGATTATGGAATTTCATTGGGAATTTCATGTTTTGGAAAGGTCTATTCAAGGACAACATGTTGTCCAGCCTCATGAATATGACTCAGTGACCTCTGTACCTCCCTGTAATTTTCTTGCAGCCATTTTGTTCTTGCTTCCTGTCAGGACGTATGGGGATTTTATGTCAGCACGCAGCTGTGCATGTTGACACCATGTGCGTCCCATGTGGAGGTCTGTACAGTAAAACGAGGCAGTCGTACGGTCAGTTGGGTACACGTTTTGTCATCTGGAAGTCATGAATCACCTTTTAGACCTCCTCGCTGCTTCCGAGGAAGAAACACGTAACTGCAGCTGCGTTCGTGTTTACACTTTGATTACGTAAAATATAAATGGCCTCTGTTAAATCCTGCGAAACAGAAGCTGCTTTCATGGGTGACTAGTGCTTCGTACAATGCTATACATCCGAAGAATCTCTTGTAACATCACAAACAAAGGATGGTTTACATGTGTCGAAAATGACTGGTATTTCGGCCGTGGAGCTTCTCCTTATAGATGTGGTTGAACCTGACCGTCACAGTTGCACTTCTCTGTAGGTGATGATTTGACAGCGATGACTGAATACCTTTCACAGCTCAGGTGCCACAGGCGACAGCTCTAGGGGGACCGGAGAGGCTTGTCTTGATAATAACACAGATAGAGGAACGTTACTCTCTGAGGAACTAGATACTGCTCGGTGGCTTGTTTGCTGCGTGTGGAGAGCGTGACCGTGTCCCATGTTATCACTTCCCCATCAGTCACCTGTCTGGCTGAGGTGTGAGTGCAGAGACCAACAAGCAAATGACAGGAAAACTTCATCTTCGATTTCTTCTTCTAGTTAGTTGTATTTAAGGGACTGATTTTTGCTTGTTTACCTGACATCATAATGAACGGTTCAACTTCATAATCTATATGGCATCGATCTTTTATAGCTGTCTCTAAGTGTGTTGTCCTGATATACGGAAAAATATCAGTACCAATACCATTTTAACAATATTTAGAGCACAAAAGTTTTGGGAGCCAAGAAGTAACCCCAGTAAAATGTCAAGTTGTCGTTTTTACCCTTCAGTTTTTGTACAAAGTAAACAAACCAGATATAACATGCTAATTAGCAAATTTTAAAGGAGCTGGACAGATCAAGGCTAGCGGTTTCCCTCCGTTTCCAGTCTTTGTGCTAAGCTAAGCTAAACGGTTGCTGGCTTTAGCTTTAAATTCAGCATTAAGACTTTTAACTCTTGTCAAAAAGGTGAATAAAAGCTGTTTGAGAGGAAGTTCCAGCAGCATTAGCTGTAATCCTTTTATATAATACACAGAATATATTGTCTAGATCACCAAAGATATGCAGTTTGGAGGGAAGTAAAAGTAATTGGATTTTCGGAAACAAGAATCAGGAAACATTTTTTGCCATAAATGGATGCTTTTATAACTGGGATAATCTGATAATAAGACAAAAAAAGTAACCACACATGCCAAAGTGGCTCCATCACTCTGTATGAACTTGTGGCTCTTGTCACCATCCAACAGCTCACACACTATAAACAACCACTGGCATTAACTGTTTTTCTGTGTGCTGTAGCTTTTCCAATACTCCCCGACAGCTGAACATGACGTCTACCTTAATGCACTGTTTGCATCCTGTGACCAACAGCTGGATGCAGAGACGTTATAGGCTGCTGTGAATGCCCCGGGGCCTGACATGTTTCTTTTGAGAAGCGGCCCTCTGGGGTAAAAAGTTTACCGCCAGCCAAGAAACGAGGCTGCTGAACTGAACCAGCCGAATTCTTTGGTTTCCACAAGTTGTAATGCCAATTACAGAACCATTTGCTTCGGTCAGATGCTGCCGCCGCTGCTCTGAAGGTTTGTGAGAGTTTGAATGTTTGCCTGAAGCAGAGTCAAGCTGAAAGTATGAGGTCAGCAGGGTCTTATTAGATGGATTTCAAATGCATGCCAGTCTCAGAAAAGAATTAAAATTCTTCCACTAATCAGAAAGTTGGTGGTACTGTCCCAGGCCCCCGCAGTCTACATGGTGAAGTGTCCTTTGTCAAGATACTGAACCCTGAATTGATCCCAGTGGCTGTTTCATCAGTATGTGAGTGTGTATGAATGGTTATCCTGATATGCAGGTGGAACCTTGCCTGGTAGCCGCTGCCTCCAGTGTGTGAATGTGTGAATGCTGACTGGTTTTAAAGTGCTTTGAGTTGTCGGATAAGACTACAGAAGGATAATATTAAGGCAGTCCATCCACCATTTCTTGATTGGTAGCTTCAGCTTCCCTTTGTCTTCCTGTAGGTTTATATACAGTACACGTGTCCCCTCCATCTACACTGTGACCCCCAAAATGTTGATCACTTGGATTAGTAACTGTGGTATGATTTCAGAACTTAAATCTATTTTGACTGTTAGTTATCAGTGATTAAACACTTAAACATTAGTCAGTAAGCTTTTATGATGATCGATTGATCTTTTCAATCATTTCTCAGTTCCCGCTCTGCCAGTGAGATGCCTTTTCTGGTTGTCTCTATTTTATATAATTGTAAACAGAATATATTTAAGTTTTGACTGTTTTTTTAAGACAAAAGAAGCAATTTAAGTGAGGGATGCTCGATGATATCAGCATGTCATCGATACTGGCTGATAAAGGCTTTAAAATGTGATATTTGCATTTGGGCTGTCATCACAACAGATGTTAACTATTTTTCTATTTTTTAACTAATTTTGTTGTGTACATATTGGTATTGCATCAGTAAATGGTCAAAAAGAGCTCATGAGAGATAGATCGTGCATCCCTAATTTGAACATGTCATCTCAGGTTTAGTGGCATTTTGTCACAATTCTTTGA
This sequence comes from Pagrus pagrus, assembly GCF_965226575.1. Taxonomy (NCBI): domain Eukaryota; kingdom Metazoa; phylum Chordata; class Actinopteri; order Spariformes; family Sparidae; genus Pagrus; species Pagrus pagrus. The sequence goes on from NC_140194.1 coordinate 18,733,907, forward strand.
CATTTTGCACATTAAACTATTCATCAGTCAATAAGTGAAACAAATCCAGACACACCTGAGAAGTAATAGATGAGAAAAAGTACAAAGGAATCTAAATTTGCACACCCATTTACATCATGGTAATGGTTTTATTTGCTTCACAGTTTTGAAAAAATTAGATGTTATACTTTTCAATAAAAACAACCAAGAGAGAAGCAGAGGAATGTGAGAAATTGAGAGCAAACCGTGGCAAAACAAAGAACATAAACACTTGGCACAAATTTCAAGAAAGCACGGAGAGTTTGTATCAACTGTGAAAGCTCAAACTGTATTTGTGTCAACGAGCAAAGGACTGTGAAGCAATCGATGTCCAGACTTTGACATTAACTGAGCTCTGGAATAGAAAAGGAAAACTATCTCTCGGGATGAGCTATGTCTCGCTGGCGAGAGAAGCTGCGGTTGGACCTCGATTTGAGAACATTTGTGTAAGTGCCTGTAGACACAGATAAGTCATTCTCTTTGGATTCACTTAAGAAGCTTACTGCCAACCGCATGAATGGAGGGAGGGAGGGGAACCTGCAGGAGAGTGAAATATTATTTTTTAAACCTTGTTCCTTATAAATATTCAGAGTCAATTATTTTAAGTCATGTGCCTCCCGTGCTGTATTTGATTGACGAAATTTAAACATGATAAGCAGATTTTAAACAGCACCGCGGGGGGTGCTTTAAGGCAGAATCCAAAGGGGGATTATTTCCCCCAGTTTAAGTCTAAACAGTGAAAGCTTCTTTCTGCTCAGGGGAAATAAAAGATAATAAGCTTTTTGTGAGTGTGATGTTAAGAGCAAAATTAGTTTCTTTCCTCCTTCTTCTTCACCTCTGCATCTCTCGACCTCTCCTCTCGCGTTCGTCCCTCTGTGCTCCATCTAGCCGAGCAGAGTGGCCATCAGCTCGGCGCTTCACATCGTGTTACGGTGAAGTGCAAGGTCAACAGCATTGCAGGCGAAGGCTATTTTAGTCATTCGTTGAGCCAATGTGGAGGACTCTCCCTCCCTCCCACGCATCAAGAGGCACGAGCGAGCATGTTCATATGCACATCGTCACAAACTAAGCTCATCGCAGAAAACTGACAAACTGGCAGCTCCAACTGGCATGAGCACAGATGCATCTCTCAGTCCAAAGTCTTCCTCTTCTGATTTGCTCTTCACTGTTTATTCTTAGTTGTGTTATTTTCTGTAAATAAACGCATGGATTTGTATGAAGAGCTTTGTCTCACTGCAGCGTGTGCTGCGCCAGAACGCTCAGTTGCTTCCGGCTGCATGATCACTTTAGTTCTAATTAAATTAAGCAACTATTTTTGTAAGTACACTCTGTTTGTTCCAAAACTTCCATGATTTTTTTCCCCGCTGGCAAATTTGAGACGATTCAGTGAAGAAATGTGAACATGGATTTATGTTTACGAGCTGGGGGATATTTTGGAGTTACTCTGTGTTGACTCATAGTGGAGTCATGTCGTGACACATATAATCACAGCATTGTCTATTAATTTTGAATAAGCAAAAACTGATCTGATGCATTGTAGCAGTGTTCACTGCATTGTCACAGTTACTCTCACCAGTGCTGTGCCCGTTCAAAACAGCAATATCAAATATGTTGATGTTTATGTTACATAATCTGAAAGATTACAACAGCACTTTCCGAGCGGGACGAAAACAACCGGTGAGAGAGGCATCCCAGACCAGCTGAAGGTACATTCTAGCCCTGGAGGCTAACATTAGTGAGCATACTACTGTTGACAGAAGCTTCAAATCTCACCTCTCGTTCAGTCCTGTGTTGATCCTGTCTTCCCACTCATCCAGCCTTGTTTAGCCTTCTGCATTTGTTTGTTTTTTTTTTTATAAAAAATTACCACAGCAAGTTGTCAAACCTTGCTATAATCTCCATTTTTGTTTACATCTGCTTCCCCATGTGATCACGTGAGAGGGATCACGTGTGAGCCCAGCTTCAGCCTGCAGAGCCATGAAGCCAGAGCACAGAAGCCACGCATCCGCTACTTAACACAGTGGTGATCATGGTGTCCAATTTGCACCAAATTCAGCACTGCACATACAGTATGTAAGTCATCAGCAACAACCCTGCAAAGTGTGAAGTAGATCTGATGAACGATTCTCGAGATATGTGTATAACAGACAGACAGACAGAGATTCCTTTCATTATCTATTAATTAGTCAAGAGGTTCCCAACCTTTTTGACAAAAAGGACCAGACATGAGCTATAATTTTTGCAAATTTTGACCCAAATGTGACGTAAACTGTAAAATGTTTTCATTCTCATATTTACACTTTTATATTGAATATTTAAATGTTAAATAAAAATGATTTGCCTGGAGATATGTAATGAAAAGGTTGCCATATACAGGAAAATATAACAAAACACAATTCACTGTCTGACAAACAGACCAACGATGTTATGTTTTCTATCACATAAGACTGCAAATCCTCACAACGGAGATGTTGGGAAAATATTTGGTACTATAGCTTGAAAATGACCCAAATGATTATCAATCATTATAGCTGCTGATTAATTTTCTCTCAATCAATTAATTGACTAATCATTTCATTCACTTATTAATATCCTGATCATGATTTTAGCCATTATACACACAAATACTTCTATTAAGCTTTAGCATTATTACCCTGGTGCACACACACTTACACAGACACATTTCCCTGCCCTAACTGGCCAGTTTATGACAGCGACTTTGCTCTTCTTTCAAGGACACAGTTGTGTGTGTGTGTGTGTGTGTGTGTGTGTGTGTGTGTGTGTGTGTGTGCAACACAAGTCTCCTTACATTAAAGCAGTGAGCTGACTCACTGTGACCGAGCACATAGAGCTTTATTGTCCTGACTGTGGACCCTCAGCTCTTGACAGACACGTCGGCCGCCGCAGGGATCAGTCTTGTGACCTTTTGGCTACAGTGCATCCTTTGTAGCCACTGGACCGCTGTGTGACCAGAAATGCAGCAGTTGCGCCACATGGCAAACAGTGACCATCAGCATTACATCATGCTGGCGGTATCATCAATGATTTTCTATATGCCCCGGTCGCGCGCTGGAATCGTTTCTTGACATGAAAAGGCCTCTAATAACGCGCCGCAGATGGCCTGTTACTGCAGCGGTGTGTAATCTGAGCTGCGTTCAGAGCCAGGCGACAGTGTAGATATGACTGTACAGCAGGATAGCGCTGACGGTAAGACAGCTGGCAGGCTGATGGGAAGGACTCGGCCTCTGTGGTTTGTGTCTGGTAGTCTGATCGCTGTCATGCAGTCAGATGATCTCAGATGCTCTTTTTTTGTCCCCAGCCTCAACACAGCATCCTATTGTGTTACACACAGCTAGATATATACATGAGGGGAAATTTGACTATTATGTGTTTGTGTTATTCAAGATCAGACTTTAGGAATTTTATTGTGCTGAGATTTCTGTGTAAATCGTATCCATTTCAAGGATAACTCTTATCTTTAATAAATCCCATTAGAGGAGAAAAAACAACAATGATCTCACTCTGCTAACAACAAGTATTGATTAAGTGGCCGAAGCCTCATTCACTGTAGTCCCCTTCCGTGCCATGGAGCTCCATTGTTGTCAATAAAGCACATCTATGAGCCACACTAGCCAAGTTTATCAATATTCTCTTAACGTATTAGGAGCTTGAGGTGTGGCCAGTTCTCCAGCCGGAAAACCATTATACAATTGCAGAAGAAGAGGGTGCATCAAGACAACATACTTAAAAGGGCGCCAGTCCAACCTAAAACAGTGCTTCATGTTTTAATGCGAGAGGGCTGACATCAGACTGAGCCAGTATTTTTCGTCACCTCAGCTGAACAGAAGTTTCAGTCGGAGCGGAAAAAACAACTCATCGGTCATTTAGGTTTAATGACTAATCTACATCAGAACTCATTAAGATTAAGCGCATTAACCAGCTCAAGTGGACATAAAAGCTTTCTTTTGTGAATTTTGCCACTTTGATCAAACCTTTCTAAAGCCAATACTTCAAAGTGCTGGCAACGTAGCTACTGTTGTACAGGATGATGTGTTCCTTCATTACTATAAAAATAAAGCTGTAGATTATTTTGACTCAGTGCCTCAAATACTGTCCTGCTGCTGTGAATGTACGCTCAAGCACCAAATATGGATCAGTCTATTTACTCCAGATTGAGAAACCTTTGGTAAAGACCACCATGCCCAGCTGTTTTAGAAAGATGCCAGAACGTTGTGTCTTGGCCAATGGCAAGTACAGATCCAATGCCAGTGCATTTTAAAAACGTGTATAAATATAATTTTTAACAGCTGCACAGGACAAATACAAGTTTGCTGACGTGTGCCTGAAGTTACACAGGTTGCTTGTCATTAATTCAGGTGTACGGGACGATGTTGGGAAGTAGCAGGGTTCAGTTTCAGGGCTAATGAATGATGTGATGTCAGATCGGTGCATAGACTTACATACTCGCTGAAACCCGATCAAGCATTTCCGGTATCAGAACAAGACTAATAATAACCCCTTGTTGTCGCTGTGTGCTTGTGACAGTCAGCCTGCATGAGACAAGACTGGAACTTATTGTAGAATCAACACAACAATCTCTCAGATATAAACTTTACCAGCTGTTTCTCTTCAGGTCTTCATGATGCTTAAGTCCCTCAGAAGTCCTGTATACTGTAGCTCAAACAGCTCAGGCTGTATGTGGTGAAAATACAGATTTTTGACATCACGTTGGATCATCAACAATAAAAAGAGACGACTAAATCATCAAGGGAAGATGAATCAGACGGAAAAGACATTTACTTCATCCTTGATTCTGATGTAAGCTGGACAGACGTCCACATAGACTCATAAATTTGAACAAAAAATGATAAGTTTGTCCAGAAATCTTGTGCTCTGCATGAGATACAGACAGTACAGTCACATTACAGTATTTTTCAGTGCACACGTTCGGTAAATTCAAGGGCATTTTGGAAGGTCGCACAGCTGTTGATGGACATGTTGGCAGCAGTTGACTTGACAAGACTTTCTATCCAGAAGGACCTTTTTTTTTTTTTGGTAGTTCACCTCAGTGAGCTGGCAACTGGCCTGTAGTGTCTGTTTGCCAGTAAACGCTGGAAAAATACTAAATCCAAATGACGCTGAAGAGTTGGATCTTTTTTGAACATTGTTGTCCTTTGAACAGTAGAAGCAGCTCCTCCCTGACCTGACTAAAGGTGAACCTTGCATCCGCGCCTCAAATCCTCCTGAAGGCCGACTGAGGCTTTGAGAGTGACCCCAGCTGTGTGGTGCTGCGTCTGGGGGCAGACGGGCCGAGGGCTCCTGTGGGGCCGCAAGGGCCAGATTACAGCCTGCCTTTGTTCTGGTGGTGTGGCCGGCAGACCTGCCTGCCCGCTGCATTAGTAGCCGAGCAGACCCCCCCTTCACCAGATGGTTCCCATCCAGATGTCCCCCCTGCTCTTAACCAGGCCCCCAGGGACGAGACCTGTCTCCCGTGGCTGATAGATGGCTCCAGGTAGTGCCTTCTCGGCCCTCTGGTTTTAAAACCGTGTGTTCAAAGGCCTGTGTATCGTTAAGCGTGTGAGTAGCTGCCCAGTGCTCTTATCCAGCACCACAGACGCGAGGATTGGATACAGCTACTCATTTTAAATCTTTAAATCCCATGTCGCCTCTGCATATAGACACAGTTTCTATACAGTAGCAGCACCAGAGCCGCTGTGTGTGAACCCAGTGAACCTGACAGACCAAATGAAAACTGTGCTTCCCGTGACAGGACGGGCAGTTTGGCAGAGAAAGCATGCATTATGGCACCTATGCTCGAGGCATGTGTGTGTTGTAGGGGAGCTGCTTTTCTTCCTGCTTGAATGAGGGCAACACTGCTCCGTGTATGTGTGTTTATGTGTGTGTGTGTGTGTGTGTGTGTGTGTGTGTGTGTGTGTGTGTGCACTACTTACCTCTGTGGTGCCTGTCAGAACGTGTTAGCAGCAGCTCTCCCAGCAGTAGGGGAATGGGAGACGTTCGGTGTGTCCTTGCTCTTTAAATCGCAATGAGACATCCAAAAGCTCTCTGCGATCAGGCTGGTTTTACTGTACAGCACTTTATACTGTGGCTCTGCCTCCCTCAGTGAATGGTCACTTCAGCTCTCATTCATCTTTTGGGGCTGTTAGTTTTAACGTGGCTGTTGGACTGGAGAAGCTATTAATGGTTGAGTCCAGGTAGGACGATGATCAACGCTCTATTTCTGGGTAAAACATCCCACTTTTGAACTCTCGTACTTCCTCTCCAGACTGCTTTAAACCCCAGCTTTACTCAGAACGAGTCTCGCTTTTATTACATGTGGCTTAACAGTAGCCGCTGCCATTACCTCAGAGAGCCGTGCTTCGGCTAGCTATCGTGGCTGTGTGTTGGCTAATCACGTAGCCCACCTCAGGCCCTCCGTGTTCCTGTTAGCACGTCCATCCCTATAATCCGTATCCTCTGGGCAGTGAGCGTTCTTCGATGCGATCCCAAACATCTGTTCACTGGATTATCCCCACCTCCTTAACATTCGGCCTTTCTCTGGAGCATTCTCGCTTTCCTCTCTCAGGAAGCTCAGTACAGTGTGCATTTATCCCCACAGACAGCTGTACACAGTGTACTCAAGTCCTCCATGCTTGTATAGTTGACCTGGACGAGGTTCAGCGTGATGTCGGTGGCCAAGTTTTCTGCTCCTGCTGCTCCTTTCTGCATCAAACACTTTTCCGCTCTTGGTTCAGTCTTAACTTCTTAATCTGTTTGTTATTTATGTCTAATATGATCACTGCGTCTTTGAGCAATGGTGAGTGGTTCCTTCATGTGGAAACTGCTGTCTCTTAGCTGAATCTTCAAGCACTGTGTTCCCAACATCCACCCAATACAAAGTGTCCATTCAGATGCATTCATGTTGTTATGAAAGCAAAATGAATGAAAATAACACACAGAAACAAGCTGCCATACCCCTTTTCCAACCACAGTTAACCAAGTGCTGGTTCTGGGCTGGTGTTAGTGCTGGTTCAAAGTTGGTTCAATCAGAAATGTTTCTCTCTTTAACATTATGAGACGTTTTTCACAATTTTCATTAATTTCTCAGGGAATAAAGCACAGGTCTTAGTGTGAGTACAAATGGGGGCTGTTGGGCCTTGGTGGAGGTATGCACTCTACTGAGTGCAATTATATTTTTTAAATGATATCACATTCATTCAGGGTTACCGTTCACAAGAAAAGGACACATTTTACTAGATCATAAGTCTTAACACCAATGTGAAAATCTAGCTTATCCTGCTTAACGATTATTGTGCCACGTTCCATCAGCCAGCCTGTATGTTTCGCTCTGCTTGCTCCAGTCAAGTGAGCTGAAACGTGACCTTCTCATCCTTTCTGGCCACTCCGAAGCTGCTCACGACAGTAACTACTACTGTAACAGCATGGATGGACGACTATTAAGATTTAAGCATTAGCTGACTTTACTGGGTTTTCACAAACGTAGTTTAAGTGACTCGATTGAGCTGAACTAGACACACAGCCTGGCTGAGAGAATGTGTCTCGATAATCATTTGAGCTCGATTATCTTGTTTCGATAATCGTTGGAAGCCAAAATCCTAATTTCGATTAATGGCTCACTCCTGCTTGTTGAATTTAGCATGATAAGCTACTGGCCTATGGGTATTACATCCCTTGATGTAGTAAAATATGTCCTGTTGTTCAATCCTGAATACATGTAATATCTTTTAAAACAATGATTGACCTCAACATTGGGAGTAATGTGCTATTTTTCCTCTAAGAGCCACATTTAATCTGTCTTCATGTCACTTTTCCTGTCTTGCTGACTCCACTCGACTCCACTCAGCCAGTTTCTCGCGACAGGAAATTGATTGTCCAAATGGGCCTGATTCAATCTGAGGCTTCTTACATGGTGTCACAGCAATCAGACACCGATGAGATTACAGACATTAGGAGTCACGGTCGGACACAAGGCCATCTGGGATGATGGAAGCAATTGAGCAAACTAGATCTGTGTTAGTCATGTCGCCTATTTGAACCTGTTAACTAGACTGTCATTCGTCAGATATAATCTAATTAAGCACCGTCTGTCAAAAATGAAACGGTTGTCTCCTTTTATTTTTTCATCTTTGAAGTGTTTGTTTAGAATTTCATTTTCATTCCTAGAAAGTTTTCAGTATTTAAATTTACGTCTGTCCTGTTTTCTGTCTTTCTCATTTGGTCTGTAAGGCACAAAAAACCAGCATGTTTCTCATTACCTTTTCTCTCTGTATTCTGCGGTTGTGAGCCGCCCTTTGAAGAGTTATTTTAAGTTTCTAAAGAAAACAAATTCGGCTTTTGTTTGTGAGTTTCTGGGGAAGGTTTGCCTCAGACTAATTGGTAGCCTTGGTGCATGACAGCGGCATATGGTGTTGCGCAGAGAGATTTCAGAAATTAAAATAACATTTTCCAAGATGGGTGTGCATCACATGTGGGAGTTTAAAGCCAGGTCCATACTGTAAATAGCATTTTCAAAACACAATTGCAAAGCACTTTACAAAAGCGAGGCAAGGACGTTCCATGCATGTTTCACAATTTTTATTTTCAGCATATCGTCTTTGAGAGTACTAAATCAAGTTTTCCTCCAGGAAGCTTCAAGTGAACATATAATGTGATCGATCAATAAATCATCTCATTCAGACACATACTCTTTTGTTTGCTAAATCTACTGCTGGAGCTAGCAGCTGCTTAGTTTACCTAGCTTAGGCATCCAATTGAGACTCCAAATAACCCCACGATAAAACCACAATGTGTTTTCGCTGATGTTTGAATTAATGAGCTTTAAATGAATAATTCTATATGCTATATTTACCAATATAAGAATGGTGTCAACACAGCAAATTACTAGGGTGCATTTGAAGCTTAGAGCCAGACTGATGAACTGCAACTTCCTTGGTTGGAAAATAATCTGGGGGCTTTTGTTTCTCCTTTCTTTCCTTCATGTCATTTCTCCACTGTTGCTTTTCAATTAAGGCATTAAACAAATGTTCAGATTTCCACATATTTCCCAAAAGGTTGAACTACTCCTTCAACCATAATCGCAATCAGTCGAGTTCATACCTCCGACCAGGCCCAGGCGTACCCTTGTGTACTCAGTCATAGATTCCCGGCACTTAAAAACGCCTGATTTTTTCATCAAGATCCAAGCATATTCCCTGAAGTTAATCAAAATGTTGACTACCCTATCTCACAATGTTATAGAGAGTGAGACTAAGACCCATAAACCATCCAAGTTTCTCGGAAATCCGTTGAGTAGTTTTTGTGTAATCCTGCTGACAAACCAACCAACAAACAAACTGACGTGGGTAAAAACACAACATCTTATGTGGAGGTTATAAATCTAAAAATCCATACAATGAAAATGAAATATCTTTTCTGACGTTTGCGTAGATGCTTGTGACTGCAGGCGTAGTGGAGGAAAGGTGCCTCCCTTATAAAACGCTAGGAACAACCTTGATTGTTCTGTTTGGGGTCATGTTTATCATTTAGATCTGAAGCCTTGATATTCACACTACATTTAAATTCCCTGTAACACAACAACAGGGGTGACAGTTAAACTACAACCGCATAGATACCTGTCGCTGTTTTGTTTGAACTTGTAACTCCAGTTGTGATGATTTGCATTGAATGATGACAGTTATAGCTGAGAGCAGAAGCCTAATTTAAAAGCGGTTCAAGGGGTTTCAAAGGTATGAGGACATTAGCATTTTCTCAACTTACAACTACAGCAAAAAAGTAAACTTTAAACTCTTGCAGAAGTCACAGAGAGTTTCTGTCTCGCAGCCACAAGAAAGAAAATCCTCGGTAATGGACTTCATGACATTCAGACTGACTTACGGCCAATCAGAGCTCTAATGATCGGGTTGTCTGCTCTAGCAGGAGGCTTTATTATGTTTAGCATGCCACAAGTTTCTGCACAACGTCCTGAGGCAAAAGAAATCCAGAGGCACACAGACACACCTCAGGTTGGCAGATACTTAAATCATTAAATGTAGAAATAAAATCTATATTTACTCACATCAATCCATCTGATAACTGTTGAGGTATTTCTGTCAACAAAACAAGTCAGCAGCAACATGTCTCTCCAGTCCCTGTGACTCTGACTAATCTGTTTTATCAGCAGAAAGTAGTTCCAACGAAAGCTTTTTACAGCGAGGTCTGGTTAAAAAGAAAGAGTGGGAATCGTAACTGTGCTTTTAGTCAAACTGCACACTCTGTTCAGATGGATTTGGTTCAGCTGCTGTGTGAGTTGCGTAATGTTATCAGTGGTGTGTATTAAGCCCACGCTGGTTTGCATTTGTGTGTTTGTGAGCATCTTTGTGTGTCTCTGAGTATCTGGATCACTGAAAAGAGCTCCAGACAATAGACGCCCTAATCACTGTCTTTGTGCTGATTCACAAAACATAACTTTACACATGAAGCCTCATCCGTCAGGTTTCAACAGGTCCTGTTGAAATAAAGCTGCAACCAAATGAAGTACGGTCACGTTCGGTCTAGTCGCTGAAAGCAAAGCTGACTGTCGAGGCTGAATGAATGATGGACGGGATGAATGATGCAGATGTGCCATTGAGAGCGGCCTGCTGAGTGTGAGAGCGGGTGGGTGAATGAAAAGGCCGGGAGTGGCTGGTGGAAGTTTGAACATGTTCCCAGAATAGCTGCTGTTCCCAGACTGAGGCTGACAGGTGATGCTTTGCTTCGGTTTGTCATTTGACTGTACACACACCTGTTTCTCTTCCACTGCTGTATTATATTCTGTGTTTATATCTGCATCATCGCTTTAAGCAGAAAATAGTTTTTTTTACCATCTTCCTCTTTCCTTTTATGTCCCTGCCTTCATTTACTTAACCATCTATAATACTTTTCTTTCATTAATCAATACAAGCTTTTCCTCTGTCAGATATTCCACTTGCTTTCAGGTCACAGAATAATACAATTACAATCAAATCAAAAAGAAAAGTCTCATCCCAACACCTTCAACCTATTCTGTACCTGTTTGTTCTTCTTAAAAAGAAAAGTTTAGAAACCCTGATGATGTTTTTTTGTCTTAATAATTTGCCATATTGTCCTAACCACACTCTATTGGCTCTGTTCTGATATGAATCCTGTTCTCTGCTGGTGCAATGACCCGTTTTCCTCATGGGGATCATTAAAGTTTCATTTAATCTAATAGACCATAACAGCACAGTTGACTGATGCTGATGCTGCTGCTGCTGCCATAAACTGTGGCAATGTACAGTAGTAGGCTGTTGCAGCTGCAGAAGTTATCTTTCTTTTTTCAGAATCACAGGAAAAGTCTTGCAAGCTGTGGTTTGAAAGAAATCAGAGGTGATTAATTCACTGTACAATCCAACACTCGACAGACCTCGGTATTTCTGATGGTGCTGTTTTTGGTTTTGTTACAAAAACACTTGAGGTTTTGAAAAATATTGTTTGAGTTAAAGTGGATGCCTTCACAATGTTAAAAACATGTTTGAAAGGATAACTTCTCCCCCGTGCGTAGTTTTTCAGTCTTTTTGCTGAGTTGCAGAGCTATGACATTACAAAACCTTGACTCTTCAGTTGTATTGATGGTCCTGGAGCAACATTAACTATGATGTTGTAAGAACAATACAAACACGGCGATTGTTGTTCTCATACGTTCTGGCTGTGGAAACAAGTTGTGAACATGACATTGACATGTCATCACCTTTGAAATTGGGAAAAGCACAAGCAAACCATTTCTTACTCCCACATCAGGCAGTTACAGACCAACATAATTCATCTGGAGTCTTGTTTCGGACCACCTGGCAAATATAGGTCCAATATTCACTCTCTTTCAGCTCTGTTTTTGTCTCTATCAACTCCTGAGGGAAATATCTGTCTCTATAGCTGCTAAATGCTCCACTATGTTCAACAGCTAGTTGCTAAATGAGTTTTTTTCTGTGTAGAAATCTGCACACGGGAGCCGAAAATGATGCCGCAAGAGCAGTGAGAGTGAACCAGAACAGTGACGTTGTTGGTTGGAAAGCTAAACAATGAGCTGAAAGTTATTATGCTTTACGTTTTATTTACAACCTGAATTATCTTTTGTTTCTGATAAAGATTGCCTCCTAAAGGTCGGCAATTCTTATAATCACTAAAGCAGTCTGGATTCAAACATCATGTTGTCAGTCGGGTCATCTTTTCTTCTCACAGCTGGATCATGTTACACAGAGCAGCACAGTCTAACAGCATGGCAGGCTATAAACCTGTCAAAATCAACAAACTGCAGAACTGTGATGGAAAGAGAGCGCAGCGTGATGTATGTGCGGTTTCGCCAGCCTCATTTCTGCTCACTGCTTTGAAGCTCCTGCTAATGATGCTAACAATCTAAACTGCTCCTCAGTCACAGGATGCAGCATTTTTTAATGTCTGCTGTTTTCTAATCCCAGATGATGATCTAGAGCACTAAAGTGTGAGTAAAGCCAGAGACTTGATATAGCATATCTGGGCAGAGGTCATGATTAATATGATATTTGTCTGAATGACTGCTATCCCCAGCGAAACGTTTAATATTTGTCCAAACTGGCAACTCAGAGTCTGTTATTAGTTTTAATTAAATCTTCAGTTTCATCATGTTATGAAAGACTTATTTGAAAGTGAAAACAAAGAAGCACTTCCCTGAAATGTGAGTCATATTTGTCCGTTTATTTGCAACAAAGCAGAAGTTAGATTGCCAGGATTTCTGTAATAACATAATAAATAATTGATTTACAGCATGTGCATGTTGCTCGAGCCGAGTCCAGTCATGTCTTTGCAGTAAGCTGCTCTGACTGACAGGAGTAATGGGAGAAACTATATGAAACACTGTGTCTGTGTTGTACAGTATGTTCTGCTGTATCACTGCAGCCACTCGCTGTGTCTCCCCCCTGATGCAACAGCCCTGCAGAGGGAAGATGAAAGCGCTCTGTTGCAGCACCCTGCCTCCCCGCCTTCATCTTCTCTCCATCCCACCCAACCCACTACACCACCGGGGGCACACTGGGGGGGGGGAGGAGGGAGAGATAAAAAGAAAGGGGGAGGATGGCGCAGAGAGAGGAGAGCGAAGAAAGAAGGGTGGAGGAGGAGGAGGAGGGAGATGAGACGAGGGGGATGAAATCCTCACTTAAATAATAGAGAGCGGGAGAGTCATTTTCAAGCGAGTGCGCTCCCAAGTGTCCCAGTTTCTGGGGTTTAGTGAAATCGAGATGAGGCTGGTAATGCCGACAGATTTCACTCTTCCTGGAGAATGTCCCCGCTGTCCTCAGGAGTAAAGCAGAGCAGCGGAGACGCGTCCTCTACGGGCGAAGCAATTCTCCTGCCATATCTTGCTCGCCTCTCACCCCCCTCAGCAGCTTGTTCATCTTGTAAACAAACAACATAAAGTTGTGTCTGGGTGCCCTCGGAGCTCTGACTTCTGTAAAGATCCTTTTAAAGGTGTTTAATAGTTCGGGTCTGCTGCAGTCTGCACTGTTTATCGCTTCCTCCCAGTAAACACTAAACAAACCCTGCTTCACTCACAGCACTCCAGGGCCAGAGGTCAAGGAGGAGCTCACTCACTCAGCAGGATGTGCAAAAATGTGCAGCACGGTCATTTAATGCAGAAATTCCACGAGTAAATACTGATTGAGGGATCCCACTTGGACTGAAGGATTTGGCGATTCTCGCTGGGGTCTTCGGGAGAATATGATTAGGTCAGTGCTTCTTTTACAATGGTATGTAGCTGACACATCGCTTCTGAACACAAAAGTGTTTAAAGTTGAGCGCGCACATTTATAATATAAGATCTGATTAATCCTAACGTCAAAGTCCTTAACAAAGACGTCACAGAATATATTTGTTAACAGCTTTTTCTCTTCAATGATGATCAGAAGTTTTCGATGCGCCAAAACAAACTTTATGAAACAAAAACTGCAACTAAATCTCTATTTAATATTATTTAATATTGTTGACGAAGAAAAGAATCAATGTGATTGTCTGGAGAGATGTTATTGTTTGTCTTAAAAAATCTTGTTGTCAACTGTTGTCATACTTTATGATTTCAGTCACATTACCTTGCCAAGGTCACCATCCTTGGATTTCTTGTCTTTAAACTGCTGCCACCATCTCTGATTTAGTGTCACGGTTTGTTCTGACCATGTATTCATATACCAGTGTGATGTTAGTGCAGACAAGATAAGAGGTAGAGTTTGGAAAGCTGGTTATGACAGTAGTTTGGACCTACAGATAGATAATTGATGAATCCATGCAGAGCTGTCTTGGTGATGGAATTTCCCCTGCAGTGATTTAGAGCAGCTCGACAGCCTCGACAGCCTCGGTGCTCTTGGATGCAGGTTTTTCATATTGCCTTGTCTAAATTGACTGCCTCTCGTTTTATCATACGACCAGAGCAACTGACATGTTCATGCCTAAAAAAAAACACAATCCAATCACCTGAGTAAATGTGAGCTAAGTACGTTTATGCAAAACCACAGATAAGTTCAAACTTGTAGGTTCAATTCCCTATTTTTTTTCTCTCTGTGCTCTGGTTAAGTTTAGAAACAAAACACTTTAGCTTAAAATACCTTTTTTGGCCACAAACACAGCTGTTGTCACACTTGCAAACGTTGAACAGCAGACTCCCAAGAATATGAGTATCGGTGTGCATGTAAGCAATTTCAGTGTGTCTTGATGCACAGGTATTGTCGAAAGGTCGATGTTCAGTTTGAGTGTTTAACCACAGATTGTGTTTCTGTACCAGTGACATGTTGTTGTTGGACAGCGCGTGCCTGCTTTCTCCTCTTCGACATCCATCTTATCATGTTGATGCTTGTTTACTGTGTGAAGATAAACACTGATGTGATGCTGCTATCACTGCACCATCACGTCACAGCTGTTTGTTAACAGCCGTTTGGATGATCCTGTGGCATAGCTGTTGATTTAATGATAAACGTGGATGAACAGTTTGTTCTGAGGATCCAAGGGTTTCGCTCGGTGTGTGTGTGTGTTTGTTTGTGTGAGTGTGTAGTAAATGTGTGTTGGTTTTGGGATTACATGCGGTGAGTGCTCCAGTGGCCCGTTGCACTGTTCACATTGGCGGCGTGCATTTTTGCGGCTTCGGTGGCTGCAGCCTGGTGTAAAAATAGATCTGTTGCAGCATCGTCCTGAAGTCTGAAACACATCAGGTCAGAGGACAGATAAGATAGAGAGGAGAAGTGAATGACAAAGAAGATAATGAAGCCTGGATGTTGGGAGAGAGGTAGAAGTGGAGCCAGCCAAAAAAGGAGAAAGGAAAGGGAGGAAGAGAGCGGTAGAATGGCCTATTATTAGCAAAACTCGAGAGCTAAAGATGGAAGAAGAAATAATGAATGGCTGCTCAGTTTCCAGAAAAAAATCTCTGGCTAATTTTCAGATAGATAAAGAGGAAAGAGTTCAGTCTCACAGGAAGACAAACGTGTCTCTCTTTTAGTTGCTTCACCTCCTTCCGATGTTTCCTTCCCCGGCAGACAGAGATAAGAGAGGAGGAAATGCCATCCTCCTTTATTGAATTAGTTCACCAAATCCACTGTTCATACAGAGCTCTAATTCAACTTCCCCGCTCTTTCTTCCCCTGGCACTTTGGTAACACAATATCCCATCCATGAGCAGAGAGATCGGATGATAACTCCACAAGAACTGACATTTTGGCTCTTAACCCGTTTACAGAGTTATGACCAGTAAGGTGACTCTCAGTTAAAGCTGGAGATATTTATTTGTATTTGTGGCCAGTGTGAAATATGGTTTGGACGTGGAAACGGCCGAACTGGAAACTGGACTTGTTGGCCAAAATATCTCTAAGTCCAAAATGTTTATCTCATAAATCTGAAAGCTGTGTTTTTGAAGAGGAAGTGAGCTCTCCTCCAGAAAGATTAGATCCGAGTGTGGAGAGCTGCACATTTTAAAGCTGTTATTTCTAGCTAATGTTTTTAGCCACCCTAGCAGCGTGGATTTACGGATTGCAATATTGGTCGGTCGGTTGGTCGGTCCACCCCAGGTACAGTAATTGTCTCTTGAAAATTTCATCAATCCATCGAGTAGTTGGTGAGAATGTCTGGCGATCCCCTGACGTTTCCTTTAGTAAAAGCGTAGTGAATCTTTGTTCTATGGTGAAATATCTCTCCAAATATTGGATGACTTATCACGAAATCTGGGCCAGTCAGAAGATTAAAGGGTGAGAATTGATAACTCAAGAACAGGCATATCAAATGCATGTGGAAATTCTGCTAGCTGCCACTTACATACACCCCACAAGAGGTGTGTATCATCACCTCCGTCTGTGTGTGAAAGTGGAGAACATTTCGTCTCTTCAGTCAGGTCAGCGAGGGGGAAGAAGATGGTCTTGTGGCTGCCGGTCATTTGAAGACAGACATGAATCACAGCGAGCAGCTATGGCAGAGTGGTGTGAGTCCGTGTGATTTGAGGTTCTTGCTGTTGAAATGAGGTTTCAGCCCACGACTGAAGATAGAGAGTGACTCTGCTGTTCTGTCTGAAGTGGTGATCTCTCCCTCTCGTCATTTTTGACCTTTCAGACACAACAGTGCCAACATGATTGATGAGGTACTCTGTACCTCTCTGTCTCTGTCTTTTTTTTATGTATCCTTTATCCTTTTTTATGTTTGCAAAAATGCTTCATCATTTCTTTATGATTCCTCAGTGTTTTTTTTCCATTACTTACCTGAATGTGTGCTGCATTAATTAAGAAAACCATATTGTAGATGGTTGTAGAGTAAAGATTTGCAGCACAATGACACCTACAGTACTTCCAAGGTTGAAGATGAACACTGTTGAATAAAGAACAACTTTATTGTCATGATACTGCAAGTGTGGAGTTTCTTGTTTCACTTGCTGTGGCTGAGCTCTTTGGCCTTTGGTGAGCTGCTGAGCAAATAATCTCATGTTTTGAGGGAAAAGGGAAGTAGTGAAGCCAATATTCTGTAGGTACTTTACACTACTTACTTAGGACAACGTGGTGGGAACATTACAGAATAATAAAAAAGATAAATAGAGAACCACGAGAGAGAACAATCACACTTTTTAAGATGTAAAGCTGCTTTCAGACCAAACTGAGGCCTCTGTCTGTATGAGTAGACCCAGCTGGCAGTGCTGCAGGGGACCGCAGCAAAAACAATTAACCAGGCTCAACTTTAGCAGCAATGCAACACATATAGATACAAGCACAGATTCCTGTTGGATTACTTGGTAATGCAAACACTTAATGTTTACTGTTTACCTCACAATTGATGCAAAGAAAGATTCACCTGTGTCCGTGTTGGTTGGTTTGTCAGCATGATTACATAAAAACTACTCAATGGATGGAGGGATGAGTCTCTGACAGGAATCAACTCCAATAACTGTTGGGGGTGGGGATCTGGATAAAGGGACAGATCCAGGAATATATTCTCACTGCCATTAATTTTGCAAAAATGGTGTTTTTGGACATTTTGGTTGATTTCTCAGGGAATAATTCATGAATCTTGATGAAAAAATCACGCGTACTTATGTGGCTGGTATCTATGAGTGAGTACAATGGATCCTAGACCTGGTGAGCTTTAATTATGGTTAAGCTGTTTTACATTTTGAGTGAGTTTGATGTTGGATAAGGCTCGACTGAATTAAAGGAGACTGTTGGGCCTTGGAGGAGGTATTCTTGTTACCACTGTGATAACCATCCAGACTTGTTAATTCCCATCTCTCTCTGTGTCATAAACCATTGTGCAGTGTTTTGGGTTTGATCAGCCGTTAAACGCATTAATGTGTTGCTCAAACTGGACTTCCTGGATCACGATTCATTGTCTTAAACAACACGACCCCACTAACCTCAACACTAACCCCGCTCTGTTTTAACTAGGCCGTGCTGTTGTGTCTTGTGATTAAATTGTGTACTGTTTTAATGTGTTAAATATTATATGTAACAAAGATGTTGCACAAGAGCCTAAATCCTCCTTTGTATATTTTATAAACAGTAGCACTTGGAGACTGCAGCGCTGACAAGGAAATTAAAAGCAACAATGAGCTTGCTAAGGCCTGTTGGAACCGAGTTAATGAAGTGAATTTAAGAGTGTAGCGGGGGAGAAAAAGAAGATGAGAGGGAGAGGAAATGCCTGAGGTTGCAACCAGTGTTCCCCTTCCCCTGCAAAACCCACAAAGCACAAGCATGTACACACGAACACACGGACAAATACTGGAAATCTATACGTACCACGTGAGATCTCCTCTCTGAACGCAACAGAAAATTGAAGAAATTGCTGCCGTCAGGACACAAACACACATGACAAGTCTTCTTGAAACAAACAAGCATTGGGCTCGCACATGCTTACGCACTACATCACAAAACGTATGGACAAACACACACTTCTGTATGGACATACACACCCAGTGCACACACACTCCCAAATCCCTGAATTAATCATCTATCGCTGCTGCACGCACACACACACACACACACACACACACACACACACACACACACACACACACACACACACTCACCCACTGCAACATGTAGGAGTCAAGCTCTCGAGGGATTAACACTTCAACACACTCAGTCGTGGGATTTTCCCACACCACCTCGCACGCTGAGTTACATTTTCTGTCAGTCACGCCGCGCGGGGTTACAGGCTCACCGCCAGCTCTGAGCACACTCCCAGAAACCCTCAGGATTTGCCAAAACGCTGCGAAGCTGTGGTGCGTTAGAGCGCTCGATCGAAGCAAAGGCGGTTTGGGGTCGATTAGGTGTCTTAATGTTTGTCGAAAGGCTGTGTTTTGTATTTTTTTACTGGAGAGGTTGAAACACGTCTTGCGGACAGCTACATTGGCAGAGGCAGAACACATGAGGCCAGGGCGTTCATGATGTATGGCCGGCCAGTTGTTCAGAGCTGGTTGAGTAATAAACATTTCATCAGGTGGAGTTAAATACAGACCTCTTTATCTGTCTCCCTGTGGGTTTCATCCATCTGTTTTTACGCAGATTTTTTATTCGTACACCAGAAAATGCAAGAAATAAAACAGGCGAAAGGTGAAATATTGCAAAGAAATTTGAAGTTGGGCTGAGGTGGAAATGTTGGAAAATGTAAAAATCTGTCGAATTTTAACAGCTGTTAGAAATAGATATTTTGAAAATGCCTTCTACCTTTGCTTCTTCTGCTTTAGATAACATCTGTGTCATGGTATTACCTGCTATTTCATGCTTCCACTCCACCTGAAAAACCTGTAAAATAAAGAATAAAAAATATATTAGTACGTAGTCACAATGTTCAGGTTTGATTCTGACAGTTGTTACTTGTCACTGTTACCCTCTTCTCTTTTACGATATTGGCTCATCAAAGCACCACAAGCTATGTGAGGAGCAGAGGAGACAAATTCATTCATCGCTCATTCATTAAAGGAATAGTTCAACATTTTGGGAAAGATTTGCTTTCTTGCCAAGGCTGAGATAAAAAGATGGAGACCAATCTCATATCTGAGCTATGAGATCAGCCAGTATCTAGCTGTCTGGCTGCAGTGATGTCCTGGAGTGTCTCTCTTTGCAATCTCATTGTGACAACCAGACTTCAGGAAGCACCCGACCAAGTAAGCGTCTAATACATTACCGTCCACCCCAGTAATCACAGCTAACCAGCTGCAGCTACATTTATACCGTACAAAGTTTGTTTTCTCATCCAAGCATAAACAAGGTGTTGAACTGTTCCTTTTAAAAAAGATTTTTTTTTAAAAACAATGTCATTTCAATAAATTATGCATCACAACCTTCTGCATAAATTCTCATAAATTGAGCTGGAGTGGAAAAACGTAATCCTCATTTGCATTTCATTTCGCCAAAGGTTCAGAAAACCTCTCTGCAACTTTCTACCTCTTCTCTGTCTTCTCCTCATCCTCCTCCTCACCCTCGTGTACCCCTCTTCGATCTTTTCTCACTTTCCTCCCCTCTGCCACCCTTCTCTGCCTTCCACCTCTTCCCTCTTTATTGTTTTCCTCCCTTCCTTCTCATGTCTCTCTGTGCCCGTCGTCGTCCTCCTCCTCTCTCCACCTCCTCGCTGACAGTGGTAGAGGGCCTGTTGACAGTCCTGTGCCGTGGAAGGAGGCTTTTATTGCGCCTCTGTGTTCAGCCCTTCCTGAGGCCAATGGGATCCAGATGTGGCCCAGCACTCTAGTGACAGAAGCCATTTATGGAGAGAGAGAGACAGAGAGACAGAGAGAGAGAGAATGTGTGTGTGTGTGTGTGTGTTATTGTGTGAGAGAGAGTGAGAAAGATGTGAGTTGTCGTCTCCTCAATGCGGTCTTTAACTCTTCTCAACACGTGTACAGATGTGTTTGGCTGCACTGACTAGACTAGAAATGTTTGTAGAAAAGAAGCGAATGCATTAAAGCAGACTTTCTGAAAAATTAATCCACATGTGAGTCAATATGAGACGTCAGGTTAAAGGTGTTTAAAAGGTGATTGTGATGTTGCACAATGTACATTTTTGTGTGTGGATCTTTTAACTGTGAGACCTTCAGACTGGGGACATTTTTGACATTCCTCGTATCTTCAAAGAGCTGTTTGGGGTTTAAATTAAGGTTTCAAGGTTAAGGTTAGAATTAAGTTCAGTGCGGCGTCCTAATGGCTTGTGGTCTGACACACATACCACATAACCACAGATTGAAATGGGGACTTTTGTAGCGTGCCATCCCCCCGTCTGTCTCTCTCCCTATGTCCTCTGTCTGTTTCTACTGTTTGCTATACAAGAATTGGTCGATATAAACAGCTGGCTAATTTTCCTGTCAGGTGCCATTAAACCGTAGAAGAAAAGGGCACGACATTCCCAGTGAAAAACTAAGTTGAGAGCACAATGGAAATCTGACATTTCTGTTGGTTTCATGTATTCATTTTAGGAAGGTTACGGTCTCCTCAAGCCCTCCTCAGCCTCCATAGATCTCAAGGTTTAGTCTCTTCAGTGGAAGATCCTTACAAGTACAGATGTGTGTTTGTCTTGTATTATTCTGCGTCTCTCGCGTGACTTTCTCTCCTTCCGTTTTCCTGTTGTGTGTGTCTGTGTGTGTGTGTGTGTGTGTGATGTATTGTAGTAAAGATCCACTGCAGAGGTGTGTCCTTGCATGTGTTTGTGTGTGAATGGAGTAATGGGCCCCTGTTGAAAGGCTGACCCTGACAAAGCCACAACAGAGCTGCGAATGACTCATACTGCACGTTCATGCAGTCACATCCTGGATATGTACAGAAACACTGTTCTTCAGGCACAGAGAAGAGTATATGCAGAGATAATATGATGTGTTTGAACAGTATTTCCTCAGCTGCACATACAAATGACTTTATGTTGACTTTCTACTTTGTCGTGTAAACTCGGATGAGGATTAGTGTCTCACATTTTGTTCTTTATCTGATTTTATTTCAGTCACTTCCATGAGACACACTTGCAGTCTGCCTTCCTCCACTGAGGAGTATATTAAAAACCCAGTTGTATTGAACCCACTTAAGTTCAACCACATATATTCAGAATAAGCCTTCTACGTTTTACAGCCGTGTCTGTTATACCCTTTTGCAGATCCACAGGCCAACATCAGCTCGTTGTCCAGTTTTAAACCTTTTTGCGGTCAACTTGGGCAATAAATACTGGGAATTTACTCAAATGGATGATGGTTGGCGAGCAAGACTTTTCATGTCCAGCACCAGTCATTAGGCTGTGACGTTAACTGCTCGGGCTCACCACATGAAACGAAGCTCCAGCTCAGAGGGTGTCACCTAATAGCAGAGCACTATTAGCCAATAACTGCAGCCACATGGGGAGCCATGATGAAGCCGGTTCCTCAGAGAGCTGAAACCAGTGAACTCTGTAGGCGATAGAAGCGGATGTGATTCACGTTATGCTTAATATTCAATATTTCTACAATGTAATCCTTATTTTTGGATCAAATTTTAATGGATCCCGTGTTGCAGAAAGGCTTTAGAACAAATACACTTATTGAAAGTACATGTAGTACATCATGAACTCCCACTACATGTACCATTTAATCAATAAACAGTTGATCATCGTTGGCAGGAAGACAGCAACTCAATAAGATGCAGTAAATATGAGCTCATGAGGGGAATTGTGAAGGTCTTTTACAGGAGTAAGATGCTTCATCATTGTTCCTTTTTAAAAGAGATAGTTTGACAGTTTATAGTTTGATAGCTAATTGTTTTAGATAATACAGCTTTTTTTGGTATGATTTTGGTGTTTTATTAACTTATTTCTCAGACTTTGAGCCTAGTATAGCTGTATATAGATGTGTTATATTATAATGTCATTTCCTGTAAAAGATCAATAAAGTATTTTTAGAATTTGTGGTTTTAGACAAAGCCAGGCTAGCGGTTTCCCTCTGTTTCCAGTCCTTATGCTAAGCTAAGCTAACCATACTTTCCTAAATGTAATGTATTTTACCAAATCTGTGTTTTTAGTGGTGAGAAAATATTCATATTTACTGACGTGTCTTTCAGATTTTCCTACAGCTTTAAAATATATATAAGCATCTTCACTGTAGCTGGTAAACAACAAGAGACAATAATTGATCATTGTAAATGATTTAGTGTTTCTTTATGTTTAAGTGGCTGTACTTAATGTTCAGCCTGTGAATGAGGTGGACTGTAAGTTAACATTTAAACAGGAAATAAGGTAATGGTCTTTTGTAAAAGCCTGGAGGAAGTTAGGAAGTGCTCGATGGCCATATAAAGTAAGCGTGTGCATGTGTGTATGTGTGTTGGAGTGGCTGGCTTTAGCGAATGTTTGCTTGAATATGTGCATATTTCCAGGCCGTATCCAAATACCGTATTAAATTTCTTTGTTTCTCCGTCACCCAAACTAACTCCGCTCCTCTCTACACATGCCAGCTGTTACAAGGAGGCCCCTGTCAGGATTACGTAACTGTCCCCCTACTCCGTCCTCACCTCCTTTTCCCTCCCTTGTTTCCTTTTTTCCTAGAAAGGAGGGCTCATCCCATGTGTCTGAAGTAAAGAAAGAATGAGAACAGAGAAAAAAGAGAGAGAGGAATGAAACAAGAGTGAAAAGTTAAAAGAAAGTCATAAAGTTGAGATGCAAAGACTTTATTAGCTTCCTTCTTCATTATTTAGGGTCCTTAATTTCACAGTTACAACCACTCATGGTCCTGAAGTCTTATACATTTTGATAAAGAGGTCTGGGTCAGTTCGTTGTCTCTTGAAGTAGTTTGCTGTTTTAACGAAGGGATTCAGAGATGAACAGCGTTTTTCTTTCTTTAGTTATAAGTTAGTTTAATATTTTATTTTCTGTGACGTGCACATGAGACAACACGTAAAAACATATTACATCACATACCAATTACTGATGTACTGCTTTTATCTAATTTAAAAAAAGTCATTTAAAGACATCAACTTTGTCAAACTCTGGATTTTTTCACAATTTGTTTATGTTTTGTTGACTTAACAATGATGTAAAAACAGTAAAAGACAAATTAATCCATAATTAAAATAACAGTCAGTTGCAGAAATAGTTTGATGCCTTGCCGAAGGGTGTTTTGGTCAGTTAAAAAGGAATAAAACCACCTGTCTGCCTGCAGAGGATGGAGTGTTACAACCTTCAGTTACTGTCACCTGCCAGCTGCTGGTGACAAACACCAGTTAGCCCAGTTAATGAGGGCTTGTGGACGTCCAGATGCAGGTAATAGCAGTTTACACACACGGATTAAGGAGGTAGCGCACTTGAGCAGAATGCAAACAGACACACACACTCTCACACAATGTTGTCATTTGTCACATCTTATGAATGTTACAGCTCTCTGCTATGAAGGGCAGAGCTCTTCACACAAGCACCTGCTCTCCTGCATGAGTGTGTTTTCAAGCCTGACCGCACACCTAGAGGAATGGCTGGCGCTAAAGCTACTCTACTCTAACCACACACAAACACACACACTCTGTGAAGCCGGCTGCACCTGCTGAGCTGAGCGTAGGAATGCCATGTGATGTCATCTTGCTGAGAGCTGCTGTGAATGTGGAAGTGGTAAAGCCCTAAAAAAAAAAACCCCTTTGGGTCTAAAAGCAGACTCAGACGGCCCTCTCTGGGAGAATCCGCACAGCATGAAATCATTGCGAAGGATTGTTTTCAAGGCATTTCTGCTGCTCCAGATGCTGCTCAGCACAAAACAGGGAAGGGAAGATGGATAAGAAAGACACAGAGGTGATGAAATGGATCCAAGGTTACGACATGGTTGGCACAGACTTCTCAGTTCACCTCAACTCAGACAGTCAAAACAAATTTAATTTGTATAGTGGAATGAATAGTGATGATGACAAATGACTCCTGTGATGAGTGGTTTTAGTCTGGAGTGTTGCTTGTTGGAATTTAGCTGCTGGTTGAACCGCTTCATTTAGTCAAACTTCTTTTGCCTTTTGTTCTGTGGACCGTATATTCCTCTGAGAACAGCTTGTTTATTCACTTAATGAAAAGATAAATATTTCTGAGTTTGTATTATTACCTCATTAATATCATAAATATTAAAATTCTGAATTGGGGTTGAATTTCTTCTCCAAAACTACATAGTGCCCCTTTAATGCCTTCAGTTGTGCCAGGGTTGTTAAGGGTTTTCAGGTGGCATTATTGTTATAAAGACAACTGGATTATTTCTGTTTTCTTCAGAGTTGCAAATAACAACAAAACAGAACAAAACATGACTTTGTTCAAGTATTTAGTGTATATTGCCAGTTAACCTTCCTTTTGTGCAATCAACGTTTACTACATAATCATACGTTGAAGCAGAAAACTTGTCTGCTGCCAGTTTAAAGATACCGTGTCAGACTCTCTTTGCCAGTTAGACAGACACTATTGTTGTATACTATTGTATACTTGTTCTTTGCACAGTAGTATGTATAAGTATTTGTCAGCATATAAAGTAGATTAACTGAGTTTAGGCAGTCTTACCTTCCACATTCCTCTGACTGTCTCTGTCTGTGTTTTCATCACACTATAATGCTTGTAGAGCAGAGAAACGGAGCAGAGCAGACGTCTGCTTTAATAATGGCCCACTGGGCTGAAATTAGCCGCTCTGGAGTAAACCGGCACTAAGCAGTCCAACTATTGAACGAGGAAGCCTTTGATTAGAGGACAGGGCAGTAACACACTCACAGTAAATCCCTTGAATGTTATTTGGAAACAGTCTTGAATAATCTTTGAGAGATGAAAACTATTTCTTCTCTCTGTTAGTCAT
This sequence comes from Pagrus pagrus, assembly GCF_965226575.1. Lineage (NCBI taxonomy): Eukaryota > Metazoa > Chordata > Actinopteri > Spariformes > Sparidae > Pagrus > Pagrus pagrus. Next base: position 18,759,203 of record NC_140194.1, read on the forward strand.
TTGTTGTTAAATAGCTTCACAGTTTTTATACTCAATGCTAATTGTGTGACACTTGAAGTCTTGATTGCAGCGAACTGTATCTGTCTGTATGATTATTCCCTTTCTTTACCAGGGATGAAGCTGTCAAAAGCTCAGTTTGACATGTCCAACTGTTCATGCGTATCAGCGGTGTAACTTGGCAGTCTACTCCTGTCGTGTTATAGTTGTTTAATGAAGCAGCAAATGAGGTTAATGTGATCTGGAGTGTGCGTGTGTCTGTTAGTGATGACATTTACTGTATCTGCTACCAAAATCGTTCAGCGTGTGGTCGCTGCATAGAAGACGTGTGTGTGTATAAGCTTGACTGACACGGACCATGTAGCTGTACTGCTGTGTGTTGCTGTCTGGATACCCACAGGCTGAAAGCAGAGCGGTGGTTTCTGGTTTGGTTTTGTCAGGTTGAATCTGTGGAAGAAGGTTGAGATCATCTGCCCACCTGCTGGCTTTTAAAGCAAAATTTACATGGAGCAAAATAAAACAAAAGCTAACCTACTTTCTGGAACCGCTCTGTCCAAACACAATACTGTCTACAGCGAGTGTGAATGCCACGGGCAGGACTGCTACAGTGCTAAGAATGCTAGCAATGTCCTGCCAAATGTATTGATGACAACTAGCACTCAACAGTGAACAATAAATAGAAATATGAGACACAATATTATGTTTTGTTGTACAGAGTATGAGTTAAATGTGTGTATATATATATATATATACAGTATATATGTGTATATATATGTATGTGTATATATGTATATTTATGTATATATAAAAGTATGTATATATATATATATATGTTTTTACAGTATTGTGCAGCCTATAATGCTAAAGTGTTAGGACCCGAGGAAGACCCAAGAAAATCACTAGTATGCTAATACTTTTACCCTAATTTACTTATAAAATCCTTCGATGTTTTCAGGAAATAACTATGTAATTTGATACTAATTATAGGATACAATATGAATTTCCTTGAATGAAACACAATATATAAGTCTAAGTATTTTTATTCAGTATTCCTTGGAAACTCTCCATATGTTGAATTGTATGCATGTCACTAAAATACCCTCTGTTACACTAGAGGTTAATTATATTGCACACCATCAGCTCTCGCTGTAATCAGCGACAAATTACATAGTTACTGTCAGAAAACCTATAAAAGATTGCAATATCAAACTACCTACTCAAGGCAAGAATATTTTAACATTTATGGCCATGCTTACATTACCCTACCTAGCTAACAGTTGATTTGAACAAAAACAGAATCAGTCTACCAAAATCATCTTGAGGTCTCACGCAGGCCCCCCCATGACGTCAGCTCCCTCTGACCTGGATATTCACAAAGGCAGAAACAAAGAAACTGCTGAAACAAGCAGTCACCATCACCTGGACATCAGGGTGCTGCAGCCGCCATTAATAATTTTAACCACTCAGCACCCCATGAAACACAAAAAAACTAGCTAATGGAAGCTAGCCCAGCAGAGGTTTTGGCGTGTCTCCGCTTGTTTTTTCACAATCTAGGTCACCAAACGGTTTTTGAGAGTGTTTAGGGAACCACTGCAGCTGTACTGAGGGAGGCAGACAAAGAGGGAAACAGAAGGAGAGAGCACCAGGTTATTAGCATTAGTATTTGAGCTGATTTTAGCCCCCGCTTTAAAGAAGGTCCTGACATGCTAATTAATGGGCTAGCTCCCATCTCGTTCCCCACCACGCTAAACTCGCTAAATCCTGTTCTGAAATAGCAGCACCACTGCTTGCTTCCTTGGAGGCTGAGGAGGCTTTTCCGCAGCGGCGGAGGAAACAACTGGCTAACGTAATGTGACAGCGTGGAAGAGCCCAGAGGGGTTAACACAGTGCATAAGCAAACATTAGCATACTGTCAGTATCGAGCTAGTGTTGCCATTTGGATTAAGGGACACACACACAGACACACACATAAAGTCACAGCAGGATTAAGCCTTGGGGTCAGCACATCAACATAAAATCTAACATATGGCCGGCGATGTGTGGAGCTGTTTTTAGCACACTTAAGTTGGTTATTTAGTCTCCATATGGCACCACAGGCTATGCAGTGTGAAGGCCGAGGTTAATTCCGTTTGTATCGAGTCATGTTGAGTTTCAAATTGAAATGACAATTGATTGTTTTAAGTCCATGAGAACTGCAAATGTGTCCACTCTGTGTTTTGTTTTGTTTCCTCAAGGCTACATGTGACAGGTGAAATTACAGTTTGTTATGCTTTGCAAAGTCCAGTAAGAAGGATTTGGAAGTATGTATTGGCAGAAATTATGTTTTCATTCGTGTATAAGAATCAATGTGTTTGGGTTGTGTTACCTTAGGAGAGCAGGTCGTCTTCCACAGAGTCCGCCATGCTGCACCAAACGAACCAATGATGAACCAAACAGTGGATCTAGAGAGGGCTTTTAGCCTTTATAGCGGCCACCAAAGGGGAGGGTGAGACGAGGGGTATTCAGTTGGTTGCAGACTGCGATCTTACTGTTAGATGCTAAATCTAACTAAGGTTTCTTTATTGGTCTCCACCAGGGAGAAATTTGTCTCCGGAGATAGGGAGAAGTTGCAGCACAAAACAGACATAAAATACATAAAATACATAAAAAACAACATGCAGTACAACATACATCAGGTTAAGACAGTGGTAGAATAGACACGGACTAACTAAATCCTACACACTGGATCTTATTGCTTGTCACAAATTTAGACCAAGTCCAAACAAATCCAAACATTGTCTCAGATATGTTTTTGATGATGGAAATATGGATGAGAGACATGTTTCTGTACATGAACAGTGTATGTGTAGAAACATACACATACAATACAATAATACACAATTATTTAAGGATGTTTAAGGATTTTTTTTTTTTTAATTTAAACAATTTTAAACATTTATCAGTACAGGAAATAATGTCTGACCTATTTTCATGGGGGTTGTTGGTGGATTTTTTTCATTTACAAGTAGATGTTGAAGAAGTGACAGAAAATGAGGGTAAAGAGAGCGAGGAGAGACATTTGAGAATGAGAGCTGAGAAGTATATCTGTAGTTTTTAATTTTGCAATAACCACAATGATATACCACAGTGACATTTTTTTATTCTCTCATGCACTCCCTTTTGCCTCCCTCACCTCTGGTTTATTCATATATTTAGCAGACACACGAATGCATACCGCACGCACACACACACACACACACACACACACACACACACACACACACACACACACACAGAGTAATCACTGATTCACAGTGTGTGTTTTCCTGTGCTGTGGTCACAGCAGGCGTTGACCATGAAGCAGAGTTCACTGCTAAATCATCCAGACACTCCTGCCCTGCTCATTAATCTCTTTCTCTCACAGATGCTCTCACACAGACACACACACACACACACACACACACACACACACACACACACACACACACACACACACACACACACACACACACACGACACAAACAGAAGTGCATGTATTATGAGCTCAAACGCAGTCCATACATCCTCCTGTTCTCACAACCATACAGTGAATATCTTCCCTGTCTATCTTCTCTCTGTGTTTCTTCTGCCAGCAGCGGTTTGATTGTCATTGACAGTTTCCATTAGAGCCGGGCTCATTTCACTCAATCATTTCAGGAAGAGGATTTTCCTCTAAAACTCAAAACTGGAAACATTTAGCCACAAAGGGGCTCTTATATCCAGAAATTATTGGGGATGAAAAGCTCTGTCATTATCATGTGAATTGCAGTTTCGATTTACATTTTGGATTGAGGGAGTCGAAGGAGCTCTCGCTGCCGGTCCGCTCTCACATTCACTCTGTGGTTCATCTAAGAAGCCACAATAGGGACCTGGTGGAGAGAAAAGAAAGATGGATGGATTTGAAGGAGGGAAGACGAGCATAGAAAACAAGAAATGCAGTCGTATTTGTTGTTTTGTTGCTCTCGTTTGTCCTGATTGGCTGGTTGAATGTGTGTCAGGTCGGCGGTGTTCGGGGGAGTTTGAATGAATCATCGAGAGATCAAAGTCTGATTCAGGAGCAGGATCTTACTTTATTAACGGTGTTATTCCAGAGCTGTAGCGTTCACCCAGCGGCCACAGTCAATTATCTGACGCCCACTTCTCTCCCAGACTCTTCCTCATCCTCCCTCTCTCCCTCCCCTCTTCCTCCCCTCTCTCTCTGCTGTTTCTTATTTAGTCATTTATCATAACTCCAAAATACTGATTGCATCAGCCTGAAATTTCACCCCTGCTTCAGTGAACTGAAATATGGAAATATGTTTTTCTCTGCCTCTCACGCTGCATGTAGGCACTCCTCCTGTTTTCTTTCTTGTGTTTTTCTCCATGTCCTCCTCTCCTTCCTTATCCCCTCTCCTCCTCCTTTATTTTTTTCTCTTCTTCTTTTGCCTATCATCTCATTTTGCTAATCTCATTTCTCACTTCTTTTTGATCTTCTATCCTGTCCTCATTTCCTTCCTTCTCATTCTTTGTTTTGTCGTCTCCTCTTGTCTTCACTCCTTCCTTACTTTCATCTCTCCTCTTTCCAGGATGATCTTCCCTCCCCTCAACCTTCATTGTCTCTCCTCCCACTTGTTTCTTTCTTCTTTAGCATCTTTGCTAAAGTCTCTCTTTTTCTTTTTTTGTCTCTGGACTTGTTTTCCTCTCCTCTCCTTCTCCTTGTTTTTTCTCCTTTCCTAGCCTCAAATCAAATCAATTTTACTTATATAGCCCAAAATCACAATCACAATCTCAGTGGGCTTTACAAACTGTGCAATGAAACAATATCCTCTGTCCTTAGACCCTCGATTCCAGTGAGGACAAAACTTGCCATATTGAGAGAAAAAACCCTTTCAGTCTCCTCTGCACTTCCACTCGTTTCATCTCTTGTTTCCTTTCATATTCTTGTTTTTCTCTTCTCCTCTTCTCACCTTGTTTCCTCCCTTCTCTTTGTTTTTCTTCTTTCCTAGTCTCCTCTTCTCTCCTCCACTCACTTTGTTTCCTCTCTTGTTTCCTCTCCTCTCCTTGTTTTTCTCAGTCCCCTCTCCTCCTCTCTCCTTAATTCCTCTCCTCTCATCTCCTCTCCTCTCCTCTGGGGCCATCAGACTCCTAATGAGAACCTGAATGAGTCCTCCAGGGGCCCCTAATGATGGACTCCCTGTTAGTGTGTGTGTGTGTGTGTGTGTGTGTGTGTGTGTGTGTGTGTTGGCAGAAATGCCCACATACTCCCACGAGTTGTTACTGTGTCTGTTTTAGGCTCTGCAGTGTGTTTGCCTTTATAGGAATTTGGCAGTTTAGTGCACGGTTGACGTGTCTGAGAGTGAGTTAGTGTGTGTGTGTGTGTGTGTGTGTGTGTGTGTGTGTGTGTGTGTGTGTGTGTGTGTGTGTGTGTGTGTGTGTGTGCCTCCTGCGGGCCCCTTCCTGAGCCTCATGACCTCTGTTACAGTACTGTGATTGGTAGCTTTTCCCTCTCCTCCTCACACATTTTTTCACTTTGGTTCAGAGTTCGGTTCCCATCATAAAAATTGAATGTAGAAATACAGTATTTTTAAGACCCTGTAAAACTGTAAAACTTGTGTTTTTTGCTATTGATTGTTTATAAGTAGTTTTTCATTCTGCTTTGGCAAAAGTAGGTTGTAGCCAGTTGTTGGAGATTTACTTACTTCATATGCTCTGGAGCTGATCGTAGGAGCCAAACCTTAAGAAGGCAAAACTATTTCCTTATATTTCATCATACAAAGTATTTCATTAGATGATATGTGTGGGCAACATTGACACTGACGTGATGTTAAATTGACACCCGTCGATGGTGTCATCGTCATTACTACCAGCTGTGAACTGCATGCAGCTTCAGGGCGCCAAGAGTCAAAACTGTTTTTCAGCAGGTGTTTTTTCTTTCATTAAGTGACTTGTTAATTTGACAAAGTTTAAGTCACCTTCTTCACATTTGGACTGTTGCAACTTATTTGGAAGAATTTTGGGAAAACATTAATAGAATAACTAACATATATCTGCAAAACTGGAAATCTGACTTTCACCTTCACAGAGACAATAGTTAAATAGTAAAATGACTACCATCTTTACACCCCATTGGCAGTATGGAAGTCTGTCCTACTGTGCTCTTGTTTTAATGAATACTTTAATAACATACATCATATTTTTCTTGATAACTTTATCTTTTCATGTCAGGGCTTTGTTTAGCTTTTTGTCTTATGTGTATTTCTTTATAGAAAAATAGCTATGTGACTTTAAAAAGTGTGTCTTTTTATTCTACTTCTGTGCATAAAGGTAAATGACACCCCCATACACGTGTACCTGTCAGTTATCACCTGTCTCCATGCTGATCTGTTGGACTGGACTGAAGGTGTGTCTTTCTGTTGTCTCACCAGGCTTTTGGGAACGCTAAAACGGCCCACAACAACAACTCCAGTCGCTTCGGCAAGTTCATCCAGGTCAACTACCAGGAGAGTGGCACCGTCAGAGGGTGAGACTCACACACATAATCCGTATATATAGAAAATGGTGCATGATCCACGTATTTATAAATATTGTTTGGTCAAATGGGCAAATCAGCCTACAAAAAAATGATCATAGGTGCCAGAATGAGGTTGTTTAAGGGCCACAGTAAGTTGAATAAAACTTACCTAGTACTTACTGTTTAATGAATTGCTAAAAATAGCTGCTGATTAATATCCCACATTGGTCACATAAAATTATTAAAATGAATAATTAACTATAAATGTTGTGTCTGTGAGAATTAAATGCTCTAATCTTTGAATACCAAGGTTAATAATATGATTAAGATGCGTTCATTGGACCCTGATTGTAAATTTATAACTGCTATTCATAGCACTTCATTTCCTCATGTGAGGAAGGAAACTGAATTAAATCAGCCATTATGTTATCTTGAGACTTGTTAATAAGTCTCATTTCACCAATTATTAAAAGCACAATTATAACTCTGCCTCGTAACTGTCCCTCCTGTCTGTTTTTATGTTAATGTTTTCATTAGTCTGCAACTTAACCCTTTTCCAAGCATTTCGTTCAGTCAATATCTTAATATGTTTTTTAAATATATGTGACTTTGTGTGCTTGTGTATGTTTATCTTCAGAGCCTATGTTGAGAAGTACCTGCTGGAGAAATCCCGTCTGGTGTATCAGGAGCACAATGAGAGGTGAGCAGAGACACAGGAAGCAGAGATTTGTGGATCATGTACTGTATGGGTTTTATTATATCCCGCCTGTTGAAATGTTGGCTCACTCACCACAGGGTTTGCTCAGGTTATTGTCATGTAGTTAACACATCTCTGACATGCTCACATTGCAAGATTTTATCCAAGGTTGTCCCGTATGTTAGATTTTAGTTTGAGGATGTGACATGGGAATTCATGAGCATTGATTTTGACCATTTATATGGAGACCTACAGTGCTTTTTAGTTTTCTTCATTACCTAAGGGTTTTATAAATGTTCTTGTGCATGTAAAAGAGCTTGAAAGTAAAAAAAGGTCACCAACAGAAGCTTCTCTCTCCATCATGAAACACTGCTCCTGAAACGCCTCGTCAGTTGTCCCGCCTTTAATTCTGTGACTTTGTGACATCACACTACATCACCATGTCACACATTTACATAACTTATGCTTATTAGCTAGTTTGGCACATTTTTCTTCAGCAAAATTATGTAAAAGGAAGAAATAAAGAATCTTAAGGAGTCCGGGGTGCTGTGGTGCAGCCATAAATTGAGAGCCATATTCCCACTTGTTTGAGGGATAAGATTTCAAATCCATATCTCTGCACTGATGTGTTCTTTGTCTCAGAAACTCAACACTAAAATAGTCTTCATTTCCTGTGGAAGCTGGGGATGTATCAGGTGTCCGTCTGAAATAGCCCTCTGCCCTTCATGAAGTTAACACCGCAAACTATCAGCTTTCCTTCTCAGTTTGGTCATTTATGCACACAGGAGGTGATCGTTTATTTATACTGATTACACATCAGAACAATTTTGGAGAATGATAAAAGAGATTTTGTAGAAACTGGTGTTCCCTACTGTCTGCTCTCGCTTCTGGTTTTTTAACACGCCAGCAGAAACTGTTGTTGAATCTCCAGTACAGCACTCACACATAGATAGGAATTTCCACCTGTACCCACATAACTTAAATAATTTATATCTTCTCTCAGTCAACACATACACCCTCTCTGCTCGACTGGCTCTATCTGTCCCAGTCAACAGTAAAACACAATCACCGATCCCACCAGAATAATGGCTTTGTGAGGAAAGGGGGAAAAAAAACAATGTAAACCCGTCCACCGGTCATTTAATCCCTCTAACCTTGATTGGCCCGGGGTTTCTATTTCATCCCGATGACAGGCCCTGGCGGCCATATTGATAGGGTGGAAACTAAAGACAGGACCTCCCAGACGGCTCAGACCTGAAGCAGAGAGGTGGGGGAGCAGGCAGGGTGATGATAAACTGCAAACTATCTTAAATCTTAAAACCAGGCTCATGACAGGTTGCCTCTGTACGACCCCAGTGGAAGAAATGAAATACTAGGAGTGAGCTAGCTGAGCTTTCCAGTCGGGTTTTATGACTCTGGACTTTGATGGGACTGTAGTGAAAGCGAGAGGTTGTTACTTAACAACTGTTGTTCCGTCTCAAATGATTAGTACGGTTTTAACTATTAATTTGTTATTCATATATCATGTTATCATTTTTAACTGTAGCCGTGGGGCTGCTTAGCATACTGTACATTTGGCAATGTCGTTGTCATAAATGAAGGTAACATGGGCACAATTGAAGCACATTTGAGTGTCATATGTTGTAAGTGGCTGCAACCAATCATATTTTAGCATCTTGAGTAGATCATGTACCTTCAACTTTCATTGGTTCTAAAACTCTTGAGCCTGTTAAGCCAGAGCAGAGCCCAACTGGGACACCTATGGTAACGACGTTGTGACGATAGAAAAAGTTACCTTGAATAAAACTTGAGGCCGTGGTGGTCGTATTAACAGCAGCTGTAGTGACAGTTTAGTAGCTTATTTACATTAAAGCAGTACTAGTACTACACCTCCTGTGTTTCATTGCTGCCTTACACTATCGATCATCAATCAAACTTTGTTTATATAGCACCAATCAAACAAATAAAAATGCAATTTAAAGTGCTATACAAGTGATTGAAAAAACTAAAACAGATAAATAATAACAAATAAAAGTAAAAGATAATAATAAAGGAGAAATAAAAGATAGTACATTATGGTATCGCCTCTGTAGCTGCATGCAGTTTTCAGTTAAAAACATCCTTCCTACCCATCCACCAATTACAGATCTGGATTCTTTAATATCCTCCCTGGGCTCTTTAACTTTCCACCACTCCATCAGGCACTAAGTGTCCCTGTGCAGAGGACTGAAGCTCGTTTCCAGCTCTAATAGAATTACATGTCAGTGCGTTGGCCGAAGCCCCAGCATTTGTCACAGTGGCTTGACTCCTTACCTCCAGCCCACACACCGCACTGCTGCTTTGTTTGACTTGAAACGTGAGCCTACAGGAGGTCAAAGGTGTGACCGTATTTGTTATATGTTTTAGGTTTGGGTTGTGAAATAGGAATGCATATGGAGAGTTTTTCACTGTTCTCTCCTCCAAAGCTTTGAATGGAGTTGCCCCTCCTCAGGCGTCGTTTCAGAGAGAGATGTAAAAGCTGCTGTCCTCTGTTTACCTCTGAGGGAATTTAAAACGATTCAAGGAATCAACACAGGAAAAGAGTTTATAGTAGAGTTACAGCCTCTAACTTTTTGTGTGTCTGTAGGAACTACCATGTGTTCTACTACCTGTTGGCCGGAGCCAGTGAAGAGGAGAGGAAATCCTTCCACCTGCTCAAACCTGAGGAATACCACTACCTCAACCAGGTCCGCACACACACTTTCATGTCAATATATTTATGCTGTTCTGTTGTTAAATTATTGAAATGCTGTTTCTGACAACATGAAAGGAAAAAAGAGGAAAAAACAAGTTGTGTATATCTATTGATTTCAAGGGTTTCAAGGTGAGGTTTGCAATTTGCTGTGCGGCTCTTAAAAACATCTCAATTTGTGTACGGTTGTGTAAATGTGTTAGTTCACGTTTGTGTTTGTATTTATGCTGTCAGTTCAAGTTGACTAGAGTCTTTTTTTTCTGTTTTTTTTTTTAATCTAACCTTTATTTAACCATCTAATGTGTCCCGGCCAAAATAGGTTCCAGCAACAGTGAATTACAGACTAACTACATAAGGCAGATACAACGAAATATGCCATAATTATACAAAAAGAAAAAATGTTCTATGACAAACAGATTATACATTTAAAATTGCTTGTCTCAAAATGAATTATCCAGTGTGTATCCAGAAAAGATAAAATAACATAAATTCTTGAATAAAAAAACATTTTATGTTAGCATGCTGTCCGGAGAAATGATGCTGTGACAGTACGAGTTACAAGATGATCCAGCCACAGAAGAATTTAAACATCTGAGTTGTAATTTCAAAGAAGACATCGGGCCTCATGCAAGAAGCAATTCACTGATTCACTAATCTCTGCACAAACTTGTCATTAATGGCTTGTTTCAGCCTGATGAATACCGCCTGTTCTTTTAGCAGAGTAGACCATAATCACACGCGACCATTTTCCTCTGACATCACTCTCAGGGTGGTAAGCTCAAATGTTGTACTGCTTTGTTCCAGGTTGCAGGTCCTCATAAACACAGGCAATCTGACATTTTTTTAATACTTCACCTCTTCCTGATTGATCAGAAACTGAAAAGACAATGGATAGTGAAAATCTGGAGGGACATCGGGCCATATTTCAGGGTAAAACTACATATTTTCTGACCCATTAAATACAACAAAATGAGCATTTAACCACTTTCTAGCTTGCATTACTTTTTGATATCTAAAATATTAACGCACTGTAACTCACATGTTGGACACATTTAATTAAGCCTGTGACTGAAATGCACTGAATGTAATCAAACAGTAATGTTACAGTAACTAAGAAATGGTTAAATGCTGACATTAGCTACCTGGTTATCAAATATGTTGTTTTACCTTGAAATATGGCCCAATATCCCCGCACATTTTCACTATCCATCATCTTCTCAGTTGCTGATCAATTGGGAAAGCTGTGAAATAATAACAATGTAACCTAGAAAACAGCCGTATATGGAGTTACCCTGAGCTTCCCAGCCTGAACGCCAGCAGAAAATGGCTGCCGTGTGAATATGGTCCATGGATGCCCCTAAAATTGCCTGTTCTACTCCTTTCGTGGGTAGGTTTCATTCACAAACATGTTGCTAAAGAGTGAAAAAAAGACTTTCCAGCCACGTCCAAGTCCTGCTGGTGGATAAATCAGAAGATTGGCAGTTTAGCAGAGTCAGTAGTGGTGTTAGAGGATCTGAAATTATACTTACAGATGTCAACGACATGTCATCAGAGGAACAATGTACTGCTCCAGAAGTAAAGAGGGAACAGCTTGTTTTAAAAAAGACTTTTTTAGCATCGAAATGAGAGATCTAGGGGGATGTTGTACTGTAACAGAGACCTTATAGTCCCAGAACTGTCCTTTGCAATGTATAAATTGCTGTGCAGAAAAATGCCAATAGAAGTTAGGTTATAAAATCTAAAAACAAAGTTATATATAAGAAAAATATTTAGTTATATATTTTATTTTTGTTAATTTCTGTCTCATATTTAAACCTACTATGAACTTTTAAGTCAAATACGTGTTTATTTCACTGTGTAGAAAGGCAGACAACCTGTGCTTGAGTCGTACAACACGTCTCGATCACCCAAAAATTGCGTGCGTACCTAAGAGACAATGATGAACAAAAGAAAAGGAGAATGCCAAAAATTCTCTTAACTCACCCAAACGTGCCACATGAAAATGAATCTGTTTGTACAAGTGGTTCTTGCACGAGGCCCAAAGTGACATTTCAGTTTTACTGACCTGTAAAGAATTCATTGTACGTTTGAACCATTTTCTCTCCTCACAGATGGGGAGAATTCATCTGTTATTTAAAAAAAAAGATAAAGCTCAGGCGCCATGTAGGGAGATTTATTGAGACCCTGAGGATGATGTGATAGAACATTTCTGCATCTCCCTTCCCTCCTTTTTTCTCTGCTGGGTCTTATTTACTCATTTATCATAAGTGGATCACTGCTCAGCACTCTGGTGTGTTGATTGCATCAGCTCAAAAATTCCAGCCCTGCATCTCATGTGTGTCCTGTGTGTATGTGTGTTTACGTTCTTGTGCACATGCCAGCAGCCTCCATATGCGTGCATCCTTTGCAGTGCATCTGTGTGTGTTGGCAGCAGATGTGTGAGGATTCATATTCCCTCTTCCTATGGCAGTGCACCGGGGAGGCAACAACAAAAACCTCCTTTGTTCCTTTCTTTTGGCTTCCCCAAAAAAGTAACAGTTTTTTTTTTCCTCTCCTCCTCCCTTAATCCCCACGACAACAACCCCCCCACACCCTCCCCACACCCAACTCCATCCTCTGCTGCCGGCTGCCTGTTAGCATGCAGCTCTGTTTCCATGGCAACAGGAGTTAATCTGGCTCTCGTGCAGAGGGCGCCGGCGGTCGCGTGTGTTTGTGTGCACACGCGCTCGTCTGGGCGCACACACAGGCACTCCTCCTTACACACATGGTGTCACAAAGGAGCAAAATGATTATTCATGTTTATCACTCTGCTCGCTCAGAGATGGATTTTGTTTTCTGTGTCTCTGTCTGCTCGCTGTCTGTCTGTCTGTCTGTCTGTCTGTCTCACAGCGCTGCCTCTTAAGTACATGTACTCAAGACCTGTACTTAAAGTTGTAATTCTTAAATCGAGGCTGTGACCAATATTTATATACTTAATATGACAACGTCAAAACAATGTGGTGATGTGAAAGTGGTTGCTTATAGTGATGGACCTACAGACAGTTGGCGATTTGATGGGGGACGCTCTCCCCCTTGTCAGCAAAATATCACTAATATGCTGATTGTGTCCTAGCGTTTGTGGCAGTAGCAGCCCAGGAAACTCACAGACCAATTGCATGTTTTGATAATCATTCAGGTGACGCTATTCAGCCAACCAAATCTGTGTATTGCGTTGTGATTCGAGTAAGACAGAGGAGATTAGATGAGCGACAACAGTTGGAGAGAGTAAAGAGCGAAGGCAGAACTTTTAATCAAGAAAGGACTGTTAGATGTTTTAGATGTTCATTCTTCCGACGTGTAGTTCAGAATAATTATGGTTCATATCAGATACCATGGCGATCATTAAAAGTGGAAAGGTAACTGCTGGCTGTGACTTTTTCTGCTGCAGCAGGCGGTGAAAAAGCCCCAAAAATGCACTGTTTACTGCTTTCTTAGCACCAAACAACAGACAGACAGACAGAGTTACATGTAGTTACTAGCTGGCGAACATAGTGGAGCATTTAGCAGCTCGACAGCCAAATACGTCCCTTAGAAGTTGGAAGAGACCAAAACCAGATATAAGAGAGTAAATATTGAACTTACAATAAATTACTATTTGTTAAAAAACGCCATATCATATTTGAGGTGAAGCAGCAGGAAAGGCTGGGATAGCATGAGTATTATCTTAATGATGAACAGTAAAGCTGATATCAATGAAAAGTTGTGCTGGATTACATGTACGCATCATATCCTGTCTGAATTAATGTGGCAATGGCGGACCCCGCCACTACCAATACAAACTACCTCATAGAGAGGCAGAATGTGCGTAATTTTATTGCATATTGCTTTTGATTTCATGAAAATCTTACGGATTATAACTTTAAGTACAATTTTGTGCCTTATGTTACTGCTTCTCCACATTTCAGCAAGAAAATATTTACTTTTAACTCCACGACATCTATTTGATGCCTATAACTACAAATGAATTTGCATAAAACATATGATTAATTTACAACAGTATACAGTAGTCACAGATTGAACTACCTCGTACAGTTTATAATGAAGCTAAAATAAGCTTAAAACTGTAATTCTACATTACCGTATGCATCATTAGTAATTATCCAATATTATACTGCAATATAAAACGAAATATAACAGTCACTGGGTAATAAAAATTATTCTTCTCTAATTTTACTAAAGTAAGATTTTGAGGAGGTTAAGTTGTACTTGTAATTGAGTATTATCAGACTGTTCTATGGCTACTTTTACTTAAATTAAAAATAGAAAAGACGTATGCAAAGTGTAAGAAAGTCAGTTATGCCACCCTGAACATAAAGTTTTCTGATGACGTCACATCATGGATGAATTATTGCAGCTCTGGAGATTGTGCGTATGTTTGTGTCTGTGAGGATTAGTCACTTTTCCTCACATATTAACACACTGTGTGTCATCTTTCGTATTACTGTGTGTAATTCATGCCTTCTTAACCGCTCTGCCTTGCTTCCAGATGACAAAGAAATCGCACAAACACCACTGGGACAATTACTATGAGAGCGATCTGGTCAGTATCATGTGGATGACAAGTTGTTTGTGTGCGTCTGTGCTCATGGGTGTGTCGTGGTACTCTGGGTTTTTGGTGCCAGTCCTGGTCTTGTCCTCTCCTCGCTGTCCAAACCCGCCTGCTTTCACTGAAATGGACTAAAGATGGACCTTAGCTGACCTCAGCTGGTCGAGCTCCTTAAAGAACCGCCTCTAAAGGGATTCCTTTAATGCAATGACTTTGACTTTAAAGTGAGGTATTTGAAATATTTGATAATTGATGGCAAAATTAACTCTGAGTTCCTTGTTTTAAAATATTATCAGAAACGTATTTCTGTCTCTTCAAAAGAGACATTTCTATGTAAGTGAAAGTGTTTCTAGATGAAATGGAGATCGTACATTCCTCATTTCTTTTGAAACCAAGAACATGACTTATTTAAACTGATTGATCAAATAAAATTCAAACATAAGGGAATCCCTTTAAGCTGATCTTTGGCTTTGGATGCTTTGCTGTTGGGAGATGGGTGATGACGTCAAACTGGAAACCGCCGTCTCTAAAGGGAAGGTTCAGGATCTCACCTTCAGCACTTCATTTACATTTATTAACTAACACGCACTAGGCAGTGCAAAACAAATGTGCTGCAGACAAAGTAGATGTAGCTGTAGAGTAAAAATACAGTGAAATTATAGTAGCAACATCCAACAGCATGTTCTTAAATTCAAGTGCAGGGAAGGAAAAGCATGAAATAAGCTTTGCCATTGAAGTGGTCAGTGGCAGAATGGAAAGAGTTTTCATGCAGACATTTCTAGTTTGACGAGTTATGATTAGTACAAAAGAATAATACAAATGATTATGAATATTCATGAGTGCTTCTGCAGCACTGTAGGCGCATTATAACACATAATAGACATGGGCATCAAAGAAAGTGTTACCACAGTGGGTAAAAACAAATTGATTTGCAGACCTTCAGTGCTTCGCAATAAAAGCGTGTCAGTATTTTGCCAGTTGAATGTTTTTAATGTGAAGTAGCAGCGTACTTCCAGTAATACAGCTATTTTCAGGCTGTATGAGAGCGACCAATAAACTCTGAGGTTTAAATCGATGAGATAAAACAACAAACATGTCATTTTTATACTCTGCAGTAACATTTAGGATACAGAAGACGATAACTAACAGGGGCTAGAAAGCATTTCTTTAAAGAAACTGTCATTGTTGATTACACTGCATGTCAAAGTTTTAGTAGCGATCAACAGGACACACTTCACATCCTGAATCTTCCCTCTAAGTGTGTGGTCCATTTTGTGTGTGTGCGTGTTTCACCGGCCGTTGAGCGTGCCACTGTCTTGCCAGTCTCCACCTGAAGTGAGTAATGTTTGGTCAGTGGGATTTCTCGTGTGTGGTTAAAGGATTCAGTATCTCCTAATGGGAGATTATGTTACTTTGACTTTGCCCTTGAGCAAACACTTGACATGAGAGTAGGATAGTATAAATACAACTGGCCCATTGGTCTTACTGTATTTCCTTCTTGACTTTGGCTCTTTGTCTCCCACTTTTTTTAAAAACTGTTCTTTTGTCCAGGAAAGGCTTTCTGAGGACACTTGCTCTTTTTTTGTTCAGCATCTAATAAACCCCTCCTTTACAAGTTAAAGGGGTAATCCAACTAAAATCTGTCTTTTGAATATATAGGCTGAAAAATGATAGTGTCATTTTAGATTCTAAGAAAACACAATGGTGGTGAAATAGAGTCACAGCAAGAACTGTGTAGTATCACTCCTGCAGAACAAGCTCCGCTGTGTTGCTCCTATGCAAGCAGCATATCTAGCAAGTTATTGGCAACATTAAAATGATTGAACATGTAGATCAATGCTGAAGAACTAGATTATGCTACAGGAGTGATCTGAGAAGTTCCTGTCGACGTTGTGTAGATGTTTTGATTCATGTTTGTACTCCAGGTTGACACTTGAAGTCATTGTAACTTACAGTACTTCAACCTGACAACTGCAAACCTCTGAGAAGGAGAAGGCTACACTGCAAATATTTCAGATCCAACCTCCAGTTGATTGTTTGTAGATTTTCAGTTGACTTTTCTTGTACATCTGTGTTTAGTTTTAAGTATTCTTATTTGCCTTATTTTCGAGAGTGAGATGAGGAAATTGACTTTGGTGAGTTAAAAATGGAGCTAGAGTCAGGATGTCTTTAGCCTAGCTTAGCACAAAAAAGACACAAAAAACTTCTGGGACTCTCTCTGTTCTCTTTTTTCCGTCTCATAAATTTCTCCTTACACAACCGTCCCCTCTTACTGTTTGCTGACACACTGTCTCTCTCAAGGGTCAGTCAATGACCTCATCAGTCTGTGACCCCGCCGTCTAAGGAGATGATGTCACTGTCTTCACAAACCCTCACACACATACAGAGAAGGCCCAGCAGCCCTTGACAGCTGTCTGAGCATCTGACCAACCCTTTGGGCCTATTTAACCTCTGACCTTCGACGTTGGTCGATGTGTGGGGGGCACGCTGCAGTAAATAGAGACACTCAGCACTTTGAACAGTGACAAGTGTACACAGATTCCAGATGCAACGTCTGGAGCTGAAAATAGAAAATAAACTAAAGTGATTTTCATAAAAATCAAGTATTTGACTGAAGATCCCAAAGACCAAACATGTTGTGGATGTTTGCATTTGATGTGTGCAGTCGGGTGTTTGGTTCTGGGCCTCGGTGGCTGTGGGTTTGCATTTTGTGCCTTTTTGGGTGTCTTTGGTTTTTGGCCGTGGTGAATGTCTAGTGACCGGGTGGCATGCTGTTTTTGGCAACATTGACCAGGTGCCCTGACAACATAAATCACGCTTAAGTCATGGTAAGTAGCAGGAAAAGCCTCGACTGCTTGCACACAACTTTTAACTGGATCCATGAGTGATCTGTTAAAAAGCTCCATGTGCAGCGTCAGCTGGGCTCCTGACTTGACTTAATTCAGTGTAAACCTGCACCAGAAGTGTTGCAACTGGCATAAAATATCAAGTTCTTCAGGGAGAAAAGATTCTTTGTTTAAAATAAGCAAGAAGAACAGATTGTTTCTTAATCATCCCTTTGCTGCACTCAAGCATCCCTTGTCCTTTTTTTTTTTTTTCCAAGTACCAATACCTAAGGTTTGGGTTTTTGACCAAAGTATTCCCTCGCAACTAGCCAAAATTGATCTCTTTATTTTCTCAACTTCCTTCAACGTATCACATTGTGCTGCTTGGCGCTGATGTCCAACATACCCGGCAATTTGAAAAGTGGCTTTTCCCGGGTCTCGCCGTAGTTCGAGAAGCCTCAAAACCCCTTTGTTGCAATTGGAGAAGCTCGCAGGAGAAACACGATTGTTGGCTCTGCAGCTCCTGACTAGTTGTAAGCCAAAGGAAAACAATGGAGAGGCAGAGGAGTGTTGAATGTTCAAGTGTAGAAGAGGCAATCCAGAGTGTGGATTATGGGTTCCTGTGTCTTCTTTCGCTGGACGGTCGCTGTGGTATGTGCTAATTACAGCCTGAGAGAGGCTCGCTGCTGGAGCAGAGACATGCTGACCGACCGGAGGGCCCGAGGAGACACACACACTTACACACAGTCACCGTATAAACACATATCCGCTCTCTCCTTTACAATCACTGTATCTTAGTGTCTCCCAATTACACAGAAATGCAGTCAGACTTGCGTTTAGTTTCCTCAGCTGACAAAAACTCACACGATTTTCTTCCTTTTCTGACATTAAGACATGCTGCTTTTATTAATCACTTCAAAGCGAACCTACGATTTAATTGATTAATCACCGTCATCTGCTGAGCTGAGTCAGACGACCATGACAACGTTTTGTCTCCTGTAATCACTTTAGTTCCAGCATGGTGGTGTCGCCCATTGAAAACGTGGCCTTTGCGGTCTCGTGTAGCTTCATTACGAGCGGACTTTAAAGTCGACTTTGACTTCAACACCATTGACTCATCACTTCACTTGGACTTCAGCCGTTTGGCTCGGAATGACTTTGTTTTCCCTTCATCCCAATGATTGGAAATGATGTTATAAATAAAGTATTCAAAGGAAGAAACATCAGCTCTTGATTTCTTTGAGTCAGCAGCCAATGTTTAATATATCTTTGTTTGATCAGGGACAATGCACAAAAAAACCATTAACCCTGTAGAATATTTCTGTTTTCCATCAGTAGTCCTTGCACAGGTAGATAGAAAAAATAATTAGTAAGAGCATTAGACATAAAGAAAGCACAAAGAAAAGGACTGTACCACAGGAGTTTGTCACATTTATTTGAAAGTCCTGAATCATTTTGAAATTATTTCAAAAGCCCTTTTTTCAGCAAAAGGGCACATAATGACTTTACTGGCATTTGAGGCACTCAACTTAACATTTTCTACTACTTTATATTTCCACTTCACTACGTTTTGGAGGCAAATATTGTACTTTTACTCCAGTTAATGTATTTGATTACTGTAGTTGCTGGTTACTTTAAAGATTAAATTCTGAATCAGAGCTAAAGTTGCACATCTCTAAATTAATTTATTTTATCAGCAATCGGATAAAAAAACACTGATGCTGATAATCAGAAAAATGCTTATTATTGGATTGATAATCAGTGAACCCAGAGTATACAGTTTATACATAAGTGTAAATATATGTGTAATTTACTTTTACTTGTACTTCTGATATTTAAGTACATTTATTGCCCTAAAATTACTTTTAATACTTAAGTACGGTTAATATCAGATACTTGAAGACTTTTACTGAAGTGCTGTTCATATTGGGGACTTTCCCTTTTACCAAAGTAATATTGTAACACTTTATCTTTACTTTTATTGAAGTATGATTTTTTTTAGGTACTTTAAACACTAATGACTTGTTTTAGGACTCGATAGGCAACGTGAAGGACTTGGACTGGACTCGGGCCCTGTCGGTCGTGACATGCGGACTTGAGATTTACTTGTGACTTCCAAAACTAAACTCTTCTACCTCTGATTTATTGATATTCCTCGTATGTGAAACATGCTAAACCTTGCATAGTCACACACATAAAGTGTCATTTAGCTTCTGCAGGAACTTAGCTACCTGTTCAGTAGATACATCTGTTAGGTGTCACAGAGAGCCAAGTCTTTATCCTTTGTATAGTTACCAAACAGGTTTTCGTTAAGTTTTACATGTCATATATTCCTTTAACAATCCTTCGTGATGCTGATGCCTCTCTCTGTCTTCCTCTCTTCTTCTGTCTTTGTGTGTTTCCACCTGACACCAGCAGGACTGCTTCACAGTGGAAGGAGAGGATCTGAAACACGACTTTGAGCGGCTGCAGCTGGCGATGGAGATGGTCGGCTTCTTGCCCACCACACGCAAACAGTAAGACGAGCTACGTGATTTACACAACTGTTCTCATCTAACTGATCACAGAACCTCGAGTCTGTCTGTTAGAATCAGGGTCAGGAATGTTTTTGAATTTGCAGAAATGTATTGAATTATATTTCTGTTGATACATATTACGAGCTCAGCAGATGTGGGAAGATAAATGGGCTTAAAATGATGATGTCTGATGGCTCAAAAATCAGTAGCTCAAAGCGTGTTGTGCCATTCTCCTTTAAATATTTATAGTGTTTTGGAGATGAATGGAGTCCGTGAAGTAACTGCACTTTAGTTTAAACTCTGAAAGTAAACAGGCATCAGTCAGAAATTAAAACTGACATCCTGATCATTTTCTACCCACTGGAAAAAGCAATCAGCAATAAATATTTCATCAGATTTTTTTTTTTTTATCAGTCTCTGTATGGTGTGGAACCATGGATCACATTGGGCAGGACTTCATGGTGCATACAAGAGCACATTGTAAACCCTGTGCTTTGTACAACAGACCAACAGAGAGTTAATGTTGCATTCAAGTGCACCTTGTCCCAATTTTCTGGGACATGTTAGAGGCGTCTGTTTTTTTTTTTTTTTTTACAAAAATCAATAAAGTTTGCAGTTTGAACATTGAACATCTTGTCTTTGTACTGCATTCAGTTGAATATAGGTTGGAAATTATTTGTAAATCATTGCGTTCTGTTTTCATTTACATTTTTCACAGCGTACATTTTTTAAAGCAGGTTGATAAAAAAAGAGACCATCCAATAGCACAAATGTCCCACTGTGTCACAACTCTAAACACGTTCAACGAGACAGAAGCTCGGTTTCCCACCATCATGTAAATGTTTAAACAATAAGTGCCTTTCTTCTTCGTCAGGATCTTCTCCCTGCTGTCAGCAATTCTCCACCTGGGAAACATCCGCTACAAGAAAAAGACCTACAGGGACGATTCCATTGACATCTGCAACCCAGAGGTCCTGCCCATCGTCTCAGAGCTGCTAGAGGTGAGCAGCCTTTTTTTTCACTGGTTCATAGCATCAAAGTTCGACTATTACTAATTTTCAAATCCACACATTTAATACAAGTGGAAATATGTATTTTGATTTTGATAATAATCCAGTTTCCATCTAAAAATCCAACAGAAACAGCCACATATGACATGTCTGAGTTGTCTGAACGTTTTGTCTTGCTGACTTTATGCTGACATACAATACTCTAAATACTTTGAAGGATAATAAAAAAGAAGAATTGGAGCAGGGCTTTACCACAGGGCTTGTTTATTCTCCCTAAATACTTTCTTTGCCGTTTTGTTTCCCGAAGTTATTCCATCACATGCCTGCTGGACAAACTTAAAACTGTACGGACTTAGTGAACTTTAAAAAACAAGTCGCATCCATTTGAGCGAATAAGTTTTCCTTTTCCTAGACACTGTGAGAAATCATGATTCCTACTGCCAGAGTTTACCTCCCATGTGGAGCTTTACAAAAAGCCTTTTAGAGCGCTGAGGACTCTCTGCCTACAAGCACAGCTTGTGGTGACAGCGGAAGTTAAGAGGTGCTTCAGGTCCCAAAGAGCCGTCCAACCACCCAGTGCTTCCACAAAGTGCTGTTTGTGTTGAGGCTATTTTCAGACCTCTTGTGCCGGCGGGCTGTTGCGTAGGTGAGCTTTCCCACCAGGGCCGAGTACTTGTTGTCCCTGAATCACCTGCAGGGTTAAATCATCATATGATGATTATAAAAACATATTGGACACTGATTAAAGCTTCATCAATGGCACCATCCGTCATTAATGACTGGCCTTTCCACAACTTTGTGTTCTTTAACTGGTTATAAAACAGCCTCAGTTTAATACTGATGCCTCTATATGACCTACTTTAAAGGAAAAGTTCACACAAAAATGACACTTTTAGGTGAACATCCTTTAAAGCAAACGATACCATAAGCAAGAAGTTTGGCTGCTATTTCAAAATTATTAAGTAATTCTTAATGCTGTCAGCTGGTCAGATTGAGACTTATCTGGGGTTGACAAGCAAAACAAAGTTTACAAAGTTTGTCTCTTTCACACAATTTTAAAATGACTGTATGCAGTGGTCAGATCAAGATTTTTATTACAGGAGGCTTTTGTCCTCAGGGGCCACCAGAACAATCAAGAAGCAGCTTTGATGTTGAGATGAGTTTTTTTTAAACCATTTGTTTTTTGCAAAATACTGCAGATTTCTGCCTCGGCTCATCAGCTGTAAATTGTCAGTCACTTGCAGTATTGACGTGTGGTGAGTGGTCAGTGCTTGTCCAATCACATCCACGCTTGTACAGTCATTTTCTTGTCTAATTGCATATTTGCAAGCAGATTGGTTTGCTCAGTGGCAGCACTTTGTCTCTGTGAATAAAGTTCATGTGAAGTTCAGCCAACAAATGGTTTCAGAGACATTATAATAGAAGCAGTTCAGTAGAAGAGAAACTGCCTTGGATTATTTATAGACTGCGGAAATGGTGCGTTGTGGACAGTCTCATGCTGATTCATTGTTCCTCTTTTGCTCCATTTAATTTATTCTAACATTTTCATAACCTGACTCTTATTTTATAACTGCACCAACAAAAGCTAATATATAAAGTGGTTCTTATGAAGCCTTTGATCTCTGCATATATCCTCCTGACCACAATATAGTAGTAATTATCCAACATGCACTAATCAGTCTGGTCTGTAGCTTCAGGCTGCTTTGGACTCTTAATGGTCTACAATGAGCGACATGGAAAAACATTTCCTGGCATGGGTTCACGTGCCATGCAGCGTTTACAAATTTATGATGTTGTGCTGAATTTCGGTTAATTCTTGACACTGAGTGCAGACCACACACACACACACACACACACACACACACACACACACACACACACATGCTCGTCAGTGTGCACCGCGAGGACAGCTCAAACATCCACATGCTGTTCTGATTATACCTTGGGACTGAGGGGTGGTGGCACGTCCCAGTCCCTGTTACAAACTTCAACGACTAGCCGGATGTGCTTGTTGAGTCGCTGACAAAACAATGTCCGAAGTGTGCCGGAGACTCCTGTCAACAGCACAGCGGGGATGTTATGGCTGTGCAGAGCCTGCCAGGGTTCCCTTTAACATCCAGACTGGTGTCTTTGACTCCTGAGAGGCCCAGAGAGGCAGTGACGTGAGCGGAGCCACATGTTGGCCACATGCTCGGGGTTACTGTTTTAAGTTCAAGTTTATTTGGATGTCTGTTATGTTGGTGCAAGAGCAGTGGCTATTTGTCCCCAGGGACGTATAAAACATTCTTAAAGCAAAGAAGAAGAAAGGAAGGAAAACCAAAACACAGCTTAATGAAATCAAACAAAGAGTCGCAATGAAACAGCATTTTGAGGGCTTCTTAACCCTTTAATTTCTGCTGAAACATTATGTTTCAATGAGGGATCAACCAATGGGAAGTCAGTTTTGTTTGATGTGAGGAGTGGAGCAGAGGACAGATTATTAAAGCAAACATTTCACATATTGGACCTTTAAGACAGTACCTTTGAATTTCTTTTAAAATTGAATTTGCTTGATCCTAAGAGAATGGATGTATAGACCAGACAGGCGCCATCAACACTACTCTGCACTTAATTTTTATGATGATGCACGGCTCTATTTTAAGGATCCTTTGCATAAAAGGCTAACATAGCTTGTTGATGTTTGCTAAATGCAGTGCTGTGTGAGTCATGCGAGGCTGGAATTGCTTCAAGGCAAAGTTCAGCTGAAGTGCAACCACTGGCTCTGAGTGAGGTCGTAATTTACATGAATAACCACTGAATCATTTCGTGCTTCACTTTGATATGTAAAATCGGCAACATTTTAGGCAGGATGCGATGTGAACCACTGGCAGCATACTGAGTGAAACACCTCTCGAGGAGAACTGATTGGCATGAGTGTGGATTGATGATTGAATGAAAGAAGCTGGGACTTCCTGTTTCCTGTTTCCTACTGGAAGTAGAGCTCGTAGGAGCTAATGGACGGCTGACAGACTGGATCCTCTGAGCTGTTGAGTTGAGTGATTTGACTTAACCACAAACATTCCTGCACAAACTGACAATCAGTCCTGAGAGAGTATCTCACAGTGAGAACAAATCCCACTAAAGCTTTTTTTTTATGGTATTTGAATGAAAATAAAAACTGAGCTTGAAACACAGCCAGAGGCCAGTCCAGTTCAAATGTTCTGTGTATTTTGTTTTATTTTCCTTATCAATAAGCAAACAGTAGTTTCCCTTCAAGCATTTTTTAAGCCTATTTATGCCTCCACACTTATAAACAATATTTAATGTCAATGTTATTGGTTTTTACTGTCTGTGGCTTTAATTAGGAGCAGAATGTGAACAAAAGTCAACAACATGGTGATGTTTTTACCATCTGCTACCTACTGCTGGTTACTTTTACTGACTGCAAGACAATTAACTAAAGAGAATGTTAGCTACTCTACTAACAGCTACTTTAACTGAAAATATATATTATTTCCTACTTTTAATAAAACATAGGTGTCCTGGTTCATGATTCACCATATTATCCTGATAATCATCATCATATTCTTAAAACTTTAAAATAAAAATAAAAATGGGCTGGAATTACTTTAACCTTACATGTTGTCAGGATACTAATATTTTAATTGTATCACAGATTGGACACACATCTTATTAAGTGAAAAACATTCAAAGAATCTTAAATCAGTAATCATAAATGAGTTGCCATGCCTTCAGTCTCGGCGACAGGCTTAGGCAATTCAAAATAAATTAGGAAACTGATATGGGATGGTTCTTCAGTGAGCTAGACAGCTTCGTCAAGTCATTCACGTGAGGATATTCACGTTTTTCTGGATTCACGATTATCCCGATGATGAAAATTCATCACAATTGACCGTGATAAAGTGTTTTATCGGCCCATCCCCAATCCACCTGGTACTGATTTTGACCTGACTGTGAGGTCTTGTTTTTTTAGGCTTTGGAAATTATATGAAAACACTGTTTACATGATCAGGATACAAATTGTTGCTCAACACGTCTTTGGACCATCTGGTGGTAGCATATAACACAAAACGTTGGGAGAAGAAAAAAAAAAACAGAGAGGTGACTGATGTTGTCCAAGTTCGTGCATTGAGGGAAAGCAGTGCTCAGGATGAGCCAAATTTCGGTGGTGTTTGCTTTTACGAAAAGAGCGAGCAGCATCTGTCAGAGCGAAAGATTTGCCTCCCCAGAATCAGACTTCAGGGAAAAAAGAAAAAAAAAAAAACTGGTTAATTTGAGAACAGAATCACTGACCCCAAACCAGTGCTTACACACTTCTGTGTATTATGGTATTAGAGTTGTGATCATAGACGGAGCAGCAAGCCTGTTACCAAGCGACTAATACATGGAAATGTAGCGGCTAAAGACCAATCACCAGGCTGCAGAATAGGCTTTGCTCATAGTCGAGGGATTATCAGGCAGTGTGAAATGAAGTCTGATTATGCCACCACCCCCCCGCCGACCCACTCCCATACACACACACATGCAGCCCTCCTCCTGTCCTCCCTTCTCTGTTTATGTCAAAGTCTGCACAAAGGAGGCAGTTGACGAAAGTGGATCCATAATGGTTTTAACTCTAACATTAACACCCTTTGCCTTTTATGCATGAAGACATCAGGCAGTCCCTCAAAGACACGCTGTCATATGTATTCACACACACTCGCACACACACACATAAACACACGTGGTCTCAGCAGCAGCTGTTCGGCCCAATCCCATAATCCTTGTAGATGGAGAAGATGTGTGCGGTGACATCTGCTTCTGCTAGTGTGGCCCTGTCATCAATGGTCTGTCAGAGGCCAAGTGCAGGGTCTGTGCTAACTGGCATGCAAGGCCACATACTTTATTACTGTACTACATGTGAGGACGTAGAGCAGAGTTTACTTGCTGATGTTGACCAGCTGTAGTAGTTAGAAGCCACAGAGTTTTTATAAAAACACAGTTTAGTGAATCAAAAGATGAGTGATGTCACAGTGTTTGTAATTTTCTTAAATCTGTTAATCCAATTTTGCCATAACGCAAATACCTCGCATACCTCCGCCAAGGCCCAACAGTCCCCTTTTATACTCATACAGTAGATACCAGCCACCTCAAAACACCGGATTTATTTAATCAAGATCCATGCCTTATTTGCCGACAAATGAATGAAAATATTCTCTCACAATGTAAAAGTAAGTGAGAAAAAATCCCTGGATCTGCACCAAGACTTAATGGGGTCTATTCTGGACCGAGACCCATCCTCCATCCAAGTTTTGTGGAAATCTTTTCAGCAGTTTTTGTACAATCCTGATCACAAACCAACCAACCAACCATGAAACGGACACAGGTGAAAACATAATCTCCTTAGTGGCAGTAAAAATGACTGGTTTAAACAAATATGCTGTTTTCTCTACCTTCAAACAAATCCATGTTGTCTAGTGGTGCAGTAAATCCTCTTATTGCCCAGCTGTGAGGTCAGTCATCTCCAGCTGTTAGTTGATATCAAATATTCATCTTCATATTTTTTGACAGTACTTAACATATGCTTAATGGAGGTCAGAGTTTAAAGCAAATCCAAAGGACATTTCAACAATGTTTTCCGCGGATAAACTGTCAAAATGTTCTTTCAATCAGACTCATTTGCATGAAAGTTTCTGTGGTACAGTTTCGATGTCTTGTTTAAAGACGCTTCAGTGTGTGATGTTTCTATACGGAGTAAAAAAGATCGGTTTACAGTCATGTCCAGTAGGAAAAATCATCACACGTGGCTCTGGAGAAAGTTTTGTCATTTCAGCACATCATAGTGATAACATCATGTATAATCTTGGCTTTGGCTGGAAAGTAAACATTTTAGTGGACCAGAATTAGTGAGGGATATGGAGCAGGGATGGTTTTTAAAAAGGTCGGTAGAATTATGGGAAATGTAGTTCTTGGAGCCACATGACGAACTAAAAGTCTTAATATCTCAATTTCAATTATTCCCCCCTAAAAATTCTCACTTCAGCTTAAATTGCTATGATCGGTGACCCTTTATAATGCATACAATGTTTTATTGTTATTTTATCCCTGATAATCCCCGGTGGTACTTGAATGCATCACACCTTAAACAACATATCCCTCCAACATCATGTAAACATCCAAGTGACACCAAACTCTTCTCTTTATCTTTTTTTTCTCCTCTTCAGGTCAAAGAGGAGATTCTGCTGGAAGCCCTGACGACCAGGAAGACGGTTACAGTCGGAGAGAGGCTCATCGTACCCTACAAACTCGCCGAGGTGACCTTCTCAGTTACTTTTTAGTTACCACATCAAAATATGACACCTTCCCTCCTTAGTATTTAACCCACCTTCTGAAACTGATAACCTATGACTGGTAAACCCCCTCGGGGGCTGTGTGGTCCACAGACTTTACAGAACAGGACATTAAGGGACATTTTAAACCACTTTTATGGTTTTCTTTTTTCTTATTAATGTACAGAATTGCCTGTGTGAAGGTGGCAGGAGCAATAGCATGAATAAATTGAATGAAGTGCATCAGCTGTGGGGAAGCTTCTGTGTTTGTGGGCTTGTCTGGGGAGTTTGTTGTGGCACTTCCCTTGCCCCCACCTTCTCTTTCTTAGGCTCTTTTGATAGGGGTCTCTTCCTCTGCAACTTCCTGTTTCCTGTCGAGTCAAGGAACTGTGCGACTTAACCCTGTCCATACAGCCCTCTGGATGTAGTCTGTGAAATATACCTCCAGGATGCTTAGTTGACCTAGATAGAGTCCTCTGATGTCTCTCATTGTGCCAGTGAGTGTTAATATTCAGCGGTTTTCGTTTATCTCTCCGTCCCTGAAGTCTTTGATGGTTCAGCGTAGGATTGAATCTGGTCCAGCTCTCTGCTCGTGTCTGCAGGGCCTTTTCTCTGCGGAAGGAAATGCTACACATAGATGGTCTGTTACCCTGCTCGGCTCCACCCCCACATCTGATCTACGGGTTAGTTTAGCCCAACAATGGTTGCTCCCGCTCTCACACGCCCCCCATCTCTCCAGTCATGTGGTCTGGTCTCAGGAATGTGCAACCTTCACTGGAATATACAGTACAGAGGCCAAAAGCCGGATCTAGCCTGTCTCTGTTTGTCTCTTTCTCTCTCTTTCTCCTTCAGTCAAACACATTCCCTTCTTCAAAACTAGCTGTGTAAGGGAGGCTCAGACGATGTGATCAGACACTTAATCCTGGACGAGCGCTGCAGCTATGATAAACCCTGTCCTGGAGCTTCTGGTGTCATGCCATGGAAGTTCCCTCCTATCCTTCACGAGAAGGCCTTATCTTGAAAAGAGCAAATGGCAGATGGAAATAAAAAGACCTGGAGAGACTGAGGCAGAGACCTTTCAATCTCTGAAAGTCCCCCACTGACAGAAAAGGAAAAGATTGAAAAAAATATAGAATAGCATAACTGGAAATCCCCAGATGTGCGCACAAAGAGATGAAATAGAGTCTTATTACCTGTCATCGTATAGCTGTATATGAAAGCCTGTTTCTGCCAGTTAAAGAAAAAAAATAAAAATTGGCTTTAATTTTAAAAAAGCCAATTGTAAGTCATAATTATGAGATAATTATTAAATAAATGTTGACTTTTTATCTCGTAATTTTGACAAAGAATCACAGTTTAAATGTTTCAGCCAGAATTTAGGGGATTTGCGGATGTGTTGTGAATATTTTACATAATAAAAATACGTTGCTCTTTAATCTCTTACTTCAATAGCTAATCGCTAACTCCCTCCGTTCATGATGTGGTGCTGGGCAGGTAGCACACAGTGAGTTTTGCTGAAAATAGCTGCTCCAAAATAACACAGAGAGGTAAGAGTGAACCAGAATTGTGAAGTTACAGGCTGTTAAACCAAAACAATGAGCTGAAAGATGTTGTGAAGGGACTTTTCACATACACACAGTCTTGTGATCCATTATAAGCATAAAAATATGAATAATAGTCACTTGAAGGCAAGCTAGCAGATATCGAGGTAAGGAGTACGCACACCCACAAGTTTGCATTGCTGTACTCTCAGCACCCTCATTTATACAATGGATTCTCCAGCCACTAACCCTGACCTCAACCATCACCGCTGTACGCCTAACCCCAGCCGTTCCCCCTGACCTTAAACTGAATCTGATTCCAACTCTTAAACAAAGTCTCTACCCTCAAACGACCACTTGAAGAAGTGAGCATCAGCCAGAATTTCCTCACTTTCCAAAAACATCTTCACTTTCTATCTGACACTCAAAACGGTCCTCACAAAGATACACACACACACACACACACACACACACACACACACAAACACACCACGAGAGCAACGTAAGTGAGGCCCTGCCCTGACCTGACTGAGGGCCGTGGGAGCGAGTCGAGGCCACCTGTGGAATCCATAACACGCCTGTTTTTATACAAAGGAAATGTGGAAAAAAGAACCTGGCAAATGTTGCTGCTTCTTCTCAGAAATGATTTCTTCCTACTTGGATGAGACAAGTTTGAGAAAGTGTGCTAGGCAGCTGTCCCATCCACCCACGATTGAGATGGGGAGATTCTGGCGAAGTGTCTGACCTGCTGAACCTTGGCCTGCTGCAGAGCCGAGGTTGGACGGGCCCCGGTTGAGTCAGGTGGAATGTGTTTATGAATTGCTTGGCTTCGGTTCCAGAGAATCAATGAGAGCAAAAGTGATTCCTTATTGAAGCGGGGAAACTGGGCTCAACCTGTGAGGAGTTCAGAATCTGGAGTTGAGTTTGTTGTTTCAGTCTCCGGCACTAAAGAAGTGCCTCAGGGGCTGAGTGAGTCATGAAAATGCACATTTTTGTATTAAATCCAGCCTTTGATTCTTTTTCATGTCACCCCTGATTTTGCTTTGTTTGTTGTTGTTGTGTTTCTCACGAGCTCCATCATTCAGTCAGTCAGGCTTCACAAAAGAGAGAGCCACATTACTAATGAATAAGCCACCCTGCTGCTTTTGTTTCAGATTTTATTAAGGCAACTCTTAAAGGTCATATGTATGAACTGTAGTTTAAATTAACTAACTCACTAAATGAGAATTTCTTTCTTTCTTTCTTTCTTTCTCTCACACATTTATCACAGAGGTAAATGAAAAAGAGTAGTTTTGGCAGGCCTACGTATATATTTTTAATGTTGACAGTTCTACTAAGGGAAAGAAGATGAAAAGAAAACAGTATATATAAACAATATTTGGGCTTTTATCGAGGCTAAGAATCGATGCAAACCAAAGTTTAACCTCTCTTTAAAACAGCAATTATCAAGTTATTCTTGATGAACATTTAATTCAAAGTTATGGGCAATCCCAGTCTTCATCCAGTCATGCTGAGTGCAGACAGTACACTTGCGGACTTCTGCTTGTTAGCTCGGTTTCAGACACACAGTTTATTTCAGGTCCCGTTTGAAGAAGTGAGAAAACAGTGTGTATCTGATAGCACACGTGTGTGTGTCTGTTAAGGTGCACATTCGTGTGAGCCCGTGTCTGTCAAGATAAGGTGTGCTGTCTGACTTTGACATTTTTGATGTGGCTCCAGATAATTTGACTCCACCACTTCCTTCTTCCTGTTTAAAGACAGACATGAGGAAGGGGAAGAGAGGGGGGGACAGTCATACTCTTTGCATTCATGAAGAAGGTTCTGCTTCATTTTGAAAACCGTTTCAGAAATGGTTCGTAGGGAGAGTACAGAGGTCATTTTAAATGCATCACACACATACATGCATAAACACAGGCGTATATGTACACTGAGGCAAAAACAACAACTACATGAATACAAATTGAAAACATATGCAGGTTGGCATATTGTGGTGAAACGCGCGCGCTCACTAAACATCCTGCAGCGAGGAAGATAGCAGGCCACGTGCAGTGTGAGCTCATGCTGGTGTTTCACACCTCCTGTGGTTTTCAGGAGAAAGACAGAAATGGAAGGAGAACAACAACCAGCGAAGACCTGGTTTAACAGGCGGGACCGTTACAGTTTACGAAAGTCTCTGATAAAGTCCTGCTTATTATTTTGTCAGTTTCTTGGGTGGCCCTCCTGTAAAACACTTTCAGCCCATTTGCTCCCAGCCATGTTCCCTCCTCGTTCCCGACTGGTCCCATTGTTGTGAATAATTCAATTACATGGCAAACACAGAGACAATGCACGCCCAGTGAGCATGTCAACTTTTCACATCACATCTGCCAATCCCCTGAGTTCCTGCTGAAGCATTTAAACAGTGATTCTCTTCTCAAATGTTTGTATTATTCATAGCGATCTTACATAACTTTGTGGGAGCAGGGACGTCACAGGCCTGCGTGCTAAAAATATCATAAACAATCAATAATGCAAGAGTGAAGAGGCAGCTTTTAAAATGCTCGGTTTTGCTTCATCACGGCTGTTGGCTGCATGTGGTCTCAGCAGGCAGCGTCTCTGAGAGTCCTTCAAAGTGAGGGCAGCCTCACCGGGGCTTGATCAGGTCCACAGTGATCCAAAAAGGCTTCTGACAGAGGAGGAATATTTTAATTATTTATCGTTATATAACTGTTTTAAGTTATTTTGCTTTTTTTAGTTTTTATGTCCTGGTATTCTGAGTCCGTGTGCCTGTTTTTGTCAATTGTTTTCGGAAGCTTCAGTCCAACTTCCTCTCAACCTTTGAGTTTTCTGTCGCTTGAGTTGAAACACAGTATATAGGTGATATTTTACATTTAATCTTGATTAAACCAGGCTATTAAAAGCATAGGTTGACAAAACAGTCAGTTGGCCGTGTGACCATTGAAATAGGTTTTGCTTGCTATACTGATTCTCCCTGTTCATCCTGACCATTAAGAGATCGATTTCAATGTATGTGATTGGTGTTTAAATCCGAGCTTCAGCAGCTTAAGTCACACAGACAAGTGTTCATCTTACTGTCTTTTTTAGGACAAAATTCCCTCTTTGTGATACTGATCCTTCACCTCTGCAAGGACAGACTGTCCAAGCAAATGAAAAGGGGGAATTTCAATCCTAGATCACTGTAACTATATAAGATATATACTTGATTTTGTCTTAATATTAGCTTCATCTGTTAATGCTTCATATGGAGTGTACTACTGCATTACAAAGGGATGTTTCAATACCCAGTATGAGTGAGTACAGCAAACAAAACCTGTTTCAGTGTTCAGATGTGCGTCTCACAATTGTTTAAAGCAACATTATGTAACTTTTTGACCTTAAAGTAACAGCTTCAGAATCATGTTGAGGGTACAGTGTCTTGTAATAAGGTGAATGACCCTTGATCACTTGTTTCTGCACTATGTAACTTTCATTGAGAGGGTAGGATCACAGCGTTACATACATGTTTACTTCAACATACAAGTTTTCAACACATAAACACGAGCTGATTTCCACAATGTGCATCTAATCCTGATAATCAGCCATTTTCTTTCACTTCCTTCCTTCCTCCATTCTTCATTCTTGTACAGCTGTGTCGATTTCATTCAGGCTTTTTGCCATTTCCTGACGCTACATTTCATAAATGTAGCTTTCTATGTATGTGGGAAGATGACGTCCCCATTCTTAATCCAGTCTTCCAGTTGACTGTTTCTCTAACTGGCATAGACATCAATGGGCAGAACACCAGGCCTATCTGAACGGCTAAAAAAATCTGAAAACTGGACTGGAACCAGGCTGAACTGCATGTGTCTGGCATTTTTAGCACTGATAGATCTCATGATGGCAGCAATTTCACTGTAGAGAATTGCTGGAGTTCTGTAACTCTAAACTTTAATCACAGTGCATCTTCAGAGAGATTATAGGGATATTGCATTATAAATTATATATTTACATTCAGATGTAGTCTGTAACATCTCAGTGAGCTGTTTGGTGGGATTGTAACACCAGGAAACAAGGTTTAAACTCCTTTTCTGACATCAGCATTACCAGACATCCACACATTCTGATGCCAAACTTGTCACTTTCCTTGTCTGTGGTGAACAGGTCAACTAGTTAAGTGTTTAATGAAGTAAACTAGTGAAGTCCAGGGGCATTTCTGAAACACAATGTGTTGTCACAAATACAGAAGTTTTACCCTCCTCATATCTAATTTGTTTTCGCTCTGTGTTTAATTAAATCTGCTCTGATTAGATTACAATAAAAAAGGTCTTGTGGTCTCTGTTTTAATGCAAAACTATTTTAGGGCTTCCTGGCATGAAACTGTTTGACCTAGTTGAAGCAGATTGTCTTGTTCCACTCCTTATTCAATCATAACACTTCTTGCTGCTAAAGAACGTGCTCTGGTGTCCAAGTCTCCATTTAAGCGTGCTTGTGTTAGCTTAGCATGCATTTCAT
This sequence comes from Pagrus pagrus, assembly GCF_965226575.1. NCBI lineage: Eukaryota > Metazoa > Chordata > Actinopteri > Spariformes > Sparidae > Pagrus > Pagrus pagrus. Next base: position 18,792,412 of record NC_140194.1, read on the forward strand.
CATGTCTAAAAAGAGAGCAGAGTTGCTCTTTGGCTTGTCGAGGCTAAATAATGGCTCCTCCTGGCAGTGTTGTGGGTTGTTTTTTTTTTTTTAATGGATAAAAAATGATCCATCATAAAGGTCCAAATACTGATCTGCAGGTCTGGAGACACTTAAAGCTCTGGCTCCTGACTGAAAACACCTGACGTAAGACAGCACTTCACCAAGCAAGACTACCAAACATATCTCAGAGTTGCGAGCTTCAGCTCACAACCTGTGCTTGTCCTCTAAATACAAACTGGCTGTTCTGATCTTTCCACAGTGTATTTCTTTGTATTTTTAACAACAGCCTGAGATGATATCATGCATCATTTCTGCAGCTCCGTGGCATTCCCATCTCCAAATTACTGTTAGCTTGATGGAAGCTTACTTGAGCTAATAGCTAGCCTACGGTTGTCCAATTAATCTCCTTTGAGAGACATTAATGCTAATTGGCTGTTGGCTCACTTCAACAACCCGGTGCTACACTGGTGTTGTTTGTAAGCCGCACAAATAAACATTATGTTGATTTATGGATTTTGGTTGGTTGTTAATTTGATTAGAGGGTCAGACGAGAAGATTGAAACAGCTCTCATGTCACTTTACATGTTATGCTGGATGTGAAGGTAGAAACAGCTGGTGATTAGCTTAGCTTAGCTTAGCATCAAGACTGGAAACAAAGGGTAACAGCTGGCCAGTGGTGCCCCCTGTACAACTGTTGGCCACTCCCCCACTCCCCAGAGAGTGTATGCATAATATGCTTCTATCTGATATTTAACATTAGGTACTCGTTATTTACCGTAAATTAACGATAAAAACACTTAAAACAGTATCCACTGATTCATTGTTCACCACACATGTCTGACTTTTCCACCTCTGCTTTTCCTTGTGGGTTCTTTGTCTCAGTCAGTCCCGTCAGATGACTCAGCCATGCGCAGTAGTTCATTAGACTTCTTCTCTGCCCACTTCACACATTTAATGTGACACTGATCCAGTTCCAGAGAAGAGAGGGGGAACGTTCATGCTATATTTGTCTTGTTGCTCTGCCCTAAGCTACTGCAGTTGTTGCAGATGTTTAATTCAGATGAAGTGATGTCATCAGGTTTCTAGGTATTTTTAATCACTCAATGAAAAGACCAAAAAAGAGTAACACGTTAACAAAGGGAGGGGAGTGTTTTACCGGTTGTATTTAACACTTGTGGGCCACCATAGCAACACTATCAGCACCACTGTGAATAAAACTGTTTAAGCAGCGGAGGAGTTTTACTTCAGTCTTCAGAGGCTGTAAGTGATAAAACACATTACAGTGGGCTTAAACAGTATTTGGCTCCTTTCCCAGTTTACGAAATCCATATGTTTTTGATCAGGGAGAAACTGAAATATATGTGTGTTCTGTGTGTGTGTGTAGGCGGGCACGGTGAGGGACTCGATGGCCAAGTCACTGTACAGCGCACTGTTTGACTGGATTGTGTTCAGGACCAACCATGCCCTGCTGAACAACAGGGACCTGGAGGACAAATCAAAGGTAGGAATGAAAACACAAACAGACACTTGAAGACATCTTATGTGCTCTCTCATACAGAAACACACTTATTTTTTGCTCCAATCTTTATGAAACCAGCAACATAAACAACGTTGGCCTCCCTTTCACTGTAGAAAGGAGGAAGGAGTAGATTTTGTGAGGCTACAAGCCGATAATTTGTTGTTTTTAGTCTAAATAAGCACTGTTGGTGCTTGTTGTCATTACATCATACAGTTGTTTGTCCAATAGTGGTAGAGTAAAATATATATAGTATTTGTAATAACAGTGCTGTAATGTAACGTCTGTGTGTTTGTTTAAATTGCTGTCAGTAAAGATCATTTCCCACAACGTCAGAAAAGAAAATTCTGTTTTCTTCTATTCTTGTGCAGTGACAGTTAACACTTGCATCAAAGGTGTTGGAGGGTTTCATGTCTCAGAATGGCCTTCTTAGAATAAGAAAACACCTTTAACCACAATTCAACCACATGTTAAATTCAGTTTAAGCTGGAAACGCTCTTCAGGCTGAGCTCGTAGATCAGATGTTGTGCTTTGTTATATCACGATGCATGTGAATATTCTCTTTCTGAGCGGTCCAGCTTTGCCTATTCAAGCATTAGCCTTTTTTAGATTTAATGCCAGAGCTAGCTTGCTTGTTACTTTTGAGTCAAAACGAGTTAAAACTGTGACAGATTCAATTAACAAGATGGTAGATTTTGTTTCTCTTTTATAGTGGATTATGGTTTTAAGAAATGCATACCATGATTCATTGATCAGTTGTCAACTAATAAATCAAATGCCAACTATTTTGATAGCGATTATCCCGTTTTTTAAGTAATTTAATTAATTTTTTGATGAAAAAAGTCAAAATTCTCTGATTTCAGCTTCTTAAATGTGAATAATCTTTTGTAGTGGTAGTAAAATACAATTATGAACCTGCAGATGAGCAAAATCTGTCCTTTAGCCTTTTAAACCTTTAATATTTTGTGAAAGTACCAATAGTCATCCCAACATTATGGTCACAATTGATCAATATTGAGGGCCTTTAATATTGTGATATTTGATTATGTCACCCAGTCCTAGCATTTATACAGAAATGTGTATTGCGATATAGCCTAAAAATATTATTATAAAAATGTATTTAAAATGATTTTAAAGCCATATCCCCCAGCCCTAATTCATCCTGTCAGTGTTTTTGTTGTGTTGTGTATGCAGATGTCAGATTTTTCTAATGAACTGCAGGGTGGGCCGAAGCCATTTCACCACTTATGTTCTATTCTACTGGGTTTTTGTTTTTCTTGCTCCCTCTGAGCAGTGAGACTTACAAACAGCAGGAAACCACATGTGTAAATGATGCTATTAATGAGGGCTGCGCACCATTTAGCTTCACTAGTTTCAGGGCACTGCTGCTGTGCATGTCGACTCACTGACTGATATGCTAAATTGGATCAGAGCCATCGTTAATGGTATTGATTACACCTGAGCCTGACGGTCTATTATCAACATCCCTTTGTTCTGATCATGTGTTCCCTTTGTTCTTTGAGTCGTTCCTCATCTTCATTTGTCTGTCATGCTCCTCATCCTGCTGCTGTCTGTCTGTCTGTCTGTCTGTCTGTCTGCCTGCCTGCCTGTCTGTCTGCCTGTCTGTCAGTCAAGACATGATTCCCTGCTATGGCGTCCTCCACTCACAGAGGCAGGGAGTGGTGTGATATGAAAAAATTCCAGTGTGTGTGTGTCTGTGTGTTTGTGTGTGTGTGTGTGTGTTACAGTGGCAGCTGGCTGGTCAGACCCTGTGGGGGCATCTAAAGGATTAGAAAACAGATCATTGTGTATGTATGTATGTGTGTGTGTGTGTAGGTGTGTGTAGGTGTGTGTGCCAAGAACATTTGGGCAGATGGCATCAAGTTCCCTTCAGCTCAGTTTACCCCCTGTGGTCCTCGGCTGTCCCAGCGCAGTGCAGTGTGTGTGTGTGTGTGTGTGTGTGTGTGTGTGTGTGTGTGTGTGTGTGCGTGCTTCCCTTGGCACTGACATCATCTGTGTGTGTGTGTGTGTGTGTTTGCCCTCCCTCCGTGCTGTCAGGGGGTCGATGAGGCTGCACTTTCTGTCAAGGTCATTGTTCTTATGTACCGATAACAATTTATATATGCAGCGTGAGCTCGTGTTGTATTTTTCACGCCAGAATAATAAAAACCAAAATCCTTCAGAGAGAAATAAAACAATGCTGGATTGAATTAGATTAAATTGGGAACAGCTTTTAGAGTCCATTTCATAATTAAAGGCCGTCTTTGAGTGAACGCCTCCTTCAGATGGTGCATATTAATGATGTATGATGATATGAATCTTACTGACACGCCGGGGAGCAGCCGGGTCACTGAGGCGGAAAAGAATGAGATATAAAAAGAAACACAGTAAAAATATCTCTAAATAAAGATGATAAAGGATCATAAATCTTTACTGATGTTTACAGTGTTGCCAGAGGACATTTATCACACTTTTTTCATGCTGTCGTTGTCTTGTTTTTCCACCAGATTCTGTCTATAGGAGTCCTGGACATCTTTGGCTTTGAGGACTATGAGAACAACAGCTTCGAGCAGTTCTGCATCAACTTTGCCAACGAACGGCTCCAGCACTACTTCAACCAACACATCTTCAAATTAGAGCAGGTAGAGTCTTATTTTTCCTTCGCTCTCTGCCATTTCAGCCTCTTTTCACCATCCAGACAAAGATCATTGTGCAACTGCTGATAACACATCATTGCATTTTGTGTTTTACTGCCGCTGTGACGAGCCGCTGCCCTGTTTCTTGGTATCCAGTGACGTCAGTCTGTGCACTGGCGTCACATTATTGTGGCTGTAACACATTTTGAAAATATGCCTTTATGCTTTTGATTGATTCGTCTGATGGGGTGAAGAATGGCCCTGCACCTCTGAGTGACTTTGCAGTTTTGCCTTCATATGTCAAACCGGGGAAAACGGATGACATCCTGTGCAGCGGAGAGCTTTGAACGCAGCACAATAAGGTTTTAACACATTGTGAGAGAGGCGCTGCTTTTGTGCTGCTGATTTTCTGGAATCTCGGTTATTTGATTTGATCTGTGGCTTTTTCTTTTCTGTGCTACGCTCACAATGCTAAACACACTTTCAATAGAGGCTGTATGATTGCTTTGTGCTGGACAGCCACGTTCCCCCTGACATTACAGCACAAGCAGCTGTAATTATGTAGCTAGGTTAAGTTAGCACGCACATGCATTAAAGTAAAAGGTCAGAGGAAAAGTGCTGACTGACCAGAACGGGCTGACAGGCTGGGTCAGAGGCAGGAGTCAAACAGAGCTGCATGTTTCCTGACAGCTAAGTGCTGCTAGCGCCGGCAACACTTGCAGCTTTTTGTTGGTTCTTGTACATTTTTTCTGAATGGGCTTGTTTATTTTTGTTTACTATTTGTGCTTCTGAATGGCCTCGCGTTCCCTTTCTTTTTTCTTTTCTGGTGTAATTTCATCACTGCTCCTTTTTTTATTCATTATAACTGCTGTGCTGATCAGACAGACGTCAGCTCCAGCCTCATAACTACCCTCTCTCTTCCCCTAAAAGGAGTATTGCTGAACCACTAATCCCTGACCAGCTATATTATGTATTCATTATGCTCATTTATTCAGATACCAACTGCCAAACCACTTAATATTCACTGCGCATGTTCCCTTTTTTTCGCCGAATGGTATCCACAGAACAAGCAGGAGAGCACTGAGAGGGAAAGGAAAGAGAGACATATTGGGGGAGATAATGAGTCTTTATCAGTTGGTTCTCAGTTCTCGTCTCCCTCATACTGAACCCTGATTGGCCGTGGCAACTTAGCAGGCGGGCCTATCGCTAAGGGCCAAATGAGGAGAGGAGCTGAGTGGAAAAAAGGAGCAGTGTTTCAGCAAACGAGTGCAGTAACGTCCCTTCACCCTCAATGAACATCACAGACCGCCGATGCACTAATGGTTCTGTTATCTGTTTCTGACAGTTAGCCCTCAGGCCCGACACACACACGCTCACTCACACACACACACACACACACACTCACTCACATACACACACGTATACACACACTGCAGGATGTAACATGTGCTAACAAACAGGTTGTGTTACACTTATTAAAAATCTGACGGTTAAGCACTCTGAGGCATTCATTTTCTGACAGCTTACAGTCATAAAAGTACAAAGTTAAAACTAGAATGACACTCAGTAGAGTGCATACCTCCGCCAAGTCCCCTTCTATTTAATCTAGTGTTTAAAACCTCTTTAAATCCAATCCAAACCATTGATCCATGCATTATTTCCTGAGAAATTTATGAAAATGTCAAAAAATATTTCAGTGTTAAAGAAAGATTTCTTGGACTCGTACCTTTATCCAGATATACACTAAAAGTGTAGGACTATCCTGGGCCGAGACAAGGAGGGTGCTGCTCAGCCTTGCTTCCAGTCTGGCCTGGTGGCCACTATTGCAGAGAAAAATTCCCCTGCAGCCCAAAAAGCATTCTGTAAAACGGTTGACAGGACGTCAACAACTGCAAATAAGGTCAATTATGACTCTTTTCATTATTCATTTTTGATCCATGGAGGTTTTATATTTGTAAAATTTTCATGATCACACTATAAAGTCTATGGGCTGAGCGGGAACTCAAGGGAAGCTGGAGTTTAACAGTGTTGACAGTTTACTCAGTTAAACCACGAGCTACTACCTTCAGATAATATACAATTTTGTCAGAAATCTGAGCTGTTCCTGTACCCATGTGACTCCGCTGGAACAGAATCTTGATTTTGAAGTGATCAGGCCTCCACAGTCTACTGCGCAGACTAGATTTGATGAACAACCAACAGGACGAATCAGTGCAGCAAAACAAGTGACTTGGACCGGTGACACTCCTCTGTCAGTCCCCATATCAGATCAGCCCCATGTTGGATAAACGGTTGTGATTGGCCCCATACGGGCCAGGTCTGGTGGAAATCTGTCTGAATGGGACCGTGGCCAGACACTCATCTGCCAGAGCAAATAAAACATGAGCTCGGCAGATTCATCTGGTTCCCAGGCTAGTTTATGACCAAATACCTGAAAAATTAATAACATTCCCATCAGCTGCTAATTTGAAAATGCTAGCATGCTAAGCGAAGATAGTGATTAACAATATACACTTAGACACCATATTTGCATTGTTATTGTGAGCATGCTGACATTAGCTTTTAGCTTCAAGCACCACCGTAGACTATATATAATACAACAAATGATTACACGTGTTCTTTTGCTTTATTAACTGGTAAAATGTTTCAACATGACCTTCATTAAATCCGTCAGTGTCCACAGAGAAGAGTATATAAAAGTGTTTTTGCTGCCTGCTGTACTTTTATATATTCAGCAACTTGTTTGATTTTTGTGCTGTCAGTCATTATGTGACAGCAGGTGCTCCTCGATGGCTATCCGTGTTTTGATTGAACCTTTCACTTGAAGGTTTGTTCCTGTGTTATGTTCAGCTAATAAGTGTCAAAGTGCTGCTGAGACGCTCGCCCTCACAGGGCGCTGCTCAATATTGTTCCAGCAGAGTTCACGTTTATTATCCTTTAATCACCGGGGTCCTCCAAACCTTTGGCTCTCTGCCTCTCCTGAGTTTATTTGACAGGACAACAGTTGAGGTGGTGCTGAGCACTGGGGGCCCCTCTGAGGCAGGTTGGTATAGCTTCCTCATCCAGGGTTGCCAGATCTTTACTGATTTGTGTTTGTTTGAATAAAGCTGTGCAGTTCACGCCACCGGCCCCCTCTGCCCTCGGTTTGACGTCATGAGGAGAGAAAGCACTCCACACCTTGTCGGTTGTATTGAGCCTTAAAATAATGGCACCTTTGGAAGACACAGAAACCTTCCTGGATTATATGAACTCACCAAACTAAACGGTAACGAAGAGAAAATGTTAAAGCACTCATTCAGAAGAAGACCACGGCTCTTGATATCCTCAGAATGGAGGTGAGGTTTCAACATTTGTCCTCCTCTTTTGGTTATCTGAAACAGAATTAGGAACATTTAAATGAGAAGGGAGAAAAAACTCTGTGCAAACATTTGCTGTTGTAGCATTGAGTAGACTCCCAACAGCAGCTGTGTTTGCATCCCTTTATTCACTTTATATCCATTATTTATCTGTGTGATAGCGGTAAGGTCTCATTTCTAAATATGAGACTATTCATGATCGCTGTGTTTGCTGTGGGAGAAAGCAGCAGTGGCACTGAGCAGGAGGTTTGCAGAAGAAAATATTTATCCAAATGTGGGCTACTGAAACGTAGCAGAGTACGAGCATATCGTCATGTTTACTCCACTTTCAACTTTTATCTGAAGGTAGGAGATATATGATGGAGAAAACAAAAGCAGTCCGAGCCCAGTCACAGTTATTGCAGTCTCTATGTGGTATCATTGTTGCTTGTTTTTTTCGTGGGGTGCACATCAGCTATCAGCTCTGTTGTGTCTCCCTACATTATCCCTGTCCTACCAAGTGAACAATTTTCTACTTTTAGCTTTACCCTCTATTTAAAATTATGTTGGACAACGATGTCTAGGAAATCTGAAAGAACCTGTCCAGTTCTACAACTTCAACCTTGGAAAAAAACTGAATGTGAAACACACAAAGAATGCTCCTTCACTGATACTTCACATGGATCATCAATCAATCATGAATATTATGATGTTTCATACAATTATTATTGATTAATTGCTATTGTTGGAACAGTTTCGACTCTCTGAGTGACCTGCGGTTGGCAAAAAATCATTTTTTGGTCTGTAATGATTAAAGGAAGTTCTTGATTGATTGATCAATAACTGAATTCACTCAGTTCAACTTCCCACTGTATTGACACTGAGTCAATACAGTTTGCCACGGCAGTAATGGCAGTGCTGCTGGATGGTGGACCACACAAATGGGTCACCGGATTCTTCCATATTCAGTTGAAAGGTTCACTTGCGGTACGTAATGATTTGATAAAGACCAAATCAATGAATTTACCAAATCAATTGTGACTTTCTCTCTCTCTGTGTCCGTCACTCTGACTCTGAAAGCTGATTTTGACTTTCCACCAGTGCGATTTTCCTCCTCTCCTTCCTCCGAGCTTCACCCCCCTCCGACCAATCAGTTGGTCTTATCAGCAGTGTGTGTTTACCTTTGGAACGGCAGCCAAAGCTAATAGGACCACACCAACTACAAACCCTCAGTGAGATGGAGGAGGGCGTGTGTGTGTGTCCAGTGTTTACACTCAACATGCCAATTGGTGCTTGATTTCTTTTCTCTGTGAGGACGGTATATCAAAGTAGGAAAACACATGACAGCCACCGCCGCCTTAGGCAAACACAGTATCATGTTTAACGCATGAGATGTCTTGATTAGTAAGGAAATAACAAACATGGACAAGTTTACCTTCATGTGATAGAAGAAGAAGAAGAAGAAGAAGAGACTCCTGCTGCCTACTGTTACTGTTCCTCACTCCTTATTAATCCTGATAAAGTTAAATATCCCTAGATTGGAGAGCAAAGTTTTGATGTCTCGATGCAGATTTTCCGACCTCTACACCCTTCTTCCAATCACACAGTTCAGCTCATTCCTTGACGTCATTTTCATGAGTCATTCTGGTCGAGTCCCAGTTGCGCTCTTTGTAGCCGGACCACAAACAGCACGGCCCACTCACAGATCAGAGCTCGCCTAATGACAACACAGCGCACATGTCTCTGTCAGTTCTCTGTGTGCTTTTAAAAACCACCAGAAGTTGCTCCAGCTCACATGATTGCACCACTGTTCCTCCTGTCCGCTCGATAAAAACACTCTGCTGTCATAACAAGAGAGGAGGGCGCTGAGGGAGGGAGAAATCTAAAGAAAGGAGAAATTGAGAGATAGCAGCAGACATGGAGAACTGCACAAAAACACCCACGGCCTCCCTCACCTCTCCTCAACCGCGATGCTGGTGAACACGTTTCAGAGGACAGACACAGAGCTGACTAACAGATGAAGGGATGTTAACAACCACCGCAACAGATCTCCCTGCTTTCTTCAGCACAGCAGAAAGCCTGAGGGCATTTGTTGCCTACAAATTGGATTTGGTTTGGAGATTTTCACATCTGTATCTTTTCACTGTTGTGTCTCTCTTTTGAAAGTGGTCAGTGGACAACATAAAGCGTAGCTTCACGTATTTCAGTGTGAGTTTTGGGGACACTGATTGTGCTTCCAGAAATGTTGAAATTATTAATCAGACATACGGTGGACATCAGGGAATGTCAGCAGTGAAATAAGTACGTGAAGGGTAACTCCAACAACTTTACAGTTGTGTTTACAGGTCTAGGGGATTACTACTGCACATGTGAATAAAGTAGTGTAAAGCCTTTTGTGGCTCCAGAGGAAGCTGCATGTAATCTGATAAAGTGATGGCCATGTGCTCTGAGATGCTCTGACTTACATTTTGCTGTTGTTGTTTTACTGTCTCCATTTTAGATAAGTCTGTCATTTTCATCCGACCTCTCCTATCTGCTGCAGTGTTTTGATTTAGTTCCCCAATCCTCTCTAAACTCTGCTAGTTTGCCCTCAGGGTCCAGAGAACTGATGCTTTTTCTGTTTTACCAGGTCTTTCATTGCATTCACTTGCCATTCTGAGTCTATATCAGGGCTTCAAACAGCCTGCAGAAGAATAAACCAGCAAGGACCCCACACCACTGGACATGAGGACCAATAGTAATAGAGAGGTTGAAGTGAAAAATAAAATATGTTCACACAAGGGCTGCAACAAACAATTAGTCATTTTCTCAACCATCATTTTGTTGAGAAAATGTTGGAAAATAGTGAACAATGTCCGTTATAGATAACCCAAATTTAAAGATGTTAAGTTTACAATCGTGTAGAAGAAAAAAAAGCTTCAAATCTTCAGATTTTAGGAAACAGTTATTTAAAAAAGTTGCCATTTAGTTTTCTGTTCATCAACTGAGCAGTAATGAATTGTTTAAGCTCTACTTCAGACAGTAGCAGCTGGTGACATCGGAGGTCATGTGAGAATTTGAAGACTTCAAAATAATACTCCTAAAGCAGCTGTTTCTTCATTGCTGGATCTGATGGGCACCTCATGATGAAACTCGGCTCGCTTTCGCTGGCCCAATCTGGTGTTAGTCAAATCATAACTGAGCCATCATCTTTGCGTGCTTCACATACTGAGACACAGCTTTGCAGTCCTCCGTCCGCCGGGCCCAGCTGTTTACGTAAATGTGCCTATGTAACATAATGGCTGATGAGCGTGTGCCTGTTTATCTCTTTTTATCTGAGTGTCTGCATCTAATTGTCTTTCTCCGAGTCAACACATGTGTTCACAAACTCTCTCACAGACACAACAAAGCGAGCCAGATGAACTGAGTCAGCCGTCGCTAAGTGCTCGGCTTGATGAGATCTAAACAAAAGCACACGCGTGCGACTTTTTTACGGCTCTGTTTTCGTTTTGCCTGATCAACGTCTGAACAAGAAACAAACTCACCACATGTTCCGAATGCCTCGTCAGTGATTCAGCAGCCTAAAAATCGAGGAGAGGGCAGAGGTGTCGCATATGTTGAAACCGTTTTGAATACTTGCCTGCCGTCTCGTTCCAGTGATTGATGGGCACAATATTCTACATTCTTTCCTTAATTACTATAATGGTAGTTTAAAAATAAATGCACCCTTTAATAGATGCATACAAAGTGGTGCCAGGGTGCAGATGTGGAGACATAAATACATTATTACACCTTCAAAATATTTACAGTACGCACATGCTAACACACAACTGTACACAGATCATTATTGTCATGCTTCCTGCTGGGTTTATTTAGCTGATAGCCCCGATCGTTATGCACATTCATTATCCATGCTGGATGTTTGGTGAATGTCTGCAGGCCGGGGTGCTTCAGGTCCTGACACACCAACATCAAAGAACAAGCTGCGTCAAAGACCCACTGTTGCGTCACCTTGCGTCTGCCAAAAAGCTGCACTTGAACACACCGCAAAGACTAGTACTTGTAATTCTGTGCCTGTGTGAAAGGAAATACCTCTCTGTCGATATACAAAAAGTTGTTTTGATTAAGCAGCATTTTTTTTTAGCCGCTCTCACTAATATGGCCACTTCTCATTAAAAATATGCCTGATTCAAAGTTGAAAATGGTGCTGGTGAAGAGGCAGAGGAGAGAAATAAGGAGAAACTGCACTAAATGGGTGAAAACATGGATACTGCTGTGACAGGCTCAAGGGGCTTTCCCTCTGTTTTTCCATTTCTCTTTTCGTGCAGCCTGGAAAGCTTTGTAACTTCAATTTTGAAAAGCAATACAAAAAGTCTATTAATCTAAGTCCGTTAAAACAATTTGAAAGTGGATATCTGAACTTCTGGGTCTTCATGAAATTGACATGCATATTCATAATATCCATAGAATGACACTCTTTGTTTTAGCACCACCATGAGCACAAAATTCCCACTTTAACTAAAGAAACATCAGTGTGAAAGCACACGAAATGTACTCAGCACATTCATGTTCCCCAGAGGAGCAATTTGTCAAAGGTGCACCCAAGATCTGACATAATGTAATAGGCTCGTTGCTATTAAATGTTCCGAGCACACTCATGCTTCCAACAGATAAATCGTTTTGTTTGTAATGACCCCACCGCTTTTCATCCAACTACTGGCAAGCCTCTAAGAACAGCAAAATTAGCATTATGTTGTTCTTTCCATTATACGGCGTTGGGGGATGCAATTAGTTGGCTGCCATTAGTGCTTTTACCATTATTTTTATTGATTTATCTGAAACAAACACTCCTTTTCTTCTCTTCTTGTCCAGCTGGGCTCACTGCCTTCATGCTGCTGCTGACCGTTAATGTTCAGTGGTATTCAGTTAAAGGTTTGCAGAGTGTTCATGCTCTTTTCCAGCATGCCGACAGTAAGACACACTGTTACCTGAAACTGTTTACATACCTCGCTCAAATGTACCTGAACGGTAGCTTTCAAGAGAGAGAGGAACGTTACGGACTGACCTCCCCGTCACTTTTCATCTGAGCTGGCAGAGGGATCGTAACTGGTGTCTGTAACTGGTTCCTCCCTCAGGGGTATTAAGGGGACATGGGTCATATACTTCAGTCGTCATTGGCCCCTGGAGGCACGTAGACGTTACCAACTGACAACCAACTAGCAGCCAGGTGTTTTCATAGTGGGGATTCAGGTTTTTACTGCTGTGAAAGCTTCGCTCAGACTTGTTGTATTTATACGGTGGTGAGTTTGCACAAGGAGAACACATCTGAGTCAGACTTTACTTCTTCTGAAGAAGCTGGAATATTAAATAAGCAGAGGTCACAGAGGCCAAACCGCAGCACAAGACCAAAAGCTGAGTGATGCCTCGGGGCAGGGATGCAGGAAGTCACTTTTGGGCGTGCTGTAGTCTAATTATTTAGGCCTTCTTGTAAATTTGGCGTGTTATACATTAAGTTCCTTCATTCTTCAAGTAAAACACATCATCTCTGTTTGTCCCCGCGATGTACATCTTTTTGTGTAAACATCCCAATGGCAGCAATAAAGTATTCACCAACTTGTCTACCCACTTACTTACTTACTCAAAGTGCCACTTTGTTGAGAGCAGGTTTGTCTCTTTGAATCTCTCAGAGCACTGAGATTATTCTCTTGTGGCCAGCTGTACTATTGTAGTTGTATGTAAACGTCAATATAAGATGTGTTGAGTCAGTCTCATTCAGGTAAAGGTTAAACAAAAAGTCAGTAATGTCAAGTATTTACCCGCGTTTTCTTTCCTCTGTGTTCCCCCCCCTGCAGGAGGAGTACAGGGCAGAGGGCATCACTTGGCACAACATCGACTACATCGACAACAGCGGCTGCATCAACCTCATCAGCAAGAAACCCACAGCACTGTTCCACCTGCTCGACGAGGAGTGCAAGTACGTCACCCGCTGAAATACAGCCGACATTTTAAGAAGCCAAATAGAAAAGTTTCAAAAGATATCTAAATAAGTAGCACCAAGCATGCGGAAAGGATATTTAATAGAAGGAAAAATAACACTTTCTGTACACCTGCATGCAGTTAAAGCATGATTTTTCCCTGTGTAGGTTTTCAGTGCCTTCGTTGGCGTGTTCATAATTTACATTCTTCCGTGTCAGAATGTTGCGCAAAGCCAAACATATTTCTTCGTAGCATGCGTTGTTGAAACGACCTTTTGATCACCCTGCGAAAGCGCGTCTTAAGTCGAATAGACAAACTGCTCCCTGTGCAGGTTTTTTGCTCATTAGCTTGATTGATATCAACACTGGGACTTCTGCTTGGGCTGAACTAAAGCATGAAGACAGGCTTATTCCTCCGCCTGCATCTCTGGGTCGCTTGAATTTTTCTCGGTTTTCTCGGTCGCTCTCCTCCTGCAGGTCAGCACTCCGCCTCTGCACCTTTCCCCTCATAAATCAAATCCAGCGCCCTGCCGCCCGCCTCGCATAAAAACACATCAGGCGGTACACACACAGCCATATTTATCTATGTTAGCTGTCATCTTAGTTGCCACTTAGTGTAGCTGGTTCATCTGGATCTAATAACACCTGGAATGGACCAAATGGTGTGTATATGTTTGTATGTATAAATGTGTGTGTTTGTGTCAGGAGGTGGAGCAGTTTTAGAGAATTAGGGTCAAAGGGGGATCTCTAAAGAAAAAATAAAGGGGGACAGGGTCGTCTCCTGGGGTTTAATGCTGCCACAGGAAGGGGCTTCATGCTAAATGATTACACAGAGAGAAAGAAAGACTCTTACAGATCTCATCATTCACAGTTAGTGGAGCTCGCGGCGCTTCGGGGCCTCTGGAGAAGTGGATTAGGTTACTGCAGGGTATGGGGCGAGTGTGGGGGTTCATTTCTACAGTAACTGCATCAAGCTTTAAGACCCCTGCGGATATACTTCTGCCAGCAGAGGTGCAAGGAGGAGAGGTTTAAGATGATATGCGACATCCCTTTAGGTTTGTTGACCCAGCCGCCCGAGGATAGTAGAGAAAGGGTTACATTTCCATGAAGCAAAGGTGAAGAATGTGGAAATAACTTTGGTTAAATTCGAGCTGGAGCATTACATTTGTCATAGTTTTAATCCCCGAGGGTTAGAGGAAAGGAATTCAAGATACTATTTCTTTTCCCAAAATTTTGAGAAATGCATGTGATCAGCTGCTAGAGTGGCACTGCCTCGTGGTCTCAAACAGTAAATGGATGGAATGCCTTCTTGAAGAGACACAGATGGCTGTTGCAGAAAGAGAGTTTTCCAGAGAAAAAGTCCTCTATTTGAGTTATCAGAGATTTATTCATAATGTCAACTTTCAATGATTATTTGTGTTTTGAAGCCGGGCCTGATGAAATCCCTGTTTCCTCTAGTTTCCCCCAGGCTTCCAATCAGACCTTGCTGGACAAGTTCAAGCGTCAGCATGAAGGAAACAGCTACATCGAGTTCCCTGCTGTCATGGAGCCCGCCTTCATTATCAGACACTACGCTGGTAAAGTCAAGTACGGAGTCAAGGTGAGACGCACGCTCCTGCATGTCAGTATATGTTATTTTTTTACACACGTTAAAGTGATAATATGTAAGATCTTTGCATTAAAATAATGAACACAACTAGACCTTTGTTATATATTTCGTTGAGTTATGCACTTACATTATCCCAAATGTTCCCAACAATGTTCAAACCCAGAGAAATCTGCTGTTTAATTCAAGGTAACAGTGCGTTTCATTTGATCAGCTGTCGCTATAACTCAAGTAGACTTTATTTTTTCAGTGTGACACATGAGAACAATGTTATAACATTATAATTCCCAAACCAAATGTGAGCGTTTTTTAAAGGAAAATAACATGATTTGTCATGAAGGAAGATTAAATCTCAACCTTGTAAACCTTAATGTTTACATCTCATCGCCAGCAGTCACTCATGCTTCGAAACGTAGCACAGCGAAACAAAGCAGAGGCAAACCGCAATCCGGATTAATGCTCAATCACAAACATCTTAATCATCATGAACGGACAAAACTAGCAATCGTGAACAGTCACTTGTCTGGAGGTTTGGCAGAGCAGTGAGCTGGGCTGGGCATCTACAGTTTTGTGAAGAAAAAATGTTTTTAGTCTCTCTTCATAAAATCTGAGTGTATCTTATGTTATATATGTGAGTATTGTAGATAAATCGAGCACTCATAACACAGCTTTAATTGTCTAACATGAGGAAAGATATAATATGGCCATTAAATGACGTGACGATACTTTGGTGCGAATCAGGATTGGATCTGGATTAAAACTGTGATCTAGATTAAAAAAGGAAATTAAACAGAACTCTTCTCCTTGTGTGTCTAAAGTGTAAAATCAAGGCTGTGAGCAGATGAATGAAGCTTCTTCTCACTTCACTTAAACCTTTAAGAAATCCGCAGCAGACCCACTTGTTGTTGCGTCGACCTATTTTTTCAGCTAAATCAAATTCTCTGTTCGCTTCCCAGCTGCGTTTTGATAAGAAGCACATGTGCTGGAGCAGGCCGGGCGTATTGTTGTTTGACTGTATAATATAAATCTGTAACAGTTGGTTATCGTGGATGTGGAAAGGTATCCCGTATCTGCTGCGAGCCAAGGAGTTGTTTGGTGTGAACTGTGCAGCAAGAGCCACAGTCGTGAAATGTGTCTGACGTTGGCTCGGTGGTGAACACACAGCTGATTCGTATCATACAGAGAGAGAGAGAGAGAGAGAGAGAGAGTGTTGAAGGGTTTATAGTTCATGGCTCTGTTATCATAGCACAGCTTCAGTCGAAATATTTAATTGCTGACAGACAGATGGAGCAGGAGAAGAGATGGTGGTTAACTGTGTGTTTCTGCACCTCATATATAATGTACAGAAGTGAAAGATGTACAGAAAATAATACGAAAAGAGATGGGAGTTAAATATGTATTTCCAGATTTGTTTTTTTTTCTCACTCCAAATATGGAGATTAAAGGAATAGTTCAGTATTTTGGGAAATGTGCTTGTTTGCGTTCTTGCTCAAAGTTAGACAAGAATATTGTCACCTCCCTCATTTCTGTCTGTCAGATATGAAGCTAGAGCCACTGGCCAGTTAGCTTAGCTTAGCATAAAGCATGGAAACAAAGGGAAACTGCGAGCCCAGTTCTGTCCAAGATATTTCGTTCGTTTAATCCAGACAACTGCCGAGCTTCTCAGGCTAGTAAAGCTGCAAGAAATTGAATATCTAGGTCTAAAACTGGCAGATCCTGGCAGTTTTCTTTGCTGCTTGTACGTTCTCTTGAAAAGTCGTTTACCTAAACTTCCACTGCCATTTATAATGCTGCTTACTGCCAAAAGTCCCACTTTTCATGCAGTGAAAACACAAAAGTTGTGGTTATTTTAAAGTGGAAACAGACAACTTTGCTGAGCATTGCTCTGTGGTATTACTGTTGGCGCTGCTGTCACAAAGACAACATTAGTGACATGGCT
This sequence comes from Pagrus pagrus, assembly GCF_965226575.1. Classification (NCBI taxonomy): domain Eukaryota; kingdom Metazoa; phylum Chordata; class Actinopteri; order Spariformes; family Sparidae; genus Pagrus; species Pagrus pagrus. Next base: position 18,809,440 of record NC_140194.1, read on the forward strand.
AACACTAACAGCCTACCTACTAGAACAACAGGATGTCATTTTTATATTACAGTTTTTGTCCAGATTAAAATCAGGAAGATGTATCATGTTAACTGTTGACCTTGGTGCTGGTAGATGTAGTTGTGGACCTGTGGACGGAGCCAGGCTACCTGTTTCTCCCTGTTTCCAGTCTTTATGCTAAGCTAAGCTAACCAGCTGTTGACTCAATCATCACATTCAACAGACAGAAATAACAGTGGTATCCATCCACTTGTCTAAATCTATCCTTTAATTATGTAATGACAGTGAAGATTTGCCTATAAACAGTTGTAAACTGTTCTACCAACTGGATCTCTACTGTGTAACACACACTGTCCAGAATAAGCTAATATTTTCTGCCTGTGTTTGGGATTTTTCTTTCTTGATGCTCTGATACATGCAAAAGCTGCTAAACTTGCCCTTTTGATAAGAAAGTGTTCATGAGATGATAAAGAATCGGACACTTTATGATCGTCTGTGTATAATCACGGAGCTACAAACTCAGTCCTGAGGAGAAACTGACCCTCCACTGTGTCTTTCCTTCACTCAGGACTTCAGGGAGAAGAACACTGACCACATGCGTCCTGACATTGTTGCCTTGCTCAAGAGCAGCAAGAACGCCTTCATCTGCAGCCTGATGGGAATCGACCCCGTGGCGACCTTCCGCTGGGCCGTGCTGCGAGCCTACTTCAGAGCCCTGGTGGCTTTCAGGGAGGCCGGCCGCAGGCACACCCACAAGAAAACTGGTGAGGAAACGTCTCTGAGTCCAGTATGATCATGAAATGGGGGAGCAGCTTAAAGGTTAAAGGCCCTGAAAAAGTATGATGTGAGAGATGATCTGAGCTTCATCACAAACACACGTAGTTAGACTAAACTGTGATTAATATCTGTAAAGAAAAGCTGTTCTCATGCTGCGGTGTCCAAACTCCTGTTTTAATTGGGCCAAGAACAGCATGGTGTGTTAGAGGAGATGAAGAGTTTTTACTGTGAGTTGTGCTTCTGCTGTTGATGATGACGAGGAGGAGGAGGAGGAGGAAGAAGAAGAGAGGGTTTGATCTACTTCAGTATTTATTTTCACAAACTGGGAGGAATGTTACAGTGCAGAGTGTTTGAAAGTGTCATCACTGACTTATCTCAGAGGGCTTTGTGTCTTTGTTCTTTTCATTTGAAGATTTCTCTCTTTAATTCTTCTCCTTTTGTTTTGTTTCTGCGCCTGTCTGCTGCTTTTCTTCTCCTGTTCGCTGGTTCACCTTCTCAACACTCTCCTTTTCATCTCTTCTTTATATCCTCAGATTACTCATAGTTTCTGTTTTCTTTTTTTAACGTATGAAAATAGTTTTCCTTCATGATATTCATTGCAAAACATGAAGTCTCCCTGTGTCTCCCTCTCTGTGTTATAGGGAACGATGCAGCCGTTCCCTGTGCTGTTGTCAAAACCGTCGACAGCTTCAGTTTCCTTCATCACCCGGTTCACCAGAGGAGCCTCGAGATCCTTCAAAGATGCAAAGATGAGAAATACAGTAAGTGACGCCAAATACCTCAAGACTCACTGCCATAGATTTTCTAAAGATCTTTGACATTTGACCACAAAAATTAAGAAATTCCCCCCCAAAATAATAATGGACCAATCAGGCATAAAAGTGACGAAGGTAACTTGTCTATGTTTTATGCTTCGGTGCCTCAATCATTTGGTGGAGTTGTTTTCAGAGGGTAGAAGAGACTAAAACATGTTCATTCATTCATAATTTATATGTAATTTATAATTGTTTCAGTCCAGTACAAATAATTTAAAATTCATGGCTGTTTTAAATGAAAACTTGACATTTTAATTTATATATTTTTTTAATATAATACAAATATAATAGTGTTTGATAACCACAATTGAGGATCATTGCAAAAAATGTGTATTTATTGGTCGATATTGGAATTTTTCACTCCCTGATATCAGTATTGGCTCCAAACCAAAAATCGGTCGGGCTCGAGTTTCTTTCCTTCAACCTTTCAATCTGTTCCAAACTGAATTTTTAAATATAAGTTTTTTAGGTACATTTTTGTAAAATTAATTATCAAAAAAATTTAACTGCTTTTTTAGTCCTCTATTTATACTGTTTACAAGACATTATTGAGTTGTCTCTACTTGTAGCCATGATTGGGCCGTTTCCATAGAAACCAGTAAACTTTAATCACTATGTGAAAGGTGCTCCCTGTTAATGGGGATTGTATTGGCATGGATTCCTGTCGATAAAGGTCTGTTAAATCAAGGTGCTTCTATTTCCCATTTTTTGAAATCCCAATCAGAGCTCCCTCACTGAGCTCAGCCCAGTGAAAGAAATCAATCCAGGCTGTATTGAAAAAGTGATGGATCACTGATGATTCTCAGCCTCAGTGAGGTTTTATTACACTGCTTTTAATAAGATATTGGAAATCTGGGTCATTTTGAGCTCTGGTCAGATTGACTCACCTCACAGCAGCAGCTCGTAACCAAACATGTTCTCACACTTGAGCGATCAGAGAAATGAATCAGGCCCACGAGGACCGGCAACGTCTAATGACGCCCCCAGATTTCCTGGTCGTCCTCATTACTGAAATTGATTTCCAAAGAAATTTCCAAGTGAAATCCCCAAAGAGTTTCCTCCACTAAAGGAAAACTCCACTGATTTTACACATGAACATCAGCGCACTAGTCATGGTTAGTAGTAATCAGCCTGTGAAAACAGTTGTGTCATGTCATTGTGTGGCTGTGGAGGAAATGTCAAGTCTGAAAAATAACTCTGGTGATGTCAACAAAGGTTATCTCGACTGAAAAATGGAAATCCTGTGTCACATCTTTGATGATGTAAACAAACACTGTGATTGGTTCAATTCGGTCTTATGTTAAAAGTCAGATGAGGAGATTGATATCATTACAGCTGCCAGGCGACCAGCAGAGACTCCAGGAAGTTAGTGGTACCAGTCCAGCTTTTAGAGGTGGTGGTCAGCTGGGTCGGGCTGTTTCCAGTGTTTGCTCTAAGCTAACAGGCTGCTGGCTGTAGCTTCATACTTACTGTACTGACACGAGAGTGGAATCACTCTTCTAATCTATCTTCAAGAAACACAGTGAGTGTATTTCCCAAAAAGTAGAACTTTTCTTTTCATTCCTTCCAGTAAACTGGAAACACATGTTCCTCTGCCAGAACCACACAATCACACACAAAACCCCTGGGACTGATGCAGGAAAAGTAATGTCAGTATAAGACAAGAGCAAGATGAAGTGTTAGTAGTGGATGAAAGCAGGAGAGAAAGCAGCAAAGCAGCCAGATACGAGAGAGATAAAGGAAAGGTAGCTGGGGAAAAACTGGGAAAGTAAGAGTAAAAATTCTGTGACAAAATGCAGTCTTTAGTAACAACAATGAGGTGGTGGTTGTAGCTGGTTGAAGGTGAAGTAATGGAAGAGTTGGATCTTTTTGCTGTGATTGGAGATGCAGGTGGAGATGTGTCAGCTTTGAATCTCATATGTCTCCCCTCCTCTCCTCTCCTCTCCTCTCCTCTCCCCTCCTCTCCTCTCCTCTCCAGGTATCACTAGGAAGAATCCTCGAACACCTCTGTCAGATCTTCAAGGCACCAACGCCCTGAACGAGAAGGCCAGCTGGTGAGTACGACACTATACTTTAAGGTTGATACCAGAATTTTAAACATTGGTATAGCACTAGCTAAAAAAAAGTATACTCCTTTCAATACCGCACTGAAAACATGAAGCCCTCCTCACAAAAAGTAGGATCTTTTTTTTATTTTTATTAAACAACCTGCACACTGTGCTATTACAGAAAAAGTCAGTGAACACAAAGCAACACATGGATAGTCTTCATTCAAAGAAATTATTAACATTATCTGAAAATACTCTTGTGTATCAACAAACTTATCAACAAACTTCTCCATCCCTGCCTCTGTAGGGATGGCTACGGCGTTGGCTGTAACGGTCGCAGCTCCAGGTCCGGTCGCATGTCCTCCACAGGAAGTCCCGCCCTCGAAGAAGATGGCATCTTCCTCAACTCGACGAGCAGCAAGCTCCTGGAGAGAGCTCAGGGCATCCTACTGTGAGTCAGACACAATCATATGTGGACTAAAAGGGAGGATGTTGGTACTCACTGGGTATCTCTGGTTCCACTGCATCAATTTTGATTCCATTTCATTAATGAATGTATATACTCCTGTAAATGTCACTGTCACACTCTGAATTATTATAATATCTGTTTTTAAAAACAACATTTCTCACCTTTAGGAGAAACAAAAACTGCAAAAGCAAGCCGACCCTTCCCAAGGTAAGACACACGCGACGCAGCACGAGAGCCCCTGCAGAAACAGTCATCAGCGGTCTCACAGCAGGTATCAGCTGACAGACACAGGTTCATATATGATGTGTTTTTGTGTTCGCAGCACTTGTTGGATGTGAAGTCTCTGCGCTACCTGAGCAGCGTGCTGCTCCACGACCGCATCACCAAGTCTCTGCTTCACCTGCACAAGAAGAAGAAACCGCCCAGCATCAGCGCTCAGTTCCAGGTCAGTGCTGCCAGCGCCCTCTGCTGGAGGATCAGTGAATTACAACAACATTAGTGACTCAGCAGCAGCAGCAGTCTGTGATGACTGCTGTACAAGATAAACATGCAGATTTTTATACATCAGTGATATTTTTCCTCACATTGAATGAGGATGTGACGTCAGCGCTTTGTGTTTGTGTGCAGGCCTCTCTCAATAAGCTGATGGAGACTCTTGATCAATCAGAGCCGTACTTTGTCAAGTGTATTCGCTCCAACGCTGAGAAGGTAATTTCTGCTGCAGAAGAACTTCTCTTCATGACTGACTGCTGATTCTGTTTTATTGTTTCAACATCCTCTTTCTCTCTCTGTTCCTCAGCTGCCGTTGCGTTTCAATGACAGCCTGGTGCTCAGACAGCTCAGATACACAGGAATGCTGGAAACCGTCCGGATCCGACAATCAGGATACAGCATCAAGTACACCTTCCAGGTAATCCAACCCCTACTACTGTCTGTGCCATGTTAGTATTACAATGTTGTGTATTTGTAGCATTGGGCAGTTAGTTCATAATGCAGTGATAGAGATTATACTGTTTACCTGTTGTAATGCTCATGTTATTGTCGCTTTCTGCAACCGCGATCCCCCAAAAATTGTGATGCTGTGCAAAATATAAATCAAAACAGAATCCAATCGTTTGCATCAGAAGTTAGGAAGTGTTCCCAAGTCCATGTCACCAAGTGGTGACATCACTTTCTGTTTTATTTATGTTTGACACAGTGTCCCAACCTTTTTGGGAATCAGGGTTGTATGTATCTCTTTGTATCTCATGCATATACTATATGATTAGGATTGTTTGTTTTTGTTTATCCTCTCTGTGGCTGTATGTTAATGTGAATCATTCTGCAGATTTGGTCTTGGCGCTGTGTGTAAGCACACTGTGAACCATCAGAAACACAAGCCAAATCCTTTTTATGTCTCAACATACTTGGCCAATAAAGCTGCTTCTGATTCTAATCTTACTTTTTATTGCTGCACAAACATGGAAAGATGTTGAGATTTACAGTTTTTGGTTTACTAGGACTGTTTCATAGTCGGTGTCTGATTTCGAAAGAGCAGGCTTTCCTAATATAATGAGATGATTAATTATTATATTCTGTTCTTCACGGGAAACTACCATGAAGCCTCACTGTGTCCAAACTGCTTTTCTGACACCATGTTGCAGGACTTTGTGCGTCACTTTTTTGTGCTGCTGCCTCGAGGCACGAGTCCAACCAAGTCAGGCATCAGGGAGTTTTTCAGACGGATCCACCTGCCACCTGCTGGGTATCAAGTGGGCAACACGATGGTAGGATTTCTAGAAATCAATCAATCTGTTTCCTTCTTATGTACCATCTTGCAGCCCTAATTTAAATCTTCCCGTATGATGCAGGTGTTCCTGCGGGAGGCGGAACGTCAGCGCCTTCAGACCTCCCTCCACCAGGAAGTCCTGCGGCGAATCGTCACGCTGCAGCGGCGCTTCAGGGCCGTGCTGGAGAGGAAGCACTTCGTCAACATGAGGAGAGCCACCTGTGTCATCCAGGTGAGAAGTCGTGGTAGAAAGAAGAGGTCATGAACATCCCCGTTGCTGTGGTCTCACTCATGCAGCTGAAACATAATTTCATATTCTGATTAGCTATAAAACTATTGCTGTAAGTGCATCATGAATCACTTTAAGAGTCGTGCACCAGCAGAGTTTCTTCCCGCCAACGTTTCTGGAGGAGTTTCCACAGTCCATTAAGGCTACTTCGCCTGAGACTGTTTACGCATTAAGTGATTAATAGCGTTGCATTAACTCTTGAAATACAAGGTAATGTCTCTAAATATAGTCACTCGATTAGAGATGATACACATTTATGCCCTTAGGACAGTTTCTAGTTATTCATCTGGCTGTTATTGCTCTCACTCTCTAATGTCTGTCTTCTTGAGGGATTGGCTTTCGTTCCAAAATAAGATTCCTACCATTAAAACCGGTGAGATCACTAAAACAGTGAGTTAACATCCATCAAAGTCTTGCTTTTGCTGACCTGCAGTGGTTTAACTTTCATCTTGCTGCAGTGTACAGGTGTACTCCAGGACTGTGTGCCATCGGTTTTGGGTGTGGTTACACTCAACCACATCCATCAGTGAGGGTGCGAGCGGTCAGAGATGAAACAGGCCTTAAACTTTCAACCCAAAGACAGCAAAACACTGCTTTTCAGCCTGGTGTCTGGCTTCTCTTCAGGGACAGTTGCTGACTGAATGTGTCGGTTGACTAAACGATTAATAATGTCTTAAACAACAAGATCAAAGAGAGATTTTATTTTCCTAACTGAATAGTTAAGTATTTATATCAGAGCTATTTAAAGTCAAGCTTGTAAATCTGAAAAGGGGACTTGAATCAGTGATTTTGAGAAGGAAAAGAACAGATATGTTGTCAGACTGCAGACCCATACTGTTACATCTGTCTGAGGAAAGAAAGAGAGACAGAGGGAGCGAGAGAACGAAAGAAAGCAAACAGTGAGAGGATTGACGGAGGGAGAAAACACTGCATTCAGGCGGTATGTTTTCTCTGGAAGAGCCCTCAGAGGGGAGCTGTCCAAATCTTTGTCAGGCTGAAAGAAAACAAACCCAGAAACAGTGAAACACTGAGCAAGAGCCAATGAAGCACTGATAACATCTATGAGAAGAATAATAAAGCATGAATGTATACTGCAAACTGTGTTTTGTGCTCCAATCTATCTGAGGTTAGGTAATTGTTATTTTAAGATGGAGAAAGGTTATCTGAAATCTTTGATGTTAATTAGCAAAGTTAGCCATTTTTCAGTAGCTTGCTGATTTCTGTTTGCATGTGGCAAGAATACAATCTGACTTTTAATGCATGTTTTAAACAGAAAAAATGGGAGTTATTCCAGGGTCTAATCAAAATAACGTGAGGCGTTTCAGCCTGTTTGAATCAGGCAAAAATTTCAGTGATGTCTTCCAGATGCAGGTGCCAGATAAGTCAGTCATTCTTTGCAGCATGCCATGAATAACATAAATATCAAATTCCACAAACTTCACTTAGTTATTTGGCCGTCACCTGAAGTAGGTTTCAGGGTAACATGCGCAGTGTTGTAAAAGTAGTTTCCTTTTTTGTTTTCCTGCAGCGATGGTGGCGACGCTGCCTCCTCAGAGACTCCACCATCGACTCACATGACGAGGAGGAGGCGGCGCTGTGTCTGCAGGCGGCCTGGAGGAGCTACAGGGAGCGCAGGAGGTTCCTGCAGTGGAAGGACTCTGCCATTGTCATTCAGAGGAGCTGGAGACGTTGCTGTCGTCGCAGATCTTTAGCAGCTTTGACAGTTCAAACAGCCTGGAGAGGATTCAGGGAGAGGAATCGTTACTGTCGGACGTACAAGAGCGTGACGCAGCTGCAGGCGGTTGGCAGGGGATACCTGGCTCGACTCAGGTGAATGAAGGAGTTAAAACACGAGTGTCCCACCACATGTGTGTGTGGTGGGAAGTTTAATAGATCGTCATCATCTTTTCTTGTGGCTTTTATTTTAAATTAACTTTAAAAGACCTAATATGCAAAAACACAAGTTTATAATAATGCGTGGAAATCAGATTAATTTTAGTGTAATCCAATGTACACCTGGTGGATTACATTTCAATAAAGGACCTGAATCACAATACAGAATAACAGTAATACAAAAATCTGGTTGTAATTTTGACTTTTTGACTAAAATATTACCGTGCAAACATTGCAGTTTAACTGCAACTGTAGTTTAATTAGTTTTATTAATAATTTTAAGGGACACACATCTTTTTTAGTTTCCATTTCAGGAAACATTATCTGTGCTTTCCTTGAGACAGAAGGAATATTGTGATCAGCATCTTTTTGCAGCTAGAAATACAACTTTTGTTGCTTTTTTATGAGAGAGGCTTTTAAAAGCAGCTTTTATCGATCTTATTGTATTAACATTGGATAACATGACAAATTGTGTGTGTAAGGAAATTCTCTAATTATCACCTGACTGCAATTCTGCTCAGTTCTATTTTAGCTTCTTTCAGCTCATTGTTTTGGTTTTCCTTGATTCACTCTCAAAGCTTCAAATTCACAATGCATCAATTCCGGTTTTTGCACGCAACTATTTTGAGTGACAAAGCTCTAAAAACCCGCTGTACACTTCCTGCTCTGCACCAAAAAGCTGACACAGTGAACAACTGGTGATCATAGTGTAGCATTTAGCAGCTAAAGAGCCAGATATGTTAGCAATTAGCTGGTGAACAGAACGTAGCACTTAGCTAATAAAGAGCCAGATCTTTCCCTCAGGAGTTTGTAGAGACCAAAGTCAGAGCTAAAAGAGAGTGAATATTGAACTTTCATCAGATTTCATCATCAGGCCAGAAAAACAAAATGACAGAATAAACTGTTTCCCTACAAGTTTGCCGAATCAACTTAAAAGGTGAAAAGATGTCAATGTTGTGCTCACAGTTGTTTCTGCTGCCCCCAAGTGGCCAAATAAAATGTTATTGCAGGTTTAACTACACTGTAATACAATACAAAACTTAATGTAAAATCATGTTGTTAATAAATAATATTCTGTTCCACTTTCTGTGGAGACAGTTGTTAATTACGCCTTTTGTATTTTTCACTAATAATCTCTTTAGGTTCAGTGAAGTGAAGGAGCAACATGAACGACTCAGTAGACAACAGAGTCCACCAGCAGAGATGGATGCAGGAACCATGGAGGACCTCCCCTCATCAGGACAGGAAGGATTCATCCAGGATATCTGTGGAGAACTTTCTGAAGATTCGAAGGCTGTCCTGTTAGACGTAGGAGAGACGGAAAAAGAGGAGGACTCAGAGCGAAGCAGGAGCATAGATGAGACGAGTCACAGGAACCGGTCCAAACGAGAGAGCAGACGGATGAGAGAGCTGGAGCAGGCTCAGTTCAGCTTAGAGCTTCTCAAGGTCCGAACCACCAGCATGGGAGGTCCTCCTCAAGAAGACTCGGCCGCAGACAGCAGCACCTGTCAGCTGGAAGACCATCACAGACATTCGCCTCGGGGATCTCCAGCTAGTCATGGAAGTTTTGAGCTGCTCAGTGTGGAGGACATGGAGACCGAAGGCTCGTCTGCACCTCAAGAACTGGAGACTCAACTGCATGAGGGGCTGAGGGATTCAAACTTTAATGAGAAGCCTGTGATGGAGCCGATTAACAAGGCGGAGGGACCGAGGGCAACATTTTATATTGCTTCCGACCAAAGTCCAGTGCATGAACCAAAATTCGAAAGCCCCAGCAGATCTTACAAAGAGAGAAGAGAGTCTACGTCTCGACGGCCTGTGGTGGTGTTGATCAGTATGCAGAAGGAGAGCCCTGTGGAGGAGGGGGAGCTGCTGGCAGCACAAACCCTAGAAAAAGCTTCGGAAACAGAAGCAGCATCAACCGATTCCCAAGTAACTCCCATTGCAGGCTTGGAGGTTGCATCAAAGGTGGAGCAGCCTCATGGGATTGATACCCAGGCCAAGAAAGATGTGTTTAGAGTCGACCAATCACCATCCGCCCGTGGGTCAAGTCCAGAAGTACCAGGGATTTCTTCCTCAGAGGTGGACATCCAGATTGTCCTTGAGCCTAAGGACATTGTTCCCGTTGTTGTCCCCAGTCAGCAGCAGAGGAAGACGGTCCGGCCTGCGCAGCAAGCTCCCAGCCCGGTCCTGGACACCAAACCTCCAAAAGCTCAGAAGAAGAGCTCAGGCCAAACTGTGATAGTGAACATGGTGGAGAAACCCTCCAACAGTGTGTTCTCTCCACCCAGACGCAAGCTGCCCTTCTCCAAGTAAGTGACACAATATACCGAAGGATATGACAGCAGGTTAGAGAGACTACAGTCCTACCCTCATGAGTTTTTGTTTATAAAATTATTATTTATGTAGTGTTAAAGGACAAATTCTGTAAAACCCCAATCCTGTTCCTTTACAACAAACCGCTGCTTCTTGCTTTATTGGGTTTTATTTTATTCTAGTTGTTGTTATTTATTATTAAGTTTGTGTTTTGCACTGTCTCTTGTGTATTTGGTTTGAGTTTTATGATTGTTGTACAGGCCCATCTAGGGACAGGCATTGCAAATTAGCCTTGTGGCATTTGTATATACTACATACTATAGATTAAAAGCACTTAACTTAATTACAGCAGTGTTGCTTCAAGGCTGGTGATCATTTTCAAGTTTGAGGGTTTAAGTTATTTTGATGGTTTGAATTTGCAAAGACTTTCTGTCCTACAAAGGGCGAAGAGACTTGTAACATGTAACTACAGAAGTAATGAGACCTTTCTGCAGGATTAGAGTTGAGACTTTTGTATAACTTTTTCTAATGTCTGTTTTTTGCGTTGCAGGTCAGATAAGGATTTGGTGAACCAGGAAAGATCTCTGGCCATGTTTAGAGACGACTCCAAATCTGCTGGATCCAGAAACAGAGAGGTATGTCACACACACACACACACACACACACACACACACACACACACACACACACTACATACACCTTTTGAAATCATTATTATATAGCTAATTATAATAAGTACCATCTGCTGAAATATTCTGATAAAACCTCTTTAAATAGCCACATATGTTCACTCTTATGTTCACAGCTCTTATTGTGCTTACAAATATACATAAAATGAACTTACAGAAATCATGTCAGCCTAGACATTTACAGTACATTACAGATTTATTCAGGACAAATAAGCACATATAGCTATTATGTACAGCGGGTAGATAAGAAAATAAACCTGTAGAAATCTATAACATAAGACTGTTTAAATGAAAAGGAATTTAGTCACCAGATCGCTTCTGTTCTGTAGCTTTGTTTTGTTATTTTTGCGAAGGTTTGCTACTTACATAAACACATAAACAGTACAAACACACATTAGCAGCTGACCTGTTGTTCCTGTGGTTGCCTGGAAGCAGGTGGGCCGCCCCGGCCCCAAAAAGAAAGCGCGAATGTCCCGGACGCGCTCCGACTTCCTCACCCGCTGTAACTCTGAGGGGGCGACCCAGTCGGACGACGATGATGAATACTACATCCCCGCCCACTCTCACACCCTGCCCCCCTCCCTGTCTCCCCCATGTGTCCACCCCGAGGCGGACTGTCACAGTGACTCCGAGATGGTAAAACACCGGATCTCCAGAGGTCCCATGACCTCCAAGCAACCTCTGACTGCTTCCCCCTCCACCCTCTTCTCAGGTGGATCTGGCTAAGCGGCAGGGGCGGAGCCTTTTAACACTGCTAACCACACTTCGGTCATACTGTTCACTACTTTGAGACTGTTTCACTCAAACAGGCCGTCACTGTCTGACGTGACTGTTCCTGCACGTCGCTCTGCTGGCTGCTGGTTTCAGCCCGAGCTGAGTCATCTGAGCTGTCACTCTGAGACTTCTCTCCTTTTCATCTCACCAGAGTATTTCTCTTTATCAAGGGATACGTCAACATTTTGATGTTTTATCTCAGATTTTTCCTTCAGTAAACACATGCTGTGTTGCCTCACAGTTTTGCAATAAACAATTATTTTCATTATTTATGCTTTTTTCCTAATCGTTTAGAGGAAGATGTGAAAATAAATATTGTAAAACATCTTCATAATGCTTGTTTGTCCAAACAACCGCTAAAAACCTAAAGATTCTCATTGAAGATGCTGTAAAACTTTTTTTAAAAAGGCAGGAAGCCCATCACTTTTGAAAAGCTGGAAACAGTGTGTTTTGCATTTTTGATGGATTAAAATCCGACATTATTAATCTACTGTCGGAACTGTTGGCAACTAATTTTCTGTTGGTCAAGTTATTGAATAATTGACTAACATCACTAGTTCAAAATCAAAGGTATTTGTTATGTGAAGCTAATTTAAACAAGTGTTTAAGACATCAAGGAAGGCAAATGATTATTTTGCTGCTGTATGCGACCTTGAAAAATGGTGTGGGAATGTTGTCTGTCACTTAAAGAGGTGTAGAGGAACATTTTTCACAGTGTGTCGGCTGTCTTGAAGGAAAAGTCAAAGGTTAAAACTCAAAATGCCAGTGCATTAAGGTATCCCTGTACTTCTTCAGTGAGCAGAGATTATCACAGTGAGGACTGACTGAAGATCTTCTCCACTCATATTTTTATGAGTTGCTTCAACAACAACACGATATCGCACCTCGTGTCGCACTGCACGCCGACTGCTGCTGCATGCTGGAATCGTCGAAATCTCGAGCAAATACCTTCTCACTAACAACGTCGTTTTCTAACAGGATCTTATGAGCATGACTTCTGTTTCTCTCTCAGTATCTCAACATCAACATCGCTGTTGATTTCACACTGAGTTAGTATATCAATGCATTTATTACGGTCATAGACAAAATACAAAGTAGTTGTCTTCAATATGTAGTCACGCATTTACAAACTTTTACTGCCATAATGTGGAATTATTTGTTCTACACTCTATGATGTACAGCAAATGATATAAACATGTTCCTCCATAACATACTATCTCTGTATGTTCCCAATATTAAACATAGGTGAACCAAGCTGTGTCAAACAGTAAACCACCACATCCTGGACCTGTTTTAAACCTTCCACTGAAATAAATAAAAAATAAAATGTTCTCATCCGGTTGTTGTTCTCTGCTCTCCAGCCATCTCACAAAGACCAGAAGAAGATCCATAAGACCATGTCGTCAGGAGACCTGGGCAAGGTGGAGGTTCTCAGGAAAACCTCCAGCCACGACGGAAGGTAAGACCACGAGAGAGACTACTTACCAAAAAACACTCCTGATCCTGATAACTTGCGTCAACTTTTACAGAACTGAAGTAAAGAAAATGTTTAAGAGGTAAAATTTGCCAGTTTGAAAGGGAAATTTGCACCTTAATAACCTATACGCTTTTAATTGTTTCTAATCAGACTTTTCCTCCAGGTTTTATTGGTGGACATTTGTGTATGTTTGAATTTATTGATCTTAAATGAATCATTGTGTTTGTGGTTTAGCCGGATGAGGGGAAAGATGAAATTCTGGAGTAAGACGAAGCACGGCGAGAAAAAACTGTCAAGAGAGAAGCAGACCAGCATGAGCGAGGCTGGAGAGACGCATGGTAAAACAAAAAACACAAAAAAACATATTTAATAGGTTAAAAAAAGATTGATGCAGATTCAATGCAGGCTTAAGTACCTTAACTCTTACATTTTGTATAAATCCACCCTTCCTCTACCTGCCTCCACCTATGTGTCCGTCATCCCAGAAGGCCCTTCTCCACCTCACAGTCCAGACTTGGAGGCAGCTTCCTCTCGGGTTGTCAGGGACAGTAAGGAGAACAAGGAGCCGTCTCCGAAGATGAGGAGGCGTCGCAGTGTGAAGATCAGCAGCATCGCTCTGGAACCCGCCCAGTGGCAAAACGACGCGCTGCACATCCTGACCTCGACGCACGACTACCGCAGCATGAACGACTTCCTCATGAAGAAGGTGAGAGGGCTAACTTCACAGACATGTACACAATAAAGTAAGTGTTACCCGACCTGCTGTCATTGTGTGCTGACGTCATATAACCAGAAACCCCGGCTTCAGAATACAAAGTTTAAAGGAGCGGATCCTAATTTTGCTAAAGCAATAATACAACCTCCAAATCTTAAAACCTCAGTTCGTCCAAATTAGATAGATTTTGGCTGAATTTGTCCAGGTTTTGAGATGTCTGTCTATGAGACTTGAGGTTGATATTATTTTGCTTGTCACGCTCACAGCATTGAAGTGAATTTTAAGAAAGGAAACAGCCGCATCTTACTCCGGAGACAGAGACCTCGGGGTCATCAGTTATCACAGGGATTATTTATTTTATTGAACATTTTCCTTATTTAACCGTTTACAGTGAAGTCTTTAGATGATCCAGTTTAACTGGAAAAATACTTCTGGCAAGAGACAGTGCAGACTAATTAAAAAAAAATGTAATCTTTAAAAGCTGGGAGCTTCAAAAACAAAATTCCCTTCCACTTCTTTTGTATTGGGGGCGGACAGATTAACGTCATGTGTTTAGATAAAACAGGATAAGTGAGAAAAAATGTTTTTCTTGTGAAATCTTTTAAAGTAGGGGAACCACTGAAGGTTACAACAAAGTTTGTTTATTGGAAATCTTACACTTTATTATTAAAAATGTGGCCCATTGATGTTGTGCTGAAATAATCTCAAATGTCCAGACATCAGTTGCAGAAGTCATTTTCTTTTCTTTTTTAAAAAACATGTGTTTTAAAAGTCTTACATTAACACTATTACTACTATTACACACATACAAGTCTGACAAATAGTATATTAACTTCATATTTTGTGTATTTATATGCTTAAATTGCCTGAGAAGATGCATTTACACCCTCTTTTGAAGTGAAATTATTATCATCAGCTGCTTGAGTTTGTTTACATGAAACTCATTTGTCCCTCCAGATCGCTGACCTGGAGTCTGAAGATGGTAAGAAGGACACCATGGTGGATGTCGTCTTCAAGAAAGCGCTGAAGGAGTTCAGGATCAACATCTTCAACTCCTACTCCACCGCCCTGGCAGTGAGTCCTCCTTTTTTTACCTGTGATTATCCATAAATGTTAAGTTGATGATCCCGTCAAATATTTCCTTCCCTTACCTTTGCTCTCACTACCAGATGGATGATGGGAAGAGTATCCGTTACAAGGATCTCTATGCCCTGTTCGAGCACATCCTGGAGAAATCCATGCGTCAGGAGCAGAGGGACTGGAGCGAATCACCGGTGAAGGTGTGGGTCAACACCTTCAAGGTCTTCCTGGACGAGTTTATGACCGAGTATAAGCCAATGGAGGGGACTATCGGCAGGGTAAGAAAGTTAAAAACTGCATAGAGGCATGAAAAAAATCAAAGAAATATAAAAATATACAGAAGAAGATGTAATCGCTTTTATTTAAAATGCAGATGAAATTTTCTCGGCAATTTCTTTGACCAGGACATTTGGTGTCTCTGTGGAGCTTTAAGGGAGACCAGAGTATGTTTTGAAAATGTAGTTAAAGGGGGATCTAAAATTGATATTTGAAGCTTAAGTTTTTGATGAATCAATAATCTCATTAATTCATTACACGTGCACTCAGATGAAAGACACAAAACACACATGGTAACACATTTTTCTCTCTTCAGGCTCCGAAACGTGAACGCAAGAAGTCAAGGAAGAAGGAAACCGACATTGTGAGTTGTACATTTAATTACTTTTTCATTTATTTTTTATTTGTAATAAAAGCGATGATTGCGCTGAGCTGAGTGGTGTCTGTGCTTCAGGTTGAAGAACACAACGGCCACATCTTCAAGTCCACACAGTACAGTATCCCTACCTACTGCGAGTACTGCTCCTCCCTCATCTGGATGATGGACCGAGCCTGCGTCTGCAAACGTGAGGATTGGACATACAAATACACACATGCTTAACTAAGATAGACTGTGACTGACTGTGAAAGTCAAATTTGAATACATCTCTGGGAAAGTCATAAAAATACCTGTTTGACGCCTACAAGGTGATATACTTCAGTATATCACATTGCAGGAGTCTTCTATTCATTTTTGGGTGAAGTTATCCTTTAATGGTATATTATAAACCTTGGATTTAATAAGGTATTATTATTTTTTCCTTTTTACATAATACATTTTTATTTTGCATGTTTGAATTCACCATAAAAGCAGCTTTTGAATATCTGCAAGTCTGCCCAATATGACACACACACACACACACACTCACACACACACTGATACACACACCAGCAGCAGTTCCTAATGTTCTCCTAACTCACTTACCCACAGGCTATCACGCCCATGTGTGTAGTTTTTATTTCCTCCCACACAGTACATTACACCCCCTCCTACTCCTTTCACTCACACACTCATACACACAAACACACACACACACACACACACACACTACATTCATACTCACAAACCTCACACTCCTGCCCTGCCTCCCTGAGTATCAGAAATATTAGATTAAACCTCCCTCTCCTTTCATAAATCTGAATTCTATCCAGTTACAATCCATCTGCACTTTCACCGAGCAGCAGACATCACATCCAAACTCTCTGCCGCCGCCTCGACATTTGCAGTCGAGTCTTTGGGGTCGTGACTAACTGCAGCTGTTGTTGCGGTCGTGCAGAGGCAGGAGAAATGCCATCAGTCTGATTTCTGTCGTGCTGTTTTGTGCTTCTGCAGTGTGTCGCTACGCCTGCCACAGGAAGTGTTGCTCCAAAATGACCACCAAGTGCAGTAAAAAGGTAGGTTGAGATTTTTTGTCCATTATCTGAAGGTTTTGATTCAGGACGCTGTAATTTAACTGCAGTGTTAGAATGCACAAAGACAACAATCGATATGGACGTCACATCAGTGTAGACACTAATCAGACACTAAAATTTTTTTTTCCCATTTCATTTACTTGACTTTATGTTATGAAAACAAGAAAAAATTTTACAGTGTGCCCAGTAAATTTCCAGAGTGAAAGAGATTTTCTTTTGGCTATATATCTCTGTAGATATTCTCTATTAGATGTAAACTTAAAAAAACATATTTATGAGGAAAACTTTAATAGCTGCTAACGAACCAAACACTTCATATATACTCAGCATTTAGGTCTTATAGATGAAGGCATCCATTGGTGCCTATTACTCTAATCAACTATTATAAAAGCTTTTTCAAAGTAGAATTAAAGAAATCATCCTCTTGTTAAAAGAAAGTTGAAATTAGGAGAAATAAAATGCACTTTTGCTTCATTAAATACACTCAGAGGTTCTGCTGCTACATGCCTACTGGGTCTGGTGTAACCAGTAGTTAATCGTGGCTAATGTTAGCATATGTTAGCATCTACTGTGTCCTTATCTTCATGCCATAATAACAGCAGCCACAGCAAAAGTCCCATGCAGTACAGCAGGCTCAATTTAATGTGACTTTTTTATGTTTCTGTGTTTGTATTTTTGTACAAAAGTACGATCCGGAGCTGTCATCTCGACAGTATGGTGTGGAGTTGTCCCGTCTGACCAGCGAGGAGCGGACGGTGCCCCAGCTGGTGGAGAAACTCATCAACTACATTGAG
The DNA here is from genome assembly GCF_965226575.1 of Pagrus pagrus. Taxonomy (NCBI): domain Eukaryota; kingdom Metazoa; phylum Chordata; class Actinopteri; order Spariformes; family Sparidae; genus Pagrus; species Pagrus pagrus. The sequence goes on from NC_140194.1 coordinate 18,827,072, forward strand.
ATGCACGGCCTCTACACAGAGGGGATCTACAGGAAGTCGGGCTCCACCAATAAGATCAAAGAACTCCGCCAGGGGCTGGACACAGGTGAGACTGATCTGACCCCACAACAAGGAGAAACGTGTTTTTCATACCTGTGGTTTCATGTAACTTGTTCAATATTTGTTCATTTTGTGCTTCTGTTTTGAAAGTTAATGTGATGAAATTTGAATGTTAGTAAGTAAAGAATGATTTTGATAATGTATATCTTTATAAAATCACAATTAAATACTTCTACTTCTACTGCTCTTCTTCTTCTTCTTCTTCTTCTTCTTCTTCACAAAAAGAGAAGGCTGAAGGAAAGTTAGTTTACCTGAACGTGTCTTTCTGTTCCAGATGTGAACAGTGTGAACCTGGATGATTACAACATCCACGTCATTGCCAGCGTTCTCAAACAGTGGCTCCGTGACCTGCCCAGCCCTCTCATGACCTTTGAACTGTACGAGGAGTTCCTCAGGGCCATGGGTAAGCTCATAATTAGCTCCCTCAGTGACTCCAGCTCAGAGACTCCTCCAGCTGAGAGTCTGTTTCAGGAGGTGAAACGTTACTTGGTCTGATGGTGTGTGCTTGTTTTCTTTTCAGGTCAGCCAGACAAGCGGGAGGTGATACGAGGGGTGTATTCGGTGATCGACCAGCTCAGCAGGACACACCTCAGCACACTGGAGCGCCTCATCTTCCATCTGGTCAGGTGGGTGATGAGATAATAATCAACATCAGCTGTACAGCCTCAGGCGCGACAGCCTCCTTCTGAAAACTGGGTTTTGAAATGAGATCTGAATAATGTTTTTGCCTGTGAGCAGAGTGGCTGCGCAGTTTAATATTTGAAGCAGAGGTTTCAGATTCTCTTTGTTTTTCTCTCGCTGATTATCACATATTCTGGATTCTCATGCCACCCTGTCCGGTGTGTTTGGTGGGAACGGGTGTTAAACTCTGTGAGGATCAACATCAGGATTAACGGGATTTCATTGTGGTTTGTTTCAGGATCGCCCTGCAGGAGGACACTAACAGGATGTCAGCCAACGCCCTCGCTATCGTGTTTGCTCCCTGCATCCTTCGCTGTCCTGACACCATCGACCCGCTGCAGAGCGTCCAAGACATCAGCAAGACCACAGCGTACGTCCAGCAGCCTTTAACTTCCCTCTGTAGTTCCCCAAATTAACTCTTTGGCTGACTGATGGAAATAAAAGCCTGGACCAAAGAAGCTTTATGGATCAGAATAGTGTACAGAACAAAATGTCTCACTTTACAGCTCTCTATTTTTGTAGCTTGTGGATCCCAATCCTTTGTTCTACTCGCATTTTATTCATTTTTATTCTGATCTCTTCCCTGTAGGTGTGTGGAGCTGATCATCAACGAGCAGATGGGCAAGTACAGAGCTCGTCTGAAGGACATCAGCAGTCTGGAGTTTGCAGAAAACAAAGCCAAGAGCAGACTGACCCACATCAGGAAGTCCATGGTAAGATCAGACTTCAGTCAGCCCTTTAAGGCCAAGTAGCATAATCATGATGCTGAAGGTGTCGGTGCGATAATACCTGACGCTGACATGGACATTTCTCTGCCTGTTCCTCTCACTCATCATTTAAATGGTGACACAACAGTTTCTCAGCTCCACGAGCAGCTGGCATGGTCCTCACACGGCCATGACAGGAGTTCATTCCTCTGTGTTTCTTGACATCTTTCATGAACAGATTTTGCTCTGTTTGTATAGCACGAGCAAAAAGCTGACAAATACACACTCAAGGGGATATACCTTAAAACTCTCACAGCAGCACTCAGACTGATTGAATTTACTACTTTTAACTTTGAAAAATAAAGTGTTTAGCATGTTATCTTGTATAAAATTTAGTTTTTGAATTCTTCAAATCAAGGCTACACACAAATATCTTTCCCTTTTATAAGAGCTTTTCTAACTATGTTGACTAATACCTCTCCATTATTAATGCATGTTCCAACCAAGGGTGTTGCGATATATTGATAATGACGATATCCATGATATTAAAAAAGGAACTATTGATATTGTATCAATAATACATGATAATATTGTAGATCTTTTTATATGAGTTCATCTCATTGCCTTTTTATTAGTCATTAAGTGTAATTTGTGTACGCTCTCTTACAGTTATGGTTACAGACTCTCTCTCCAGCTCCCCACACTTGTATTTTGAGTGTGATTTATTTGCCAAAAAAGAGACAAAACACACAGTAAGCAAAGCTAAAAATACATTTGACTTGACAGTGTTTTTTTGTTTTTTTTAGAAGATTTTCTATAGATATCGGGATTATATTGTTATCGTGAAAATGTTTGGTCGAGATAATCGTGTGGTGAAAATATGATCTCGTGACGCCCCTAGTTCCAACTCTTATCTACTAACAGTAACATCAACCTTTAAAAAAAATTCTCGAGAGCTCCCAAAGTCTTTCTTTCATTTAGAGAAAAACAACATCCATATAGAAACAAAGAAAGATAGAGAGGAAAGAGTGAAAAGTAGCTCAGGGCCATTTGCCCACTGCAAGTATAAACCATCAATAACTGGTAATGTTGTTTATATTAGTCATTTAAATCAATATATTCAATTCACAAGTAAATCGGGAAAATAAGCATATAGTTACGACAACTTCAAACATATACATCTCCCAACAGCACAACAAAAGCTGACCAATATGGAAAATCAGCTAAATTAAACATGACTATTTATCTACTTAAGCTTTGTTTCACATCAAATATGAACTATACAGAATAAAACCAACTTCCCATTGTAGCTGCAAAGACATACAGCACACTCAATATATTGTTTAATGTTTCTTCCTATGACTACATTTTAATAGGGAGTTTAATTGTCGTGCTCCCTGAGGAGCATCACGATGTGTAATATTTCTTCATAGCAAACACTAATCGGAAAGATGGTGCCGACTTGTTTATGATTCCCAAGTCTCCCAAACTCCTCCACCAATCAACTGTATCAATACTTTCCCATTGAACATGGATTTAATGATTTGCAGATCAAAAGATGTCTTCGTGTTGGTTAAAACTTGGCTAAATAGCTCAGTTTAAACCTAAATGTTGACACCTTTTGACCAGTGAATCAGCAGATCCATGCTAACATGATTACAATCACCACTCCTTAACCCTAACCTGTCCTTCCTTCCTTCCTCCCCCCACCCCTCCTTCCAGAAACCTGTACTAATTGCTGTTAGGTTTATGAGCATAACCCGCACTGCCACCCCGGTATGTATGCCCCTGCCACTCCATGTGCCACCGCCCACCACCAGTCCTGTCCGTCAGTCTATCTGATCCGTCCACTCATACTGTCTGTCATACCTCCAGTCATAGTCGTAGTCGCCACGTTTGTCTGTAAGCTCGCTCTCTTTTAGCTCTTTTAGCCTTCTGTTTGTGTATTTGTTACTGTTTTGTTCCAGTGTTGTTACCTGAACCCACTGGAAACAGCCACCAAAGAAAAGAGTTTAAAGATTATGCTTTTACTCTAAGAACAGTGTGATACTTTTATATTCTGGTTATCATATTGTTACAGTTGTGTTTATATTTCAATGTTATATCTGCTTAGTGTAAGCACAGTAAGTAGTTTTGTATTTGGTTGATGTTTATGCTTGCTGTTAGCGCTCTGAGTCAGCAGCCCTCTGACTGTTAGCTCCACTGACTGCTCTTTGCTTTCTGTTTTTGCTTCACAACTGATTAACACGCAGCCTAACTCAGCTAAACTTAAGGTAATGCTTGTGTGTGTGTATGTGTGTGTCTGTAGCAGAAGATGTGTTCGTATGTGTGTGTGTGTGTCGAGCAGCAGTCATAGTCTCTTAGCGATGATGTTGTGAGCTGTGGTCAATACATCCTCTGTATAGTCCGTATGTGGTCCAAACATTTAAACGTGTCTATGGCGAGTTCTCTGTCTGTGCACCGTCACTGTCACTGTCAACAACAAGAGCAGATGATTCTAGTTGGTCCGCCTCCCCTGACACACTCTCCTGCTCTGTGATTTTCTGTATGAACTTGCAGAGCAAAAGTCGAGTTCGGCAAAGCAGCGGCCACACGCCCTCGCCTCCTCTCAGCCCCAAGGTGCCCCCTGTGGTGGATGGAGAGAGTGCGGGAGGTGGAGGAGGAGGAGGGGGAGGGGGAGGGGGAGGAGGAGGAGGAGGAGGAGGAGGGGGAGGAGGAGGAGGAGGAGGAGGAGGAGGAGGAGAGGATGCTGTAGAGGTCGGGCTGAACGAGCAGCAGCAGCAGGCGATGCAGCAGGAGGAGCGAATCCTCACCGAGCAGATCGAGAGTCTGCAGAAAGAGAAGTACGGTCTCTCCCAGATGATGTTGGAAGTGTTTTGTTTAACATGTGTTAAAGTGTGCATGCAAGCTTATATTTTGTAATCGTTTGAGTAATCTTTCACAAATGTCAAGATTTACTGCTTTTGATTTTAAATTATTTTTAATAAATCTGAGCTTTGAACTAATGGTTGGACAAACAACCACTGTCAAAGTGTCACTTTGGGGCATTGCTCACTATTTCCTGAAATTTTACGAACCAAACAATCAGTCGATTCATGTAGAAAATAGTCAGCAGGGACACCCGAATGCAATACATGTCACATCTCGTATCAGGACAGAATCACTTTGACCCTTGCACATCATTAGTGAGGACTGCTATCAGGCCAGGTAGGTCCTGTAGGTCAATCCAAATTATACATTTGCATGCAATAGGAAAACCCCAAAGTTCAAATGGAAAAAAGTATTCAGATAAAGCTCATTGTAACTTTCATGTGTGCAGGGAGGAGCTGACGTATGAGATGTTGATCTTGGAGCCGCGGGCGTCCGACGATGACACGCCTGAATCTGAAGCATCCATCGGCACAGCGGACAGCTCTGAGAACATCACCATGGAGACGGAGGGAGCCACCTCAGACCCCTCTGGTACGTGTGAGTGCCATATTGTATGTCTGAACATGATGATGCTCTCATAGATTCTTATTTGCATTGAGTCACACAGACTGGACCAAAATCTTCACCTTCACCTGCATTCTCTCTGCTGTGAGGGGATAGAGAGTGGGAATGGCGGGTTAATTGCCTTTTTTAAGTGGTTTACATTGTTTTGAGTGTTGTAAAAGTTTTGTGACAAAGCCGCTCTCTCTCCACAGAGCGCGGCGGCACTTATCGCTCCAGAAAGTCGGATGCAATCGGCAGACGAGCTCTGCGCCGTCAGCCCGACTCCCAGGACTCTGCTGACTCCACCTCCACCATTTCCTCCTCCTACCACCCCTCCTCCTCTCTCTCCTCCAACGCCTCCGGCTCTCCCTCCCCTCACTACCGGTTCCGTTCTTCCTCCTCCGGGCCCCTGCTCACCTCCTGTGGTTTGGGGGCCCCGCTGGCCGAGGCGGAGGGGAGCCAAAGAACTGGTAAGACCCGCCACAGGCTCCGGCTCAGCCGCAGCTCACCGCGCGAGCCCTCGGGAGGCCACCGGAGGGAGTCGGACTTTAGCTCGGGGCCACAGCAGCTGGTTCTGTACGGCAGCAACGAGTTCATGGTGTGAAGCCGAGAAAAGAAGGAACGCCGGCCGCCGCCGCCGCCGCCTGTTTGAGTGCAGGAGGGTGTACGAGAAGGGGAGGAGGGAGAGTCCGGGGTTGAACGAGGCTGGTCATGGGGCCCAGTGTCGCCTGCCGCCCCTCCTCAGTGCCCACCCCCCTCCTCCCCTGGTCCAGTCAAAGGAAGAAAGACGGAATAAAAGAAAAGAGGACTGGAAATATGACACAGAGGGACAAAAAGACAGATGGTCAAAAAAAAAAAGGACTGATGACTAATGTGAACAGCAGAAAGCTGGGACAGAGTGAAGAGACATGGTCGGCCATGTTTGTTGACCCTCTGATCTCAGTGCTGTGTGACCCCTGCTGGAGCACCGGGGGTCGGTTAGAGGACAGAGAGAAGAAGGGAGGGACGGGTGGTGAGACACGCAGAGAAAACCCACACCTGCAAAGCCAAATCTTATAACGCTCCGTCTTTATTTTTTAGCATGCGGGCAGGTGGTTGAAGCCACCCAGAAGAAATGTAGCCATACTGACTGAACTGGCGGACATTTTGTCTGTAACCAGCGCCAAGCTAAGTCTGCTTTTCACGTTTACACAGGACACACCAGCCAAGAGGCTGCATGCTACTCCATCACACTTTTTCCTACGTCTGTTTGAAGAGACTGTACAGAGATATGTTACAGCTGTATGTTACATTATTATTATTATTATTATTATTATTATTATTATTATTATTATTATGTTACAGAGGAAAAAAGTGTACATAGAAAGAAACTCCAGTGCTGCTCCTGGGTCGTTCATTGTTGATCTCTATTTCTCGTTCCTCTGTTTTGCAAAGTGAAGTGTTTGGAAGTCAGGTTCCACTTTAGTTTCTGTGCTGGTTTTGCTCGGTTTGCTGTCATTAGTTTTTTTCTCTTTTCCTATTTCACAATGAACAGAGCCAGTTTCATGTGTCCTCGGGTTATACTCATGAGAAACAAGTGAAGGAAAAGCTGTCGCTCGCAGTGCTACGTGTCTGGTGTCACGTTTACTTGACCGGAGGTGTCAAATGTCAATCAGCCATAAGTGAATTGTATCTGCCTTTCCCTGCAAGCTTTTTGTTTTTCCTTCTGTTTTGTTCAGAAACATCAGTGTTACTACGTCAGGACTTGAATTTTTTTTTTTATAAATATAAATATTATTGCTGTATTATAGGTGTTGTTATTGATATCAAAGATGTCATGTTTTTGTTGTCAATATTGTTTCATGGTTTGTTTTTTGTTCAGACGAAAGCCATTTTTTCTTTCCTGTGTGAATGCGCGTGTGTGTGTGTGTGTGTGCATGTCTGAATGAATGAATGAATAATTCCTGCCACTGTTTCAGCTCCACCTTTGTGCATGTGGAGTCCTCTCTACAAACACATACACTAGTGTTTCCTCTCTTGTGAAGGTGAAAAAAGTCTCTGCAACCATCAAGTGACACTAAAACACACTCAGACTTACGAAATGTTTTATTAGTCCGGATTTCATTGCACCGGTGGGGAAACTCTTGCACTCTCACAAACTTTTGAACCGTCCACGATGTCCTCTGAGCCATCCAGAATATTCTCGTCTTCTTCTTCTTCTTCTTCCTCTTCTCTTTTACCATATAGACTCTTCCATCCTCTTCTTTCCCGGCTCTGGCTGTGAAAAGTAGCATTTAATCTGCCTGTTAACCAGACAAACGAGTAGCAACTGACTCAGACCGTCCACGTGTTTCTGCATATTCTTCCTATCTTTCCGTCTCTGTCCATACAGTATCCAAACAGTCAGTGTAATAATCATTTTATGGGCCTACTGAGTCGCTTAACAGCAATGATGTCTCCGTACTTTAGCCGCAATACCCCTCCTTGCTTGCTGCGTCTGCGATCAGATACTTCTGGGCTCCGATCTCACCAACACAATCAGTGTTAATCCACTTTTCCTTGAAGCTGGAAGTCTCAGTAAAGGCTGTGCTGATCTCAGTTTCAATGCAGGTGTGGAGACTTGCAGTGTGTGCTGTCTTTTTACAACTTAAACTGTAGACCTGTTTGAAAAAAGAAAAAGCTGTTTCAGAGGTGAGCTGAAAGGACAAATCCGATTCCAGGTCAAATATCTTTACATTGATATTTGCTGGGATGGTCTTTGTACATGTCCAGGCTGTCAATATGGCAAAAAAAGAAAAAAAAAAAAAAAAAACTTAAAAAAAAGTGAATGTACCTGTCACTGGAAGGCATGCTCTGCTTTCTCTGGTTGTTTTTGTTCCTCTTTTATACACAGTGTATGTACTATTTATGATCATGCTTTTGGGGTGTACATTGGTTTAAAAGAGTCTGTCATAAAAGGTGTTATAAAAGGATATATTATCCTGTGTACGGTTCATTATCTACTATTAACCATGACAACATTTTAACAGGCCACACTTGGTCTGTCATGTTTGTGCTACGATGCGAGAAAAAAAAAAAAAAGCGTGTCTCTTTGTCTGCGCCACTCTGGACACGGTTATGTATAAGGTGCAACTTGTGTTATATTTCTTTTTTTTTTTTTAATGATACAAACATGTCTATGGTTGTAAGAAAAAAAGACTTTATGGGGGAAATTCATCTGCTTATTAAAAAAGCGAAACTGCAGCCAAACACAAATGAGTTGAGTGATCTTTCACGTGATGAAGTCCAGAGAGAAATGTGTGTGTTGTACTTCCCAACGCATAGGGACAAGATTCAAGGTTCATTTATTTGTTATTCAAGACACAGGGTTGATAAACTCAATACAAGAAAAAAATATGTTTTATGGTGGAGTGAGGTTGAGTTTAGGAGTCTTAAAGACTGAGGAAAGAAGCTGCTCTGTAGTCTGGTGGTACGGCAGCGGATACTTCTGTATCTTTAGTCAGATGGCAGCAGAGTGAACCGACTGTGGTAAGTGTTGTCTTTTAGGTAATAAAAAATATATCACCAATTAATACAATATTAAAGAAATACAACAAAAGCAGTTGTCAGGGGCAGGTCAGACATTTTTCTAACACAGTAATCATTTGTACTGTATGTCTTCACTGGGAAAGGTTCAAGGTTCATTTACCATTCTACAACACGGGCCTGTACAACGAAAGGCAAGTTGTAGTCCCTTTATGCTACACAAGAAATAATATTTTTTATGATGGGATTTTTTTTTATTGCGTTGTAGCTCTGGAAAACACATTACAAAACATCACCAATCAAAACAACATTAAACAAATGCAACAAACACTTGTCAGGGGCAGGTCAGACATTTTTGTTTTTTCTGACACATTAGTGTGTCTTCTCTGAGAGGCTGTTCACATTTGAAGGAAATAAGTTCATGTACAAAGTTTGCCAAATGTACAAGTAGGCCCAAATAGTTAAGAATGTGTTGTAGACAGTGTTTGACAAAGTTTATACAGTTTCTCCCGATGCATCTAGTCTTAAAATTAAGCATTTTTCAAAGGGAGTCTGGTGACTTTCTCCACAGGCAACAAAGAAGGATAGATAGATTTATAGATAGATAGATAGATAGCAGCTGAAAGCAGTGGTGGAGAGGTGAGAGAGATCTGGACCGGCTGTGCAGTTCCGAGAGGGGGGTTTGTGGTGCTGCGATGATTTTGCTGGCCTGGTTAACTGTGCGGGATAGTCTGGCCTTGTGTTTACATGAGAGGAAGCTGTACCAGGAAGAGATGTTGAAAGTGAGTATGGATTCAATGAGAGACTGGTAAACCAGAGTTAAAACATGACATGACACAACATTTGATACATTTGGTGTAAACGGTCAAGTCATGGTGAAAAACAGTCTTCTGAGACAACGTCAAACACCTGAAGGTTAGCATCGCCCTAGTTCCCTCGACAAATTTATGACTTATGTGTTTCATGCAAGTGTGTTCGGCATGATAATCTTGACAGATGAACACCATTTTTGTGATTTTTGAAGCATAAATTAATGCTAGAAGTAAAAAGCTAATGTTAGGCTATAAACAGGCTACATTGCGGCGCATGAGTTAAACGACATCACCACTAAGCATCTTACTGCACAAATATTCATTCATTTTCAGGATTTTAACCCTTTAAATACCAGTTTGTTAACATCGTCTTTCTGAATGAAAAAAAAAATGCCATGTCAATTGTCCATATGCTTAATATAAAGTATTTTTATGGCAGAATTTGTACTAAATGTGATCTTTTATCAGTCGCATGAGGGTTTAGTGTTATCGTGAGGGAGAGCCCCCTATAGGACACAAGGGAAACAGCATGTATTTGGCTGATGTGCTCTTACGTCATTCTGCTCTCCACAAATTATACAATGTACATTAGTAAAGATTTTCAACTTTAATAATTTGTTCATCAAGATCTGATGTGTGACTAAAGTGTTGAGCAGTGTACAAACTAAAAAAACTGTCCTATGAGTGAAAAATAGTAAAAACTCATCCAGGACCACAGAATGAAAGCCTGCCAACATGGGATGCATGATTTAATGCTGTAATGACTGGCTCATAATATGTAACAGTTTTAGCTGTCTGTAAAATACACAGTGTGTTAAAGACATATTATATGAGCTGAGGGTGAAATGTAAAAGGAAAAAAAAATAACAAGCACCTTCACCAAAGTGTATGCACTATGCATTAAAACAGCCAAAATGAATCAGAAATGAAAGTTAAAAAACTTAAAATGTATCAACAGCTGCATGAGGGTTAATATTTATTCTTTTTTTACAATTTGTTTATTTAGTTTCGTGTTTATTTATGACTTTATTTTCTTTTTAGACATACGTTTCATTCTCACATTTTGTCCACGTGACGGTTACCAAATCAAACAAAGCCTCTCCTTCCCTCCACTGACTCACTGCCTCACCCACTCAGCGGGAAACCTCTGTTTCTGTTCCATGAACGTAAACTCACTTCAGTTTCTGTAGGTTTTGAAATGATGTGGCAATGATTTCACCTGCTGATCCACCGGATGTCTGTGAAGACATCACAGGTTTTTTACAGCTGACTTCACTTCTGACACTCGACTCAGCTGATACACACCAAACTGTCCACGGTGAGCTGCTTCTTCCTACATTTCACAATTTATCAGACGTGTTTTTTAAAAAAGAACTATTTTTTGTTTTGTGCTCATCTACACTGTTAAAGCTAACTCTACAGCTCATTTTCAAATGTCTTTGTTTGATTTCTACAGATGTCTTATAATACCATCGTTTTCTTTGACCTGGAGACCACTGGATTAGGTAACAATCTGTTTGCTTATTAATCATTTATCAGTGTCAATGTCAGAAATAAGAGTTATTTTATTGAGTTCGAAGGTTCATATGTGATCTTAAAAATAACAGATCCACTTACTGGAGATTTTTCAGAGCTTTCAGCCGCATGTTGTTGCCTTCATTACTAAGATCCTTCTGTCAAAGTAATTATGTTCAGTTCTACTATTGTGTGCGATAAAATAACTGAAATAGTCCTTTAGTCCCGATGTCCACCTTTGCTGCCTTCATAATTACTACAGCCACTCGAGGTCGACACCTAACATTAAATGTAAATATGGGTGGCACTAATCTGCTTTCACAGTCGACCTATATGGTAGTTTTTCTGGTGAGGATTGGGCTGTTTTAGCCAGTTGTCGAAGAAGTACTGAGATCTTTAACTTAACAGTGTAAAAATACTCTGTCAGTAGTCCTGCATTCAAAATCTTACTTAAAAGTCCAGCGTGTAGGATTTAGTGGCATCACAGTGAGGTGCAACAAACTGAACACACCTCATCTCACCCTCCCCTTTAAGGAGGCGGCTAAAAAAGTGATGGATTCATGGAGTCTGTATGATAAGGAGGATAATAAGGGCCTGTGTCCACCTAGCATTTGTTCCTGAGCGCCAGCATCGTTTTTCAAGTTTTCCTAATGAGGAGAGAGCGTCTGCAACAGCAAACGGGACCTAGAGAATCAGAGTGCCTCGCCTTTTTTGTGCACCCGCTCAAAGCACTTTGAGTCGGAAATCTCTCAGCTTTTCAAAGAGGTGCTGGTGACGTCACCATGCCTCTTTTACTCGGAAGAGGGTTAGAGGGTTGTGCACCCACATCCTCCTTACTCATCAGCATTATTAACCTCATCGTCCCTAAATGAGCCTGTCATTAAACTTTGAGCCACTAACATGACACAACAGAGAGTTAGGGTGGCATGACAGACGCAGTAGAGTTGCAACATGCAGAGTCATCATCATCATGCAGACAGTGACTATCTAAATGTTAAATACAGACCCCTGTGAGCTTGGCAAGATTTGTATAAACTTTCTTGCATTTCAAAACAATGTTTCAAATGATTATTGATTAATTGAGATAAAAAGTATTCAGTGGAAATAATCATTTGTTTGTTCAGTAAGTTAGTTAAAACTATCCTTCCTGTCGTAGGAGGCCGGTCATTAACCGCTGAAGAAACTGAAACTAGACACAGGGAGGATAAGCGACGTGCCTGAGTCTGCGGTACTGGCTTTGTCTGGGTGTGTACAGCTTGAATGTCTCAGCGGTTACAATGGCCATGACAACAAGGCTGCATATGCAATCAAACCGACAATATCAGACATTCATTTACTGACAGTACATTTCTCATCTTTGCAGCTTGCTCTCTTGTTTTGAATATCAGGATATACAGTTCATCTGGATTCCTGCTGCTTGCGATGCTAAGCAAAGCCTATAGAGGGAGTGTCTTTGACCCCAGAAATCACGAAAACAATGTCCACTTTCTGCAAATGTTCAAAACCAAGAGTGTTCATAGTCCTTAAGAGGTCTATAAGTTCCTGTCTAGCACAGTTGTTTAGGAGAGGAGTTGTTTGTTGTATTGTCCACCTCTGTATCACTCTGTGGTTGATCTCTGTGAAATACAGAAAACCCACAATATTTCAGCCATTTTTTGGGGGGGTTTTTTGTATATACTTCCTTGTTCTCTTAATCAATCTCTTTCTATTATCAGACACTGACGGGTGTCATCTCATCCAGTTGTCGGCCATCTGTGGAAACAGTGTCTTTAATGCCTACACCCTGCCCCGACTCCCCATCACAAGGGGTGCCTCAGCAGTCACAGGCTTTACCGTCCATGATGGAACACTGTTCCTCCATGGGACTCCAGTGCACACCATCCCTCTTTCTGATGCCCTCACCTCCTTCATCGCCTTCCTCCGCTCCTTCCATCGCCCCGTGCTGCTGGCGGCCCACAATGCAAAGCAGTTTGATGGACCGGTGCTCATGAGAGTGCTGCGAAAGTTCCGCCTCAGGCAGAAGTTCCAGCGGGTTGTGATGGGGTTTCTGGATACCTTACCGCTGTGCAAGTATATCTATCCAGATCTGGACAGTTACTCTCAGAAGGACTTGGTCCGCGACTTCCTGGGAGAGACCTACGACGCTCATAATGCTGAGGAGGACGCCAGGATGCTGCAGGAGCTGTTCAACGTGTGGAATCCTGATAGCAGAGATATCGCCAGATTCATCTACAGCTTGTCCCAAGTGGAATAAACAAGCAGCAGGAAAAAACAAGAGTAAACCAATCAGGACATGAAAAGAGAAATATTCCACTAAAATAAGCTTTTCTTTGCAGTTTTGTTCTCATCTCAATAAGCATTGAGAAGACAAATAATATGTGATAAACCCCAAACTGACAGATATGTTCATTCTGTATAATTATTGCTTAGATCTGTTGATAAATTGTACTGTAACATGTCTCATACTCACAAGTGTTGAACTCTTTTCCAAAACAAATAAAATAAAAATCAATCTGATTCTTCTACACAACTTGGAAGTTCTTTTTTATTATTAGTTGATGTGTTTTTATGCTGTTTGATAAAAAGTGAGTCAGGGTCCTAAAAGTAGAGTTTGCACTGGTTGATCAGTGGAGCTTTGTGATATAAATGCATCACTGTGTACTTAAAGTGAAAACCATTAATTTGGATGGTTTGCTGAAAATACAATTAATTTAATAAAAAACATTTCTGTAGAATGAAGGGACTACAACTTGCATTTCATACTACATCCCTGTGTTGTATAATGACAAATAAATTAAATAATAAATAATAAAAAACCTTGACTCTTGATGTATACAATCAAAATACCACAAAACATGGCCAAAAATGTCCTTTTTGAGAGCAGTTACAGACTTTATGTCACATTTGGACGTACTGTAATTTTAATGTGTATGTCATATTTTGAAGGAATCCCTGCCAGGTAATTTATACACAAAAGGAAAAGATTTTTAAAAATGGGAATTAAAAAACTAATACAATTTCTTTTTCACATTTCTTCAATTTTTTATCAATATGATTGTCCAGTAATATAATGAAATGGATCCATTTTTTTGTAATCTGAGGATTAATCAAAGTAAGCAAAGATTTCTTTGCTATTAAAGTGCACACAGTACCGCCCAAATAATCCTCTAAAAATACTACAAATAAGAGTATCTTCATCTTTCTTACAAAATTTTGAACTATAATCATCATCATATTCACCATCCAAACTGTTTATATATTGATTTATATATGGCATGGTCATATCCAACTTTTTATTTACCACAGTCTCCAGTGATAGTATGTAACTAAGTATATTTACACAAGTGCTGAGTATAGTTTCCCACTTTAAACTTACAATCCACAACATTTTAAAGGCAAATATCTATCTTTTTACTTATTATTTACAGCATATGATGTTTATTTTTTACTTAGTAGTAACTCAGCAGATTGCATGCTGCATCAGCGTATTTTTAGATTATTTATTTGATCGGCTATCAGATTTAAAATAAAATGCTGATTTAAGTAATCTAAAAAAATGCTCAACATCAGATCTGATAATTGGCAAAGTGGGCAATTAGTTCACTCAAATACCTACTATCTGTATGTGTACTTTTCACTTTTACTCAAGTATTTTAACACGACATCTTTCCTGTGACTTTTGGGTACTTTCTCTGTCTCGTTGCGTGTCCATGAGTCTCCTGTGGAGGGCAGCACTGTGCCTGGGACGCTTGTATCAGTTCCGTATTTTACAGACGAAGAAGAAAGGATTTCTGCGCATGCGCAAAGTGATTGATTGGGGAAGTGGATTTTCTGTGAACAAGCTTGTTTTTGTTGGGAAATTATACTTTAACTCGCCACAGACACACACCACACATTATAACTACAGACGTTTTTAATAATTTGTTCATCAGGATCTGATGTGTGACTAAAGTGTTCCCTGAATTGTTTTGAGCAGTGTACAAACTAAAAAACTGTCCTATCAGTGAAAAATTGTTACAAATACATCCAGGACCACAGAATGAAAGCCTGCTAACATGGGATGCATGATTTGCTGTAATGACTGGCTCATAATATGTTACAGTTTCAGTTTTAGTCTGTCTGTCTGTGTAATATACACAGTGTGTTAAAGACATATTATATGAGCTGAGGTTGAAATGTAAAAGGAAAAAACAAACAAACACCTTAATCAAAGTGTATGCACTATGCATTAAAACAGACAAAATGATTCAAAAATGAAAGTTAAAAAACTTAAAATGTATCAACAGCTGCATGAGGGTTAATATTTATTCTGTTTTTGCAATTTGTTTATTTAGTTCCATGTTTATTTATGACTTTATTTTCTTTTTAGACATACGTTTCATTCTCACATTTTGTCCACGTGACGGTTACTAAATCAAACAAAGCCTCTCCTTCCCTCCACTGACTCACTGCCTCACCCACTCAGCAGGTCAGAACTGAAACTAACAGAGCAGAACAGACAAGAAGTTTCCACCTTCACACGAAAAAAGAGCTCATCCTTTGTTTTGTCACTGTGTCCTGACAGGACCACACCAGCACAGCTGAGCAGGGAGCTGATCACCAGGAGGAGAAACACCTCTGTTTCTGTTCCACTGAAGTGAAAGTAAACTCAGTTCAGTGTCTGTAGGTTTTGAAATGATGTGGTAATGATTTCACCTGTTGATCCACTGGATGTCTGTGAAGACATCACAGGTTTTTAAAGCTGACTTCACTTCTGACACTCGACTCAGCTGATACACACCAAACTGTCCACGGTGAGCTGCTTCTTTCTACATTTCACAACTTACCAGACATGTTTTTTTTTAAATAAAAAGAACTATTTTTTGTTTTGTGCTAGCTTTAAAGCTAACTCTACAGCTCATGTTCAAATGTCTTTGTTTGATTTCTGCAGATGTCTTATAATACCATCGTTTTCTTTGACCTGGAGACCACTGGATTAGGTAACAATCTGTTTGCTTAGTAATCATTTATCAGTGTCAATGTCAGAAATAAGATTCATTCATTCATTCTTTTATTCATCTTTATCGGACAATTGTGTTAAAGGGGGAACATTGTTTCCTTTTTTTAAAAAATAAATATTTTTATATTAGTTATTTTATTGAGTTCGAAGGTTCATATGTGATCTTAAAAATAACAGATCCACTTGCTGGAGATTTTTCAGAGCTTTCAGCCGCATGTTGTTGCCTTCATTACTAAGATCCTTCTGTCAAAGTAATTATGTTCAGTTCTACCATTGTGTGCGACAAAATAACTGAAATAGTCCTTTAGTCCCGATGTCCACCTTTGCTGCCTTCATAATTACTACAGCCACTCGAGGTCGACACCTAACATTAAATGTAAATATGGGTGGCACTAATCTGCTTTCACAGTCGACCTATATGGTAGTTTTTCTGGTGAGGATTGGGCTGTTTTAGCCAGTTGTCGAAGAAGTACTGAGATCTTTAACTTAACAGTGTAAAAATACTCTGTCAGTAGTCCTGCATTCAAAATCTTACTTAAAAGTCCAGCGTGTAGGATTTAGTGGCATCACAGTGAGGTGCAACAAACTGAACACACCTCATCTCACCCTCCCCTTTAAGGAGGCGGCTAAAAAAGTGATGGATTCATGGAGTCTGTATGATAAGGAGGATAATAAGGACCTGTGTCCACCTAGCATTTGTTCCTGAGCGCCAGCATCGTTTTTCAAGTGTTCCTAATGAGGAGAGAGCGTCTACAACAGCAAACGGGACCTAGAGAATCAGAGTGCCTCGCCTTTTTTGTGCACCCGCTCAAAGCACTTTGAGTCGGAAATCTCTCAGCTTTTCAAAGAGGTGCTGGTGACGTCACCATGCCTCTTTTACTCGGAAGAGGGTTAGAGGGTTGTGCACCCACATCCTCCTTACTCATCAGCATTATTAAGCTCATCGCCCCTAAATGAGCCTGTCATTAAACTCTGAGCCACTAACATTACACAACAGAGAGTTAGGGTGTCATGACAGACACATTAAAGTTGCAACATGCAGAGTCATCATCATCGTGCAGACAGTGACTATCTAAATGTTAAATACAGACCCCTGTGAGCTTGGCAAGATTTGTATAAACTTTCTTGCATTTTAAAACAATGTTTCAAATGATTATTTGATTAATTGAGATAAAAAGTATTCAGTGGAAATAATCATTTGTTTGTTCAGTAAGTTAGTTAAAACTATCCTTCCTGTCGTAGGAGGCCGGTCATTAACCGCTGAAGAAACTAGACACATGGAGGATAAGCGACGTGCCTGAGTCTGCGGTACTGGCTCTGTCTGGGTGTGTACAGCTTGAATGACTCAGTGGTTACAATGGCCATGACAACAAGGCTGCATATGCAATCAAACTGACAATATCAGACATTAATTTACTGACAGTACATTTCTCATCTTTGCAGCTTGCTCTCTTGTTTTGAATATCAGGATATACAGTTCATCTGGATTCCTGCTGCTTGCGATGCTAAGCAAAGCCTATAGAGGGAGTGTCTTTGACCCCAGAAATCAAGAAAACAATGTCCACTTTCTGGAAATGTTCAAAACCAAGAGTGTTCATAGTCCTTAAGAGGTCTATAAGTTCCTATCTAGCACAGTTGTTTAGGAGAGGAGTTGTTTGTCATATGGTCCACCTCTGTATCACTCTGTGGTTGATATATTTCCTTGTTCTCTTGATCAATCTCTTTCTATTATCAGACACTGACGTGTGTGATCTCATCCAGTTGTCGGCCATCTGTGGAAACACTGTCTTTAATGCCTACACCCTGCCCCGCCGCCCCATCACAAGGAGTGCCTCAGAGGTCACAGGCTGTACCGTCCATGATGGAAACCTGTTCGTCCATGGGACTCCAGTGCACACCATCCCTCTTTCTGATGCCCTCACCTCCTTCATCACCTTCCTCCGCTCCTTCCGTCGCCCCGTGCTGCTGGCGGCCCACAATGCAAAGCGGTTTGATGCACCGGTGCTCATGAGAGTGCTGCCAAAGTTCCACCTCAGGCAGAAGTTCCAGCAGGTGGTGACAGGGTTTCTGGATACCTTACCGCTGTGCAAGTATATCTATCCAGATCTGGACAGTTACTCTCAGAAGAACTTGGTCCACCACTTCTTGGGAGAGACCTATGACGCTCATAATGCTGAGGAGGACGCCAGGATGCTGCAGAAGCTGTTCAACATGTGGAATCCTGGAAGCAGAGATATCTCCAGATTCACCGACAGCTTGTCCCAAGTGGAATAAACAAGCAGCAGGAAAAAACAAGAGTAAACCAATCAGGACATGAAAAGAGAAATATTCCACTAAAATAAGCTTTTCTTTGCAGTTTTGTTCTCATCTCAATAAGCATTAATATAAGCAATAATATGTGATAAACCCCAAACTGATCTGTTCATTCTGTATAATTATTGTTTAGATCTGTTGATAAATTGTACTGTAACATGTCTCATACTCACAAGTGTTGAACTCTTTTCCAAAAAATAAAATAAAAAACAATTTGATTCTTCTACACAACTTGGAAGTTTTTTTTATTAGTTGTTGTTGTGTTGATCAGTGGAGCTTTGTGATATAAATGCATCACAGTATACTTAAAGTGAAAACCATGAATGGGATGGTTTGCTGAAAATACAATTAGTTTAATAAAAAAAACATTTCTGTAGAATGAAGAGACTACAACTTGCATTTCATACTACATCCCTGTGTTGTATAATTACTGTAAAAATTACATAATAAATTAAATAAATAAAAAACCTTGACTCTTGATGTATACAATCAAAATACCACAAAACATGGCCAAAAATGTCCTTTTTGAGAGCAGTTACAGACTGTATGTCACATTTTGATGTACTGTAATTTCTATGTGTATGTCATACTTTGAAAGAATCCCTGCCAGGTAATTTATACACAAAAGGAAAAGAGTTTTAAAAATGGGAATTAAAAACTAATACAATTTCTTTTTCACATTTCTCCTATTATATATAAATATGATTTGGACTCTTTTGTAATCTGAGGATTAATCAAAGTAAGCAAAGATTTCTTTGCTATTAAAGTGCACACAGTACCGCCCAAATAATCCTCTAAAAATACTACGAATAAGAGTATCTTCATCTTTCTTACAAAATTTAGAACTATAATCTTCATCATATTCACCATCCAAACTGTTTATATATTGATTTATATATGGCATGGTCATATCCAACTTTTTATTTACCACAGTCTCCAGTGATAGTATGTAACTAAGTATATTTACACAAGTGCTGAGTATAGTTTCCCACTTTAAACTTACAATCCACAACATTTTAAAGGCAAATATCTATCTTTTTACTTATTATTTACAGCATATGATGTTTATTTTTTACTTAGTAGTAACTCAGCAGATTGCATGCTGCATCGGCGTATTTTTAAATTATTTATTTGATCGGCTATCAGATTTAAAATAAAATGCTGATTTAAGTAATCTAAAAAAAATGCTCAACATCAGATCTGATAATTGTCGAAGTGGGCAATTAGTTCACTCAAATACCTACTATCTGTATGTGTACTTTTCACTTTTACTCAAGTATTTTAACACGACATCTTTCCTGTGACTTTTGGGTACTTTCTCTGTCTCGTTGCGTGTCCATGAGTCTCCTGTGGAGGGCAGCACTGTGCCTGGGACGCTTGTATCAGTTCCGTATTTTACAGACGAAGAAGAAAGGATTTCTGCGCATGCGCAAAGTGATTGATTGGGGAAGTGGATTTTCTGTGAACAAGCTTGTTTTTGTTGGGAAATTATACTTTAACTCGCCACAGACACACACCACACATTATAACTACAGACGTTTTTAATAATTTGTTCATCAGGATCTGATGTGTGACTAAAGTGTTCCCTGAATTGTTTTGAGCAGTGTACAAACTTAAAAAACTGTCCTATCAGTGAAAAATTGTTACAAATACAAAAAATACAAAAACTCATCCAGGACCACAGAATGAAAGCCTGCTAACATGGGATGCATGATTTAATGCTGTAATGACTGGCTCATAAATAGGGCTTTGACATTTGCCCAAAAAATCATATTCGAACTTCGTTTGTTTATTAATATTAATATTCGAATATATTCGAATATTTATTGATAATATTTTGATCATTAAATGCCTCCAGTAAGACCTATATTAGTATCAAAAGAAAGTCGTTTTTCTTTTGTTCTATGTTCTGTCCACCAGAGGGCAGTGTATCAATCAATAGACAGAAAAGTGTTGACAGGTGGGCTCTCAAGTTGCTGGTCGTGGAGTGGTCGATAAGTTTAGTCTTACATATTTTACAAATAACTTTGTCCTTTCTCATTATTTTTCCTTGTTTCAGGAAACCAAAGAAGCGCCACACATTACTCCTTAAATTTTCCGGCGTGTATAGTTCTCCTTCCGCACTCGTAGCCTTTTGCTCCGCCATTGTTTTTCTGTGAAAGAGTGTAAACAGGCGTCAGGCGCTAACGACGTGATAACGTACAGAAGCCCCAGGTGATCAATGCTCATGAGCTCGCGTTTCACAAAACAGGCTGAAAAAAGCCTCGATACTGGATTGAAAACTACGTTTTCAGGCAAACACATTTACCGAAAACTACGTTTTCAGGCAAACACATTTACCAAAAATAATGCTTATTATAGGTTCTAATATTTAGAAGCTGCCCGATATTCGTTCGAATATCTTTTTTTTTTTAATATTCGAATTATATTCGAATACCGAAGTTCGATGTCAAAGCCCTACTCATAATATGTAACAGTTTCAGTTTTAGCTGTCTGTAAAATACACAGTGTGTTAAAGACATATTATATGAGCTGAGGTTGAACTGTAAAAGGAAAAAACAAACAAACACCTTAATCAAAGTGTATGCACTATGCATTAAAACAGACAAAATGATTCAAAAATGAAAGTTAAAAAACTTAAAATGTATCAACAGCTGCATGAGGGTTAATATTTATCGTTTTTTTTGCAATTTGTTTATTTAGTTCCATGTTTATTTATGACTTTATTTTCTTTTTAGACATACGTTTCATTCTCACATTTTGTCCACGTGACGGTTACTAAATCAAACAAAGCCTCTCCTTCCCTCCACTGACTCACTGCCTCACCCACTCAGCAGGTCAGAACTGAAACTAACAGAGCAGAACACACAAGAAGTTTCCACCTTCACACGAAAAAAGAGCTCATCCTTTGTTTTGTCACTGTGTCCTGACAGGACCACACCAGCACAGCTGAGCAGGGAGGTGATCACCAGGAGGAGAAACACCTCTGTTTCTGTTCCACTGAAGTGAAAGTAAACTCAGTTCAGTTTCTGTAGGTTTTGAAATGATGTGGTAATGATTTCACCTGTTGATCCACTGGATGTCTGTGAAGACATCACAGGTTTTTAAAGCTGACTTCACTTCTGACACTCGACTCAGCTGATACACACCAAACTGTCCACGGTGAGCTGCTTCTTTCTACATTTCACAACTTACCAGACATGTTTTTTTTTAAATAAAAAGAACTATTTTTTGTTTTGTGCTAGCTTTAAAGCTAACTCTACAGCTCATGTTCAAATGTCTTTGTTTGATTTCTGCAGATGTCTTATAATACCATCGTTTTCTTTGACCTGGAGACCACTGGATTAGGTAACAATCTGTTTGCTTAGTAATCATTTATCAGTGTCAATGTCAGAAATAAGATTCATTCATTCATTCTTTTATTCATCTTTATCGGACAATTGTGTTAAAGGGGGAACATTGTTTCCTTTTTTTTAAAAATAAATATTTTTATATTAGTTATTTTATTGAGTTCGAAGGTTCATATGTGATCTTAAAAATAACAGATCCACTTGCTGGAGATTTTTCAGAGCTTTCAGCCGCATGTTGTTGCCTTCATTACTAAGATCCTTCTGTCAAAGTAATTATGTTCAGTTCTACCATTGTGTGCGACAAAATAACTGAAATAGTCCTTTAGTCCCGATGTCCACCTTTGCTGCCTTCATAATTACTACAGCCACTCGAGGTCGACACCTAACATTAAATGTAAATATGGGTGGCACTAATCTGCTTTCACAGTCGACCTATATGGTAGTTTTTCTGGTGAGGATTGGGCTGTTTTAGCCAGTTGTCGAAGAAGTACTGAGATCTTTAACTTAACAGTGTAAAAATACTCTGTCAGTAGTCCTGCATTCAAAATCTTACTTAAAAGTCCAGCGTGTTGGATTTAGTGGCATCACAGTGAGGTTTCAGAGTGCAACAAACGGGACATCACCATGCCTCTTTTACTTGGAAGAGGGTTAGAGGGTAATGCACCCACATCCTCCTTGCTCATCGGCATTATTAAGCTCATCGTCCCTTAATGAGGGCAAGCATCCTCTGTTTGGTGCTCATGGTATAAAAACCCCATATTGAATAGAAACAAACGGATAGTACAAGGCAAAGGGGCAGTGTCGATCATCCAGCCGCAGATGTCAAGATATTGTTCAGACAAGATTTACATGCAGCGTTTTTCCTCTCAGCACACAAGCCCTTCATCCCAGCGCTCCTGAGATTTCAGTCTCTTCCAGTTCATGAGAAATGAAAGTGTACAGTTTGATCAGTGAAAGGCAGATTATCACAAGGCTGTCATTACACTTTGAGCAATTAACATTACACAACAGAGAGTTAGGGTGGCATGACAGACGCAGTAGAGTTGCAACATGCAGAGTCATCATCATCATGCAGACAGTGACTATCTAAATGTTAAATACAGACCCCTGTGAGCTTGGCAAGATTTTTATAAACTTTCTTGCATTTCAAAACAATGTTTCAAATGATTACTTGATTAATTGAGATAAAAAGTATTCAGTGGAAATAATCATTTGTTTGTTCAGTAAGTTAGTTAAAACTATCCTTCCTGTCGTAGGAGGCCGGTCATTAACCGCTGAAGAAACTGAAACTAGACACAGGGAGGATAAGTGACGTGCCTGAGTCTGCGGTACTGGCTTTGTGTGGGCGTGTACAGCTTGAATGACTCAGTGGTTACAATGGCCATGACAACAAGGCTGCATATGCAATCAAACCGACAATATCAGACATTCATTTACTGACAGTACATTTCTCTACTTTGCAGCTTGCTTTCTTGTTTTGAATATCAGGATATACAGTTCATCTGGATTCCTGCTTCTTGCGATGCTAAGCAAAGCCTATAGAGGGAGTGTCTTTGACCCCAGAAATCAAGAAAACAACGTCCACTTTCTGAAAATGTTCAAAACCAAGAGTGTTCATAGTCCTTAAGAGGTCCTATGAATTCCTATCTAGCACAGTTGTTTAGGAGAGGAGTTGTTTGTTGTATTGTCCACCTCTGTATCACTCTGTGGTTGATCTCTGTGAAATACAGAAAACCCACAATATTTCAGCCGTTTTTGGTTTTTTTTTGTATATACTTCCTTGTTCTCTTAATCAATCTCTTTCTATTATCAGACACTGACGTGTGTGATCTCATCCAGTTGTCGGCCATCCGTGGAAACACTGTCTTTAATGCCTACACCCTGCCCCGCCGCCCCATCACAAGGAGTGCCTCAGAGGTCACAGGCTGTTCCGTCCATGATGGAAACTTGTTTGTCCGTGGGACTCCAGTGCACACCGTCCCTCTTTCTGATGCCCTCACCTCCTTCATCGCCTTCCTCCGCTCCTTCCGTCGCCCCGTGCTGCTGGCGGCCCACAGTGCAAGGCGGTTTGATGCACCGGTGCTCATGAGAGTGCTGCGACAGTTCCACCTCCAGCAGAAGTTCCAGCAGGTGGTGACAGGGTTTCTGGATACCTTCCTGCTGAGCAAGAATGTCTATCGAGGTCTGGACAGTTACTCTCAGAAGAACTTGGTCCACCACTTCCTGGAAGAGACCTACGATGCTCATAATGCTGAGGAGGACGCCAGGATGCTGCAGGAGCTGTTCAACACGTGGAATCCTGGAAGCAGAGATATCTCCAGATTCACCTACAGCTTGTCCCAAGTGTAATAAACAAGCAGCAGGAAAAAACAAGAGTAAACCAATCAGGACATGAAAAGAGAAATATTCCACTAAAATAAGCTTTTCTTTGCAGTTTTGTTCTCATCTCAATAAGCATTAATATAAGCAATAATATGTGATAAACCCCAAACTGATATGTTCATTCTGTATAATTATTGTTTAGATTTGTTGATGAATTGTACTGTAACATGTCTCATACTCACAAGTGTTGTACTCTTCCAAAAAATAAAATAAAAAACAATTTGATTCTTCTACACAACTTGGAAGTTTTTTTTTATTATTAGTTGTTGGGTTTTTATGCTGTTTGATAAAAAGTGAGTCAGGGTCCTAAAAGTAGAGTTTGCACAGGTTGATCAGTGGAGCTTTGTGATATAAATGCATCACTGTGTACTTAAAGTGTTAAAAGTGCTGAAAATACAATTAATTTAATAAAAAATGTTTCTTGTGTAGAATGAAGGGACTACAACTTCCATTTCATACTACATTCCTGCACTGTATAATGACAATAATATATATAATATAAATTGATAAATGAAATAAATAAAAAACCTTGACTCTTGATATATACAATCATAACACCACAAAACATGGCCAAAAATGTCCTTTTTGAGAGCAGTTACAGACTTTATGTCACATTTGGATGTACTGTAATTTCTATGTGTATGTCATACTTTGAAGGAATCCCTGCCAGGTAATTTATACACAAAAGGAAAAGAGTTTTAAAAATGGTAAATCAAAAAACTAATGCAATTTCTTTTTCACGTTTACCCTATTTATTAATATGATTGTCCAGTAATATAATCAAATGAATCAAATTTTTGAAATCTGAGGATTAATCAAAGTAAGAAAAAAACAGATTCAAATAATCTAAAACATGCTCAACATCAGATCTGATAATTGGCAAAGTAGGTAATTAGTTCACCCATAGTATACAACATAATACATAGCCTACATGTACATATATTTAGTTGTATAATTTACTTAAGAATATGTAATGCCAGAAAATTACTTATGATATCAAAGTATATCAAATGCCTACTATTTGTATGGGTACTTTTCACTTTTACTCAAGTACTATTTTAACACAACATCTTTCTGTGTGACTTTTGGATACTTTCTCTGTCTCGTTGCGTGTCCTTGTGTCTCCTGTGGAGGGCAGCACGCTGCCTGGGACGCTTGTATCAGTTCCGTATTTTACAGACGAAGAAGAAAGGATTTCTGCGCATGCGCAGACCGATAGCTTGGGGAAGTGGATTTTCTGTGAACAAGCTTGTTTTTGTTGGAAATTATACTTGAACTTGCCACAGACACACAGCATACATTATATCTACAGACGTTGTGACCATTTTATGCTTTAATGTTCGGCTACAGCTCCTTTTTCTGGTTCTCTTCGTGTAAATTCATCATCAACGAGGCTTTTGTTTTGAAAGTCTCGGGTCGAGGCTGTCAGTCTATGCAGGTATTTAAAAACAGGGCGGGAAGATGTTCATATTCACAAGTGTTTACTAAACACTAAAGCTAGCTAAACACGCGCTGACAGTATCCGTTCTATGTGTTTGATTAGTTTATTTCACAAAATTTCTCTGTCAGGTTTCAGAAACTTGATTGAAACTATTGGAGGGATGCAAACATCAGAACCAGACGGAGGGGAAACGTCTCAACAGCCGCTGGTTTTCTTTGACCTGGAGACAACTGGACTGGGTAACATCACTTCTTCTGTTGTATGACTTCTGACAGATTAAACTTTACTGTCATGGCATGAAGTGTCCATGTTTTGTAAGTCACTTGTGTGTTTGTTTTCTAAGGGGTAATCATAAGACATGTCCACATTGTTTCTGTAAATGTGGGCGCATGGGTGTTGTGGACACTGGACATCAGGGGCTCCAGCAACATCACTGTTAAAGGATAAGTACCGTTTTTTACAACCTGGACCTTATTTCCAGCAAAAGATATGGTCATTTACTCACCCAGATAACTTTGGTGTCATTCGGCGTCGTTCGGACGAAATTAGATCCAGTGTAGCGGCGATATATCCATATAATGGGAGTAACGGGGCATCGACACACAGCCTCTATATAGCGCATTATCTGCCACGAAACTAGTTAATTTCATCAATATTTTGTTATGAAATGCTAGCGCTATTAGCCTCTGAGTCCGGGCTCGTCTATTGTCAACATCCGGGGTCTGTAGGTTGAGCTACTACCTCTGACCTGGAAGATGTCGTCTCTGAGCTGCGCGCGCACCCGCGACAGCCCAGCTTGTTTACCTGTAGCTGCTACTGCTAGTTTGACCCCGGATGTTGATAACGGACGAGCCCGGACTCAGAGGCTAATAGCGCTAGCATATCGTAACAAAATATTAGTGAAATGAACTAGTTTCGTGGCAGATAATGCGTTATATAGAGGCTGTGTGTCGGTGCCCCGTTACTCGCATTATATGGATATATCGCCGCTACACTGGATCTAATTTCGTCCGAACGACGCCGAATGACACCAAAGTTATCTGGGTGAGTAAATGACCATATCTTTTGCTGGAAATAAGGTCCAGGTTGTAAAAAACGGTACTTATCCTTTAATAACATCAATTAATTAGTTTAATTGAACATAAAGAAAGCTAAGAAAATGCTTTCTAATTCAAATCGAGCCTGTTTAAGATTATTTAAGACTTTTCTCTGTTGTAGCTAAATATGATTTAGTACATTGAGGCCATCAATGACTGATTGTGTTCTATTTTATCAATTTAATGATTAATCATCTTCTAAAAAGGGACAAATGGCTAAATAAATGCACAAATTACAAGTTTCTAGAGCCTAAAGGGACATTTTTATACTGCTGACTGAGTTTACAGTGATATGAAAGAGAGAAAAACAGCAAAAAACTTAATTTATTGGATTATATGTGATTTGAAAGATTCATTGATTGTCAAAATTGTCATTCAGAGTGAGTCAAGACAGTGAGCGAGACTGTTTTATGGTCAGACCAGATTTTTTTATGAATCTTAATCTGAAGTATTACCTTGATTTGTTATTTAATTTGCTCAATAATCCCAAAACGGACACTGTTGTCTGGTTATTTTATCCATTAACAGTTTATCAATTGATTTTCAGGGTAATTTATCTTCATGAGAAAATATGAGGTAAAGTATGATTTTTACCTGTTTAATTTAGTCAAACTGTGTCTGATTCAGCCTATTAGGGCTGCACCTGAAGATTATTTTTATTGTCGATTAATCGATTAGCAGCCTTTCTCAAAGCCCAAGATTTCGTCATCACGTCTCTTTTTGTGCACAACTGAAAGATATTCAATTTACTTTAAAAACAAAAACCGGCTAGAGGCTAGAATCACAGAATTTTGGCTTTTTTTTCTTAAATATTTACCTAAACCGATTAAACAATTATCAGAATAGTTGGCGATTAATTTACCAGTTGACAACTAATCGATTGATCATTGCAGTTTTACAGTCTACAGTCTTTATCAAGTTTTCATGGATCTTGGCGGTGAAAAATCCTCTGAATCTCATGAAGTGACGCCTTTTATCTACATCTTTATTTCTCTAGATCGAAGCTGTGAGATCGTCCAGCTGGCTGCAGTGAGCGGAGGCCACTCACTGAACCTCTACGTCATCCCTCGGTGCCGAATGCAGCGAGGAGCAGCCAGAGTGACCGGCTTCAGGGTCCGCAGACAGAGACTCTACCTCCATCGACAACTTGTCCTCACCAACTCCCTGCGAGAGGTCCTGGTCGCCTTCATAGCTTTCCTTCAAATGCTGGGATGCCCGCTTGTCATAGGCCACAACATTCGCCGCTTCGACTGCCGGCTGCTGGCTCGAGCCCTCGATGAACTGAACCTCAGAGCAGAGTTTGAGTCGTCAGTTTCAGGCTATGTTGACACACTCCCACTGGCTCGTGAGATGCTAAAGGACCACTGCCTGCAGAGTTTTCGACAGGAGAACCTGGTCCGGGAGCTGTTGGGTGTGAACTACAAGGCCCATGATGCTTTGGAGGATGTGCGGGCATTACAGGCACTGTATAGTGTGCTTCAGCCCACAGGGGAGTTGATCTGTAGGCATAGGTTCACTCTGAACACCATGGAAAACAAGCCAGCTCCGAAATCCAAAGTGCCCTGTCAGATAACAGAACATCGACCCCTGTGGGAGCACTTCGGACAGACAGTCGAGGTCACAGAGAGCAAAGAAGAGCGCCAAGATGGAGAACTTAATGAGTCATAAAACTTTCTACATGAATAAATTATTTTCAGGTTGAGAAAAGAAATTGCAAACAGAGTCAAATCTGTCAGTTTCCTCCAATGGTTGATGGTGGAACAAATGGAAAAAAAGAAAATCACTTCAGACATCTCCAGTGAAGCAAAATGAAAAACTGGATGAGCTGAAGCTTTTGAAAGGTATGAGTAACGTACAAACACAATGCAAGTCACACAACACTTCTTTGGCCAGATGCAGCATTTAGATTAGGGTTTGATGGGTTTTTCCTCCACCTAATATGGCCATTACTTCTTCGAGACTATCGTAATTGGCTTTGTCAATCTGGAGTTTCAAATCTAAAAACCTCAGTCTCACTCTTTTGATTATTACAAAGACCTGCACTTTCATGTATTGCACAACATGTTGTTTGCTACATTTTCACCAATTATTTCACCTGCAACAAACAGGCACATTGTTTTTATCAATGTTGAGTATTTCTCAGCAAAAAGAGATTCAGACATCGATTTGTAAATGGTGAAAATGTAGTTGATTGGTGGCCAGACTTTAAAATGTGTCTCTTAGTTTGATTTTCGGTCATCACTCAGTGGAAATAGCGATGATGACTGATGAAGACTTGATGTACTTATTGTGAATTCACTTCAAGGTTTCGATGAAAAAAAGTTTTATTGCTGGTAAATAAATCTGCTAATAAATGTATATCTCTACACCATGTCCCAAATGATAATACTTTATTGCTGGTTGGTGAATGAATATTTCAAGTAGGCCTGGTAGATATGGAGAAATCAATATCACAGTATCAATAAGAGTGTTTTTCTATTATTATATCTCACTATGATGATGAATTAATAGTCTGATTTATAATGAATAAATCAGACTATTATTATAGGATTTCACTCAAAGGCAACATAGCAACAATGTTGTTTATTGCCCTGCTCTAATTTAAAGTTCACTGGGTTATCAGGACATGAATTTGTTATTATAAGGTTTAAACAACAAACAGTACAGATGCAACAAAACAAATAAGCAGTTCAGACAGTGTAGTAACAGAACAAGGCTTTATTAAACCACTTTAACATTACACACGTTCTCTGCAGTCCCAGGCTACAGCATCACCATAATCATCAAAAATGCTAAACCATGCCTTCACTAGAGAAATATTCCAGGAAACATTCACATAATAGTTAAATAAAAGAATTAAGGTTAAACATTGTGGCCTTCAGATTAGTGTGCATTTGAAGGACATGAGTTAAATGTGAAAAAACCCCTAAACAAACAAACAAAAAAGAATCTAAATTATTTCTGTGTAAAGTCCTGGATGTACAGTATTTAAACTAAAATGTGACAAAACAAGATCAGTAACAAAGGTGTGATTGGTAAATGGGAAATTGAAATCCGATTCAGTTTGAAACATTGGGAAAAGATGGAAAAAGGTTGTTCAACTAAAATAACTAGAGGCTCTACGGTGTTAGAGATGCAGAAGGATGGATTTGAGGTAATGGTTTGTTAATCAAAAAGATGCAGTGATTTCAAAAATGAACACTCTTCTATTTCTTAATATTTTCACATATTTTCAACAATCTTAGCAACAACAAACAGCTAATGGTTTATTGCGTCTATATAAGGGACAAGCATAGAGATCACTGAAGTCAGTAAAAGCATCACCAGTGTTGGCTCAGTCCACTGTAGTCAAACTAAACAGAGAAATATTTACTTACTGGTAGGTTGGCAGGCTGATAGAGCATTCATTCTCAAATATTTGATTCAAGATTACCTATAAAAACTGTTGCAACAAGAAAGTCCACTTTAGAACTGATTGTAATCAGACTGACCCTGGTATGAACTGGAATATTAAGCACAAGTTTGCACCATACTGAAATAATCGAGTTATTTTGTACCGATATGTTGGAAATTGGTCACCATAAAATATTTCACTGTAAAGATAAACCACTCACCCCATGATGGCATAATGTACAGGAAAACCTTATAATACAGTGTGGTTTCAGGGTTTAATTCTTATTGAATGACACGTAATGATGAATCAGTACAAACAACAAAAACATGCAAAGTCTGAAAAATTTGGCTTCAAATACGAAGAAATACAGACTTGATTGTTCCTTTAACACTATAAAACTGAATGCAGCATTTTGTTGTACAACTGTACAA
Organism: Pagrus pagrus; assembly: GCF_965226575.1. NCBI lineage: Eukaryota > Metazoa > Chordata > Actinopteri > Spariformes > Sparidae > Pagrus > Pagrus pagrus. The sequence goes on from NC_140194.1 coordinate 18,857,271, forward strand.
GACGTGGACGTGTAAACCGGCCGGGGTCAAATTGTTTAAGTATGCAACAAGCAGCAGTAGTGCATTTTTAAACATATACTAGAGAACTTGGAGTTTTAATCAATATGCATTCCTTATTCCCATGTTGTCGTGCTTCATGGGATGAAAATAGTTAGCGGCCCTTTTGCTTCGCTCCTGCTTTGTTTTCTGTTTTATTTTTATGATTGTTCACTACTTTTGAGGAGAAGTTTCCAGACTGTAAACATGCGCTGGTAACAGTTAAAAGCAGTAATACTTTACAGGGTCGACTTCACCTTGTCCAGTATTACTGCTCTAAATCAAACATGCACAGGCATCTCAGTATTACACTATATACTCTCAACTGTTGATATACTAACAATGTTACTTTTCTCAGAGGAGGATATTTACTCGTTCAAGCTAAACTAAAATGATGAAACAGGAAGTTGCACCAGTTATTCCTGCAAAAGGAAAACTGCTGGCTTGTAAAACAGACATGCTCAGTCAACCCTCAACAAGGTGGTTGTGTAGTTGTAGAAAGCAGTGAGTGTTGGTGTACTGCACCAGTGTAAACATATCCTTTACCCTGCTTCAGTGCAATGTGATTAAAGCACTGTTAGTGTGTTACTGTTATCAAACTGGAAGATAAGAACATACAGCTGGATAAGTGTTTTAGGGATAAAAAGGAAAAATGTCCAAAACACTGAAGGGCAACCATTAAGAAATAAAATAATTTCAGCCTTTCAAATGTATCTCACTGTCAATTAGTAGACGGAGATTTTGTTTATTTTCTGAATCTCATCAAAAGTGTTTTTTTGTTTTTTTTAATTAATTAGCTGAAACAGGGTTCTATGTGTTTCTTCCAGAAGTATGCAGCTGAATCAGGAGCCTCTAGTCCAGAACAACAAACTTCCAACAGTAAGAAAGGGACTGGAACACATCGATTGACAGTTAAAGGGTAACTTCACCAATTTTACACATTAAAGTGTGTTTACAGGTCTTGAGGAGTGCTACTGCATATGTGAAATAGGAAGTACTACAAATACTTTTGTGGCTCCAGATGAAGCTGCATGTAATCTGATAAATTGCCTCCAAAGATCTCACTTAGTGGCTAAGTTGCATTGTGGGTAATGAAGGTGCAGTCCACTGGTTTAGCATTGCTCTCCTATAACACAATGAACAGTTAAAAACAATTGATCAAAATCAATACAGCAGAACCAGAAATATTTTGTCATTTTATTCGACGCATTCTTCTTGTTTTTCAAAACCTGCTGGCTACATTACCCACAATGCAATTTAGCTACTGAGTGACATCACCGGAGGCAATTTTTCATTACATGCAGCTTCCTCTGCAGTCACTAAAGGCACTATACTACTTTTCTCACATATAGAGAATCCCCAAGACCTTTACTTTAATTTGTATATATATAACTGTCATATTCATCAGCAGATAGTTTTTACCCTGTTTTCACAAAATTTAGACTTTCAAATTTTAATTTCTTTAAGCGCTTAAAGGACTTTAGGCTCCAGAGGCCATTAAATGGATATAATAAGGTTGTTTTCTCAGCTGCTGGTCTGAAGGTCAAGAACAAACCTTCATGCAACATTCTAACTGTCGATCCTTATCATAAGCCATCAGATTCCTCACCAGGAACCTGACAATGATCAAGTGATCTGGGCAGTGTCATGCGCACTTTTTAAAATTGGATCCTGTTCAGTCTTGTGGACATATTTGGCTTTTTATTCTTTTTGTGTGTTCTCTGTCCAGCACCTATGAAGAATTTGGGATGTGTACATCCTCTGCCTTTTCTATAAGATGTAATTGCACCACTACAGGTAAAAAAGAGTTAAAAGCAGGTAAAATCCAGCAGCAATGCTGGACTCTAGAGCTAAAGAACATTGCTGGAGGCGGCACAGAGGTCCGCAGGTCAAGTTAGGGTTGGGGGGGAGCAGCGGGTACAGACGGGTATCGATACACCGTGTCTGAAAGCTCCTTTAGCATACTACCGACTAAAAAGTGCACAGCAATCATTGGGTTCAATCTGTGTAGACCTTGCTGAGTCAAACCAGAGGGAAATTAACACAGGTAGTATGAGCTTTCACACACAGCTACAGACTCACAACTACAGCAGGCAGCAGGCTCGGAACATGTTCATCCCCGACTGGGAAGTGATGTGCAGGGACACGCTCTCGTTGGCCGAGATGAACAGGACGGTGCCCCGCCTCAGTGTGACGTCAGAGAGGGCAGCGGCAGAGGTTGCCGTGGCATCGCCTTCAATGACCAGGAGGATGCTGGCACTGTCAACGGGAGCAACAGTGTACTGCTTCACCGAGGCTGGGACCTGCAGGAGGGACGGGATAAGACCGAAACTTATGGCAGAACAGTTTTGATTTGCATTAGATTTTAAAGCTGTACCTAATAAAGTGGCCATCGGGTGTATATCCCTCTTTAGTAAGCTGAGATTTCCTACCTGTATCCTTATGACGCTGAAGTCTGGCACTGGGGGGTCGTACAGAGAAACGCAGGGGTCTGAGGCATCCTGGACACATGGGAAGATTTTGGAGCTGACGGGGGCGGGGCTGTAGCTCAGCATCTCACACAGCGTGTTAACGTCGATGTATTTGGGTGTCAGACCGGCCCTCACCGTGTTGTCTGAGCAGGCCATGCACTCGATACAGTCTAAATGGAAGGGCGAAGATACAGAAAAGAAAAGCAAGTTTTAAATAAACAGAGCAGGCAATCGACTCTCCTTCAAATGGAAAAATCAATTCTGAGATACTCTTACACTGTGATGTTAAATGCATTACAAGAGTTATTCCATCTCTTCCACTTGCCTTATCTACTTCTCATGTTAGTGATTTCCCAGAATGCCTCTTGACAACGAGTGTGAACTTACACTCAACTGCAGGAGGAATATTTGGATGGAAAGGAACAGCTATAGGGAAGGCAAGACAGCCCGTTTTTCCTGCTAGTAAAGACACTGTGATCCCTCTCTGTTTGATAGAGAGCTGAGTTCGGAGAAAAGCATTTAGAAAATATTTCTAAGGGACTGACAACAAAACTAAAATTATTCTCTCCCCTACTGTCTTTGCCAGAGTTTGGCACTCTCAGAGGGACTTCATGGTGCATTTGGGTGTGCATCTTAAACATTACAATCTGCACTGCTTCTTACGGCGAAGGCTATGTGCTCCACAAGGCTCGTCATGGTGCCTTCAAGTGCACCTCAAAAACCCAGAAGTCTATACAGGAATAGCCAGGAAGGTTGTTTAAAATGGGAAAGTTTAATTTTATCTCTCATTTTCCTTAGCCTAGTTGAAATAGGCCTACATCTGTTAAAACTTGCCCCTTCTTTCACTACAGCACCTCCAATAATTAGATGCTGAACTAATAATATCCCTTTCATTCCTAAAAAAGATTATTTATAGATTTAAAAAAAAAAAATCTATAAAAAACAATCGTATTAAATTGTTATCAGCAAACTCAGCCATATTCTTGTACAGCAGGTCCCCAAGTTGCCTTTGATTTCAAGTAGTTTTATTGGAGCATTTTTAAATGATTCATTACTAAAGATGTGAGATGTGAAACATGTGACTTTAATTAACTGAAAATTAAATGTTATGTTATCGCCAATCTTTCTGGACCACCTACCTTAAATAAAGATCAGATGCAGACCTTTGAGTTTAAAATTTCAGAACCCCTGATCTAGAGCACTAAATATCATGAATATAAGCAAATGGCATCATCTGACCTCCATAAAGGTAAGCATGCGGCTCGTTGGCTCCCAGGAACATGGCCTGTCCTGGATCCAGGACGATGTGGTTGAGGAAGTAGATGGAGAAGCAGCCGATGTCTCCGGGGTACTGGGAGTGGAGGCGGAGCAGCAGGTCACCATTGCTGCTTGATGTGTCCTTCCCAGCTGCACCTACACGGGTTAGAAAATATCCATAAATATGATTATGTCTGTATAACATATTTCAAAAGAACAGAACAACTGACCTGTGCTATTTCTAAATTTGTTTTAAGGCCACCTATTTGTAGGATTATAAAATGCCTAACTTTGGTGCCTCCCTGTGGGAACATCACAGAAAGACATGCAGCAGACTGCGTCATTTTAACCATAAAGAACAATTTGAAAGAAGCTTAATAACAAAAAAACATCTACATATAGTGGCTTTTACGCTTTTCATCGATGAACGTTTAGATGATTATGTTTTTACTGGCAGATGTATTTTGTAAACCTGTGGTGAGCCTGTGTTACTTTCTCTGTGTATCACACTTGCCCACACTAAGATCAAGTAAAAAGTAAAAGTTAGATGAGTAAAACCAGTAATTTTGTATTTGTTTTCAATAGTTGGGATCTCCATTAGCCATATCCCTCAGCCTCCTCACCCTCTTCTGTGACTCTCTTGACGAGCATGTTGAGCTGATCTACGAACACCTTCTTCTCACAGTTCATCATCCTGGTGAAGCACTTCTTCAGCGCCTGGCCTGTTTGAACCGCGTCTCCCATGCTGGATCGCAGCTCATCCGCTGTCTCATGTCCCACCAGAGCACGGAACTCCGGGACAGCTGATGGATGCACACACATGCACAAGGTATGGATTCATGAAAGTTAAAGTACGGTACTTTACCTTCCCCCTAAAACACGTGTTTATTGTTTCTCTTTTAACTGTAGAATCAATCCAAAATCCACTAATGACCCTGTGGGACTCACATTTGAGGAATCCCAAGATCTCTTCCACTGGTCTGAAGCCACAGAGGCCCTGGAAGCGGGTGAGCGCGATGGCCATCTCCGGTTTGTGGTTGTTGTCTGGATAGTGCTCCGGAAACTGAGCATGGAGACGAGCAGCTAGCTCCTAACCAAACCACCAAAATGTCATAAAAGGAAAAGGGTTACTGAAGAGGGAAGGCAGAGTGCCACATACAGTATGTGGAAAAAAAAAAAAAAAAAAACTGCCAGTCATTCATCCTAAAACTATTCAAATGTGTTGGATACAGTAATTATAAATATGTATGTAGATTTTTGTATAATACTCTGCTGAAATGTGCCTTCACCCATTTTCAGTGGCTTTGATGCCAAACATTATAGGAGATGACAACATAAAGAGTTTAAGCTTTGAACTTCACCAACCAGCAACTGATTGAGTCGTGGACTTTTTGAAATGGGAATCAACCTCTAATTCAAAGTAACTTCACGTAATGGTACAAAGATACGATAATGTTGTCTAACTCAAGATGGACAGTTTTTTTAAGTTTCAAAAATGAAGCAGAGCCACACATAGGAACATTTTTATTCTATGCATTCTTCTAAAAACCTGGTGTCTACGTTACCCATAATGCAACCTGAACACCTACGGTTAAGTCTGAAGTTTGGGCGTGGTGTGCTAGTAGCAGCTAAGCTGTTAGCCTCAAGCAAAGATGAGGAGCAGATATTTTTAATTTTTAAAACTTATAGTCTTCAGACCCAACCATAGGTGATTCTTCTCGCAGCTGTATTCAAACAGAGAAAAACCGTATGCTGTGTCGGCATTAAAAAATCCATGCTAACAATTTCCGAATTCAAATTAATGCAGAATTTGAGCACAGTGTAGGTGTGTGTTTGTGTTTGTGTACTCACTCTGTTGGGGTGGGCCTGTATGGACAAAGCTGTATTGACAGAGAGGACTTTAAAGAGGAAGGGCAGCTGTCCCTGGAAGGTGTCTTTGACCTTGGAGCCCAGGCAGGCGGGGAAGTGGGCGATCCACTGGCCCAGCGTGGTCTGTGCAATCCTGTTGTCTTTAATTTGCGCATCACCTTTTGGGTGAGCGCCCATCCACAGCTGGAAGAGACAGCAGAGATTTCTCCAACACGATCCAGTATTGGAATGTCAAAATAACAGTCGGTTGAGGGAGACACAGACTACAGGTTGCAGAAGTGGGTTTGTGAATGATTCAAAATGGTGATCTAGCTAGAAAGATACAAGTGAGAAAGTGAATGTGAAACATTGCCCTCTTCAACAGGAACCAACAATAAGAACTGAACCCCAATTAAAAGTGTAATTAATCCCAGGATGATTAAAACTTGAACAATGTGGACGTTGCACTTTTGTTGCTGCCCTCCTTTGTCCTCTGTTAACAAGCTTTCTAAGGGAGTCCCTGTTGTTCCCCGGCCCTCTGAGAGAGAAAGGCCTGCTATCATACACTTACATTTAACTAATTTGTCTAATGCTGTAATCCAACGTGATTTATACTCAGAGAGAAAGGAGGAATCCTGCCATCTCTCTGAGTGTAAATCACTCTGGATAAGAGGGTTACTCTAATGACTTTAAGGTAAATGAAGGATTCTGTCTCTCAAGGACACACTTGTTGGTGGACAAACACTGACTGCAGCAAGAGGTTCAAACCTGTAACATTCTTGGTATTGGCTGGTGTCTCTAGCCTGAATCCTGAGTCATCAGTGCTCAGTACTATCCCAATAAAATATTATCATTGATTATTTAAGATTACAGATTATTTTTATGTTTTTTCCCATTACACAAAACTTAAATCTAGACAATAAAAACACTGGAATGCAACTGAAAAATGTACAGGGATTTTGATAATTTCTCACTTGACATTAAAGGGACAGTTCTCCCCAAAATAAAAATGACACGTTTTTCCTTCTTACCTGCAGTGCTAATTATCCATCGAGATTGTAATGAGCACCACGCACAATGAAGAAGGAAGCAGAGTAATTGAACTAGATCAATTTATCGTTAACAGATACTGCTAGCTCACCTCACACCACTAAGCTAGCTAACGTTACAGCTCAGCCTTGAGGATGCCATTAATGTTTACACCCTGCGCTTTCACAAGCACAATCCATCCATCCATGCATAGATGCATGCTTCCCTCGGTGCGGTGATGTGGTTTGCAGGTGTAGTTCAGTAGACAGAACATAGTTACAATGAAACAGCTCACAAAAGGTCTGTGGATTATCTTTCATTATTGGGTCATGATTTCTGGAAAGAGACCTTGAGTTTAAAATGTATTTTTTGGCACTTTGAGCACCACAATCCTTGTGCAATCTTGTTCTATTATATCTGAAAGAAGGCTGACAAATCCCTGCAGCAGATATCTCACACCAAAACAATCTAGATAGGTAAATGGCATTATAGCTAAGAGAAAAAATATGGATTTTTGATTTTGGGCTGAACAAGCAACTGTGACTAACGTGTCCCAAACATGCTGTACATTAAGCCTCATACTGTAATGTAGGATGAAACATCCATACCATCCTCTATCTATAAGCATGACCAGCCATGACATGTGACAATCAATGTGACTTGCGATACTTGAAAATGTCACCACTGCCATAACCTGAACTAATGACCTTCATGGCAAACCCTGCAGAGCTGCTGTAGCTAAATAAAGAAAGACTTATGAAAGGCATGTAGAGAATAAGGCTCTCTGCCAAGACACGGAGGAACATGATGGATCTTTGATCTGAGGCAGAGTGTGAACAATGTAGAGCAAAATTTCAAACTCTTAAAGGTCCTGTAACAATGACAATAAGTGTTCACACCTGTGTTATTATCCTATATAGTCTATTAGGGGATCCAACAACTTCTGTCAAATGTTCAAACATGTTTGAAAACTGGAAGGAAAACACATTTTTCAGTTATGTTCCACTGTTTAACCAATGGAATCGAAAGTGCATTGATTGACATAAAGCTGCTATGTCAGATATTTCTGGTGCAACTTGTGTCTTGCTCAAGAACCAGTCTAATGATGTGCACCAGTACCCTCCCAGTTAGAACCTTACCTCTGCATAGGGCCTGCCATCCTCTATGACAGCCAGTGGGTCTCCACCAACCACCAGTTTGGCCACCTCGCTCTGTGCACCAACCTTCCCCCACGCATAGTTTTGCACGGCACAGGTCAGGGGAAACACTGTGGAGGGACAAGACTTATTACTTAAACAAAAAGTGAATACAGAACTGATTCTAGTATATTCCAACCCCTTTAAAATCCACAACACAGTATGTGTATCTATTACTGATTATCTATCTGTTACTGTATCACCAGTTATTCCACATTAATAAGAGACAATTAAAAGCAGATAGCAGGTCTGCAAAACCTGGTTTACTCTCCATACATTTTGGAGTATAAACCAGTATATAAACTGGTTTGCTAACTGGCGGACCAGCTTTGTACTACTTCAATTAGCCATGGCTCATTTTGTCAGGGACTAATAATCAAACACAGCCCTGCTGTATACATATCCTCATTATAAAACAGTGAAACTGGGGAAGCAGGTTCCGCCGGGGATACAACATTTGGCAGCACACCGGGCAGCTGACGATGCAGCGTTCATTGACAGAAACACACACAGTAAGCAGGTTTACATTTGCGAGGCACGTCAGTTCGCCGGTTTGAATAAAACATACACTTTACGTATGTCTGCGGACATTTTATACGCGGTTCAAAATGCCGTGCTACGTGTTATTTCACCGGAGTGCTGCTAACAGCGCTGCTTTAGACAGTATCCGCTCCCATTCAACAAACAAAACGCCGGCTGAAATAATGATGTGGATGCTCAACAACGAGCTGATTTGTTCAGTGGCTTCGTGTCTATAACACGTATCAGGTGTCCTGTCATGTAAATTAACCGTCGCACCATTAGCAGGCTGAATGTTTGTCGTTAAAACAGATGATTAGAAACAATTAAGAAGGAGAAAATCTCACTCACCTCTTACTTCCTCCATGGCTGCGACGTCGGCTGTCAGACCGCTGCTGACGTCACCGCTCGACCAACGGTTTCATAGATATTTTTTTAGGTTGTTGAAGCTGTTACTATACAATTAGTGACAAATATTACTTCTTGAAAATATTATTTAAAGCATTACAAAAGCCCAATTTACTGGTATCCGTATGACCCATTAAAAAATAAATGGTTTTTTTTGTGTTTGTTTTATTTTATATTTATATTTATATTTATATTTATTCATAGTTTTGAATGGGAGCCCTGCATGGTTTTTCTGTTATTTTATTAATTTGGTCTCTATTTATTTATGTTTATATTTATTGTGTGTTTATTAGTATTGCTATACTATACTATACTATACTCACTTTTAATGTAACGTCTTTGACTATACTATACTATGCTACGCTATGCTAGACTACACTAATGCACTACACAATACTATACTATACTGTACTATACTATACTACACTATACTATACTATATTACTTCTATACTATGCTACACTACACTATGCTATGCTACACTATACTATATGATACTACACCACACTACACTATAGTATGCTTCTTACTTTTATACTGTTACACTATACCTTACTATACTATACTATACTATTATACTATTTTATTTATTTACTATTATATATATTATATAATTATTATAAACATATGATAAATATTCAATAGACCTCAGATGTGGCTTGGCTTTATTGGCCAACTGTGTATACATAGGAATTTGACTCTGGTTTACATTGCTGTCATCAGTTACACATAATTATCATCAAGTTAGGAATGAGAACAATAAAACTGGATAATAAATAAAAATAATAATTCAAACAAAATAAAGAACGGTGAACAGTAAGGACTGTCCTGGTGGTACTGGCATCTGAAAAGAAAGTGTGTAATCTATTAAAAACACCATGGCCAACACCATAAAAGTATACACCATAAAAAATCTGTTAATGCCCGTCTTGTTTTCTGTGTTGTTTCTGTATTGTCTGTGTTCAATAACGATAAGGGGAAAAAACAGCAAAACTATGTAGCTCAGTGGGGATATCACAGAAATTTTCTTAGGAGCGATACCAGATGATAAAAATGCTATAACATTATGTCTGTGGTCACTCATATTAACAGCTCCCTGCCTTAAAGGGTTGCTCCTGATATTTCTATGTAGTGTAGAGACTTACAGTTGACAGATTTTTAAAAGAATGGTCAAATGTAATGAAGCAGAGGTCGAGATTTCCTTAGGCTAATTTTAATCCTATGATTGCTATTGCAATTCAATGGCAGCTTTCAATAGACCTTCCCCAACTGTCATATGCCTTCATCTGTCAAACGTCATGCACCAGTTTATAACAGGTTTATATCAAATATTTTGAATCTCAATTTTAACTTAGATTAGGCCAGATTATACCATCAGGGTTTGCTTTTTCAGACTGAGGCTGATTAGCCCTCCTTATGATGAGTCAGAATGATTTATATGTGTAAAATGTGCGGAATGGGCCTTTATGCGGAACATGTACGTTCGCTGAGCAGGCACATTGTGGAGCCACACAGTCATACATCATGTGCTTCTTTAAAAGATCAATTCACAGTAAATCTTTCCATTAACGTTGCATTTTTGATCTGATATCCACAGGTGGCGCGCTCAGCTTCTTGTACGCTCTGTCAACTGACATACACGTCACCGTCCAGCTGGTCCAGTGCGCATGCGCTGTAAACTTCATTCGAGGAAGTGATAGGAGAGGCAACACAAACGACAGAGAAGAGTTTCTTGTTTATTCCCCGTTTCAGAGAGGACAAACCAGCAAGCAGCTTTTTTAAAATGTCAGAATTTGATAGCAACCCGTTCGCGGAGCCTGCCGGCGACAACCCTTTCAATGTAAGTGTGTGGTTTCAGATTTAATAGCTAGTAAGGCACAGTCGAGCCTGGGTGCTGACATATCATTCGTGTAAAGGTAGCCAGCACGCCAGGAAACTTGTTGGGTGGATGTCGGGGCGGGATCTACTGCTGCTCTCTTGATCTGTCATTGGTAGAGAAAGCTTGATTGGCAGTCCCTCAACCAATCAGCGGGCTATGTTTGCATAGAAGGCGGGGCATCCTGCGAGGTTATTTGCAGGAAGTTAAACTGTAGCCAACTAGGAATGTGTGTCAAACCTTTTTAGCCACATTTAACTGCTACTCTTGTATTTGGAAGTAATTTGTATCATTAGGTGGATGTTCTTATATGTTGAATATGATTTGATATATTTCTTCAGTCCTTTTCTTTCACCTACATCACCCAAAGACACTTAATTTCATGCTAACTCCTGTACCTCCATGGGTGCTGCTGGTTAGTTCTTTGAAAATAATTTCTAACCTACAGGATGTAGCCTAGAAGTCTATTCCGTCCATACAAAGCTCTGCAATGTCATTGTGTGTCTGTCCTCACAATGTATTGTATCCGGAAAGCTTTACTTTGAACACAGCTGGCCTGCTGTGTTCAGTTAGTATTGTTCAATGTTCAGAAGAAGGCCATCTGACACTTGTTGCTTTCATGTTAAAGTGGCTGATCTTCAGATGAAGTGTTTCTTTATGTAGATGGAAAATGTAGAATGACGTCAAAGTGGATTTACAGATTTACTATTTTGAAATGTACTGGAAACCAAATGATCCTTTGGATGTCATATTATCCCCATACATTTGGTCCCCAAAAATAATGCCACACATTTCATTTACTTTTATTGCAATCCATGCACATACATATATACACCCATATCCCAATACCCCTAGCTAGTTTTGAGTAGTGTATTTCAGAACAAGGATGCAATTACAGATATGACAATTCAAGTTTCATGCAATTTACTTAAGCTTACGTTAAGTCAACATGACTCATTAAATGGGCATAAAGTCTAGGGATTTGTGAAAGAATGGTGTACCTGAAGCAGGAAATGGTGTGAAATTATGACCTTTATTTTCTAATATAACTCAAACTCTAAAATTCTGGATCCTACATTTCTCCAGCTTTGATAACACTTGCAAAGTATTTTTTCAGACCTTCCTTGCCTGGTAAATTCTTTCAATAATATTTTAGTATTTTATATCAGCTATCTTTTAATTATTGTTCTCATTATTATTGTAGTTTACAGACCTTCCCATGTAGGTTTAATCTTTTTTTTTTTGTCTTTTTCTAAGACAGGAAATATAATGTTATGTGCATTTTGTTATTGTAGCTGTAAAACTATGAACACATTACGCAGCTGCAGTTGAAAATGTGCAAGAAAAGAAACTGTTTAGCAGGCACAACTTCCTCTGTGTTCCTATGAATGTGCTTTGGTATGAGTGTTAGAAGGGGGCTTTCCTCAGAAATATGGTAAGGGGATTATGTGCAGAATTCTTTGTAAATGCTTTTGTCACTCTGGAGAGTTTGTTATATGTGACTTGTCCCACTGAGCAACTCAGACACTCAGATTGCAATGCCTTTGAACACTGCACCAGATAAGATCTAATCTGAAAATTATTGCACCACTTTAGGTCTCTGTGCCATAATATTTCCTGTTTCGGTGGAACACAGTCGCTGTTATAACCATTTTAAAACTCAGGATTGCCTCATTTGTTAAGTAAAAAGTATGGGAATAGAGTTTGTTGCAGACACGCACAGTTTGCAGTTTTCGTGAATTCAGTGACATTACATAATGCAATCACCTTTACAGTAGTGCTGCAGTGTCACACTTTATTTTGTCAGGTGCACAATTGCCATGACGTCAGTGGGGACCACTGTTTGTCTGCTGGGTGTGGAAGTGGCTGAATAAATAACCTAGAGGCAGCTGCAGTATGTTGTCTATGCCATTTGAAAGAAGTTCAATACCAAGCAGATATATCACACATGACGGCAGTCTGCTGTGACATTAAATGGCTAATATTGCCAACTTTTCAAGGATATTTAGAAGGGCAATATTCAGAAATAATTCAAAACTGTGCAACATTTGTGACCTTGCTTTTCCCATCAGTATGACCATGCACTTGTGATAAGTACAAATAAAAATGTTAGCACTGTAAGGCTGTGATATCCAGTATGAAGTGTGATTCAAGTCTTTTCAGGAGCGATATCCACTTGCAGTTATGAAATGGGTACACCCAGAACAGTCACACCCAGGCAATTGAAATTTATCTCAGGAGGTCGTGTTTCCTGGTACAGAGATTTAAGGTCAGAATATCACGCTGATTTATCCCAACTTTATTTTCACACTGTTAGAATTAGTAAAACGTTCACACCTGACCAGCAAAGAACTTTATAAATATAGATAGGAGAGGTGCTTTTGTGTGCATCTCCACACCCCTGTGCTGTTTTTTTAGCATGGTGTTGTTTTGTTTTAGCTTGTCCCAGCTTAGCTTTTCAGACAGGCTTAGTGGCTCCTGTCATCAAGTTGTTTTTTTGGCTTTGTTAATTTCTGTCTATGCTGTGTCATTAAAAGACCAAAGAAGTCTCACAGTTGTGACTCAGCAGATATTTTGCATGCTGTTAATGTGGTATGAGGTAAACAGTTTTTGCATCATAGGCTGTTTTGAATATCTCAATTGACTGAAAGGTTTTTGTCTTTTAAGAGCTCCCTCTTAACACATCATTTTTATTTAAAACATACACGGGTTAGATGATATCTAAGAAAATATCACCCATCTCATGTTGGCAGTTAACAATTAGTGTAAAAGGATGTTATTAGTTGTGTTTTTGAACTGTTAAACTAGTTATTGCAACGGGGGGGGGGTTAGAATTGAAACTGCTCAAACGTCGATCTGTTTCCTGCTGGGAATGTTTACAGGTGTGTCATGAGGAGATAAGTAAGAGTGAGTGAGGTTGGTCAGTGAATGACGTATTGGGTTCTCATGTGAGGTTCTTGTTCTTTCCTCACACCATTAAAGGAGAAGCTGCAGCATAATTTCCCATAGCCCAAGCCCAAGTTTCTATCATATATTATGGAAATCAAAACACTTGAGGAGCTGTAAAGAGCAAATATTTTAATGTTTTTAAACTAAAATAATTCATCTTTTATCATAAGAGCTCTAACATAGGTACAGTAGTTACTTGAACATCATCAAATAAAATGATACATCCTTAAACACAGCCATTAAAAATGCCCCACTGCATATTTGCAAATAATTATAAGATGTGTTAGTTGTTGCTTTGTCCTTCAACTAGTACTTAAACAGTCTTGAAATGTCTTTAATATCATGGGGTGTTTATTTCTATTCCAGACTGTGATTATCAGGGAATTTCAAAAATTCCCAGAGGACCTCGTACTGCCTGGTACTCAGCATCAGGGGTTATTGGGTCAAGATGACAAAATATAAGATACATGTGATTTTTGCATGGCTGAAGAGCTAGAGATCAAATAATTGTACTGATCCTTTGTTAAATAAAAGGCAGGGTAGTATTTTTGATTAATTTGTCAATTATTTTCTCAACAAATTGATTCATTGTTTAGTCAATAAAATGTCAGAAAAATAGTGATAAACGATCATCAAAATTTCCTACAGCTCAAGATGACATCCTTATAGAAATCTGCTTGATGTGGCAGACTGGCCTCTCCTATCATTTAGAATCTAATTGTGAAATCTTGGATCATGCAGACGAAGCCACTAGAGTCAATTAATGTTTACCAATGGTGCGTGCCTGACTCCTCTTAAGAAATATGTTTTTCCAGGTAATGATTCATCAGGACCTGTCGAGGTTATCGCAACAATTGCTTAATGTTATTGTACTATTTATGACTTGGTTAAAGAATACCAGGTTTAATAGTCTGGCTGACTTTAAGGTTACCTTAGAAGTAAGAGTTCTTCTGAAGATAAAATGAACAGAAGTAAATATATTTATTATATATAATTTATTCACAGTGACCCCAACTTTGCAGTTCACCTAAGCTTCTTGTTTTTTTTGTTTTTTTTTATCAATTTCTTTAAACAAGACACAGCTGTATTTATTCCAGCTGCTCTGACCTTGCTCAGACAAAGAGACATAGAAGAAATTTTTCCAAGACATCAACAGAGTATAATTGAAGTCAAGCAGTTAAAACTAGATTTAGTATTTATTTTGATAAGTCAAATTACCTGGTTTCTTTAATGTATTTGTGGTGTTTTGTTCTGTTCCAGGACCCTTCAGTCACACAGGTGACCAGCTCCGGCGTAGAACCAGTTGACCAGTACAACCCTTTCCCTGACACAGTAAGACATCTGAAACCTGTGTGGTTATCATCATCATGTTGTTTTATCTTCCTTCTTCGTGTTCATCTTTAGTTTGGCTTTTCTGTTCCTCTGTTCTCATCTCACTTTAATCTGTATTAATCCCCTCCGTCTGGTCTATACTTGTCTTCTCTTAAATTATCTTTCTTGCCTTGTTGTTTTTGTCTTGTTTTCCATCCTTTTCTTCTTCTTCCACTTACTCTCCCACACTTTCTTGTTTGCCTTTGTCTTTTTGTCTCATCCTTGTAATTTACCCCCAAATCAAGTAATTTGTTTTTCTTTTTATAACTTCTCAGGGCGGCCTAGCTGCTCAAACCACTCCAGCCTCCACAGGTCCCTACCAGCCTGCTGTGTTACAGCCGTCTACAGAGCCCAGTCCACAGGTGAGTCAGCCATACTGGAGCTCTCTCTGTGTGCTTAACCCTCCACTTATTTATGGTGTCAAAGTAGATTAAGGGACAGCACTTCCTTGGGTACACTCCCTGTACTGTATATGTGCGTCATATAAAGAGGTTAAGTCCCTCTTGTTCCTATGGACCACCATGGGACCTTATCTCAGAAAAAATATGTACAGTAGTTAATGGCAAGAGAAAAATAGTTTTTTGATCGAACTGTTGAACAAACAGTCCCGTAGGTAACGTCTTGTTTAATGCTCACTGAAACGCATAACCAAACGTTGTAGAGAAGAATATTAGCTAGCTCACAAAACTGACTTGACTCTCCCTTCACGTAACTGCAGCTGTCAATATGACCAGACTTGTTTGAGATTTTCACCTTTTATTACTTGTTATGTGCCGAGGTGACGGCCATGTCTGTGTTGGTGACGTATATTAAGTAGACAAGGTAGTTTGCCCAGCAGTTTTACACAACACTAAATTGTACTTAACAACCTTTACAACAAACCGCAACCTTCTTGACTTGAAAACTCGTCTTCCCATGAGGGAAACCATACGGTGAGGGACTTCTCCTCTTTAGATATTTTAATGCACCTCTGTTATTGTTCAGATACACTCAAATACACTAATAATGGATCATTTAAGGTCAAACGTTAACCCCTGAAAGGCCTAATGGACAAACCACTTCCTGTCTTTAAAACCCTTGAGAGACAATGTATGGTATTGCTGTGGTTCAGTGCACAACTGCATTATTAATGTTGTCATGTTTACTTATAAATTGTTTACACAGACATTAGAATAGAGAGCCCAGCATTATCTGATATACAGCATCATTTAGTCAGTTTGCTGATTTTACACATGTAGATGTAACATCCATAATAGTTGGATGTGGCTAAAGAGCGAACCATCTGTTCTGTTTCTTGTCCTCAGATAGCAAGTGTTACCTGAGGATGTTTGTTGGCTACACAAACATCGACTCAGTTTACACAATATTATAATGAGCCTCTAGATCTACTGGTAACCTTATGAATATTCATGGGTCTCACTACAGATCACCCTTGATCTTCCTTTTTCTGCCAAGCCTACTATGATGATCATAAATATGTATTTTGGACCTTACTTGTTTTAAAAATACATGTATGCCTTTCATAAACACTCGGAAAACATTTTCAATGCTCTGAGTGGCTTTGACCACTACACTTAGCCTCTGTTAACAGTTCAGTGGTCAGCCCCAACCTCAGATGTTATACAATATGTAGAATATGTAAAATTTAACTTGGGCTGAAAAATCCTGCGTTCTTGCCTTGCAGTGTGTGTAAGATCCTGTTGTATCTGCACCATTTCTATGTGATGTGAAACTCCTAAGAGCCTGTGTTTTTCTGCACAAATGTCTCCAAGATGAATTTCTGTACGTTCAATATGTTTGTCGAGTAAAGTGTTTCTGACTCTCCTCCTTCAGGCAACTGCTGCTGCAGCTCAGGCCAATCTGCTGAGGCAGCAGGAGGAGCTGGAGAGAAAAGCTGCCGAGCTGGACCGCAGAGAGCAGGAGCTACAGAGCAGAGGCCCGACAGGTCATTAAAGACAAAACCTCTCCTCTTCTCTCTGCAGTACTATCAGAGGCAGCACAACTTACTGAGACAGGGAAACGATATGCAATGTGTGCATTATGTACCAGAGAGAGGAATATAAAAAACATCTATGCACCCAGGCTTTAAAAAATCCACAGTATCAGTTCTACAGGGGTTCATGCCCAAGAGTTAAAAAGCACAAAACACATTGATGTAACAGCTAATGTTGATCTGCAGTGAAAAACTAAGGCCCTAATGTGTGTTTGCCCTGTTAATGTGCTGAATCAATTAGTCAATTAAACACACATATCATTGATCACCACATTATACAAAATTGTGGTCACTCTTAGTAAAAGTTTCTAATCAAGTAAAAATACCAAACATTGACAGATTACAGCATCTAAAACAGAAAGATTTGCTTTTCTTTCTTCCATATCCATACATGTATATCTACTGTGTTTTGTTATAGATTTTAGTCTTTTATTTCCTGCAGTTGTGAAAACTGCGTTTTGGAGACATGCCCTTTTTGTCTAACAGGGTAGATGTTGTCTCTTGTTGTGACAGGTAAAGAGAACAACTGGCCTCCACTGCCCAAGAGCTTCCCCATCAGACCATGTTTCTACCAGGACTTCTCAGAGGAAATCCCCCCAGAGTACCAGAGAGTCTGCAAGATGATATACTACCTCTGGATGTGTAAGTACATTAAACCAGGCTGAAATGGAAGATGACATTTCAAGAATTGTGAACATTTTTATGTATCAGCATTTTACCTTTGTATACAGTAAACAGGCACAAAACCTGAGATGTCTCACCAAACAACATTTTAAAACCTTTATGTATTTAAGTCCCCTGATATATTTTATTAACAAAACACCAACATATATTGTGTCTTAATAACCAGTACTGGTGTTCAGATGAATAGTGATCTTGAAGTTATATGCAGCAGTATCAGTGCTGCTGTAAATATGCCACCTTGTGGCAACATAAGCTCTCTGCATGCAGCTCACACTGGTGTCTGCTGATGATGTGGAGTATGTTGGCATTTAAGAATATATTTTTTCTTTGGTTCCTTTATTTGATTTACCATTTGACTTCTTAGATCTATATATATAGACCTCATTCACTAATTCTGCTTACAATGCATCATGTTTCTTATGTGCACAATAACTATCACCAGTATTTAAAGCAGCTTTAGTGGAAGAGTTCCTGTTTGCTATATAAATGAAGATGATGCTGATATAATTATTAGTATCATTATAATTGATTCTTGTCTCTCTCTGCTGTTTCCTCAGTCAGCTGTGTGGCTCTGTTCCTCAACCTGCTGGCGTGTTTGGCTGCCTTCACCACTGCTTCTAGCTATGGTATGGATTTTGGCCTCTCCATCCTCTGGCTCATCCTCTTCGCCCCCTGCTCCTTCCTCTGCTGGTACCGGCCCGTCTACAAGGCCTTCAAGTGAGTCTCCAATGACACTGAGGACCTTTGTAACACCCCAGTTGATTAATATAGCCATTCATATTAATAATAAGTATAATCATACTCAACTTGCCTTTAATTCACTGCTAGTAGATAGAAAATGTAATAATTATACACATTATGTTTCAGGGCTAACCACTCATCATTAGCTATGAACAACACAAACAAAATTATCTGAGGACATTTATATTAAGAGATCTCTGCCGTTTTGTTTTATCACCACACAAAGACAAAGAAGATACAACTTGAAGAAAAACTCATCAGTGTCTTAAATATAATTTCCTTAGCTACATAGGTATGTGGCCATGTTTGCCTTAACTTTGCCATGGAAATGGTTATCTCTTTGGTTTATAAGTAACTATAGCAACAAAATATATTCTTTTTACCATATAACGAGTTAACGGACAAGTGGAACTCAACCCAACAGTGGGTCAAACTAACTACCAAAAAATGTTTCTAATTAAAATACAGCTATCTAATATTTAGTCATGGCATGAGCACAGTAATACACTCGTCCCAGTATAGAGAATAATGGACTTGCATGCATTACTGGTTGTTATAAAACTTGGTCACACATACTGAACACATGCTTTCTACATGGTAATGCGTTAGATGATAAAGTACTCACTTTTATTTTGAAATCCTTTTGAAAATATTTTGCGCAAAGTGTAACATTTTGAGTGACATGCATGTTTTTCTGTTTCTTGTTTCACAGGTCTGACAGCTCCTTCAGCTTCTTCTTCTTCTTCTTTGTGTTTTTCTTCCAAGTTGTGATCTTCATCATCCAGTCTGTTGGCATCCCCAACTGGGGGAACAGGTGAGTCACTCGCTGACATCCGGGGAGGTTTATAAACATAACGGTTAAATGCTTTGGACTTTGTGAGGTCCGAAGTTTCAATAGGTTTAATTCCAAATCCATTTAATTTAATTTTTAGATTTGGCCAACGGTTTTTATACACTTATTCATAAACAAATAGATTGCAATTAAGAGTGTTGTTTTTACAATTGTTACATTTGTATTTTTTTTACGACAATGACCTCACGGACCTTTAACTCCAAATTACTGACAGCTCATATTAACTAGATTTATTGGTGATTGATTTAAAGGTTCATTGCCTTTCATAGAAGTACAACCAATCAGCTGCTCTATCGGCTGCTCTCCTCTCTTTCCTATTTTTCTCAATTTCTGCCTTCTTCCATCTCTTCTCACAGAGACTTTTCATCCTTCAGCCTCTA
Source organism: Pagrus pagrus (assembly GCF_965226575.1). Classification (NCBI taxonomy): domain Eukaryota; kingdom Metazoa; phylum Chordata; class Actinopteri; order Spariformes; family Sparidae; genus Pagrus; species Pagrus pagrus. Next base: position 18,876,882 of record NC_140194.1, read on the forward strand.
GCCTGCTGCCTCTCTGTCTGCTGGTAACTGTGTAAGTTTCTGCTGCTTACTGTCTCTGCTCTCCTCTTGCTTTGTCCTCAAAAACTTGTATTTTGGTTTTGAAATTACACATTAAGTGTTAAACTAATGGGCTAAGTATACTTGTTTATAGATTTTGTATTTAAACATTCTTATGGTAACAATATGACCAACAATCTCTAGTACAAGGCAGCTGGTTTGTGTGTGAGTATTAACATTACAGAGATCTTTAATGACAAAACATATGGGCAGATTAATACCTAAATAACGGTCCGTTTCCACATTAAAAATATCAGTTTTCATGGATTTTCCATAATTCTTCATGGCTGTATAATTCTCAGTGAAGTATTTGGGAACAGCTCTTGATCCCACTCGAGTATGTCACAAGATGTTCCTGCTTTCTTTTACCTAACATAGCCGAGATACGGCCCACATGCTTTTACAACATCCTTCATTAAGCACACCTGTCAGAGTCCCTGCAAGATCAAAGAGGGTTGGTTATATAACACCTGTCCTGATGTCTGTCCTGATCAGTAAGGGCTGATTTCAAAATCCTCCGACGACTTAAAAGGCTTCAAGGCATGTCCTTTAAGTTTGCTTGATGCTGGTTATTTAACTTTTCTGAGATTTACCAAGTAATCTCATGGAGGTAGAGCCTTTGCTCATCAAGCTCCTCTTCTTTGGAATAAACTCCCTATTCAGATTCAGGAGACAAGCTCTGTTAAAATTAGAATTTTCTGTCTGATCTAAACCATCTTAGTTTCACTGGCTGTGTAAACATTCAACTGATTTCTCACTTGTTACCTCAAATCTGTCATTGTTGCTAAATCATGTTGATAAATTAGCTTTTTTCCTTGTTTTTTTTTAATTCTCCCTGCATGTGAGGGCTGATAGTAGTGTGCCTGATGTTTAATGTGTGCAGAGACTCTTTGGCCACTGTGCACTTTAATAAACTGAAGCTTAAGTCGGAAAAAGCCCTTTGATTTCCAAAATGGTACTTGTCAAAAAGACCCTTGTCCAAGTGGCTCTTTATTTCCCCCTTTTCCTTTTTATAATGATGCTACTCTTTTCATCGTGGCACTTTGCATAATTTCTAAAACAGACACCATCAAGGGGACCCATTATTGTTTTTGAGCTCTTTACAGATGAGATGCAAAGCAGCACAATGCTGACAACGTATTCTGAAAACAACAAAAGCACTAATGGGATATTAATGTACGGACACTTTAAAACGTTTTATTTGATCTTTTAGAGCATCTATTCATGTTAATGCCACTTGTGTTATGTTCATTATTGAGTGAAATGAGTCACAAATCTAATCAGTTATGATTAGCAACCTTCGATCTGCCTCTTCTCTGCTTTTCATGCTCCTTCTTCAACTCCTTCTTCTTCTCTCCCTATGTGACCCAACTCTCCTCTAGAATATGTTTCTGTATGTACCAGACTGTGTTTATGTACAAACGTTTCTGCACTGTTTGTTGTATTAAAATCAACTGAAACTGTTATTTAACTGTTAACTGTTTTTTTTACTGCAGTGGTTGGATCACTGCCTTCACGATCATCAGCTCAAACAAGGCAGTGGGAGCCATCATGATCATAGTGTCCATCCTGTTCACCATCTGTGCCGTGCTGTCTGTCATCCTGCTCAAGATGGTGAGACTTTTCTTAATATTTTCTAATTAAATTTGTGGGTTAGCAGCTTTCTGCTTTGCTTTTACTTGAGTGGGAATTAATTAATTAATTAATTCCAAACATAATTTGGAATTGTGCCCCCGTAAAGGTCAAGTGAAATCACAAATTTGTAGAAATGTCAGTGTGGTCTGTAGCCTATGACCCGTACATATGTGAACGTATCAGTGGTTTGCATAAGCTGCAAACATTTGATCCTGTCGACTGGGCCGACCTCACACATCCATCCATAGAGTCTGCCAGCACGGCTAAAAATGTGAGCGCAGAGATGAGGGTTGGATTCTCACCATTTGCTCACAATCCTTTTCTCTTCAGGTCCACAGCATGTACCGCCGGACCGGGGCCAGTTTCCAGAAGGCCCAGCAGGAATTCTCGCAGGGAGTCTTCACTAGTAAAACCTTCCAAACAGCTGCTGCTACTGCAGCAACCTCCGCTGCCCAGGGAACCTTCCAGGGAAACAACTAATGGTAGACCGAGCTCAGCGAAGCTCTGTTAACAGGTCAAGGTCTACATATTATCAGGTCTAGATTATTAATTAAAACAAAGTGGAATGAAGCAGGGAGTTGAAGTTCATTGAGTAGTTGTTGGTTGGCACTTAAGTAGTAGGAAGTATGGTGACTCTGGAAGCAGCAGGTGGAAATTATAATCTAACCTGGTAACGTATAGACCTTGAGCTAGGTGAGGCTACATTATTAGCCTCTCCTCCTTTCAACCCCACTACCAATGCACATGTAATTCCCCATATTAACTTTGCGTCACTCATTCAGCATGTCTCCTGCAGAGTGACTTCATCTCTGTTTGGGTGTAAAAAGCAGTCGAGGGGAAATTCACACATCAAATGCATTCGGGGGTGGAAAGCATGAATGAAGTTGACTGATTGCTGCTTCAGTGTGTCCTGGCTTTGTATATTTTGTGTGCACTTTTTTGGCAATGCTCTTCAGTGTAATATTTGACTGTGTGTGTGCGTGTGTGTGTGCGTGTGTGTGAGCGCGTGTGAGTGTGTGTGTGTGTGTACTGGCATGCTGATCACATGTATTCATGTGGGTGAAGTACGCTTTTGTTCCTCCACTGACGGTGGACCCTGATCCTGTAATATAAACATGATGAAGTGTTTCTGGTTGTCATTGATTGGCATTTTTTTCTGTCTCAAAAGCATTTCGTCTTTGTTGTTGAACCTTTTTTTGGCAAACCATCTCTTTTGTGTGCAAATAAGAAAGAAAAGAAAATGTATTAAATCATGTAATTATAATCTGTCTAGCCTTAGATTTTTGGATATTACTGTAACTAGTCACTTAAATCTGGGATCAGTTATTTAAGAAGGAAAAGTACTCCAGATCAATTTTAGAAATTAATACTATGGCAGTTTTTAAAACGTGTGCCTTTGACTTTTGTCTGGAACCAAAATGTTGCCAAGATTTTTCTTGAAAACCACTGTAGTGTTGGTGGAAATATTGTATATTTTGGTATTTGGTATTACATGATGGTTTCTGCATAAGGATCACATCCAGAGGAAAAAATGAAAAGTGTTTTTCTTCCATAAATTTCAAGAAAGTTTAATTTCTACTTTAGTTTAGAATACAGACGCAGCTTCAACTACATCTCTGATCACTGCTTTTACTCAAGAGTTGTTTCTAAGGAAACCAAAGCAATACTGACTAAAAAAATGAATATTTTTTTATTAAAATAAACATATTTACTAGCAGATCGACACCAATCCTTACAGTTGCGTTAATGGGCTGAGCCTATTCTATTCATTTCAAGACTAACAGTAAATGCAGGACGAGGAACAGCTTATTTTTTAATGAAGAATAACATTGTAGAAATGTATGTGTGAATCTTGAGGAACTATCAGAAAAGTTCTCAGTGTCTGACATGAACACCAGATTTCCCTGATGTGTATCTCATTAGAGCAGTGTTAACTTAACACTTCGCTTCCTTTCAAAGAGAACCAGTGTCTCAACATCACCAGTATGCAGCAGGCATTTTCTCCACTTCTTAGCGACGGTTTCAATTCTTGAAAGAATTCTCAAAAGTCTTCCGTGCACCACCAAGATCTAAATTATTTGTGTACTGATGTATATTTTCTATGTCAATTCTTATATGGAAAAACATGCATAGTATGTGTGTTTATTTGATGTACTGTTTGAAAACATCAGCTTGGATGTAACATACTGTATCTTAGCAATCCTTATGAAACAATTCCAACCTCGAGATAATTTCTGTGATGCTTTTGCAACAGATAGCGGTCTAATTTAAGATTTGATCTCACACCCATTATATAATACAAGATTTGTATTCATTCACACATCTCTGTATGCTTTGTTTGGGGAGAACAGAATTCAGTGCCTTTTGTATTTCAATGTTGAATATAGCATCTAATAAAATGCTTTGCTTTCACTTGAAGCTGTCAGTGTATTTTCTTTATTGATAATTCTATAAAAGTTTTACAAATATCTGTAGTAAAATATTGAACATACTGTAAATGGGAAATCTGGGTGTGTAGGAGAGTTTTGAAGGGTTCTGATGCTTTAATTTAACTTTGTCTTATCAGGTGGATGAGCCCATGTTTTATCAGTTGTTCATTATTATTCAGTTCTTATAAACATTCAGTCTGCATATGAATTAAGAGATAACTCTCTTAATTAAAGACACTTTTTTTTTTTTTTTTACTGTTAAATCCCCTCATGAAACTGGCCTAAAAATGCAGGCTGCAGATTCTCCACAAGGGGGAGCTGTTGGGTCGTTGTCAGGCCATGATGTCAACATGCACAACGTAAAGCTACTGTATGACTCCCAACCTGTGGGCTGGGGCCAAAACTATGAGGCGTACAATGATTAACAGATTGAGAAAGCAGAAGAAAGAAATACAAAACTGTATTTATTTATTTTATTATTTTAATTATTCTAATTTACTTTAGTGAAGGGAAGATGGTTTACTTGGAACAGATTCTAGAAACCAAACTTGTGACAAACTGTTTTCCATCTTTTGTTGTTTATTGTAGAGTCACCAGTGGATGGTATTTGCTCTTGATATCTAAACAAAAAGCCACTGGGTCAAAGCCAAGCTATTGTTGTAAAGGGTTTAAGGTTAGGACAGAGATCATTTCTGAAAAGGCACTAAATCGCTCATGTTGTGCTTCTTACTTAGCCATCATATTTAAATTCAGTTTTGAAAATAGTTAAACATACTGCAGACAACATTCTCATCAACAGCTTCAGGCTGTTTTCTCATCTTTGACAGTCTGACATTTTTCTGTCAGTTTCCTCCTCCAGTCTATTTTAAGAAGGACAGAGGAGATCGGACACAAAGCAAAAAGGAGAGGAAGACCTTTGTGACTGCTCTGACCCAGACAGTCTGTGGGGAATCTGCGAAGAAACCCAAACTGCTGCTCCTACTATCTGTCTGTCTGTCACTCTGTCTGTCTGTATGCGTTTCTTTCTCCAGGCTCTCTCTGTCACTCTGTCTGGAGCTCGGAATAACTGCAGCAGCTTCACATCAAACTCAACCATCAGCAACTGGTCCACTGACGTTTTGACACTTCTCTGCATTCTGACTCCAGAGACTGACTGTTGAAAGATTTTCACTATGACACGCAAATTATTAGTTTTTATTTTTCAGTGAAGGTTTCCCTTTATTGATGTCTGTTATACAAGTGAATGCTGCAGAAAAAAAAGCCATGCTTTGCTGAGATAGTGGAACAAATGAGAGACAGGGAAAGGTCACATCCCAGTGGCTCATCCGGTGCATACTAATTAACTAATGAGCTAATTACTAACACCTGGGTTTATCTAACAAACCAGCCACGGTGTGAGTTTGGACAAGTGCTTTTAATGATATGTTTTACAAAACTGAACTCTCTTTCAACAAAATTCATTCATTTCTATGGAATAAATATAATCAGTCAACTTCAAATACCATTTAATTCTGCAGTGTTCTTTGCTCCCACTGGGACGGGATGCTCCACATACAAAAACCTTCCCATCCTCATGTTTAATACAGTTGCTTTATAGTCTCTGAAAGATGACACTGTTAATGAAGCCAAAGTTTTACAATAACGACGTGAATTTTAAAGGGTCAGTTCAGTCAAATTAACTAAAGACATTTTCCGAGCTTCCTCATGGGATCAACAGGTAAAGGTTTGTTTCCAGACCCTTGTACTAGATAACCTGAAGACCATCACTAAAGGGGAACGCCACCAATTTTACACATTAAAGTGTGTTTACAGGTCTCGGGAGCGCTACTGCATATGTGAAAAAAGTAGTATAAAGCCTTTTGTGGCTCCAGAGGAAGCTGCATGTAATCTGACAAATTGCCTCCTATCCAGTGATGTCACTTTGTGGCTAAGTTGCATTGTGAGTAATGTAGGTTTATACTACTTTTGTCACATAATGCAGTAGTATTCCCAGACCTGTAAACACAACTGATAGTTACCCTTTTAGTAAGTTTCTACAAAAGGCAGTCAAATCATTCAAAGTCAGTATAAATTCTCACACAACTTGTAATTAATTCAAAACATATAATTTACTCTGATCCGCTTGTTTTCTTCTTCTTTTTTTTTAGCTTGCTATTGTATAAACAGTTTTGAGGTATTAATTGGAAAGCCAATGTTATTCTCATATTTTCTTGTTTTATTCTTCAGTACACGTCTCTATTAACACTTGACATTTTCATATTTTGGATTTTTTAAATATCTATATAGCACATAAGGTTTTGATGGTTGTAGAATATATAGAGTAATCAGTCATCTAATTGTCATTGAACATCAGTTGACCTGCAGATGGCGAAATAGAGGCAAATTTGTAGTCACCATAGAGAATGTTGATAAGTAATGTTGACTACGTGGTCATTGGAATCAAAATGTAATGTAAATCTAATCCAAACTGACTCAATCAGTGTGATTTGTCTGACTCTGGACTGAAAAATAGGAATTAAATGTAAATCAAAAGTGAAATATTGGGAAGAATCTTCAGTGTGTGATTAAACATTTGCTTTGTCTGTTTTTTAACATTTCCAATAGAAAGAAATCTCACAAACCGTGTATTCTGTCAGGTCTTTTCTCAGCCATAATCTAAAGCTGTATTGTAGCTTACATCATCCACTAACTTGAAGTAAGGTGGGAGTCTGGTTTATTACCACTAGAGGGAAGCATGACTGTGGTGTGAGTCGTCTATAGAGTGAAGTGCTGACTCACTGTCAGAGAGACCTGCAGCAAAAAACCCGTATGAGGTATCTTCACACTGCTACTGTGGGATGTTACACACTGTCTCCTACAAACACAGCTGACTGGAGCAGGTAGTTACTACACCCAATTGATCAAGTCGGACAGACTTTAACCAATTAAAATTGAATTCAGGAACTATTCAAGACATGAATATATGGCGAACCCTTAATTGGGTCTGTTGGTCTGTTTTTTCTATTAGTATTTCTGAAAATTTTCCATCAGCATCGATGTAAACTGTATAACTGGGTCAGATATTTGCAGCCATCTCCTGCCACGTGTTAAATCAATGATAATTATAGTTAAAGGGAGGTTCAGACTGATTTGTGAGGCCCGACAGAAGTTGGTGTGGACCTCCTTATTATCCACTCAGTGTGGTGCTGACAGTTTATGCTGAGACGCCCTCTGCTACACACTGAAATGTGCCATGCTCAAGGTTAACTAGGAGAAAAGCTGAAAGAGGAACATTTCTCTGAGAAGAAAGAGGCTATTTTAAGGCTGGTATGCATTCATTCTCTGCCTTTATCTTTGTATGTGTGTGCGTGTGTGCGTGTGTGTGTGTGTGTGTGTGTGTGTGTGGGCATAAAACAAGTTTGAGCTCTGGAGAAATTGTCCTTTAATATTCTACAGATTATTCTAATAAATCCTCCACATTCACTGCACCAAGCTGACTACATTCATACATCATCTGAATCCTAAACGCAGACTGAGTGGGAGCAGCAGGGCCTGATTGACGTTTAGAGTGGTCTAATCCTGTTTTACTTATAAATCCTGCCAAACTATCTGTACAATCCTTTCCATAAAATGTCTAAATTGTTCCTGCATCACAGTTTATTGTTATGCTCAAGCTGTCTCTCTCAGGTTTTGTCAGGTTCAACACATTAGCTCTGACACAGTGAAATGCTGAAGCTTCAGGCTCTGTTTTTGTTTTCACTAATTTAATGTAACTACTTTAATTGGCCAGATAGAGCATAGACAGCTGTGTAAGAATATATATCCAGGAATAAATGTACAAAACTAAAATAATGGAGGTGAGAGCTGCTCGCTCACTATTAACCACTGGCTCTTTTAGCATTTTTTCTATTGTATGGAACATGTACTGTACATGTAACTGTAATGTAAAGCCGTGGCTACTTTATTTGTGACAGAAAGTATATGTCAGTGTATTGCAATTCCTTTTGCTGGTCCAAAAAAACAGGAAGAAAATATTTTCCCATGTAACTGCACTGAAACATAAACTCCCATGCCAATTTATTAGGTGCACCTAGCTAAAACTAATAAGTCTAAGTCTAATACCAGACGTGTAATGTAACTAAGTACATTCACTCAAAGACTGTATTTAAGCACAATTTTAGGGTACTTGTACTAGACTCAAGTATCTGCATTTTTTGCTACTTTATACTTCTACTCCACTACATTTTGGAGGCAAATAGTTTTACTCCTCTACATTTATGTATAACTTTAGTTACTAGTTACTTTGCATATTACATGCTGCATCAGAGCCAAAGTGCATTATTAATAAAAAAAAATGTAAAATCTGCATCTGGATAAAAAAAAACAAAAAAAACAAAAAAAACAAAAAAAACACCGACACAGATAATCAGAAAAATGCTGAAAATGCTGATTTGATAATGGGTCCATCTATAAATACCCTGCACAGTAGGCTATATACATACATGAATAAATATGCAAAATTTTGAACTTGTACTTTTGATACTTCAGTACATTTAATATCAGATACTTTAAGACTTTTGAGTACCGCTCATATAGGTGACGTTCACGTTTACCAGAGTACTATTTTAACAAGATATCTTTACTTTTGTAAGTATGACTTTTGGATACTTTCAAAACACTCTCTCTAATACAGTCCTACAAAAAGGTGAAGGTTTGTTGAAACTCTTTTAGAGATGTGTTAATTCAACGTTATGATAATTTTTGTAGTGTCTTATTCAAAGATGTTTCTAGTATTGAGCCTACCCTCTGATATACACTACTCAAAATGAGTTGGAGATATTTAGTGTTAGTTTAGTGTTTCAAGATATTTTAGCAATTGTTTATTCTGCGACATCTGAATTTTTATTTATTTATTATTATTTTGTATTTTTGGTCCCCAAATATAATGCAACGCATGTCATTTGACTTTTATTGCAGATCCATGCACATATCCCAATAACTACTCAACTAATTTTGAGTAGTGTAAATGGGGTGGACAAAACAATAGAAACACCTGTCAATATAATGCAATACAGTTCAGCAGTACCTCAAACATCCTCCTGCAACCATGACCATACAGGTGAATCAACACCTGTGTAAAACAGGTTTTCCCTGCTAATTAGTGGCTGTTACCAAAGATAGGTTGTTTGTAGCTTTAATGTTGCTTGGCTCAAACTCAATCCAGTAAGCACAATCTAACCCACAGTACAAGATTTAGCCTCATGCTTAAGTAAAAGTTACCTGTCATGTCATCAAACTTCTACGTGATAAAATAACTTCAAGGACGTTTAAGTTTAACGCTAAATAGCCTTGTGACTGAGTAGGATAAATGTGCTAGGCTAGCATCCTGCTGAGCTAATGTTAGCTAGATTGTTATTAGCATCAGAACTTTATCTTTGTATTCCTTCTTACTTGTTAAAAGAAAAAGTTTGGCACAAAATATCAGAATAATGCAGATTTTAGTTTGACTGAGCTAGCCGACTTAATGTTTATTGTGAATACGCAGGTCAATAATCACAATTTGACAGTTTGGGAAGGCAAACATTCAAGAAAACGCTCTTATTTTGAAATCCCCACCGGAAATAAACCTTTATTTTAACACTCCTGGCTGTTTACCACTTTTCCCCCTGTCTTCACCTCCCTCCCCTCCCCTCCCCTCCCCTCCCTCACCCCTCAGCATCCTCCTCACCCACCGTCCTCCCCCCTCCCTCACCTCATCAGACTCTTCCTCGCTCACACCGGTAGTTGTCATGGCGATGGAGTCAGCCTCGGCGTCGGCTCCGGGGGTTGTTGCCATGGAGATCCCGGTGCGAGGTGCGCTCCCGGTGGTGGAGGAAGACGAGGGCTACATCGCTACGCCGCCGGGGTCCGAGGAGCGGTTACGGTACCGTAGAGGAGGAGCGAGACGGCGGCGAGGGGTGCCATTCAACCGGGGCAGCTACTACATGCTGATAGTGATCGGGGAGATCGGCACGGAGCACCAGCTGGACGCCGCCAAAGCGCAGATAGAGCGGGGTGAGTGACGGACGAACCGCCGCTGTCAGTCTGTGGTTGTTATCTGTTTGTCAGCTGTGTTTCAGTGTCTAGAAAGTGATGGAGAAGGTTTGAACAGGGGACATCAACAAGAGGGAAATGTTTTGACGCAATGGATGCAATAGTATCCATAGGTAGAGGTAGAGGCAGTTGCTGCAGCATTGCACCATGGGACACCCCGCATTTCCCTTACCCACTGTGAACTCTGTGACTGTAAAACTGCAGACTCAAGTTATAAATGCAGCAGAGGTCTTTTCACTTTATTAAAGCAGCCTCCCTCTCAAGTGTCAGCCTAATACAAATATCTAGTGATCAATGTTTGAATTCATAATTAACATATCTGACCAATCATTGTGCCTGGATAGGTGAAGTACAACATTAATTTCCACCGTTCCTGTGTTGCTGCAGCCATCTAAAATGCAGTTTGAGCTGTCATGTATTTTTTTTGTGCCAGTGTTTGTGTCTCTACAAGGGTGTATTCTGGGTGTGGTGTCATTTAGCTTCAAACCAGTAAACAAACAACAACACTGTGCTCAGCAACACAAGCGCAACAACTTCACAGATTTCCTAAAGGAATACACATAGCTGTCTGTTTCTGGACTCTTATCTTGTCCAACTGAGGCATCATTCCTCAGCTGAATCTCTCCTCTTGAGGAATTGCAGCAGGCTACAGTCATTCTGTCAGTGTGAGCTGCTCAAGTTTGAGATTTGAAAGGAATTGTTGTGCAGTTGTGAATGATGTGTGGACTCTGGAGTTTGCCAGTCAGCAATTCTCTGCTCTGCCGTTGCCACTCGAAGCCGTTCTCGGTCCAGATGATCAACTGCACTTTTAGATGTACGGCTCCATAGCAACCCCATCCATCCCCCTGACCTCCTCTCGCCGCTGTAAGGAGGTTGACAGCTCTGCTGCTCTGTGGCGAGCTCAGTATCACACCCCCACTGATCATTACAGCATCGATTCATTCGCCCAGGTCGGCGTTTGAGGTGTGACTCACTGCGAATGACCTGCCGTTGACTCTCATTACATGTTAGCTGCAGGGTCCTTGTGTAGGCCTGCAACAAGTCATCGTCACTGCAGTGTTGTCAGGACAAGAGGTTAGAGGCTTTTCATTTGTTTTGTTTTGACAGTTTTGATTTGATTTCCTTAAAATCTGCCCAGTGCCTAAACTAATAATTCTTTTCATCATTGATTAATATAGCAATAATGTTTTTACTTAATCATTTTGTCATCCTTAGACTATAGCTAATGACTTTTTTTTTAATTATTATTCTGCCTGTTATTCTTTCAAATAATAAAATCATTAAAATTGTTAAAAAACTGTGAAAATGTACACAAGAAATGTAAAAAAAAAAAAAAAAGGATAAATCACAGTTTCCCAAAGGCCAAAGTGACATCTTCAGTTTTGCTTGTTTTGTTGACCAACACTTAAAACCTAAAGATAAAAAATGCTGTAAATATTAATATTTCAGAGGCCGGAACAGGCGAATGTGTGGCATTGTTACTTGAAAAATTACTTAAAGGGAAGTTTCACATTTTTCAACAGGGGCCCTACATTTACATATTTTGGTGTGTAAATGATTCATATTCAACAAGAAGTTTGGAATGGGTCCAGTAGATCGCCTCAGATGGCAGCATGACACGATGACACAATGGCTGTGATGTAATTCTTTGGGGCAACTCCAAATATCAAAGCTCGAAGCCTTAAAGTGCTTGTTTTTGCCACTGACACCCTTTAAATTGGTTATAGAAATAGTTGAAGAATAATGTCCTGTTATCGACTAATTGATAAAATCAGCCAGTAATTTCAGTTCTAGTCCAACCAGCTCAAAACCCAAAATTCCCAGCAACTCCTCACATGTACGGGTCCGTAATCAGTAAATGTTTGCTTGACACGTGATGAATAATTAACTTTAATTGTTGTAAATTAATTTTCTTAGTACAATTTATTTTGATAAACAAATTCCAATTGACTAATTGTTTCAACATAAAATCTGATAAATTAACCCTGTTCAAATTAAGTCTGTATAGAACTGGTGTATTTCTACCAGTTTAGCTTCCCCTTTTGCAACATCTCAGTATTTCAGAGTAAATGTGTACACATTATAGGAGCTGCTGTACAGTTTGTTTAGTGAGGACTGTCAGGGAACATGATTGTTTAATGGTTAGGGTTGCAACGGTTTACCGGTGTTAAGATTACACTGTGGTATTAAAACAGACAGTTATCATACTGTGTATGTTTGCTTTTCTAAGGTAGTTTATATCAAGAATCATGTCTGTCAAAACATAATGTTCAACCAAAAATACCTTTTGTTTTCATTGCTTTAAAGATCATTGTAATTGATAATAACAGTGAAGATAATGTAATACTGTGACACAGTTTAACCATGATATTTTATGAGATGGTTAGCGTACTGTTAAAATTTCATACCGTTGCAACCTTACTAATGTGTTTCTCATGTTAGTAACTGGTAGCCTACACTAATTGGCAGCATCTTTTAAAACCTTGGGCTGTGTAAGCCACACAAAGCCCAGGTCAAAGTCTTTCACATGTTTATTTTTTAACTTATGGTTTACTGCTAGCCTGTAGGAAAGGATTCCCACTACAAAACTAGAAGCCAAGATGAATAGATTTATCCTCACAGTGCAAATTATTTGATTCTGATTGGACAAGAAAATGTTCTTTATTTCAATGCTGTCTTCTCTGTATTTTGGGATAATCATCATAATTTGACTTTAACCACCACAGCTTGAAAGATATGTTACTAAACATTGGACTGCCCATATAATCTTTGTGTGTATGTGTTGAGTAATACACACAATTCATCATCTTTCTTCATTTGCACTTAATTTGAGGCCCATTTCCTGCACCATGTGTTTGTTCAGCACTGTGTGTTTACCTGTAGTGTCCCTGCACCAAATCCCTAGTCCACTTTATTGATCCTGGGAAAGAAAATGACTGTTCCTGAGAAAAGGGACAAATCAAACACCACATACACGTCCTGAGCTTGTGATCCAGTGTTTCTTCCAAAGGTGTCGGGGGAAGACAAGGGACGAACACCTTTGAGGCTTAGCAGATCAGGAGCCTGGAGGCAGCAACATAGAAAATTAGTGTGACTGTGGCTCTGACACTGAGCTCAGTGCTCGTCTCCTCTCACCTCAGACAGAATGAAGACACCATGTTCCAGCCCTGAATTCAGCTTTGTGCTGTAACACCTTTCCCTCCATACAGGCTGCTGTAGGTGTTCTGCAGCATTAAGTAGCTGTAACCTTTTGGCTGCAACTCAAAGTTGGAATGTATTGAATATTTTACACACAGTGAAGGACTCGTTTAGTAACAAAATATTAATATTAATACTGATATTAATATTTTGCATCGCTCTTGTCCTCCTACCTTTGAGTACTAGATGCATGCCTGCTGTGGGTTTGAAAAGTGGCTGTAAAAACTTTATAGTTTTGCCCTTCACGGAAAACTGGCTGTGGTCAGCTAGAATTATGACAGAAACAATGAAATCCAAGTTTTCACATTGGACAAGAAGTATCAAACAGAAACTTCTCAAACCAATCCCGCACCATGACCCACTGCTCTCTTATTCATCCATATGCTCAGTATGTTCCAACCAATCATACCATGGTCATAATTTGGCAAAAGACTGTCACCGTAAATCAAACCGACTGTAACGGCTCTTTTAAAGGGGAAACTCAGACAATTTACAGCAACCATTAAGACTGCAGCAAATACGTGTCTGATACTATCAATATTGTGGCTAGAGTGTCCTGTGGATTGCTTTAATGCTCATTTTACTGGCCATACTCTAGTCAAAGTCTTATTCTTGTTCAAATTAATCTACATGCTGCCACAAGCAAATCAAATAACAGAATATTTCAGCCCAACTGCAGCATGCAGGGTTGTTGAATTTTAAATTCTACCCCCCCTCAGACTGTCTAACCCACTGATAAAGCATATTATATCACCTTTATGTCACATGTCCGAGGAAGTTTTTGCCTTCTGGTGCAACTTGCTGTAATTGGCTCATTACTGAAGAGCAGAAAATATTCACTGCAGCTGTGAATCAGTAGAGTCCAGCTGCAGTCTGGCAGACTACTCTTCACTCCACGACCACGCCCCTGAGATCTTTCCATAACCCTAACCAAGTAGTTTTAGTGCTTAAACCTAACCATTAAGAGGGTGTATCATGTAGTAGGTAGACCTACTTGCTGTGAGTGACGAGTACTGCAGTCACACAGTGGGTGTTTCTCCTCTCTTGTTTACAGGATGCAGCAATGAACACACCCAACACTAGAAAAAAAACCCACTTGTACCAGCCACACAAAGCTGAGATTTATGTTTTATTGCTCTACCGGAAGTGTTTTCAAACAGTGTGTTTGGGTTTTACAGCTCAGAAGGCTCCAGGGATGAGACCTTAGTTGTTGCTTTGCGAATGTACATATCGAGTCCCACCTCACAATGAACATCAGTCCATAGCTCCTTTCTCTATGTGAAGAATCAGTGAGTATCTCGAGCACCGTGGATAAGAAGGTCCCATGCTGCGCCATCATTATGTATGCACATTGATTTGCAAGTCTGGGAGACTCTGTGAGTTTGAGCAGATACTTAAAACTAAAAGTAAAAGATACAGAGAGGTTTTCACTCCACATTAACTTGTAATATCAGTCTCTTCATGGAGGGAGAGTTTAATTATATTTTCTTAACTGGCACAGTGTAGCAAACCTATTTTTAATTAATTAATAAAACGTTTAGTCTTTTAAATGTTAGAAAATAAAGAACATGTTTTGTGCGAAGAACAGTCCAACGCAAATGTATAAAATTTATGATATGAAAGAGAGAAAAGCTGCAAATCCTCCATTTGATAAGCTGGAGCGAGCAAATGTTTGGCAGTCTTGCTTCTTGCTTCAGAAAATGACTGAAATGATGAATTGATTATCCCAGCACACACCGTTATCATGTTTACAATCACCGAAACTAATCCGGTTCACTTTAGTAACAATTTAAGTAAATTGAACTTGCCGTACACATCCACTGATCTCTGGCTCTTCTCTCACCTATACACAGCCAGTTATCTCCAGAGGTTTATGTCAACGTTTGAAATGTCGACTTTGTTAGCTTGTTGACTGATGTCATCCGCCCAGATTCAGACGCATAAACATGAAGGCCTCTTTTATTCTCATGATATCCCCTGTCTTCTGTGTAAGGTAACACTCTTTATCTTGAGGATTTGGGATGAGAAGGGTATCAACATCAGAGGTTGTAATTTTTATGCGTCTGGTAGTGCAGAGAGACGTTTGCCACGAAAAGTTAATACGAGTGACACAGCATTTCTGTGAAGAGACTGCAGTCTGCAGTGAGGGAACATTTTCTCCTCAGTTAAGGGCAAAACAAGGTCCTCAAAGTCTCTTCGTCTTGTGTAAGAGGAGACTGTAGCACAGGGGTATGGATTTGAAAAATTAGAATAATCTGATTTCTTGCTCTGGCTGAAGGAATCCACAAGTGGATGAGATGAGAGACGGGTGTGCATTGGTTTCCATCCTGCTGAATGTGATCTGTCAAGTTCTCTCTGAAGTTTGATTCACTGCGGCTCAGAAGGATCTGATAAAGCTGATGTGTGTGTGTGTGTGTGTGTGTGTGTGTGTGTGTGTGTGTGTGTGTGAGAAAGAGAGACAGAGACAGAGTGTGTGTGTGTGTGTGTGTGTGTGTGACAGAGAGAGAGGGAGAGAGACAGAGAGTGAGTGTGTGTGTGTGTGTGTGTGTGTGTGTGTGTGTATGTGTGTGTGTGTGAGAAAGAGAGACAGAGACAGAGTGTGTGTGTGTGTGTGTGTGTGACAGAGAGAGAGGGAGAGAGACAGAGAGTGAGTGTGTGTGTGTGTGTGTGTGTGTGTGTGCGTGTGTGTGTGTGTGTGTGTGTGAGTGACAGAGAGAGATGCTGATCGGTTCTGAGTCACTGGGTAATTTCTGATCCAGTGAACTCCAATTAGTTTTCATGTGAAGTGCTCATGTTTATGTGGAGGCCTTTACTTTAACTTGGCCTGGGCGACACGGTGAAAAGTCTATCACGATAGCGAAGTTTCATATCGGTCAACAATAGTTGAAAACCTTTCCTACTCCTATCATTTTTTATAACCAGGAAAAAAGGTTGACTTTAACCTCTTTATCAAGGTACACAATGAATTATTTTTATGTTTGGTGGGTTATGTCCTTTTACCATTTGGATGTGTTGTCATATGGTGTTTCAGCGGAGTACTTCTCCATCATCTTTGATCTTTCATTTAAAGCTGTCTGTCAACAATGACTATGTACAACGTGAGACATGTTGCTTACAGTGAATTATCTCCTTACTCTGCATTGCCCTCAACTTAAGAGCAGACAGACAAAGTTAGCGACCAGCTGGTGAACGTACTGGAGCATTTAGCAGCTAAAGTGACAAATATTTTCCCTCAGGGATTGGAAGACCTCAAAACAGAGCTAGAAGGAGAGTGTATCAGACATCAGATGGGGATGAGCCTGACTGCAAACAAAAGCTCATGTAGATTTAAGGGATTGTGTGAATCAGCAACTGTTCCTAACATGTTTGCCCCATCATGTAAAAGGTGATATTTGTATTTGTTCACAGCCTATTTCTACAGCCACACATTTTATGTGTCACAATGGCTGAAAATAGATAAATATGTACATAATGCTGTACAATTTCCCAAAATATCATGTGCTGACAGATGTGGAGCTTGATAGAAACATGAAAAGAAAAGTTAATAACCCTAATTCAGTAGAATTAATCTAATACTGTAGATGATAATGGTTATTTTTTTATACCACAGTGTACCAAGTAAAGGTCTTAATAAGTGACATGATGAAAAATGTTATTTGTATTTTTTTATTACACTTAAAAAAGTAATAATAAGGTGTTAATTTCTACCTTTTTAAAAAGTTGTAATACTTTTGTTCATTTTTATGTAAGCAGTGACTCAGCAGTGCAGTGAATGACAAAGCAAAAACTATGGAAGTGACTAGTGATACAGTCTGATATCTGTGTGTTTATAAGGTTAGTACTGCTGATGTGAGAAACGCATGTTGTATGAGTTTCAGTACATTTTGAAAGGTAGAGGACTTTCTGCTCATTGACCTTCCCTGCAGCTGAATCAGTGTCAGATATGATGTTGAAAGTGGGAATAAAGCAAGCTGCAGCAACATCTGGTAAAAGGTTACCTCAAATTCACGAAACAGATCTAGGAACATTACTTACTTGCGTGCTTAATGTGTGTTTGTGCCTCAGGTTCATCAGATACCTCAGTTACTTAATGTGTGTCCTTCCCTGTTTCGTGTTGTTATCCTCAAGCAATCTTTGTCTCTCTTCCTGGCAGGAATTCGATCCTGGGACGTCGACCTCAAGTGCTGCGACCTTGATCAGCAGCTGCAGCTGTTTATAACTCGTCACTCCGCCCACTTCTCCTCCGAGGTCAGAGGTCAGTGTGATATGATGCTCTTTGAGCCAACAGACCAGTGATGACTACATTTAGGTTCCTCTACTCTAAGAAAGACATATAATGCACTGTCACTGTCACTGTAGAGTCTTAGAGCAAGAATTGATCATAAATAAACACCTGCCCTATTAGCTGCAACATATTTGTCTAATATTCTCTTCACTGAGATGTTTTAGATGTGCTTATTCTGATCAAGTAAACATTCTGGTTGGTCTGTATGCTTCTCTTTCTAAAAGAAGGGATGAATTGCAAATGATCCTCTCGTGTTCCTCTATTAGGGCTGAAACTATGGATTATTACCTCTACCAAGGGAGTTATGTTTGCACTCGTGTCCCTTTGTTTGTTAGTTGGTTGGTTTGTCAGCATTATTACACAAAAAACTACTGAACTGTCCTACACAAAATTTGGATGTACATGTAGGATGGGTCTCCACCCAGAATACCCCACTAATATTTGGTGTGGATCTGGATAAAAGGACAGATCCAAGAATTTTTCTTTAACATTGGGAGTTGATTGACATTTTTATTCATTTCCCAGGGAAAGATGCATGGATCTTCATAAAAAACCAGGTGCTTTTGGGGTGCTGGTATCTATGAGAGAGTACAATTTGATGTGGATTCTAGATCTGGTGAGCTTAAATTATGATCAAGCAGTTACGGGTGGTTAAAAATTTAGTGATACAGGGCTATTGAGTTTGAGGATTAGGCTTGATTAAATTAAAGGGAACTGCCGGGCCTTGGCGGAGGTCTGCTCTCTTCTGAATACCATTCTAGTTTCCATTATTGATTAATCTGCAAATTATTATTTCCACGAATAATTGTTTTTCCCAGAGCCCAAAGTGACGTCATCAGGTTGCTTCTTTAGTCCAACCAAGTCTAAAACCCAAAGACTCCTCATTCACTGACATCAATAAAAAAGAAAAGCAGCAATTTCGATTATTAAAATGCTTTGCGATTCATTTTCTTTTGCTTGATTATAATCAACTACAGTATAATCAACTCATCGTTGCAGCTCTAATTTCAGGCATTCTTTGGAACAAATCATCGCAGACAAGCTGGGCTGAGCGTGAGAGTGCTCCGTGCTATTTTCTGATGTTCTGTCACATGATTTATGGAATTTGAATTTCAGATTTGTCAGTCAGCTGCTGTCATTCTGAGCTGCCAATGTGCCAACAAATTCCTAATGCAGAGAGATGAAGCTTTGAAAAAACACTCATGGTTACATACACTTCTTTCAATCTGAAGATATGGTAGATTTACTGATATCATATTAATACTGGTGTATCAATATAATATCAATATTGTGATATGAGACTTGATATTATCCATATTGTCCTATATGCTGAGCTATATTCAGTTTCTGAACTTGCATGTTCTGTCTTAATCTTTCTGACTATTGTATTCACTTTAATATGTTTGTTGCAATGACGATGCATTTATAATAACTCATTAACTGGAGGCATGTTGGGCTACTTAATAAAGCTTACAAATGCCTAAAATTAGAATATTAATGAAAGAAACAGACATTTAGATTTTATTTCATTTAAATAAGCCATTTAAAATGAAATACTTTTAAAGTTATGGCTGTCAGAATTATCTATTGAGCTTATGGAACTAGTTTATTATTGTTTTTTTTTTAAATTGCAATAAAAGACCAAGAGAATAAACTCTTATAATAAATAAAATGAATTAATTTTCTGATCAAAACGTCATCACCCATTTTATTATTGTGGAATGATTAACTGTAGTGACTTAAGTGGACATTTAATCCATCTGCATTGCATCAAAGCTGAACTGTGTGTATAATCACCATGGTGACTGTTCAGGGAGCCATGGACCTGCAGCATTAGGCCTGTCTGAGTTTGTGCTTGTGTGTGTGTGTGTGTGTGTGCTTCCCTCTTGTGTCTATGCGATGTGATGATTTAGGGCTCAGAGCCCAGTTAGAAAGTACAACAGATGCTGAATAGGGAGTTATTTCAATCATTTGCCAGGTAAGGGCTGCATGGGATCAAACACACACACACATACACACATAAACACACACAAATACAAAGAAACAGACAACCACAGGATAGATTATAACTGCACTGGTGGCAAGTGCTAAGTAGTAGCAGCAGTCAGCAAAAAATGACACAGCATTTTTCAACACAAATATCTTCAGAGGAAACAGAGGAATTCCTGTGAAACAATAAACATTATTAGTATCCTCCGCCCATCTGTCACCCAGTCTGTCTTTCTGCGTTAGTTTTACAAAGGAACACTCCTCCTCGCCTGTGAGCCAAAGTGAGTCACCTTCATGTGTGCTTACAACTGCTGTTTATTGACACAACTGCTGATAAAACATCCACGTATTTTAGAGTGATTAATTCTCTCAGGCCTGCTCCATCTGTATGAACACAGGATGGGAACATACTTTTTTATTCTCATAGGTTTTCTGTTCAACTTTGGGACTATTACATTTTTTTCTATAGATAATTATGGAAAGAGATTTTGAGATTTCACAGAAAATCTTGGTTTACTTACTCATTTTGCCTTTTGAGAAGCTGTATTGATTTCTAAATGGTATATTAGATTTCTAAAGCAAAACTGCATGGTTGCATAGTGGTCAGACAGGACGCCCTGTAAGAGTCATCGTTTCGTGTTCAGTGACCTTAAGCATCATTCCTGCAGACATGATGCTGAATACCTGCAGGTCTGGTTCACGCTGGTGTTTCTGTTGTCGACAATAACACATTTGTGTTTCCTTTAGAGAATATTTGATAAATAATTATTTCTCATTAGATGTTCACTGCTTTGGTGATTCTGTACATCCCGTTTGTCAGTCAGAGTGACGTGTGCATTTTTTTTACCTTGACAATGTTAGCTACTGTTGCTCTCTGTTCGTGGAGCGGAGAGAGGCACTGAGACAAAGACACTGGAGAAAGTGCAGAAAGTCACATCCTATGGACTGAAGGTCGACTAATATATTTTATTTCTGGGCTGATGCAGATACCGATTATTAGTAAACAAAGACACCGATAACTCATATTTGGAACCAATATACATTTACCGTAAAAATGAAAATCTAAGTGCTAAATGTTTGAATTTGGAATACCACAAACTCCAACACAAAGCTTTGTTGAAATGCCTTTAAGCAGATGCTTATGTAGAATAAAACTTTTCAACATTATCTTAAAACAAAAAGTGCAGGAAGTTGGCAGCAGTATTTCTTCTTCTTCCTTCTTCCCATATTGGACTTTAAATCTTTTCTTTAGTGCTGCCATCTGAAATGAGGGTTCAGAGAGATAAAGGTGAGGCTGCTTCCATTTGCTATTGACCTGCGAGTGAGGCTGCAGTGACATCACCTCTGCATGCATTAGATTTAGCAAGGGTGCCTTTTAATGCTCAACAATTCAACCTTTGCTCATAAATTCAACTTTTCATTTGTCAGAGGAACAATTGATGATTTTTCAAAAGTCAGTGTGACTTTGATTCCAGTGTCACATAAACTTTATACTTATTGTTACTACCAATTGGTTCTGAATTGATAGCCAGGGTGGTGAATGAAATGCTTTAATGTAATCTTGATGCACATACCATGAGATAATCCTTTGTCACTTGCTTCTTCCGTCTATTGAGAATCTAGATACTATTTTTTGCGTGAATAACCATTACATCTCATGTGGTACAAACTGGAGCCACTGAGGAGAGAGAGTCATGTCATCTCTATTTACTTTTTTTTTAAAAAAGCAATGGCGGATAGTGGAGCCTCTCAGCAGTCCCCTGAAGTTGGCTGCAAATATAAGCAGCCCACTACTGTAAACCAATCAATCAATAAATCATCTATTAACTACGACTTGCTAAACATCGTACTTCGTCTCTCTGTGTTATTGCATTTAAATTGCCCACTGAGAACTTCTTGGAACCACCTTAAGTCTCCTTTGTTGAGATTCCCTCTGCCTGAGGGCTCTGGTCCAGGAGCACCAAAGCTACACACCTGTGTTGATTTAGTACTCGATTGCTTGATGTGACCCATCACTGACATGTTACTGCCCCCATGTGGCGTGGCATACTAATACCCTCAAATATAAATAACTTTAAACCTTTAAAAAATAAACAAAAATCACCCATATTGGCATATTTTTGTTGTCATTATAGAGCAAAAATAGAGTGGTGTAATGTAATTAAGAACATTTACCCACGTACTGTACAAATGTGAGGTACTTGTACTTTACTTGAGTTTATGCAACTTTATACTTTTACTTCACCACCTTTCCTGTCCAGTGAAATCCATGTATCACCAAATGTGTTGATTTTGAATGTTTTGTGAGATACTGAAGGATGAAGTGTTCCTTTATGTGTTGAGAAAATTCTCCTACTTCTTAGGCTTCATATACTATTTAAAAACCCTCTTGGATTAGCTGTCACAAATTTCAAAGCAGGCTGTTTTTTCTGAGCTCATGAAACTTTTTAGAGATATGCCGTTCTCACAGGAAACGTTTGATGATGTTGGAGAATATGATGCATTGCTGTAGCTTAAATTACCCATCAGTGTATAAAGTAGTTAAAATGCAACATACACATTAATGCAGCAGTAATGTTAATCAAAAAACATCAGCTATAATAGGAAAACACATTGAGTACTTTTACTTTTCATACTTAAAGTATTTTTAGTGATTACATACCTTTACATGGGATATTTTTTAAAGACTTTTACTTGTAGTAGTACTTTTACTTAAGTAAAGGATCTGAATACTTCTCTCACCACATGTTTACACTTTGTACGGTGCTGTATATTAGTACATTGTGTTGAAAAGTAACACTGATACAGGAGCCTCATCCCTTTTAAGACTGTGAGGTAGCTGAGGGTGGAGGACCGAGGATGGAGGCTGGGCGTATTGATTACATCCCCCCCTTTTTTTCAGTACAGCACACAAGGCAGATCAATAGCACTTCAATGGAGAGCAATCCGATGGCTGCGGTGCAGAAATAGATAAGGGGATCACATTGCTTTGGGTTGGCGGAAAAATTTCCATTGTGGGAAAATGGCAGCAACAGTGCTCCGTATCTACTGGGCTGGTTTTGAAAATGAGGTGATAAGTTGAGGGAGGGCTGATCGGTTTGCTGATAAAGTCTGGGTGAATGGAGCGTATCGATTATGCTGCACTGCCTCTCTCAGTCAGCTAAGGTGCTCTTGGGCAACCAATTTAGGTTTATAAATGGGGTGATATTTGGCTCCTGTTGTATGACTGTGAGCAGAGTGTTGTCAGCAAAACTTTTCTGTATTTCTAAAGATTCTCAGTATTATGGTAACTACAGCAAAAGAAAGACTTACAAACATTTATTTGATATATATATATATATATATATATATTATATATGTGTGTGTGTGTATATACTGTATATGTATATTATTTTAAGACCTAACCCTAACAGATAACAATAATAATAATAAACATTTATTTTATCTTTGAAAGAACATTCAGCTGTTAATTTTCAAAATACAACTGTTTTGATGGAGAAAATCTTATCATATCTCAACTATACTCAAAAAAGGCCTTCAGCTCCTCACTACCTTTTTTTTTTTTTTTACAGATGACTTTCAGTTTAGTGTCACGTCTCTTTTGAAACATTCAATGTCGTTTCTTTTTGTTGGATTTCTTATTTTGTAGCAAAACTTGTTGACCCAGCATGAAACAGCTTGTCCTTGATTTCTCTCGATGCACATACCTTCTTTCCACTCGTGAATGTGCCGTTTTCTCCAAGGGGCAGTTGACGGTTAATTGAACAGTTGAACAGTTTATGGAGGTATTTAGGGATGTGTAGATTTTAGGTGGGGCTGCAATCAAAACCACTTTTTAGCTGTGTCATGATAGCAACTACTGAAAAACCTGAGAGAGTGTCGGGTTTATTCTTCATTCAAAATGCTGCCAGCTGACAAGGTCATTTGTCTACGACAAAGCTTGGTTTATTGTTCAAAATAAGATTTGCATTCTCCCCGTGTTATTGCCTATTATCTCCACTTGTAAACTAAAAAGAGCAATTTTAATCTCAGCTTGTCAGGATGTTATTAAACGGGCAGGAGACAACATTTCTAAGGGTCGTTATTATTCAACATTACACAACAAGCTGTTCTAAAACCTAGCTAGAATAGTTTAATTATATCTTCAAATTTCACAGTACTGTGGTTTTTAATAAACATGTCCAAGGACGTCTGTGCCTGTGTAGAATAAGAAATATGTTTTATTTTCATAATTTAGCGGCAAAGCACAAGTTCACAACAGTACTGATGCACAGTGCCATCAGAGGGATTTACTGATGTGGTTTCATCTGATAACAAAGATAAGAACTGCTGCATCCAAAGTACTGCAGTTGTTTGTCCACAGCTTTGTTGCTAGGCTGTTTATATCCCTCTTCAGACATCCAATTTGAATGTGTCAGAAACCAAATCTAATGCAGAATACATGAATAAACTCCTGTTGTGTTTCTGTCTTTAGCATCTTCAAGGAGCACACTGGTGGTTTGGGTGTATTTCGGTATATTTTAACCTAAAACTATCTAACTTACTCAAATAATCAAATCCTTTGTTACCTTTAGATTTTTTTTTTATGTAGGTTTTTATCCAGACAGCAATATTGGGCCATTTTAACAGAACAGAAAATAAAAAATACACAGTACAGTCAGACAAAGTGATCTTAGATCTAAAATGTTCCTTCAAAGTTGCTGTGGTGATCATTTTCCATTTAATGGGTACATTCAGGAGAGTGATGACAGTGCTGTCCAGTACAGCAGCCTCACAGTAAGAAACACAATCACCCTTTCCCTGTTTTAAAAAGCTGAACTGCACTTGCTGCTATCATTTGGCTGCCAAGTTTGAAAAGCAGAACAACATATCAGAGACTGAATGTGACATATTTGATGATATGAGTGTTGATTTAAAGTTATTTAAAGAGTTAAATACTTAATTAATTTTACTCCTCAATTTAAAATCTGTCATACACATCAGATACTGTTCATATTGTATTTATAGTCACTTAATATTTTCATGGACATCACTCTATAACAAATATTACACAGTGTCCCCTAGTGTTGAAATGTTGTAATGCAGTGATGACTTTATATTTTTGGACAGGGATATTTTCTGTGTCTGAGCCGACTAAGAAGCTCTCAAACCTCACAGCACACATTACCTGTGAAGCTCAACCAGTCAACTTACATATAAATGAATGCACACACACACAGGCTGCCTACACAAATACCCAGACAAGGACCGGGTGAGACAGGCCATGGATTAGTGTCAGCGATTTATCCTGATTAACCCCCCCCACACTGAACTCACTAAGGTGTGTGTCCATTCTGTGTGTGTGTGTGTGTGTGTGTGTGTGTGTGTGTGTTTTGTGGAGTTTGTGTTAGTGCTGACTCCTGAGTATCAAGAGTTCTCACTTTTTCCCCCTTATTTCAAAAAGGGCTCTAAGTCATTGAAAATCCTGTGTCCCTGCTGTGGTTTCACAATAAAGGTTCCTAGAATTCTTTTAGGAACACCACAGAGCTTCTTTCTTGGGAAATCCATCTTTTATATTGTTTGGTTTTGAAATTCGCTGTATTGCTTCATCCTTCATGCAAAAGGAGTTTTAGCTCAAGCTTTCAGAGTTATGGAAGGTGAAGGAAGTGCAGAACGTGAAAACAATGTTTATGAGGAACTCAGTGCCAGAAAAAAAGTCAGAGGCATTAGGATATATATTAATTATATTAATAATCTGTTAATTAGATCTGATTGTAAACCTGTTTTTTCATACCGTCAGTACTTTTGACATTATCAAATGAATAATGACCAGACAGGTAAAAACAACAACCTGAGACAACCTGTGATGAAATAAAAACAGTACAATTTTGAGGTACTTCACTTGAGTATTTCCATTTTCTTTTCTACCTTATACTACCTCTCCACTACATTTATATGATAAATGTAGTTATTAATTACTTTGCGGATTCTGATTATTCAGTGTTTATAAGTTATTTTAATTATAATGTGTTACTAGTGTTGTGGGCGAGACATTGCGTGAGAGGATGTTGCATCAGAGCCAAAGTAGCACATTTTTAAATAAGTTTGTTTTATCTGCAATCTGACAGAAAAATCACAGATACCGATAATTGGAAAATGCTGAATGACGGCCCTGAAAACTTGCCAGGGCTGATAATCGGTCTACCCATACTCAATATGATTTGAGCTATAAAGACAATAAACTGGATTTATGGACAAGGTTTTGGGGATCTGCCACCTTGTGATCGGGGCATGGTGCTCTAACTTAAATGGTTGAAAATGGCTGCCAAATATGTGTCCACTGCAGCTAATTAACTGACAGCTAAGTGTATGGAAAAATATAATCACTTATAATACTGAGTATTTAATAGTTACACATACTGCTGCTAGCCTCTTGGTGAAGATATTTCTCTCAGATGTTTATGAAATGTAATGAACAAAGCCCTGAGAATGATAAGTAGGACTACAGCAGCAGCTGGCTGATGGGAAACAGGCTTCGACGTCCCAAAGGTCCAGAGATCCTTTTGAAGTGAGATGTGAAACATAACGTCTCTCCCTTCGCTCTTACTCTCGCTGTCTCTCTCTCGCTCTCGCTCAGGGAGATGTGGGCGGAGAGAAAGGGAAAAGTAAAAGAATCAGTGGGAATAAACTCGATGTAATCATTACGTGTGGATCCTCCCTCCTACACACACACTCAGACTCACACAGGTTGAACTCAGGATGGCTGAGTCAGGCAGGGAGCTCATGAAAGACTATAGACTTCCAGTCTGTAATAAGAGGCTTCTGGAACCATCTGCAGTATGGACGCTGTTTTATAATACTGCTGCCCATTCATGAAGGCAGTCTTATTGCTAAGATTAGAGTTTATTTTGTCACTGTGCTGTGTGTATCTGTGACCTCTGGAAAAAAAATATGCACATTCACTCAATTAATAAATGAATAGAAAGGATTTACGGAGCAAGAAAAGTAATTTCAGGTTGCAGCTGTACCTTCGATAATTAGAAAAATACTTCATGAAATGGTTATGTTTCCATTAGAAATCCAATTCATTTTTTCCCCCCATGAGTTTCTCTCAGCCTGACGTGTGTGTGCGCATTTATAGAACCACACACACACGAGGGAATGTTATCTCCATGGCATTATCTGATGTGGACGTGGTGGAGGTGAGAGTTGGCCCGGGGGCGGTGCTGAGTGATTAAAGATTCACATTCGATGATTGAGCCAATTTCACCAGAGCCAGGGGACCGTGCCTTTTCATGGCTGTTGCCGTAGCGACCTCTCCATCCCTGCCTGAGTGGGACACTTGGAAGACACTGAAGGTGTCATAGATGAAAGGTTAAAAGAAGCTGTGTGACCTTTTAGCGATACATCATGGTGGAGGTCAAAGAGGCAGCGGCTGGTGGACGATGGACAGGACAGGTGCTGAAAATCAAGAGGAGGCGTTGGTTCCATAATTTAATGTAGTTTGGGATAGGATGTAGGGTTTCAAAAGCTCAGAAATACTTAAATAAAATAATAAATTCATGTCTAGATTTGTATCTTGTGCGCTGTGAAGTTACTGAAGACATTTCTGACTTTAGCAACTCTGAGAGCAGAAAAAACTGACTTTGGCTGACAGAAGTGCTGAGTTATTCAATGAATTTTAAAATTGGCAGTATGTTGAGAAGTGAACAATGAAACCATAAAAGGATCAAAGCTACAGCCACACAAACAGGTCAGTGTGGTTGCTCCTCAGATGGTCCCATTTCGCAAGTTGGGAGTCGTACTTACAACTTTGGTGTTCATGTGCATCATGTCTAAATGTGGGAGCAACATGGACGCCTAAAAGAAGTTGTTTTGCATTTTATCACTGAGAGCGTTTAAACAACATGTTGACTGCTGTTTACAGTATTTGAATATCCGTGAAGAGAAAAGCAAATGATACAATGACTATACAGTACATGACTTTGGTAAGAGTTTCTTACCATCAACTCAATGTTCGCCATGTTTCAGCGTCATTTGACATCACCTCGGCAACTCGTGTACCAAAATGTTCTCCAACTCAACAAGTTGTCATTCCGACTTTTTATTACTCTTCTTGTCTTGTACTCAATCTAAGACCACATTAATGTTCAGCAACGATGCAAATCAAGAGATCAAAGAAATCCCATTTATAAGAATCTTGAGCATACGTGTTCACAAAGCTGTGTTTTCCTCACTGAAGCAACATTCAGAGAATTTGCTTATTTGTCTTATGCAGATGAATAAGACAGGAGTTTGTAAACAGTATGACTCAACCCACTGACATCTTTAGTTATTAGATGGTTCTTCTGTGCCATTGCGATATCTACTTTATTTGTTTATTGGCTTGTGCGGATTATTCAAACAGTTTGAATTAGAGTGGATTAAAGTCGGCACATGTCAAGGAAATGGAGAAGAGAGGAAAAACACTGAAAAAATGAACAAAACAAAAAAACAACAGCCAGCCCACATACTGTAAAGCCCTGTCAGCCTCTAAAATAAAATGTTGACCTGATGGTGGCACTAGAGGAAAAGTTAAGGGAAAAGTGGTGACCAACTGCCAGACAGACTGACATTGTCAACCCATTGGCATGGCTGTGGTGTAATAGTTTTGTGTTCCTTCTTTACCTTTTCTTCTGCAATGAATAACAACCACTAGAACATGTGTTACAGGCAGAACACTGCACCCTACAGAGCACGTAGAAAGTTGAAAGACAGCAGAAGCAAGAGAATTTGAACACATTTTATGAAAGTGACATCAAAGAGTTGTTGTGCTCCTGTTAGAACCTGTGCGCTGTTGGCTACATGGATTTATGCCACAGCCACTACAGCTTCTAGTGTCTCAGCTGAGGGTCCATATCAAATATTCATGCAACTGCAGCCGCTGCACTAAATGCCTGGCTTTAGGTCACAAATGGTGGCCACATGGGACATTCTGCCTGTTGGTGACCTTTTTTTTCATTTCAGACTTTTGAAACAGCCACGGCAAACCTTCAGGTTTATCACTGGATCCAGTGCTGTATGTAGCGATGGAAAGTAACTAGGTACATTTAATTAAGTACTGTACTTAACTGCAGTTTGGGGTACAGTACTTGTCGTTTGATAATTTCCATTTTTTACTCTAAACTTGCACTGACATTCACTTTTAGCTGTTAAAAAGTTGTATTTTAGCACATTATCTTTATTTTCACTGAACTATGACTTTATATGACTTTAGGGTACTTCTTCACAAAACTGGCTATATGCTAACACCTTATCGAAGAGTGTGTCGCATGACATGACACTATTATTAGCTCAGACTTGAGAAACAAGAGAAGAAGAAATGATGAGTGTGTTAGGATTGCCTGAAAGTGAAGATTAGTAAAATAAACTTGTAGCCTAAATCAAACTGTTTTGAATGGACTCTTTACTTTGTTAAAATACAGTCTGTTGCCATTTTATTCAGTATAGTACAGTGCAGCTAAAACAAGAGTAGCATAAGACAGCAGTCCTGCATTAAGTCCCACCTTTACAGGGTCATAATGCTCAGTTTTCATTAAAACTAGCAATAAAGTTTAACGCAGCTCTATTTCAACAATAAACTGAAAGTTATAATCTTCATGAAAGAACAGTTAATTTCAGGATGGTTGTGTTAGACTGCATAAGTTTAGCCAGATGTCCATAATGGTGTATTTGTGGTTAATTTGTGGCTTCTTACTTTGGATAATGCTTATCATCTGTTATCACCCAACCTGAGCTAAAGTATTAGAACTGAGTTTCTAATAATTACTTTAATACTTTATGTAAAAGTTCACCAATGGTCAGTCTCCCAAAAACTTAAGAAGAGTGGATTGAAAACTTTTCTTTTTGTTAACGTCTTTACACGTGCATGGGCTTTAGAGTTCTGTATATTAGGAGGTAGTAGCTGATTTGTTCCGTTGCCTTTGTGTCGTCCTCCTCTTCCAAATCTCTCCCTTGTACTTACTTCCAGATTAAGAAAACCCTTCTACCTCTCCCGTAAGCTCTCCTTGCTGTTTTGCATTTCTTACTCTTCTGTCTCATGTCGTCATTTTAAGCTTAAATGAATATTTTTACATCTAAAATCTAAGCAGTAGATGGCTTTATTTGATCTCTGTCCTCAGTCTTCATATAACTTTTCCTCTCTAAAGTGGTCGCTCCCAGGTTACGACAGTATTTGCTCTGAACTTTGAAATGCACATTCGTTGCTCATAAGGCTAGCCATCTAAGATCCCGTTTCAGTTACGCTGAAAGGCACCTATAGTAGCAGTTTCAGATGTTGAAGATGCACAAACAAGGAATTATTCAGATGGATTAAGCAGCTCTGATCACAGTGAACATTCACTCTGCTCCACTGAGGCCTTGATAACTGTTTCCATCACCACCTTACAGAGGCTGCTGGCATGTACAGAGCAGTGAGGGTCATGATCTTTAGCTGCAGGCTCTCATCCACATCCATCCCTTAACATCCAACCAACAAATCATTTCAGCATCATTATTTTTATTTACTTAATAAATTCACCGACCATGTCTCATGTTTAACAGTTTTTTAAAGGGAGAATGGGCTGCCCCCCCACCATTTTTATTGCTATAGACTGTAGAATAGCCATGAGGGAAATGCATGAGGGGGAGAGACGGGGAAATATATGATGACAGGATTTGACCTGAAATGTGGTTCCTCTCACATAATAATAATAATTCATAATATTAGACATAGCCTTATGATGCTCAAAATGGTAAATCACAAGTTATATTCTGTAAATGATACGGTTGATACTGAGTGATTGGAAATCATCAACCATAAATGTGACTCAGATGATATTCTGCAAGCAGATACCCTTTTTTGTTTTTGTATGCATATTTTACCTGCTGAGTCATACTTATGAACATGATCTTCTAAGGTGATGATTTGTAATTGCTCTCATCTGTTTACCTCTAATTGAGATCATAAATATTAAATCATTTCCTGTTCATACGGGTGGCAAAAGCACTAATTATACAATTATAGTTTTGACTCATACTGTACAATGATGATTTAAGAATTTGAATTTCTATGAAATTGTCACAGTTCATCAAAAAAGGGGGGGAACACAGATGCAGGCAGGTTGAACAACAAAAAGCAAGCCTTTATGATATCCAAAGTCCAAAATCCAAAATGCAAACAACTAAAGGCAGGCAAAGGAAAGTCCAAGGAAAATGCAGGTGAGCAGGAAAAAGGGTGGGAAAACAGACAAAGACAGGAAGGGGAAAGTAAAACATGACACTTGAGAATGTGATCTACAAAATAAAACCAAACAAAAATCTAAACCATGAAAGAAATGTCTCTACAAAACCCTGAAATATATATAAACAATTGGAATGGTTGTTAAAATGTGTTTAACCACTGCATGTCTCAAAAATGTGGAAAAGAAGGCAAGATGGATGATTGACTTACAATTTTTTCTCCAGTAACAGATAGTAAATGTTTTGTCAGTGATTTATGACAACGAAGGTCTGACGATCTGATTGTGATAGTTGTTGGTTTTCAACATTTCTTTCAAACCTTTTTTTAGTTTCAAAATGTAGCAGGAGTCTGAATCTTGCTTATATGAATTTCTTGTGTCTTGGTTGCAGTTTTACGCATGACAGTAATATGAACTTCATGAATTCATTTCATACCTATGTTCAGTCTTACTCTCATGTAGCAATTATTCTGCTATATTTACTTCAGTAGAGGCGCTGGAAGAAACAAAGATAAGTCTAATGTTTGTTATGGACACTGAAGACTAACAAGGTGAAACAAAAAATAAAGCGGCAACAATGAAAACAAGGACACTCCTCTGGTGATGGTGATGGAAGAGGAAATGAATGTATTCAGCTCTGATAAACACAGTCACAGGTCACAAACCTGTCTGTGTAGCCCATCTGAGAATATGAAAACGTTTAGTTTGACGCTCCCACTCCTTGTTATTCTCCTCTTGTCTCCTCATTAAATAAGGATAAGATAAGAAAGGTTCTCCTAAAGATGAAAATGTAGTCATTATCTACTCACCCCCTTGCTGATGGAAAGTCAGGAGAAGTTTCATGGTCAACAAAACATTTCTGGAGCTTCACGGCAAAACAGCGTTTCAGCATTTTCCTTTCTGCTCCATACAGCTCGTCCGGCATAATCCAAGTCTCCAGAAGCCCTGAGATCCTAATTTGTTTTGAAACAACTTTATTTACACCCTTGATGTGCGATCCAGCTGGGGCAACCACTTCAGACAGGGTTCTCACCTTTTAGTTTAGCAGCTACAGTGAATATTTCTGCTTAAAAAAGGGTGTATATAATGTTTTTTTTCGAATTAATTTGGGATCTCAGGGCCTCTGGAGACTTGGATTATGCCTGACGAGCTTTGTGGAACCATTTTATGTTTTTGTTTGTTTGTTTATCTACGTTTTAAAACAAGTCACCATCTCCTTCAGTTGTTTAGGAGAATGCTGCAACACTGTTTTGCTGTGAAGCTCCAGAAATGTGCTGTGGACCCCGACTTTTGGGGGTGAGTAGAAAATTGCTGAATTTTCATTTTTTGGTGAACTTTAACCGACATATCGACAGAGTCAACGCCTACAGTTGTTGGTTTCTCTGCCATACATGTACGAACACACACCAACAGTAAACCAGATTTTCCCCACTCACCCCTGAGCAGAACAAACACTCGTCTAATAACTTTACAGTTTCTCATGTTTACGGCACCGCTGTTCCTTCCTATTCCCATCATGAATCACTTCCTGCCTCTACAATGTTTTTTCCTGTGTCAATCTCTGTGTCTGTCTCCTATATTGGATGGTGAGAAGGAGACATTTTCATCACTGTTAAGCTCTGCTAGATTGCCTTGAAGGAATCGATTGAGCACAGTGGCAGCACAAGTTATGGCTGGGAAGCTGGAAGCCCTTTTCCCCATTGCTAGGACCCTGTGTTGGCGCTTCATTTCCGCTGCTTTCTGCCTGATGTTTCAGAGCCTTTTTGGGTGTTTTCCTCTCATGTATTGCTGCACAGCAATTAGTCATTTAAAAATTGACATTTTCACTTTCAGTGCACTTTCAGGATTGCCTGAGGTTGCTGTTTTTATTTAGTCCCAAATGGCTTCTTAAACAAAGTAATCTGGTGCTGTGGAGAATCCAGGCGAGCATGACAAAAAGCTCCTCGTTATTCAACTCACAATCAGTATTCAGCTCACAAATTCTGCACATTTGTTCCACCTAACATTTCAAGAAAAATATTTTTTGAAGAAGAGCATTTCACATATAAATAATTGAGCATTATTTAATTGTTTCCCACCTAAATGTATTTCTTATTTTGCAGTGTTCTGCCAGCTGGGTCTGAAGTATTGATCAATGACTTGAGTGTTCAGTATGCTCCGGGCAAAAATGATGTAGAACTGTTCTTTGCTCAATTAACTTCTTAACCTTCAGTGTCCTCAATACAGCCTGCAGATTTCTCTGTAAGTAGCTTTAAATTTAGATGTTAATTTTTTATGCCACACTGTGTAACAAAGTCACGTACAGTGCAGCGCATATTCTTTATCTGCCTGCTCTGAGGTTCTTTGAATCAATGTGTTGGAGGGAAGTTCTCTTTCTGATCTCTTTTCTGACCTACTTTTGTGTAAATTATGTCTGACAACAAATTAACTGCTTTATATATGCGTTCTTTAGGCTGTATGTGTAGATACAAACCTAATTCCAAAAAAGTCTGGACACTGTTAAACATAAATAAAGCAGAATGTGATAATTTGCTATTTCTTTTTAAAACAGTACAAAGACAATATATTTAATGTTTTATCTCTTCAACTTCATTGATTTTTATAGATATATGCTTAATCTGAATTTAATGCCAGCAACACATTTCAAACAAATTTGGACAGGGGCAACAACCGACTGGGGAAGTTGCAGGTAAACAGGTTCATTGTTAACAGGTGATAGTGGGGTTGGGTGATGTCTACCAAACTGGCATATGACAATGTCCACAGTGAAACAGCATAATGTACAATGACATCTGACGTTTTTGGGGGTTAGTGGTTTAATATGTGTGTCGGTATGTGAGATGTTGTGTCTCCTCAGAGTTCCCATAATGCTTGAGTTACCAGCTCACCACTGCAGTCACTGCCGCTCACCCAGCTGAGAAAACTATCTCCTGACACCAGCGAAGGGTGCAGGCAGATCAGCGCTCACATTCAAGGGAACTTTGTCTCCACACCATGTGTCCATAACCTAGTTGTGTTCAACAGCAGAAACTCAAAACAAAGCAAGTTGTACTGGAGAAGATCAAATCAAACATCCTGGCCTGCAGATTTATATATGATAAAGAAATAATAAACTGGACATGGAGACGTAACATTAATGCATTGACCAGCAACAGCAACTTCACACGTCAGCAGTGGTGGAAAGAATACTAAAATCTGTACTCAGGTACGAGTACAGTTACATTCCTGAAATGTTACTCAATTACAAGTAAAATCAATAGCCAACTTTCAATCAAAGTGTTTTCTGTTTCTCCTGCTCTGTTCTGCTCGGTGATCACGGTCACCTCTCCAAACCTGCGACTGCTGCAGAGTTTTGTGTTTTTCTCAGGGTTCTCATTGGCCTGTTTGTGATCTGATAGCCTTATCGGCTACAAAAATGTAGATGAAAAGTTTTGATATTAATTCAAATTGTATTCAGTACTCAATTAGGATTTTAAGAGTTACTAAGTAGATTACATGATGTAATGCATGCTTACTGTAAGCATGAGCACAATTACAGACTTGAAAAAACAATTAAAAAAAAATACTTAAATACAGTAATTACAGTCACCAGAATTTGACACCAACAGCTTCGACCGAGATGGTGCGAGATTCACCACTTTGTGAAACACATGACTGTACAAAGGATATTGGAATTGGGTTTGTACACATCAGTTGCACAAAAACTATTCAAAAGAAAGCAAAATAATTTCATAAATAAGCATATTACTGGTAGTGTACAGCTCCTCCATTTGTCACCTCATTCAGTACTTTATGTTTAAAACCAGATGCTGCTGTGTCAGCGATCTACTAAACTAATAAAACTTAACAACAAAAAGTTACATACATTTTGAAGCACATTATTGAGCTCTGTCGGACCATCATCTGTGAGAGCTTACTCACTGATCATCTTCATCAGCGTCATCATCTCAGCTGTGTATCATTGGCTGTTACATCTCGCAAGGTAACCACCATTTTAATTCTGCTGTGTAACAGTGTCCTGACCTAGAGTGTGACACAGCAGTTCTGTTGTCTCACCTTGTCGCAGCAGGACAGGGAGGAGGTATCTCTCTCTCTCTCTCTCTCTCTCTCTGTGTGTGTGTGTGTGTGTGTGTGTAAGATTGCCCCCTTTGGTGCTGCTGGGAAGAGTGGGGAGGGGGTGGCCGCTCTGTGGGATTTGGCGATTCGTTCATTCAAGCCAAGGTCACAGAGCCTCACTTCTGGGACGCTTCAACCTTTCTAACCAAACCTGCTGAGAACATATACACACACACATACACACACACCCACACACACACACACACACTCCTCTTTTTCATACTGTATGTTCACGCTGTTGTGGACACACTCTTGGAACACAATCTGCTCTACACATACAGTCAGCTATCGTTATAATCGCATCTGAGGAGCTGTCGGTTTCCATTTCGTTGGCCCTGAGCTGAACCAATGTGGAAAGACCGTTTGCACTTAGTCGACTGGTTTCTTTCCGCTTCTCTGCACATCGTCTTGTCTTGTGCTTTCTAGTAAAACACTCCCTAGTGCCTGGAGGCAGTGAGTGGGGTGAACAGTTCAAATTCCCTTAAGTTCACGAGTGCTTCATACGGATAGTAGTACATCAAAATTTCATGTTTGTTTCTAGTATTCGTGTCGTCAAGTTGTAGTTTCCAGTAGAGTTCTTCATTCATTCCCACGCTCAGAATGCAAATGCTAAACATGAAGCTAAATGCTAACCTGCACTAGTTCAACTGGCTGCGAACTTAGAGTTGTGAAGTAGGAGAGATTCTGTTTACGTCTACAGTTTCAGCAGTTTAAATCGAGGTCATTTTCTGTTTAGAAAATGTCTTTAAGCTGACAGGTGGAGTATTTCCAGATTGACATAAAATTCTTGGGATTGAATTATCAGTACAGAAAAAAGGCCATATCTGCCATGCCACTGGTCCACTATCTCGACACTGCAGCTGGGACAGGTTGGTGTGTTTACTGGGAAATCTACAGCTCACAAGCCACTGTATGAGCTTCGCCGAGAGCTGTTTGTTTTACAAAAATCAACAATACAGTTAGGGAATAGCATGCTAGCTAGCTAATTCTTGTCTCATTTGTGGTGTGATTTAACAGTAAATCATCGTGGCCCACTGACCTCCCTCCCTCCCTCTTGTTGTCCAGTGGACTACCAGTGCCACCAAAATCTTGTGTTTCAACTGAAAGAAGGCGCCTATCAGTTACAGAGTGCCAGGATCACAAAGCTGTTGATGCTTTCGTCATTCAAAAACAATAGACGCAGGCCAGTCAGAGTCTTTCAAGAATACCAGTGGGATCCATAATCACGTGCGTGCACCATTATTGGTAAATATTACACTTTGGATGAACTTTTGCAGCTATAATGGCGTACTTTGTTCCCAGTTGCAACAACAAAGCTCTGGCTTCATCTCCATATGGACAGCAGCTGAGGGTTCTGTGTATCGTAGTATTTAGAGCTATCGGCTATGCCAAGCTGACAAATAAAAACATGATTTCTCAGGAAATAAGTTGACTTGCGGTAATTCAAACTGATAACTATAACATTAACCTGTAGATATTAAAGTTATCCAGGAGACTCTTGTGTTTGTTGAGAAAAAACATGAAAGAAACATTTTGAAATGAGAACCAGCAGCTCATCAGAATTTGCATCTCCATGTAATCCCAGCACACCATAAATAGCGGCTCTGTGCATATCAACTGCTAATAAAATGCTAATGCAAGAGCCTCAATTTAATTGTGTTCATTGTGATTAATAGACACATTTAAGTCCTTCTGCTGTGGCCTCAGAAACACACCGTGGTAACAAATACAAGGCAAGCAAGGTGGTGAAATCAAGATGATGATGATATTTGTACTTCCATTAAAATTTTTGGTAATAAAGATCTCTGGACAGTTTTTTAACTGCACCACTAGATGCTGAATGGACCTGAGTGAATCTACAACTGTGTGTACACTAATGCTAATCCAGCAGTGTGCAGTGTCATCATGGACTGCTCCCCTGTAATCTCTTTGAGATGGTTCACTGCCTAACCCTTCCCATGTAGGTAAAGAGAGGATGTGTATCTGTTATGTTGTAATATTTAACTGGTATCTTCAAATATAATTTCCTTCCGAAAGAAAAATAACCAGGAAGTGGCGATTGAGTCCATCAAGGCTGATCTGGATTGTGAGAGATGACATCTAAAGCACTTTTCCAGGTAAAACATGAAGAATATTTACTGTGCTTAAAAAGTGAGACATTTATGAACTCCTTAAAATAATGCCCACTTAGCTGTCTTTCATCTGCAGTGACTCTAGTGTTGTTTTTATTGCACTGCAGACTAGCTTTCGATTCCTGCCATACAATATGTTTTATTGTCCAGGTACCGCAGAGACAAAGAATCATCCTCAGTGTTAGATTTGAATGAATTCTTTC
Organism: Pagrus pagrus; assembly: GCF_965226575.1. Lineage (NCBI taxonomy): Eukaryota > Metazoa > Chordata > Actinopteri > Spariformes > Sparidae > Pagrus > Pagrus pagrus. The sequence continues at coordinate 18,914,235 of NC_140194.1, forward strand.
TCTCTTATGATAATCCTCTTTGCAACAATGGTAATAACAGTGATGAGTCAACAAGCTGATGCACAGCTTGTTGACTCATCCTCTTTTTTGTTGTCCTCTGTGACATTTCATTTAGTTGTGTAATCTTGTCAACGGAAGGAACAAACTTATAGAGTGTTTAAGGGCTGAACTGCCATCTTAATATAGATCTGGACCTGCAGTAAACAAATTGGACGATGGGCAACGTTCGTAAACCAATTTCACTTCATTGTTTGCGGCGAGGGTTGACTCACCTGTCTGAAGACAAAGGGAGACAGAGAGAGAGACTGAGAGAGACAGAGAGAGAGAGAGAGGGAGGCATCCGTCCAAAATGGCTCATTGCGTCATACATTATTGAGGCAGCTGTTGAATTATGCAAAGCATTGATATTGATCCCAGGGCTTGCCATCACTGCAGTCTGAGGGAGAAAGTAAGTGAGACTTAAGAAGAGGGGGATTAAGTAAGGCAGGGAAGATTGAAAAAAAAAAAAATAGGTTAAAAAAAGGAAAAGAGGTGTACACTAGTAAAGGAACTTGTGAGAGTTAAGGGTGATGAGATGGAAGGTAAAAGAAGTCAAGAGAGAAAGGAGCGAGTAATCCATTGAAAACAAAGTAAGAAAAAGATTAAGATACACCGAGATGCCCATATGGTGTGTGACAACAGGAGAACATCCTGTATTCATGAGGTCATTTCCCACCTTTGTTTTTCATGAATAAAAATAACACCTACAGTTGAGAAGTTACTTCAGAAGTATGAAGGCTACAGTAAGACGTAACTTCAGAGGGATCAAAAAGAGAGAAAGGTTTAGGAAAAATGTCATTCGTCTGGGACCAGTGCTTTTGTGCTCCAGCTGACATCCAGTCTCAGTCTTTCTATTAGATGCCAGTATTATACACACAGACATCTGTCATCCATCACGAGCATGAAGTTGATCTCCAAGAGGCCTGGCTTGAGCTTTTACTAGTGGGTTTAAGAAGGTAAAAAGTCTGACTCGTCTGTGCTTTACTGCGAGCAGCGAGAGATGGAACTGAAACTAGAACATGATGCAGTGTTGTGCACCATCTGTTCCGATACTTTACCTCTGCAAATTATCGATCAAACTCATACTTCCATGTTGGCTAGTCAAGCGGAGAAAATGCAGCCTCAGTTTGAAAGTAAAGTGTTGTTATTCTGTCAAACTGTCTCCTTTCTAAACACTCGGAGCTCACTGGACCTGTTATTTTACTTAGAGCAGAAACTACCACTGTAGAGTTGACTTATCGTATTGAGCAAGTTTTCAGAGAATGCTAATCAATATTGTGAATGCTTCAAATGTGTGAGAAGGTGTTGAGAAATGGGAAAATAAAAGAGCATGCCAGCATGGTCAAAAATTTCCACAAGACAGTAGACCTGTATTAATAAACACTGACACAGATGAAGCAGAGGAAGCTGTATTTATTAAACGCAATCCAAATTCAGACTTATTAATTGAGATTGATAAAGTTTACTCTGCTAATTGGCTAATATTTGCTTGCTTGCTTGCAAACTCATGTTGAGTCTTTTCTCATAACTAACAGTTATTGTGATAATGTGATTTAATTTGGACAGCAGCAGGCACCTAACAGTAGCTAACATGGTAGCTAACATAGCTATCTAGCAGATGTTGCCCAGCCAGCAAACCCGGGCTGTCGGTCGTGTCTGGATGGTGAGCCCAGAACTGATAAAGATCTCGTGGGAGTGATCATTTTAACCCAAACTGTGATCTTTAGTGTTTTTGTACCTAAATCTAACCAGATCTTAATCTCAGCCTTGTCTCATTATAAAACATAATTAGTTTGTTCAGCGTGCGCAAGAAAACGCACGTACAAATCTGCGAGTGTGATGCAAATCTACAGTTACCATCTAGCATTGGCTCAAGCCAAGTTTTCATTAGGCCATCTCTGTTCTACTATATAGCCAAATCAGTAAATCAGCCATTATTATCAGTCTGTGTTAACACAGATACATTGTTTGTAGGCTGATGAGTAACAAGAAATATGTTAAAGTATAAATGTTGTGTTCAATATGTTGGTCACAATTCTTGGAAATTTAATTTAAGGGATTTTTTGTAGGAAAAATGTTTGTATAGGTTGTGTATTCAGGTTAAAATGACATCAATTTATTGTTGTCTCATTTTCTGAGCTCTCAATATTTGTAATTGCCTCAAAAATACAGTCTTGGTGCAGTTTGACATATTATGAGCAGTGTTTTACAGTAGCACAGTAGAGCTGCTCACTATGACTCAGCTTTTAGTCCAACTCACAAAAGCTCTGATTGTTTTAGCTGTTTCTCCAGCAGCCATTCATGAAAGCTACACCAAACCTTTTGCATCACTCCACAAAGTTTGATATGTCAGTAGTTTAGTGGAACCAGGCGAGCATTACTACCCTATCCATCTACAGGTATGACTAAGATGCTTTGTTGCCAAGTTCTCCTCTGGCGGAAACTGCAGCCTTATCTAACCAAAGACATGTCTCTTGGCTGCTCTGATTGGCTGTTTATGTGAGAGAGGGCGGGCACAGTGAGTGGAGGGGTGTGGTTTCAGGATCTCGTGAATGGGCTCTGGTGATCTGATCAGCTGACAGGTATTATTCACGTGACGAAGGAGATATAGAGGTAGATGAGGTGTGTGTGTTGAGGGGATTGTTTAACTGGTGGATGAAACAGGGCCGCAGCTGGTGCAGTGTAATGATTTTACATAATAGCAAACATAATCGCAAAGATACACTCACACAGACCCACAATCCCCTTTACTGGGGCGTAAACATTGTCATCATTTACTGTTATAATTAATTTTAATTTATTTTTATTATACAGCATTACACAGAGAGGAATAAGAGATTAGAGGAAGTGTGAGAGAGAGGGTGGGTTGCTCTTGTCACATAAAGCGACTAAATAACTAAATACAAGCGTACCAGTGTTGTGGGCGGACATTATGCACACTGTCAGCATCATGATTAGGCCTGTTTAGGTCAGATTGCAGCTCTGTTGTTTATGCTTTTTTATTCCTCTCTTTCAGGATGATACTGTAAGACACAGTTATTAAAAATGCATTATATAATACATATTATTAAATGTGATTGTTAAACATCTCATAACGTAACCATGGGCCCTTAACATGCTGCTCTAACGGCCTCCACTCTTCTGTGAATGCTTGCCACGAAATGTTGGGACCAGGCTCGAGGGATTTGCTCCCATTCTGCCAAACGAGAATCAGTGAAGTCGGCCACGGATGTCTGGTTCACACGGTGTTCAAGTTTATACCGAAGGTGTTGGATGGGGTTGAGGTTAGCGCTCTGTGCAGGCCAGCCAAGTTTTTCCACACTAAAATGTCAAGACTTTTTCTTTAAAGGTCCGGCTTTGTGCATGAGGAGACTATCATGTTGCAACAGGAAAAGGCGGCCTCGACAAAGGTTAAGAATTAAGGTTGCTAACACAAACCAAACAGCCCCACACCATAACTAAATGATAGAAGCTAGGATGAGATTTCTTTTGCAGCCTCCAGTTCAAGTGTAAGCCCACCGGGACCAATTTTGTTTCGATTACTGATTTGAAGCCTCGACTCTGGCATTACGGCCGTTGCCATCTTGTTTTTTTGGAAGAAGTGGCCATATTTGGACGTAAGGGTGGCGCTGGTGAAGATAACCTGATTGAATCTGATTTAGAACCCAAGCCAATCACAAGGTAGCCACACCCTGAAGCCTACTTTGCTTTATTGTCTCTTTTACTCTAAATGGAACCATAATTTGGTTTCCATTTCCATTCAAAAGAAGCTTTAAGAAACTTCAGCATTGGCTTCACTTCTACGAACCAGAAAGCGCCGTCCATGTTTTATACAGTCAGTGCTCCGGCTTTGCCTCCTTGTGAGTTATTCTGGTTGTTCTTGCAGGCTGGTTTTGTCAGGCCTCCTTTGGTCTCTCCTGCCTTGATTGCCCTGCAATGTGGGTGAAATGTTGGTTTTGATAGTCTTGTTCCTCCTGATTTTTGGTGGGACCCTGATCTTTCCTGTAGCACCATCATCAGCACAACATTTCCAGATTTCTGCCGTAATTTCACCAAGAAAAAATGTGCTGTCCAAGGGGTGATGATGCAGATGATCGTATGTTCACCTACAGATAAACCAGTCATGTTAACACACTTTACTAAAACTCTCTTCGGCTCCAGTTGGCCCTTGTTTAAAGAGACAAAATATGAGAAATCACATTTGCATTGTCCTGATAACAATGTGTTTGGTGAATTCCATCATGAATTAAAAGGTAAATCCTATTTATACTCCCCTTTAATATTCCTGAAATGTCACATGCAGCCAGTTAATATCCAATTGAATCTGGCATATTGTTTATTATTTCCTGCATTGTTGCTTTGTGTCTGTATCTTGTAGCTGTGTCTGTGGTGGTCGTGTTTGACATAGTTGCTGCCTGATGTATGAACTGCTGAGATTCTTCTCATGGTGTCATTGTAAAACTGACGAGTGGCTGACGGCGGATGTTTGTATTCAGCGCTGTGAGATATGGTGCAGAACAGCACTCGCTCACAGACACACATACTCACACACTCACACTCTCTCTCTCTCTCTCACACACACACATACAGCACAGGGCTGCTGTTTCTCTCCCTCCTCCGCTTACAAAAGCACCCACCACCCACACCGCCCCGGCAGTGAATGAGTTACTGCTGGTGCAGTGTGTGAGCCTGGTGCGCCCCTCCCTGGTTGGACCGCACGCCGCTGGTCGTCTGTCTGCAGACGGATGTTGCCGCATCTCGGCGCGCTCCGCTCCGCCACCAGGCTGCGTTGCTCTCCAAATGTGCCAAATCTCCTCCTCTGTCCTCCTGTCTCCGCCTGACGCACACGCAAACACACACACACACGCACCGCCGACGCTTCTCTCCGGTTCTAGACACACAACTCTCCGGTAAAGTGGCTCATCATCCACAACGGTACGTAAACTGTTTCTGAAATACCCAGCTGATATGTGATGTTTGTTTTTCTGTCTTTTTTACGCGGAGTTGGCGGCAGGTTCCTTGAGTGGGATGCTGTGGAGCGACTGCTGCGTATTTTTTTGTGCCTGTTTTGAGTCCCAGCTCTGATTTTGATTTTTCTCTCTCCTCTCCGCACAGACGTGACGTTTACCGTCAAACAACTGCGTTACAGTCGCTTTTTCTTTTCGCCTGCTTTCTGTTGCATAAGCTCATCCGAGCGTCCGACACCCGAGGACGAAACATTTACTTTTATGCGCAGTGTTTTTGATGGCGCGTCAGGGGAGACACGTCTGGGCGAAATTAGGGCATGAGACAGCATAAACTCGTTAATCAATCAGTCCTCTGAAATCTACCTTGACATAAGAGGAGGCATGTCAGGTTCAGTCAGGGGATTTGGGCAAGTCCTTTCTTTATCCAAAGTAACGGGATTAATGCAGCGGACAGTACAGTAGGTGCCTATTTAACCTGTTTTCTCTGTGGAAATAGACAGTAGATCAATAACAAATGTGTGCAAGCTTTTAGTAAAATGAAAGCATAGTTTTTCCAACGAAAAATGTTTTGGAAAACTTGCCAAAAGGTAAGAGGTTTGATGATGATGTAACAGATGAGATTGTCCCACAACTGCAAGGACACAGGTTTGATCCCCTAAAATGAGCCTCTTTCTGCCGAGTCACTGTGAGTCATATGGATGAGTCCAAGAGATACCTTACATGCAGGTGATGCAGATGAACCCAATGCCCCCTACAGACATGAGAAAGAAAAAAAGAAAAAAAAAAGAAGAAGAAAGCCCAGTTTCATTGTGTCATCGCTATGGTTTCCAGTTGGCATGCTGGTAACGTAATGGGGTGAAGTCAGTCTCCGGGCTGTGTTTTGGTCCAGAGGAGGACAAATGACCGTGCAGGTTCAGACTTGAGTGCGCATAGAGGGGATAGAGACTGTGTGTGTGTGTGGGTGAGGCTGAAGGGTGGGGGGGTATGTGTTTTCGTCGCGAAACAACCAGCCATCATCTGTACTCTAAAATAGAGAACTGTGTTTTGTGATGATTCATTCATGCCGAAGATGTTGCCATTGCAGTGAAACCATCCTCGTCTGTGAGTGTGTTAATGCGTTTGTGTGTGTGTGTGTGTGTGTGTGTGTGTGTGTGTGCTGGGGTGTCTGCGATAACGATTGATGCCAAGAAAAGCTGTTATTTTCGGTGTTAGTCAGTATTCGTCCCGTTTTATTGGGTTATCATCATGTAACAGGCTCTTCTTAGTTTCCTGTATTGGTTCCTTGGGACTGGATGTTTCCAGTGACTCAGCAAAGGTGGTTCGACCCAGCCACCGTGTGCGTATGTGTGTGTGTGTTTGTTTGTCACCAATCTAAACGAGTGTCTGTCTGCGTGCACGGTAATTTTGCTCTGAGATATAGACTCTGATTGTCTGCATGCATGGCCGTGCCTCCGTAATTACTCTGCATGCTAATCCGTACTTTAATTCTGGGGTAAAATTGAGCCATCAGCTCCGATAATCATGTGTCAGAAGAGATTTCCTCCTTTGATTTTCGTTGGTAAAGGATGCTGCGTATCAATCCACGACTTTGTTTGAAAGAAATGAATCCTCCACAGTAGAAAACTCAGTAATCATTTCGTTAAAGTGTGTCTCCTTCGTAGAGTCTCACTGTAAAGTTTGACCTCTGATAACTTGAAAGATGTTGTTGGAGCCGGGGTACTTTAACATTCTGCTTGAGTTAAACTTGGCCCAGTTGAAAGAGCTCTGCTGCTGTAAAAAGCTGTGTATGTATGTGTGTCGTGTTTGCCATGGAGCTAATGGGAACCTGGTTTTGTCCATATTTGTACTAAAGTAATACATGTCTGTGTTTATTTGAATTCATGCCAAAACTAATACCTCTTGGAAATTTCTTTAATACTTCCTAGAACAGAATTGGGGCCCTGAGGCATGCTGGGAATCTTTAGCACCGTTTCCTTTGCCAGGCTACAACAAAAGTTGATCCCGACTGTCTGGCCTGCCAGTGATTCAGCTGCTACCGGCTCGGCTAATGTTGCTGAGTCACTGTTTGACATTTAATGCTTCAAACTGACAAAAGGGCTGCAACTAATGATTATTCAATGATACTGATTATTCAGTTAGTTGTTTCTTCTATAAAATGTCAGAAAATGGTGAAAAATGTCGATCAGTGTTTCTCAAAGCCCAAGATGACATCTTCTGATGTTATTTGTCCACACTCCCAAAATATGCACTTTACTGTCATAGAGGAGTGAAAATATTTACATTTACGAAGCTCGAATCAGAAAATTATGACATATTTTCCTTTAAAAAATGACTCAAACTGATTCATCAATTAGTTCTTTGGTATGAAATGTAAAAAAAAACATCCTTAAATGAAAATATTCACATTGAAATCAGATCATTTTCTTACTTTTTTATTAAAAGATAACTCAAACTGATTAATCAATTACTAAAATAGCTGGCATTTCATTTAATGGTTGACAACTACTCTATTAATCGTTGCAACCCTAATTGTCGTGCAGCCAGTACATTGAAAAAGCAGCAAGGCAACTCGGTGAATCAGTGAATCAACAGTTGGTTGCAGTGAGGGTGCTGAGTCACTTTTGACATTTATTGCTTCCTATTGTCAAGAGGGCTGCAACCAAGGATCATTTTCATCTTCAATTAATCTGACGATTATTTTTCTCAATTACTTGATTAATTGTTTGTTGTGAAATGTCAGAAAATAGTGAAAAATGTCAGTGTTTCCCAAAGCTCAAGATGACGTCCTCCAATGGCTTGTTTTGTCCACAATGCAAAGATATTCATTTTACTGTTATAGAGGAGGAAAGAAACCAGAAAATATCCACTATCCGTCTTAAAGAAATACTCAAACCCATCCATTGATTATCAAAACAGCTCACGATAGTTGACAGTAGTTGATAAATCATACACTTGCTGCTCTAACTGTCAAGCAGCCGGTACATTAAAGCAACAAACCTAAAAACTACATGATTCAAATCCCCGGAGCAGTAACACCTTGTGCTGCTGAAGTACCACTGAGCAAGACGACACAGGAATAGCATGCAATTAGCCAGTGAATCCACAGTTAGTTGCTGTGAGAGTGCTGAGTCACTTTTTGACATTTGCTTCCTACAATGTCGTCCGCACATCCCACACTGACTCCACGTAAATGCAAGGTTTCTACATGAACTATAGAAAGCTCTGTGGGCTATAAAGAACCAAATCACAGTAGATGACTTGTCAAATAATAAAATGTCTTTCTATTTAGGCTTCCAGCAGTTGTACTAGTCTTTCATTACAAACCAGAAAGACGATCCCCCTGGGTTTCTTTGATGGAGGTTTCAAAAATCACGATGCAGGTTTATCAGATATGCCTGTAATAGCCCTGGAGGGAGTTTTATTTAGCTATAAACTTATTAACTATTTTAGACTCTCTGAAGCTTCAGACATTGACCGGTGTTCCAGTTAATCGAGCAGCTGTAGCAGAAAGGTTTGAGCAGGTTATAAACCAGATGATATAAATCTCAGTGGAGAAATGAAAACAAGTGAATGAGCTGTTTATGTTCTATCAATAAATTGCCACTGAGCAGAGCGTCACATTCTCATCCAGTACATCTGAGCTGCTGAGAGCAGGTATTGGTTGTTAATGAGTTACTCTGTTCGCTTGGAAGACTAAAACATGTCTGCTGATGTTTCTGGGAAAACAGAATGTAACATCTCTGTCTTCATTTTGAGGAATCACAGCAACACATTTAATAATGGTTACCTTTAAACAGATAAGGGTTTTGTCATATTAAGAAGGTGTTGTGATAATTGATCACATAGGGGCAGCTGTCTTGTCTCCTGCCCCCCTCGCTACCAGGAGGTCAGAGGTCAGGGTCAGCTGGAAAACAGCTGTCTCTGAGCTGGTTGTCTTTTTGCCCTTCAGCAGGGCAGGTGTTTGATGAAATGGAGGTCATCCAGGTGAAACATAGATTCTGCCTAGAGGCTCAAGTACAGACTAAGGCTGCAACTAATAATTAAAGCAGAATAATGATACTCTTTTACCTTAAACAGCTTCAAAATCATGTTGATGGTACAGTGTCTTGTAATAGGGTGAATGGTGTCTCTGTCACAGCCACTCCGCCCCCCTATCACTTCTTTCTGCACAATGTAACTTCAGTGAGAGGGTAGGACCACAGCGTTACTTACATGTTTACTTCAACATACAAGTTTTCAATGCATAACATTGTTATGAAGTAATGAGTTTTATTTGCAGTTAGCACCTACATTACATCTGACTAACTGTCACAGACCTGGGACCTTTATTTACGACAGTGATGCTGCACTCAAGAAACTGTGGAGGACGACAGATCACACAAAATGCCAATTTCTACATAGTGTTTCTTTAAACTGATGATTATTATTATTTTTTCTTTTTCAATTAACTGATCGATCATTTGGTATACCAACCCAATCACAAGAATAAGCAGTGTATGTTTCTGAAAACCATGTTAAACCTTAATATTCCTTCTTTACTTTAGGTCCAATTTTCAGTTTTATCTCATGGCAACGCTGTGCTTATGGTCTGGTCACCTCATGGTCAGGGTTAGGAAATGTTTTGGCTTACCTGGTTTTGTCGCCACAACACACAGCTGAATAATATGCAGACTTCTTATTAAAAATATCAAGTGGTGTCACGCTTATAAATGTCATTAAATGCCATTTCGTCCAGCTGTCATGCCACCGCCATCCCCTCCTCTTCCTGACATAACACTTTGCTCTTAAACGTGTAATGTGAACATGATACAACACGTTTTGTAGGAATGTTTATACTGTATGTATGACTTTTAAAAATGTTAATGTATCTGTGGTTTGCAGAAACATTATCCTGGGTACTGGGCTGTATCCATAGAATGTCAGAAAATTGTGAAACATTTTCAAAACAATGTCCTAAAGCCCAAAACACTCAGTTCATTATCACATACTGTACAACAAAGAAAAGCAACAACTTGTCATTATTTTCGTGTCAGTAGACACATCGTCTCAGCTCTAGTTCAGATTGTACCTGGAAACAAAGCATGTTCATTTATTCGGGACAACTGGCGGGTCCATCAGTCCGTCAGGTGATCAGACTTTATCCTTTAACTCTTTCACCATGAATTCAACCACATTGTTGCTTACCCCAGTTATCAAACATGCATAATTTGCCTCAACAGCAACAGACTGAGCTGCATGTTTTCAAATCACTCACTCTTAGCTACTCAGGAAGGTGCTTATTTGTTAAGCTGCAAGGATTTGGGATTTTGATGGAGACAATGAACCGCGCTCGCTCTCAGATTAGCTGCTGGCCGGCTTAACACTGCGGCAGGGAGCTGAGCGTCTGGGGAAACTGATCACATGATAGAGCAGACAGCTCATTTAGATGAAGTTCATTGATTGAAATCGTACTCATGGACACACACACACACAAACACACACCTCAATCCCATTTAATATCTCTAAACCACTTAACCACTGACCATTACAGAGCATCATGAAGCCTTTGTGGCTCTCCTGGGACCACTTGACTGAGCTCAAGGTGCAGACCACTGTGATCGTTGACATACTTCATTAGGTCGTCTTATTAAAGTATTAGCCGTCTTATGTCACTGGGTAAATGTTCGAATGGGGCCATTAGACGGCTTCCAATTAGTGACCAGCTTGATTATGTAAATGCAGTCGGATAGCAGAGCTTGAAATCGGCTTGAACCAGCTTCTCTTTCATACCAGCTAGACTTTGAGCGTTCCTCTCAGGTCAAGTCCTGTTTTTACTCTTTTCAGCGAGTTACAAAGTCCACTGATCGGGTAATGCAGCTTTTGGCTTTACTACTCCTGCTACCAACTCTTTTCTTCCCCACACCTGTCCCAAATCTACCAGCTGCCATTATCTGCTCTCCACAGGCCCTGCATGGTAGTGGACTTGTTAGAGAAGCAGACTTCTAGCAGGAGAGTTGTAGCTTTGATGCCAGCTCCCGTCAACAGTAACATGTTATTTTGAGGGGTTTGGGGGGGCAGACACTGAGCCCCTACCTGCTCAGTTCAGATAAGAGCATCAGCTGAATGCAGAAATGTAGTTCTGTAACACTGAGAGTGCATTGCATTGTTAGATCGACCGAGAAGACATTATACAGCCAAGCCAGGAAACTGGCACCATCATGCTGCTGGATCATTGCCTCGAGAAAACCTGTCTGGTGTAGTCTGGGTCCAAAATTAACTTTATTGGCTCATCCATCAGTCGCTGGCTAACTAAGATACCAACCAGATATTTTTAGTGTAGTTATATTTCATTAATATATACCAAATGTACCAGAGATAGTCTTTATATTTCTCTTATATTTTCTCACCGACATATCTTTTTATCCATTTTCAGTGCTGTATGCATGTAGATGAAGAAAGAAGATGAAGAGACGAGAGTAGATTTAATTCAGTATGTGCTCAGGATACTAATTTCTCTTGGACATACTTTTTCTACATTTTTGGTGGCCTCGCTCACAGATGCTGTGTGTTGCCTAATTGCCACGTTTCATTTAAAATTGAGCTAATTAACATTCAAACCGAGGAGAAACAGTAGCTTGAACATTAGCGCTCCAGACTAATGTATGAGTCAGCCAATCAGGATGTTTTTAGCCATGCTGTGGATTATAATGTCTGTCAGTCCACTGAATTGGCAACTATCAGATACGCTGCCATGAGTTTTTACAGACATTCATGTTTCCCACATGATTAATCTTAATGACTTTGGATTCATTGACTTATCCCTTAGTGACCCTATAGGGTTAATATGAACTGTAATAAGTTGGGTGATACCTCAACTTTTCATCTAGCACAGTCATCAAAATGTGTGTAATACTTTGATTTAAGACCAAATGCTGCAAAACTAAAGTCATCTCCATCAGCCTCAGCTGCTGTTCTCTTTGAGTTTAGTGCTAATTAGCTAATGGTAGCATGCTAACAAGCAAAACCAAGACGGTGAAACATGTGAAACATGATACCAGCTTAACATCATCATGTTAGCTCTGTGATTGTGAGCATGTTAGCATGCTGGCATTATCATTTATCTCAAAGTACTGCTCTGTAATATCCACCTTATTCCTAGCTCCCATCCTACCATGTGCAAATTTTCCTGTCACTTAACCGGAATGGGCATTTCCGTGGTAACAGGACGCTAATCCTCTTTCCTAGAGCGATTGGTATGGCGTATCATTCATCATGAAGATCTAGGTTAGCAACTGTATCATGTGAGTACTACTGACACTATTATTATTGCTTAGCACTCTTAGCTAAAGCCTTGAAAGTGCCAACAGTGTATCAGTTGTTTTGATACTTTGTTACTTGCGCTACCACCAGAGATATCACCCATAATCCAAAATCCATAATCCATAACTAATAGCTAGTGATTGTAGTTAGTCATCGTTGGACTTCTTTAGCAGATTTTATCATTTAGCTTTGTGGATGTTGATTATTTATTATTTGCTCAAGCTTTCCCAACTTTTTGTACACAGATAGGGTAAAAATAATGGCCTAAAATGATGTCAAATTTCATATAGTTTAATGAAAAATATATTTTTTTAAATATAGGTATATATATCCTTGATTTAACCAAGTAAAAGCCTCATTAAGATTAAAATCATCTTTTTTTAAGCATGACCTATAGCCAAGAGGGCAGCATAAACATTGTCACAAAAGTAGACACAATGCAAACATACTGTGCACATACAGTACACCTGTCGCACACTGCATGACTACACTACTCTACACTACTGTTGATGTATTCTGCATGTTTTAAATTAGGTTTAAGTTTTAAAATTAAGTTTCCTGATCGCTGGTATGTGATCACACAGTATATGAAAACAGTTTGTAAAAGCTGTAATGAAATGTTATTTAATTTGTATTAACAGTATTTATTAATATATTTGTTTTTCGGTCTTCATTTAAAGGGTTGGTGCAATCTAGACCTTTCCCTGCTATTGGGTCACTCCACCATAAGGAGCAGCTGCCCTGCCTAAAATATTTTTGGTTTCGATGGAGAGCTTTAGTGTCCCATTTTTTTCTGCTGTGTCAGAGGAGACACTGAGTACTGCACTGGTATTTTAGGGGGCATGAAAATTGCCATTAACATGCTGAACATCATTAGAAAACGCACTGGCTTACAGCCCAAAATATTGGTGCTGACTTTCATAAAGGCTCACTGACCAAACCCTTGCGAGGTGTACATTTCTTCGAGCAACAGCGTCTTGATGACTGCTGCGTAATTTGTCACAATACAGATCAATCCTGTTTCCTGGTGATGTATGATAAAGAAGTGCCAGTTACATAAATAAGAGCCAGGCACAAGTCGCCCGTCATGCTGCGTCAAACATAAATGTGTACATATGATATCTGTTTCCGTAAACCCTGGCCAGATTCAATGAGGTAAAGGACGAGTATAGAAAGAACAGGTACTGAGCCGAGAGTCTCGGGACCCGTCGACAACAATGGAGAGAAAAGAGGGGAGGTTCTGGCTCGGAGAATGCAGCAGTGAGCAGTCTTTGCAGTGTTTCGCACCTCCCTGTTTGCTCTGCTGCTTCAGCCAGCTCCCCCTGCTGCTGGAGTCTCTCTCTCTCTCTGTGTATGTGTGTGTGAGAGAGAGGGAGAGAGAGAGAGAGAGAATGTACAGATATGCAGAAAATAGCCATGCTGTGTTTGTATTATGTTTATGTAAAAAGACTGTTTCGACGCTAGTGTAGACCAATGCGGCGAAACCCCTCCGCCCCTCCCTCCGCTCCCTTAATACCTCCTGCTGAGATTAGAGTCCCCGTTTTTCTGAAGAAAATAGAGTCTCAAGGTGCAGAGTCTGTGTCTCTATTCAGTTTCTATCTCTGCTTCGTTCTGCTTGACCAGCTCTCTGTCTTTCTTTACAGGAGCGCTCCTTCTGTTGTTTTATTCCCAACGTAAAAAAAGAATATTCATTTGTTATTCTATATGTCTTACCGATGCAACGATGCGACCCACATCCCGTGGTGCTTGAACATGCTGCCACCAGCCAGTAGATCACAATCCGGGACACAGAGGGTTAAAACCCGAAGGTTTTTGCTCAGTTTGTCTCTTTTTCGTTCTACACCCTGGGGGCTATAGGACATAAATAGAGAGGGATAGATATATGACCTGAAACAGAAAAAGGAGCATCATTATGCAGCTTTTTTGAGCTAGAGAGCAGGAAGACTCAGTGAAAGCTGCAGAGATTGAAGAGTCCGAATGACAAAGCAAGAAAAAGAGAGAAAGGAAAAAATAAAGTGGGACATAGAGAGAAACGGAAGTTAGGACAGAGAGGAACGAGCAGAAAGACAGTCTGACTGTCTGACACACTGAACAAAGGCAGAATGACAGCGGGTGAGTCTGACAAATGGACGGACAGACAAACGGGACAGTACAAAGACAGTGTAGTCAGGCGATTCATGCGATTGATGCTGATGGCAGCCATATTGGGCCGGAGTGTGGAGCTGATGTCTCCACCATCAGAGGGGAAGAGCAGCAGTAAACATTGATCCCTCCGTCAGGAGTTGTTCCCAGGGGCCCAAACCTCCATCCCCCTCTGTCCACTCTGATCTGCTGACAGAGACGCCACAGTGCATCCAATGAGTCTGACACACCCACACTCTGAGGGGATGGACCGCAGCAAAGAGAGCAATGTATGGGCAGTCTGGATGTGAATTAATTATAATCCTGTTTTCAGATTCAGATTTTAGACATCTTAAACATACTACAAATAACTTTTAACTGGTTAAGCAGCGGCCTCAGTTTAATATTGATGCCCGTAAATCACCCCTAAATAAACAAATGAGACTTCAGCGAGACGTTTGGCTATTTCTGTGCCTGTCACTGCGTCGTGGATTAGCCAATTTTTCATGGTAGAGTGCTGAGGATGAATTTAGGGGAGAACAGAAGTGCTCTGTAGTCTAGTAGTATGGCACGAAAAAATAGCTTCTCTTTTTTCACCACTGACACTACAGTTATTAATAGTACACAGCCATAAATAGAAATATTGTCTTGTCATTGTTCCACATGTTTTTCCTTTGTGGTTTCTAGTTTTCCACAACTACACATCTAATGTTTTGTTTTGGTGTGCAGTCACAAAGACGTGGGAGGTGTAACTGTTTAATGCCAGGAGATAAATGTTATACCTTTGGTAAAACAGAAGGTGTTCACATATTCAAACCTCTGTGGGAAAGTGCAACAAGAACATGTTGTTATCACTGTTGCTTTTTTCACTCGAACCTCATTCTGGTAAATGTTGGAAAATGCAAACGAAAGCATCATGATTCAGGCTGAAAGGAAGTGAGGTCATCAAAAAAGTATTTTTAAAACATTTCTTCACAAAATCTCTCCTGTGATAAACCAGGAGTTTGAACTTGTTTCCTCAGCTCTTGACTGAATATTTCACTGCCTTCCTTTTATGAGTGTATATATAAGTAGTGTGTATGCATTAAACAAAACATGAACAAGAAACTGTGTGTGTGTGTGTGTGTGTGTGTGTGTGTGTGTGTGTGTGTGTGTGTGTGTGTGTGTGTGTGTGTGGGTGTGTGTGAAAAAAAATATAGGAGCTTAACCCAAGGACCTGTATCTTGCTGAACATAGCAGCTTTTAATGTGCTCTGCAACCAGGGGATGCAAATGAGGAGGGAGACGATAACTAATGAGGAGCCGGTGTCCGTGGTCACATGTCCTTCAGTTAACCCTGTTGTAATATGAAGTAAATTCTCCTTTGAAGTCCTACAATTATTAACTTTCTTAATGAAAAGTCTTATGATGCTTAAGCCTTCATTAACATGTTTTGTCAGAGTAGGGGTTGAATTTTCAGATATTAAATACCTAATT
The DNA here is from genome assembly GCF_965226575.1 of Pagrus pagrus. Classification (NCBI taxonomy): domain Eukaryota; kingdom Metazoa; phylum Chordata; class Actinopteri; order Spariformes; family Sparidae; genus Pagrus; species Pagrus pagrus. The sequence goes on from NC_140194.1 coordinate 18,930,136, forward strand.
TTGCAGTTTTAAATCCTCAAATCCCCCTGCAGACTTTTAAACCTGCAAACAGAACAGCAGATTGAAAAACATCCTCCACGCCAAGCTGGAATACTCCTGAAATAAGCCTGTGTGTGTTGATCCAAATCTACGAGTCGCTGAGCCCAGAAAGAAACTGGAACACACAGCTTTTTTTTTTCTTTTATTATAACTTTGAATTGAATGCCGCCAATGAATAATAGTGAAAGCAGAAGCTGAGTGCTCCAGTTTTCTTTTGAGCTCGACAAGTCAGAGATTTGGATCTTTGCTGGCTTGTCCTTCTCTGAGAGCCTCAACAGCAAGATACAGTTTAATCGCAGTATAGTTATTCAGTTAGAGGAGCTTCTGTATTTGTTAGACTGGATCAGCAAACAAGTCATCCTCCAGCCAAAGCCACGCATCTATGAGGCTGTTGTTTCTGATAAGCCCTTATTACCAAGCGACCAGCCAGTAACTTGAATCTGCACGCTGGCGGCTTTAAAACCACCTTAAGCTGAGAGTAAATCCCCAAAGGCCGATGCCTCTCACCCAGGAGCTGCTGCAGGAAAAGCTCCAAACAAATAACATACTATCTGCAGCCAATTTAACAGCCTGTGACTTCTGAATTGCATCTTTTCTCACCTCAACATTCCCATTTTCTCCTCTCAAGCTCTCTCTTGGGTTGTCTCCTCTGTCAGGGAAGGAAAGCTTCTTCTCTCCCTCCTTCATCCCTTCGGGTCTTCCCACCTTGACGGATTGAATATCTTGTCATTGTGCGAGGGAAGGTCACACCGACACTTATTTTTCATAACTGTCGTCTCCCTCGCTTGTATGTGTCTGACCCAGAGACCCTGTCTTGTGTCCGTCACCATGATGGATGAGACATCCGCGTTCGTCAACGTATTGCTGACGACCAGTTTATAATGATTGTAGCTCTCTCCTGACAGAGCAAGACCTCAGCGATGAAAATGAGGAATGTTCTTTTTAAGAAAGGCGTATGTGTACGTGTGTGTGTTGGAGTGGAGGTGGGGGCGATGCAGCATATATTTATGTCAGTGATACAAGTGAAGAATAAGCTGTCAGAACGTCAACTTATTTCTGCTTTGAGACAACAATGTGAGGGAATTTTCTCTAGTGTACATGCTTCATGTGGCGTGGGTCTCACTCTGGGTTGTGTGTGTATTCTTTAAACACTTTGAAGCAAGACACCACAGATGACATCAGCATAACTTACCCTCAATTGTAAAGAAAGAAAGCATTCACACAGTCTAACTTTCATAAAGGAAACTTCAAGAATGAAAAGAAGAGTGCATACCTGAGCAACATTCTCATTTAAAGAATAAACAAGAAAATGCTGTAAATGCCTGTAAAATGCTCCATGTCAGCCACCATCAAGCACCACCACCAAGGTAAATCAACCTCACATTTATAGCAAAAACAGGAATGAAACGGGGGAAAAGCTTAGAACCAAAAGTGAAATTAAGTGAAAATGTGAAATGTAAGCAAAGTAGGAAATATGACACTGGAGGTGATCAAATGTCCCCTGCAAAATCTCTGTGATGACCTAAAATGTATTTTTATGTATATACTTGCAGACAACAATGGGGAAAGAAGGGTGCTTTGTTTGTACCTTGTGTGTTAAAATGTGTTACCAAAGTCACCGCTAGCGAGGAAACACTAGATACTGGATGTAACTCCAGTTTTATGAGTACATGTTAGGCCCTCTAACAGCATGTTATCCAGTGAAAATAAAGCAGCACGCTATTTTTGATATGCTAAAGCACTTATCACGGTATTGACTGTGTTGTAAAATCCATGTCGTAGAATAGATATCTAGTATAATAGAGTATCACACACAAGCTCACGTAGGACAGATAACGGCAACATCACGGTCTGAATGTGACTTCTTGTTCTAGATACAGCCTGAACACAAAAGGCCCATTACTGCGGGTATTTATACTGTTAGACAGCGGGGGGAAATGTTTGTGGTGGCCTGAAAAAGATGGTCTGACACATTTTAGTGTGATGTTTTGGCAGCATGTACTGCACTGTAGTGTGTGTGTGTGTGTGTGTGTGTTGTTTGAACTGCTTTCAGTGTCTCTTTAGGCCTTTAGACAGCGGGAGGAGTACGGGGGGTAAAAGCAGTGATGTCATTGCTGGCAACGCTGTGGACCGGACTCGAAGAGACAGCGACACTTTGCCAATATTCTCCCGCTGCCCTTTTCTAGTGGCAGCTCTAACTGCATTTTCATGCTCCTCCTCACTCTCAGGGTGGTCAGTCAGCCTGTCTGTCTGTTTGTTCCTCTCACTATCGTTCTGATTATATTCTCTTCTACTCCCATAAAGTTCATCATGAAACTGGTTGACTGGAGTGCTTTAAGTATACGTACTTGTCAACATTCATGAGAGTTTCATCAGTTAATCCTAATCTGGTTCTATGCAGGTCTGTTTGTGTAAACTAAACTACGTCACAATCATTGATCATTAATTACCAATGCATATGTCGATATACTGTCACTTAAGGGTGCAGTATTTAAGAATTGTCTAATTCATACTCAAAACAAACAAGGGGCAGCATATCATCAGAGGAACTGCTAACTGTTGCTGCTGTGAACTGGTTAATATGATTAGCCGTGAATGTAGTGGTCTAGCTGTTTAGCATGCTAACTTTGCATCATAATACATAGACATCTTAATGTCAAAGCAGTAATTTTCACTAGGGCTGGACCCAAATATTCAACTATTAGGACATTCGATGTTGGATTTGATTACATTTTGTTTGTTTGTTTGCTAGTAGTACAGTATGTACTGAAGAGGGAATTTTATAGTTGAAAAATAAACTTGTCAGTGCTCTCTGGTAGAGGAATGATGACCTCCAAAAATATTTTTGGTATCTCTGTACTGACTTTTCTCTATCTTTAAACCTTTCCTTGAAAGCATCAGCCAATAATCTGCTCAAGAATATAGTCGTATTTTTAAAATCTTAACGTCTGCAACTCACTGTAAGTCCAAAACTATTCGTGTCAGACTTTGGTGCTCAAGTGAATGCATGTGTGTGCAGGTGCCAGTGTGAGTGAGTGTGTGTGGATGTGAGTAGGGCATCACCATGGCAGTCTGCAGCAACAAAGACTGAATGATAGACTTGCAAAAGGAGCTCAGAGGCCCTTCAAGGAGCGCACGAAAAGGAGGAGATTGGAATGGCTGGTAGTATGGGAGCTGAATTAGCTCTGAGTAAAAAGGCCTCAAATACTGCTGGTACGTACATACTGAAACTCCAAAGAGCTCCGACTCTTTCATCAATACATCCCTGCCCTCTATATTATCCTTTTCTTCCTATTGATTTCTTTTATTGTGTCAGACGTGATGATGGTGAGCTAACACTTCAGCCCCGTGTTGAATCAGGTGAAAAGTTCCCCCTGAGTTAGTGAAGCACGGCTACTAACTTCAGTCAGTTGGCTCATAGTCCTTTTTCTCTCGTCTGCTCATTCTATGGTAATGACTCATGCACTGAGTGATAATGAGTGGGAGCTATTTTCGAACCCAATTTTAAGTAGCGGAGACAATGTTTTGAGACTTTAACAACGTTTAATCATTATCATCTTATTACATTTAATGTTAACAGGGACATTGTACATTTTTGTATATTTTTGTTTGTTGTATCTCTAATTTCAGTTATTGAATTTTGAATTTCTCAGGTACAGATAAACATGATTAAAACTAAACTAATAAGCTGAAAATTTGACACATTTTAAGGGTGAACTGCTGGAAAACATCAGCTTAAAGTAAGATTTTAAATGCAGGACTTACACTTGTAAATTAATGTCTTTACAGTGTAGAGTTATCACATTTACTCAAGTAAAATATCTGAATACAAATATAGTTGAGCCTAATTTGCATCTTTACATATAACAGATTTTTGTTGAATGTTTTCAAATGTGCTCTACATTCAAAGTGCTTGTTTAAGGTGCAGATTCAAGCAAGCCAGTCATACTTGCCACCGTGCTTGGCTGAGCACATTGATAATGGACAATTTATCAGCAAAAGGATTAGCGGTGAGAAAACTCACCACTGATGGTTCTGTGTTTATATTTAACCTCCGACGGGAGAGACTGAAGTTATTTTCTGAAGACAAGATAAACTTTAACAGATCCCTGTGGGGGAATGTAGAAGGATTTGCAGAGCTTTGGGCATGTAGTCACTCATTACACCAACATTGTATTCCTGACTCTACAAGAAGCTACTGTAAAGGACTTATTGCATTGAACATCAGAGTTAGATGGAATCAGTTGTGTTGAGTATCTCTGACTCCACTTACATCTTACATCTGAAATGTGTTTCTCTCAGTATGTCCAGACTTTTCAGCTTCTTTGTCTATTGTAGTACTGCAGTCAAACACGTACATACACTACTCATTATATAGGGAAATGATAATTAGTCAACCAAAGACTCGTTTCTTAAACCATGCAGTTATATACAGGGCTTCTGTAGAGTGGAATAACAAAACTTAATGACTAAAAAATGTTTATGCATTTAAAACAAACTATTTCTGACAGCTTTTATTGTTTTAGTAATGCAGTTTTTCCTTAACTAAAGAAACCTTTTTAAGGAATTCTGTGCTATAAGCTTAAGTAAGTTCCTCAGCTAAGGAGAATTTAAGCCTTAAGTGTCAACCTCAGTATTTTGTGCTTTTGTGCTTTTCATTTGGACTTTACTTCTTTGATTATATTTATGTTTTATTTCAACATTTTTAATCCCAAGGAAGAAACTTTGAGGTGGTAGTGAACAGGTTTTGGACATTAGCCACAGTTCATTTGATTCGATCAGTACAGCCCCGGATACATATGTTTTTGTTTTTTTTCTTTTCCTAGAAAGGCTAAGTGTTTCTGGCGTTGAGGCCTTAACTGGCTTAGCAGCCAAATGATTCAATGCTGCCAAATCACAGGACCAGGATTAGCATCAGGAATAAGACTCTGGCTTCCTGTTGCTGGTGTGAACCAAAGACACGGATTGTGGTTCAAGGAGCGAGTTTCTACCCTGATGGTTTCGTTTTAAAATGTTTGATAAAATTGGGACTGATTTCATCATTTTGGAAAGAGAAATAAAATCATCTTGGCGAGGGTTGATTGTAGTCACTGAGGCAGTAATAATTATGTATTAAAATACAGTAAACAGATAAGAGAATTAAATGTCTACCAGTAATTAATCAGTGTGCCTATTTTAATTCATACGCAACTTAATATTATAACTGTTCACAGAGCAGCAAAAACATGAATAATTTGTCATATTTTAGTTACTGCACCTGTATTTCAATACTCTGCACTGCAGACTCCAGCAGTGACTCAGCAGCCACTTGAAGCCTTTCGACACAAACAAATGCTCGGACTTGTAGTTTTGATGTATGGCTTTACTGGTGGGTGGAGACGCGGTGCTGAAATGAGCATGGAGACAGCCGGGTCTGTATCGGCTTCTTTAATTTTCCAACCCACTTCACACAACTTCATCTCTGAGCTCAGACAATAGTGCTGAGGGAAGGAATGAGCCCACATTAGGCAAATGAGATTAAGAACAGGGTAATAACTTTTTGATGTTGTTCATGTGCATCTTCATTTATTTGTCTGGATTGTATTGTCTCTATATTTCCCATTTCCACTCTTTGGCATTCAGTTTTATACATTCATTACCTTTCAGCTTATTGTCATGGTCGTCTCTATTGTGGTCCCACAAGAGAGAGGTTGTATGTTGGCGCTTCATTCACTGATGGAACCAATCATGCAAAAATGTATTCTCTTCACTGATTGGTGTTTGAACCTCAGTTATTTCTATAAATTGTCATTTCAGCTGTTTTGATTACGTTCATGATGGCTTCTGGCTGAAACTCTTTTGCCCTCAGTTTATCTGTGACTGCCGGTATTCCGTTTTTTTTGTTTTGGACCTGGTAGGTAAACCTGTTCACGGATAGTCTTTGGCAAAGGATGTGACCACTCCATTGATCTATCTCTACCTGTCCTCTGAATTTTGATTCTTCCCAGATAGTCTGCATTTCCATATCAGTGTTTTTTGCGTCCAATTGTGGACCACAGCATCGTCTCTATGCTGTGGTCTCAGTCAATGTCCAATCTGACTGACTAAATGTCACAAGTAATAGTCTATGAACACGTAATAATTGGAATCTGCAAAGTAACTAGAAACTGAAGGTATCAATAAATGTTGTGGAGAGGAAGTAGAAAGTAGTGCAAAGTGGAAATAATCAAGTAAAGTACCTCAAATCTGAACTAGATTAGACTAGACTTAGTAAGTAACAGTTATCGGTCTCCTTGATTACTTATAATTGTTATCGTATCAGCCCTAATAAAACATACTGGTCGATCCCTACAGTCGATGCTGTGACTGGAGAGAAAGAGAAACAGACGAAAACCAGAGTTACTGATTCACTGGTGTAGAGCTCCCCAGGTGATGTTACACACCTCTGCAGACTTCCCCTCAGGGTCTATCTTGTCTGAGTACCAGCAGAGATCTTAAAGGTTGGAAATGTTTTCTGGAAGGTGTTAAATCCTCGAGACTTGCAAACTTCACTCTTCCCTCAGGTCAATAAAACATTTCTGTGGCCGTGGCTCAGGAGGTGGAGCAGGTTGTCCAGTAATCACAGGGTCGATTCCCGGCTTGTCCTTGAGTCAAAGTGTCCTTGAGCGGGACACTGAACCCTGAGGTGTTCAAACAATATGTAAAGCGCTGTGACCATTATTTACCAGGAATTTATACTTTTTTTTTGTTGAATCATTAAGGAGAAGGTGGAAAGTATGTCATCATTCTTCCATGTCATAGTAATACATTTACTGCCAGCAACTGAGGCTATTTTCATAGATCATTCTGTATTCTTATGTCCAAAGGTGCTACTGATGTGTCCCTGTGGAAGAAAAAGTCTGCCAAGGAAGTTATCTTAACTTCTATGATATACCCGTTTCTTTAATCAACTAATCATCTTAGCTGTCGACTCCAGCCGTCAATCAACTCTCCTTTGAAGTGGTTGAGGCTAGAAATTTGCATTACAACAACACTGAAAGCTTTGACCTTGTGTGTGCTGATGTGCGCGGCTTTACAACAAAATACCGTTTACATTCAAGCTTTAGGACAGGATGTTTGCTGTCTGACTGGCGTTACATTAGAGTTATGACTTTAACATTTGAAAGAGGAGCTGTCCTCGGTACTGAATCTTTTTCAGCTTTGTGTTGGATTTTCTGATATACTGGCATTTTGCTCAATCTAAGCTCTGAAACACTGATCTTGAGTTTGATTTTAAAGTTTGAATATAACAACTTACCGTAATTTTAGCAAAAATCACCTCATCTGCAAACCACGATGTTGTAGAATCTGTCTTCCTCGAAGCAGCTACTACTTTATATGCTTTACCTTCTGTCTTTAAATTCCTTGAACCCTCTCACCATCCCTGCTGCCACTGTAAATGTGGAACATGCTATCTGGAGCAGTGCAGTGGCTGGGCCTCGGACGATCAGTGCTCCGTTTTAGTCGCCTTTAAACAGAGCGTTCTCGTTTGGGGAGTTCAGACGTGGGTATTTATAACAAGCGGGTCAGCTGAGGAAGAGCCGGAATGAGCAGAAACACTGAGTTCTGTCTGACAAATGACCTTCCTTCCTCTGGGCCGCGCAGTTATGAACAGAGTCACGCAAGGACCGAGAGGGAGTGAAGAGTTCACTTCCCAAGATCCTTAAGTCAACCTACAGAAGCGGGCCACATGACATCCAGCGTCTGCTCTGCCACCAAAGTTATTTTTGTCAAGAAAATGGATCGTTGCAGATGTGTGATCTCAGTTAACACAGACACCCCTGCTGGGTTACACAGTACCACATGTTTCTTCGGACTTACACCCTTATTGGGGAAATTAGTTTGTAACATGGCATGGCGTACATCTATAAATAAAGATATAAAATCTATAAATAAACATGACACAATGTCAGACTGGCCAAAAAAAGCATTTAATGATGTTTTCCCTATCCTTCAAGCACCTGAAACTTTTAGTCCCAGGACCTACTTTTCATGGAACTGAAAGGTTGACCCAGGTCCTGGAAGTGTAAACACACTCAGTTCCTCCAAAGAATACTTGTCTCCTGAAAAAGTTCCTAAACAAAACTATAGAGCCCATCTGTGTCAAAGATCCATCTGTCTACATACTGCATGTCACTTCTGAAGTGAGAAGAAATTGCTGCACAGAAATTACAGGTATGTTTGAGTCATTTTAATTATTACATTTTGTCCTCTAGATAACACTTAGAACAACTCTTAGTACACATCTTGGTCTAAATACTCTAATAACCCAATTTAAGCGATCTTTATCAAAACTGTTTGTTTATGACTTACTGTAAGCCCCGGTGACAGACGTGCTGCTCAGTTGAGAAGCAGTGGCACTCAGTGGATTTCCTGGTATTTAAACGCACAGTATGTAACTTCTGCTGTAAGCGGAGTCTTAACAAAATAAAAGACATAAGTCTTGTTCGAAGAATTGCTTCCTCGCTATCTGACCTACCGTCTGATGTTTACCCAAAAACATTGTTTAAAATAAATGTATATAGCCCAATGGCCAGGATAAATATTAGCTAAGTAAACCACTGATGAGTAAAAGCCTTACATTGCAACATAACGTTTGTTTAGGTACAATTTTCTTTTTCTGTCTTGTGACAACTCTGTGCTTACGCTCTGGTTAGATTTAGGCACAAAAACAACTTGGTTATGGTTACGTAAACATCATGTTTGGCTTAAAATACCTGATTTGGTCGCCACAAACATGTCTGGAAATATCCAGTTTTTATTTAGATTAATAGACTCACAAACACTTGCTTATTTTCCTTTATTGGGAAAGAAGTACAATTCTAAATGTTAAGTATCTAGTTTTAATCCCTTTTTGTTTTCTCTTGTTGTGGACTGAGTGAACTGCAGAAATGTGTCACGATTATATGCTAATGATATTCACCGCTTTGATGTTCACAATCACAGCCATATTTACTGAGCAACAGAAGCAGCTGATATGATAAGAAGTGACGAGTACTTGATTCAGCTGACAAAGACAGCAAGGAGGCAGTAAACCCTGTGCAGAAATGCGAGGTATTTTAAACAGTCTTAGTAGAAATCATTTTCGGTGTGAGACTGAAATTCTCAAAATGCCTTTGGCTGAAAGTCACTTTCTGTGAAAGGATGATGCCTCCTCTCTGTCTGGGATGCCAGTAAAGGAAAGCCACGGGGATGAATAGATGAGGGCAACTTGGCTGAACATCGCACTCTTCAAAAGGACTGTTTAAACAAACACATTTAAGCTGAGGAACAGACGCTGGCCTGCCTGAGGAGGCTTTAGCTTTGCACTGTTTGTATCTCCGTGGATGCAGTGAGACCCTCAGGGCTGACTCGCATCTTTGGGTTGTAATTTCCAGTAACAGTCGTGTTATTTCTTACAGCTTTAAGAGCACAGGGATGGAGACTGGTTTGATGGTCGAAATTTGTCATGAATACCACACAGTTTTCTTCGTGTTAGTTGCAGTAGACATTAAAATACCTCAAAATGTCCTTGAAATTTGCCTGGAACTAAAAATTTTATTTTATCTTTTTTTAAGAACTTTTCTTCGAGTAGATGCATAAATGTGTCATGGATTCCAGCCCTGAGGATACAGGCATGAAAAAGGCTAACATGGAGGTGTGGAGGACTTCGTAGGAGGTGGAGATGTGTTTAATCAAGGCGTGTCTGACGCACTGCAGTGATAAGTCCATTGATTCCCACCTTGACTCAAGTCATTGAAAAATCCATCAGTCTTCTCCGTTTGACAGCTTTTTTTAGGCTGAGCACATTTATCATTTTTGTAAGTGAGAAGCTTGTTCACAAAACTGACATCTGTCATTGCCACACAAAGATAGATATTAATAAACATTAGTAAGAGTGTGGTTGTGTTAGCTTATTGAATAAATTAGTTAGACAAAGAACTGTTTTCCCCTCTCCTCTCTTGACATATGCACCGCCGTAGTTCCTACATAGTCCCACCTCCTCCAGAAGTAAATAAACTTGGATCCTGTTGTGTTAACACATACTACACAAGCCTTATGGTATTCATCTTTAAATAAAAAATCTGAAATTTTATTCCCTTCATATCAAAGTTAGAAATTCCAGTGTCACGACAACGCTAGTTTGTGGTGACAAACAGCAGGTATTTTAAGCAAAAACATTATCTTTTCCTAACTCAAACCAAGTGTTTTTTGTGCCTATCCAGACCAGAACATAAGCACAGCGTTGTCACAAGACAAATTCAAAAACTGAACATAAAAAAATTTTTAAGTTTTCAACATATCCATGGTCTGTAGAAATGTACATTGTCAACATAATTCTGGCGAATGAGTTGTAAATTCGGAAACCTTAAGTACGTTTAAGTTGATGTCATTAAAATGCTTCTTAACAGGATGTTTCACTACATCAGTTAAATGAAACACACACCAACATAACATATGTATTACTGAAAAGTAACACAAAATTCAGGCTGTGATAAAACAACACACCCACATCTGACAATGACCCAACTTTGTATATAACACTGTCATCCTTGCCCAAAGTTCCAGTAAAAAGTAGGAGTGATGACTAACTCCTTCACGCCTAAAATCCTCTGTTGACTTCTCAGTTTACATATCATCACTGATATTCTCTCACAAACAGCAGTCTGTCTCAGCAGCAGTAATAAGAAGGTCTTATTTAGGAGTGCAGGTCAAAAGAGAGACACCTCCGAGGAAGGCGTGGATCATGTCGCACAAACTAATGACATGCTATGATTAAATGTCACTTCAGGTTGGGTGAAAACCATCAGTATGAGCTGTTTGAGTGGCAAAGATGAATAGTGTGGATTTTTGGTGAATGATTTTTTTACTATTTATTTCAGCGTGACTGTGGCAGCATGGATTCTGCTCAGCCACTCTGATGCACCTCCGTGACTCTGGATTTGGCGATGTTGTGTGTCGTGCTGCCAGTGACACAAAAAACTCTTTGAAATCTGGTATGAGCACCCAGAGCGTCCTGACTGAGATGCATTTGTGGAAATCCAGTTTGATTTGCAATTTCAACCATCTCCAGATATGGTTTGGATGCAATATGTCTTTCTTTGCTGTCCAGACTCTTATGAATAGCATCATAAGTGTTGCCTTCGCTAAAATCTTCCCATTCAGGCAGGTTTCTGCCAGTTGAGCCCGAAAACCTCAACTCATCAGGTTCGCAGCGTGTGAGTTGGAGAATCTGGTGCTGTTGACACGTCAGGGTTCAGTATTATAACTGCTGTACCGATGAAGACGTCGTAAGGGCTGCAACTCACAATTATGTATTGTTGATTAATCTGCAGACTAGTTTCTGATTATTATTTATATACCACCTTTCAAACAAATCAGAAGTGCTTTACAAGTGATTGAAAAAAAAACTAAGAAAACTAAAATGGATTTAGAATCTAATAACCCCCAAGACAGCAATACAATGTGAGTACTGTAGTTACAATAATAAAAGATAAAGAAAAAAATATTATGCACGCAATATAAATGAAATGATAGAATACTACACACGAAAACTGAATAAAAAATGTTAATCAAATATAATAATGATAATTGTAATCAAGAACATCGTGATAAAAATCAAAAAATAAATATGGCTGCAATTATTTTTATTATCAATGAATGGTGCCTTTTATATTCACTATTAATTGATTAATCACTGAGGCTATATCATCGTTATTTCCCGGAGCTCAGAGTTAGTCTATTAATTGTTGAACTAACAGTCTGTAACCCAAAGACTCTTCATTTACTGTCATAAATGACAAAGAAAAACAGCAAATCCAAATTTAAGAATCCGGAACCAAAACATTTTTGACATTTTTGCATGAAAAATGAAATTTTTTATCAAAAATAGTTGATGAGAAATAACTGCACGGTTAATCAACTAATCACTGAAGCTCTAGAATTTGTATGATTTCAAAAAATAGCTTAAATAATACATTAAATACCTTTTATTTGCAAAACATCATGAAAAACAGTGCTCTTTTCCTGAGTTACAGACCAAAAGCCAGAAGCTGAGTTTTACAGAAGCTTTTGAACTCTCTGTGCACCAATGTCACCTCCACAGAATCCCGTCCATTAGCTGTGTTTGGGAGCGAAAGTGAATCTGATCTGAGAGTCCTGTAGCCTTCAGTGGCAGTGACAGTCCTCTCAGACGCTCTGCATTGTTGATGCTCTCTGACCGCCCCGGGGGGAAAACAGCAGCGTTTCAGACTGACTTAGAGCATCTTTGTTGTTGTAGTATCATGTTGTACCAGTCTGCAGTGTCAGCGAGCAGTCACCCTGCAGGCAGCCATCAGCAGCAGCGGCTAATGCAGTCTCTTCTACTCTGTTTCACCTGAGAAAAGCACATCAGGAGGTCAAAGGGACACGCTGCCTCACTGGGCTTCATTCTTCTCGGAGCGGATTTACATTGCATAGGTTTGGCGCAGGTGTCTGCAGCGTCTGTATCTTTGCATTAGTATTGCGTGTTGCTCTCGCTGGAAGTATCAAAGCAAACTTGCAAATCATCGCTCACCCTCGCAGCTTAGTCATCGTGCTGTGAAACCGGACGCGTCTGTGGGCAGATCTGCTGAAGTGTTAGAACTCCTCCTGACTGCTGCACCAGCAGGTTCATCTGTACAGTGAAGGGTATCATCGTTCTCCATCCATCAACAAAACCCTTCAATCACCCGTCTTCACTCGCTCCATGCAGGGGTCAGCTCAGTGAAAGTCATTGTTTTCTGTCAGACATCAGTGACGGTCACTGCAGTGTGTCTGCAGGGGGGAAATATGGCCGTCAGTATGTCATTAAAACATTAAAAGAGGGAGCCACGTCATCTAGTTTGCATCAGTGATGCTCTCTGAATGTCCCTTTATATAACATCAATTTTATTTAATTTTTTAAAATTTCTTTCATCAATTTTCATCAGATTTCTCCATTTGTTGAGCTTGAGTTTCTCTCTTGAGTCGTGTCAAATCAATCTGCAATCTGTTTTTTAACATCTCTGGAACAAAGTAGGTTTTTTACTGTGGCAGTACTGTCGGCTCAAACCTTCTGTTTCTGATTTACTGTGATATTCGTCTCATTGTCTGTTCAGCCAGTTATTGCTGCTCAAACCCACGAGCCGAGGCAATTTATCTATCTGCTGTAGCACCTTTGATACACCGGCATTTCAGTGATACACAGTTTGTACAGAATAATGTAAACAGTTTAGAAAGTAACTTTATAGTTCAAACATTGAAATGAATCAATAGATCAAAAGTGGCAAATCAAAGACAAGATGAGACAAATGAATTTGTACTATAGAGCAAATTTCAACAAGGTCATTTAATTGCTTTACGTAGGACATAAACAGGTGTTTGAAACAAAGCAAATCAATATGATTTTAAAACTACTTGAATAAAGTAGAAGGAATTAAGAACAGATAGAAAGATTAAGAGCAGTAAAAAGAATAAAGGATAAAAAATAGATTAAAATTAAACAGAAGGACAGAAGAGGAAAAAAAAGGTAAAAGACATCATGAGAGGAATTAAAAACAGATAAATAGACTAAGAGCAGTAAAAGGAATAAAAAGATAGAAAGATGAAAACTCTGTTTTCATGTCAGTGGTTAAAACAATTTACTAACGGAAAACAGTCCAACATATTTCATATATTATTAATGATGAACCAATAATCGATTGTTAAGGCAGCTGACTATCAATTAAAGAAACTGCTAAAGAAATTCCCATGAGCTTCTTCTGTACTTTGTCTTCAGTACCAAACAGGAACTGTTAGTATATTCACACACCAACGTGTTGTATATGTATTCTATTTAAAACACCGTTGTTGCGACTGGAAATCCTAAATACAGTTGCTGTAGGGATTAAGTTTCCAAGAAGAGCTACCAGAACAGCCAACTAAAAGTTTTCCTAATCTCTACGAGGAGATAAATCTTCTGACATTTCTTTATAAGAAAATGTCACGGAGGACTATTTTCTAGATAAGAGGAAAATGTGTTTGAATATAAATCGATTTAATTCAGCTCGTTTTTTTTCATGATATTAATTCCATTTTGTTCAATGAAAAATAAGAAAGCATACAATACAATCATCAGCTGAAGGCAGATAATATGGCTGTGATTAACATCTGTAATATAACAGCCTCTTTACTGGGTGCTTCTTCCTCTGACTCACAGATGGTCTGGACTCATAATTACCACGCTGATTACCTTATTGACTTAAAAGCTGAACCATTTCTTTACTGTGTGAAATTACTTTTCTTATCAATCTCTTTGAATCTTAACGGTTGTAACTCTTCATAATTTCATAATGTCTCAGTCCTTCATACAGTTTCTGAAGCTAAAAATGATTTACATCAGTGTTTTGTTGACAGCCCAGATCCTAAAAAGACAACGAAAAACCGCAAACTCATGGGATGCACTAAAGATCCCGCTGGATGTTGGAGTCAGTGAGAGCGCACTATTATTAGAGCTGTCTAATATTAGAGCCTGCATCTGTGCTGAAACAAAGGGGAATTAAAAGCTTAGCATCACCTCTGAGAAGAATTAAGCCCTGATGCATAATAATGATGAATATGCATCAGGATGTATGGAAATGTGCTCAGCAGTGTAGTGCATTTTGCAGTTGCCTTTGGTTTTGTATGCAGATTTTCACGCCTTAGTGCTTTTACTCACAGAATTGTTTCGTCTTTTAATATTTCTGGCCTGCAATGTAAAAATCAGACTCCTTTTGATCACACTGCGAGTAGCATATATTTCTGTCTCTAGCCAGGGGTCAAGTAATAGGAAAGCATGACATCAGATTTAGTAGTAAAAATGGTAAATATTGGTCTCAACCATTGTGTTTTGTGCTCATGGCATTCATTTTAAACTTCGCCCAACAGACATCAGTGACCCATTTCTTCTTCCAACTTTTGTTCTTGCCTTGATGCACAAGTGGGTTGCCTGTCTTTGTGTAGTGATTGCCCCACATACGATGCAGAATGCAGTATAGTAAATCTTCCCGACTCAAAGAGGTTTTCCAGATCAGGTCTGGATGTCGTCCAGTAGGATGTCTTCAGGCCAGACGGCTCAGCGTCTGGCAGCAGTGTCTGTCAACTTGTTTACCTCGTCCAACCTTCAGGCCTTGATGGAGTTGGATCTCGGGCTGAAATGTTTTATTCGTGAAAGACTAACATCGTGTTTTCAATCTTCTCCTACAGGACAAAGAACTCTCCACCACAGAAGTGATGTCCTAGAGACCGTGGTGCTTGTCAACCCTTCACAAGACACTGTTGTATCAGAGGTAATCTCAATTTATTCTGAGGTATAGGTCCCTTCTGGTTGCACGTGCACTGATGTATCAATGGTGTGGTGTGTGTGTGTGTATATATATATATATATATATATATATATATGTGTGTATAAATATATGTGTATATATGTATATATATATATATATATATATAAAGGTAATCCTCATTATATCATCTCTGAATGACACATTTACCTGTTGTTTCCCTATAAAGCCGGGTATTGTTTGAACATTTTCAATAGTAAACATTTTGCAAAAAATACCAAAATGATTCTTCTTACTATAGCATCATTCTATAAGTAGGAAAAATTACGATTAATTATTTTGTTTTTATAACATGTCTCTCCTGTGTTTCTTTCCTGTATGTTTGTGACTGAAAAAAAAAATTTTCAGGAGAAATAAAAAAAAATTAAAAAAAATCCGATGTGATTTTGTCAACTCGGGAAGTTTCACAGTGATATCTATTAGCTTAAATGTTTACCCTATTTCCCCTTAAATCAGAATCTATCTGATCAGTGAAAACAAGTTTATAAATCTGACCAGACATTCAGTGGCTACTTTCCGTACCAGACATTTATTGATAGTGAAGTGTTATGGACAAAAGAACTATTGAGACTAGATATCAAGCAATCACCTCCTTCATATGTATTCAGGATAAACGACGATATCAAATCCTTGTTAACCTTGACACAATTAAAGCCCATCTTCCTTTGACAGTGATGCAGGAATTTCTATCTCCGTCTTGGCAACGTTGTCTCTCCTTTAACTGTCCTCTTTGTCTTTCTCCTCTCTCTCTTGTTCGGTGTGTCCCAGATCCAGTCTCTTGTCACAGACTCAGCAGGACACAAGCTTCTGGTCTTGAGTGGCCAAAGCTCAGATCACGGTGGCCTTCTCCTTCAATCTGGGGTTTTCACCTACCAGACCTTCTCATGTGTCTTTGCTGATCCTGGGGTGAGTCAGATCTACAGTCCTCTTACACTTAATGAGATGAAGACTGTATACAGTACATTCATGAATGCTCTTTTATTCTTATTGAATTTTTTGTCTTTACAACACAAGTCCACCACATTTGGTCATTCATCTCTGACTGATGTGTCTGGGTGTGTCCCTCTGGCAGGTCAGTGAATTACTGGGCACAACAGCCCCCAAGCAGCAGGCTACACTCACTGTGTCCTGCCGCGGGGAGGTGGGCTGGAGCTCCCTGGGACAGCAGCAGACCCTGCGGGAGTTCCTGGAATACAAACTAAACCCTGAACCTGTTCTCCCCAAAATGGAGGGCGTCACTGAGTTCACAGAGTACATCTCTGAGACCGTCGACGTCCCTTCACCTTTCGACCTCCTGGAGCCACCCACATCCGGAGGCTTCCTGAAACTGTCCAAGCCATGTTGCTACATCTTTCCTGGTGGACGAGGAGACTCTGCTCTCTTCGCTGTGAATGGCTTCAACATCTTAGTGGATGGAGGCTCTGAGCGAAAATCATGCTTCTGGAAGCTGGTTCGTCACTTGGACCGTATTGACTCAATTCTGCTCACACACATCGGTGCTGACAATCTCCCAGGGATCAATGGGCTGCTTCAGAGGAAGATAGCAGAGCAGGAGGAGGAGCAGTCTCAAGGCTCCACCAACTATAGCGACTGGATGAAGAACCTGATCTCTCCTGAACTGGGCGTGGTATTCTTCAACGTGCCAGAGAAGCTTCGTATGCCTGAATCGAATCTTAAAGTGAAACGCAGCATCGAAGAGGCCTCACTGACTTTGCAGTACCTTAACAAACTAGGAATAAAACCTGAGCCTCTCTGTCGAGTGGTCAGCAACACCATTGAGCCCATTACTCTGTTCCACAAGATGGGAGTGGGCAGGTTAGACATGTATATTCTCAACCCTGTCAAAGATAGTAAAGAGATGCAGTTTTTAATGCAGAAGTGGGCTGGCAACAGCAAGGCCAAGACTGGCATTGTGCTGCCCAACGGGAAAGAAGGAGAAATCTCTGTGCCCTACCTGACATCAGTTACAGCCTTAGTCGTCTGGCTCCCTGCCAACCCTGCAGAAAAGATCGTCCGAGTGCTGTTCCCTGGGAATGCACCACAAAACAAGATCCTGGAGGGGCTGGAAAAATTAAAGCACCTTGACTTCTTGCGCTATCCTGTAGCCACACAAAAGGACATTGCCTCAGGGGCTCCTCCCTCTGTTATAAAACAAACCAAATTAAAGCAAAGAACAGATAGCAAAGAGAGTCTTAAGTCCTCACCGAAGACTACTGCAAAGGCCTCAAAGAAAGAAACTGAAGGACAAGACGATGTGTCAGTCGCCACAGAGGCTAAGAGTGACTCTGTGAAGGAAAATATGTCAGAGAAAAAGGAGGAGAAAAAGCCTACTAAAACTATCAAATCTAAAACTGATGTGCCAGAAAAGAAAAAACTCATGAAAGAAAAATCCTTAAAAAAGCACCCAAAAGAAAGGGTGTCAAAAATGGATGAGAAAAAGGACAAGGAAAAGAAAGAGATCAAGAAAGTAAAGAAAGACGACTCCTCTAAAAAAGATGAAAAGAAGGATGTTAAGTCCAAAGAGGACAAAAAGAAGGACACATCCAAACCTGAGCTGAGAAAAATTACAAAGCCTGACCTGAAACCACTTACACCAGAAGTCAGAAAGACATTACATAAAGCTAAAGTGTCAAGTAAAGCCAAGACTGGAAAAATCAAAGCACCAAAGGCTGAACCTGCTGAACCGAAGAAAGAAGAGCCAAAACCTGAAATTGTTCAACCTGAGCCAGTAGAGAACGGAGCTGTTGAGGGCATATCTGCTCCCTCAACTCCTGAAGACCTCACCAAGGATTTTGAGGAACTGAAAAAAGATGACACTGTAGCTGTATCAGCAGAGCCAGAAGACAGTAACAAAGTTTCATTGGAGCTGACGGCACAAAGCCTTATCCAAGAGAAGCAAGAAGCACAAGAAACTACATCTGAAATTCCACCCGGCACAAAGTCTCCAGAAAAGGAGGTCTCGGCCCCAGAAGCTGATGACAAAGAGGCGACACAAGAGAGAGAAATGGAAGAGGCCCAAAAGTTTGAGGATGAGGGAGCAGCAACACAAGATGAGGAAGAGGAAGAGGAAGAAGAAGAGGCCCCAGCGGCTGTAAAGAAAGCAGAAGAGGAGGAGGAGGAAGAAGATATGGGAATAGGTGAAGAAGAGGATGAATCAAAATGGAAGGAGGCAAAGGACGATGGGCTTGACAGGAAACATGAGATAGAAGAAATGGAGAAATCAGAAAATCTCTCGGCTATGGTTATGACAAAAGCTGAACCACAAATGACTCTAACTGAAGAAGAGGAGGAAGAGGAGGCAGTGGAGAAAGCCGAACTGGAGGAGGTAGAAGATTTAGATGTAATTGCAGACGAAGAGATCAAAGTCAGACCTGAAGATGCAGCTGAAGAGCAAATGGTCACTGAAATCCAAACCACTGAAATTCTGACTGCAGCCAAAGATGACGAAGAAGAAGAAGAGGAGGAGGGCTACCTGTCACATGTTGCAGGGGCCACAGCTCCCATAACCTCAGTAGCTCAAGGAGCCGCTGCTGCTGAACCCATCTCCTACATCCAGGACGAGACCATCCCCGGATACTCTGAGACAGAGCAGACCATCTCTGACGAGGAGATTCACGAGGAGGCAGAGGAGAGGATACCTCACCTTCAATACGACGTTGGTGCCTACGATATCTCTGTTCCAGATCAGACTGAATCATTTGTGAACATTCACGGCATGAAAGAGATGCAAGCTGCTGCAATGACTGAGAAAAGTTTTATCCCAGGTGTGCAGGAGCAAGTATCAGTGTTCACCAACATCATCACTGCTCCGCTGGCAGAAGAGGAGCATGTGTCTTCTGCAACGTCCATCACAGAGTATGACAAAATCTCCTCCTTTCCTACTTCAATCGCCGAAGACCAATCTGTGGCATCGGTCGCTGCACCTACAGCTGAGGAACCACCCAAAACCTCCGTTCCTGCGTCAACTCCATCTGATACTAGCCAAGGCAAAGATCAGCCGCTCTCTGCAGGAACTCTGTCACCACCTTCTTTAGAAGATGACAAACAATCCAAGTCTCCATCTGATGACTTGCAGCTTCCTGTTGCAGAAGTGAAGATGGGTGCTAAAGCTCCGGATGCTCACGATGTGGAGGAGGAAGAGGAAGAAGAGGAGGAAGAGGAAGAAGACCAAACTCCTAATGTTGAGATGTCACTTGAAAAACTCCAAGAGGGCTATGCTGTATCCCAATTAGTACAGAGTAAAGAGAAAGATACCGAAAAGCTTGCTGGCTCAGTGTCTCCAGTTTCAAAGTCTATAGAAGACACCAAACCAGTCCACCTACCAGTCGAAGAGGAGAATATAGATGCAGTTGCACCTAAAGATATTTCCTCTGTTGTGCCTACTAGACCTTTTGGATCAGACTCTGTAACTTCAGAGAGTGAAGATCGCTGTTTCAGCCCGGATGATATCACTGTGAAAATGGCCTCTCCTCCACAGTCCGGACCACCAAGTGCAGCTCACTCTCCACTTCGGCAGTCACCAGTGGAAGACAAGATGAAGGTCTTCCCTGATTTGGAGCTGCAAAAGCAAGAGGAGCTACTCGATGTAGTCACAGCAACTGAAGACAAAACTAAAAAGACAGATGAAGTAAAAACAGAAACAAAAGGAGATGTTGACAAACAGAAAGCAGATCAGCATGAGATAGAAGTTTCAACATCCTTGGACAAATCATCTGAGAAAGACATAAAAGAGGTTCCAGTGATGAAGGAGCCAGAAAAAGACACTTCATCAGTGCCAAAAGATGAAGGCAAACAAGCAGAAACGACCCCTGTTGTTGCTGCAGCTGTGACAGAAGTCCAGCCACCCGTGTTAGAGAAGGATTCCCTCATCTCATCTGGACAAAGTGATGAAGAGGCTGACAAAGGGCTTCATGAAAAAGAACCTAAAGTACCTGTTCCAGGTAAATTTCCAGAGACGGACAGTCGTTTCCTGGATGATGATGATGATAATAAGAAGGAAGATGACGATGATCATGATGATAAATCTGCAGTTAAAACTGTCAAAGCGGAACAGGAGAAAGAAAAAGACGACACCTCCGATGTCATTCAAATCAAGGATGAGCAGAAACAGAAATCTGTCATCCAGGAAGATGTTTCTGCCGTTAAGTCCATCACGGATGAGAAAGCAGAGAAAGAGGCAGTAAAGGATGATACATCTGATATTAAACCTATCAAAGAGGAGCAAATTGTAAAGGACACTGATATAGCCATTAAAGATGAACAGAAAGAGCCTGAAAAAGAACAAGTTTCTGAAGTCAAAACTACTAAAGAAACAGAAAAAGAAATTGTTGCTCCTGAGGTTAAACAAATCAAAGATGAGCAGAAGCAGCAAGATACAAAACAAGATGATTCTGCCCTCAAAACCAAAGGTGAGGTCACTGAGACGGAGGTTAAAAAGGAAGATGTTTCCGATAGCATGATTTTGAAAGAAGAGGAGAAGAAAGAGACAGAGAAGGGTGATACTTTGGATATTAGTTCTATAAAGACTGAAGAAAAAGAGACTGAAAAGGTCCAGGCTGCTGATATCATGCCTGTTAAAGACGAGCTAGAGAAAGAGGCAGAGAAGGCCGATATGCCCATTACTGAGCCTGCTAAAGATGAGAAGAAAAAGGAGACAGAAACATCTGATATCAAAGTGATCGAAGATAAGAAAGAAGAAAAAGAGATAGAAAAGATAGATGCTTCTGCTACCAAGCCGTTAACAGATGAGCAGAGGGAAAAAGAGAAAGAGATGGGTGACATCATTGTTGCTAAACTCACCAAAGAAGAAGAAATTATCAGTAAGGGTGATGCGTCTACTGTTTCCATGACACAAGAGAAGGCGGAAGAGATTTGTAAAGATGCTATCTCAACCATCAGCCTCTCTGGAGTGGTGGAAAAGGATGAAACAGTGAGTAAAGATGAGATTGTTGCTGCCAAGCCAACCACAGAGCAAGAAAAAGAGAAAGAGACGAGCAAAGATGACACCAAACTCTCCAAGGAGCAGGAAAAAGATATGACAACAAGCAAGGATGACGCTCACATCTTCAAATCTACTACAGAGGAAGACAAGAAGGAAGACACTAGTAAAGATGATACTGCTGCTATAAAACTTACCAAGGCAGAGGAAACAGATAAACTGCCCAGTAAGGAAGATACTTCTGCTGTTAAACCAACCGTTGGAGAAGAAAAGGAACAAGTGGAAAGTAAGGATGATACTGCTGCCATCCAACTGGCCAAGGTGGAGGAAGAGCATGTAATAGTTTGTAAAGATGAAGATTTCTCTGCCACATCAATGAAGGTAGACACAAAAGAGACACTTAAGGATGCTGTCAAACCAGTCATTGAGGAAGAAAAGGGGCAAGAAACAGATAAAGTTGTCACTTCTGCTGTCAAGGAAGAGGATGTAATAAGCAAAGGTATTTCCGCTGACAAAACATCAGAGGATGTAACAAGCATGAAGGATGACACTTTTGTTACTAAACTGACCACACAAGACGAAAAGGAGAAGGAAATCAGTAAAGATATTTGTGCTGTCCCATCAACGAAAGAAGAGGGAAAGGAGGAAGCAAAAGACAAAGAAGAAACTATCACTGTGAAACCATCCAAGGAGGAAGACGTGTCAATTCAGGATATTAGTGCTGCTATCGAACCCATCAAGGAAGATACGGTATCAGTTAAAGATGAAATTTCTGGTATCAAACCTGACAAATTGGAGGAAAGCAAAGACACTGCTGGTGTAAAATCCCTTGCAGATGAGGATAAGAAGGTAGATTTGAAAGATGTTTCATCTGATGTGAAAGTCATCAAGGAGGAGGCAAAAGAAATCCTGAAGGATGAAATTCATGATAAAGAAGTTAAGGTAAAAGAAGAAGAAATGGAAAAAGAGAAAGACAAAAGTGATATTGCTGATTCTGTATCCATTAAGGAGCAGAAGGAAACCGACAAAGATGATACTTCTGTCAAAACCACTAAGGATGAGAAAGAGGTGGAAAAAAGTGACATTTCTGGCAAAGAGATAGAAAAGCAGGAGGTTAAAGAGGAGGAAAAGAAAGACATCTCTGACCACAAACCAATTTTGGAGGAAATTAAGGATAAAGAACCTGACACACAAAAGGAGAAAGAAAGAGACTCCAGTGTTGACCAACCCAAGGACACGAAAGAGAAAGAGCCATCCAAAGATGAAACCATCAAGGAGGAAATGAAGGATGAAGTCAAACAGGGCAGTCTAGAATCTGAATCCATCAAACAGGAGACAGAGACTGAGGTGTACACTCCAACATTTAGCGTCAAGAAAGATGACTATCCTGTTGAGCCTGAATCTAAGAAGGATGATAAAAAAGAGGTAGATCTTCCTGCAGCTCAGACCATGGAAGAGGAGAAAACTAAAAAGGATGATATCTGTGATAAGCATATACATGAAGAAACCTCTGATAAGCTTACTGAAACTCAAAAAGAAAAGGAAACTTTTGCAGCTACTTCGATAGAAATGCAGCAAGACACTTCTGTAACTACATCAACTGCTGCCGTGATACCAGTGAAAGATGACATTTGTGTGTCTCCCAGCCACATTCAGGAGGAGAAAAAAGAACAAGATAAAGAAGCAAAGGTCATCATTAGTCAAGAAGAGAAGATGGAGAAAGAAAAAGATGATGCACATGTAGCTGAACTCAGCAAAGAACAGAAAATGGAAAAGGAACAAGAAAAAGAATACACCTATGGGACTGAAGACATCAAAGATGACAAGACAAAACCAGAAGAGGATGAAAAAGTTATTAAAGAAAAGGATGTTTCTGACACGAAGACATATGACATCACTGAGAAAGACTCTGATGTAGACCACACCAAAGAGGAAAAATGGGAGCGAGAGGAGTTACAAGAAAAAGACCTGGACAAAGCCACGAAACAGCCTGCACAGACAGTATTAGAAGACGCAGCAATGGCATCCAAGTCAGATTACAAACCTGCATTTGTGGTTCAGTCATCCGATGAAGACAGGGAAGATGAAGAGGAGGAGGACATTTGCATGGGAGGAGCAGGGTCCAGACCTTTGTCAGTGGAGCCAAGAAAATCAGAACATGACATCTCGTCTGCAGGTCTGCCCTTATCCCCAACTCCACAGACAAGTGACCAAACTAAATCTGCAACAGCAGCAACATCAGAACAGACCACAATCATTATACCAACACTTACAATGCAGGAGCCCTCAATTGATGAAGACTTCAAAGAGTTCAGCAAAGAAGAATCCAGACTTTCACCTGAAGCAAGCAAAGATGTTGTGAAAACAGAAACCACACCTGCACCACTCGCCAAGCCAGAGCCTTCCTTTGATATTGTCACTTCAAAGGAAGAGACAACCTCTATTCCAAAACAAGAAACAGCGTCTGATATCCCAGCGGCCAAAGCAGACCCAACGTCAGACTCGACTGAGAAAAAGCCTGTGTTATCAACAGTTTCAAGCACTGAGAGTCAACCCATGAGCTGTACGCTATCGAGCACTGAGAGCCAATCCAGTGTGGACGAAACACCAACACAAGAGAAACAGATTCCGTCTCAGACGAGCTCAGGAGTCGGTGCTACAGAAAAGACCAAGCTGGATGAGAAAACAGGCAAAGAGGCAGTTAGGGAGATGGAAGGAGAGCGAGAGGTGGCTTCTCCGGGATTATCACAGCCTTGTTCATATTTTATGCTGGACAGAGATTCTGAGGACGCCAGCAGCGCTTCGAAAAAGGAGAGTGTTGATAAAATTACCTCAGAGAAGGAAACAATCAGTGGAAGTCTTGATGATGAAAAGCAAACCTTTGGCGCATCCAAGTATGAGCCGTATGAAAAGCCCATTCCAAAGGATCATGACTTGGACTCTAGAGAAGAAAGTGAGGTTTCTTTAGGTTTTGATCACGCCTCTGATATGGGTATTGATGATAACAGAAGAACAAGCCAGGCAGAGGTTGGAGGAGCCATGTTCCTCCTCGATGATCAGTACAAAGAAGAGCCTCTGTCCTTCAGTAGAGTCGACTACAGCCCGGTGTCGCTCACAGAGAGTGAAAGGAGCAGCCACCACAGCCGAAGTGCCTCGCCTAAGTATGAAGACAGAGAGAAAGGCCAAGAGGAAGAGAGAGAGAGAGAAGAAAGACCCGATACACCTTTTGTTGACAAGAGCTTTTCATCCGTAGAAATCCAAGATAACAAAATGTCCCAGGCTGCTGAGTCTTACTCTTTCAGTCCCAAAGAGGACAAACCTGAGAAATCAGAGAAAGAGAAAGAGGATATGACCGAAGGTGCTGCAGCAGCTTTTCAAACAACCGGGGCAACAGAAGAAAGTGATAAGGTTTCTACCAGTGCAGCTGGTCAATCAGCAGGCACATCATTAAGACAAGATACACCATCTCCATCATGGAGCCACTCGGATCTCGGCCCCCAAGTTTCGGCTTCTCCTGTAGCCTTTGGCGAATTCACAGAAAAGAAAACAACAGAAAAGGAGAAAGAAAAATTGCTTAAAGACAAAATGGAGTCCTCTGATCACGAAAGAGAGGGATCTCCATCTGGTCGGCATTCACCTGCAGAAAAAGACATTTTACCTCGACAAGCATCACCTGTAGAGAAAGAAGGAACCTCAAGTGATTCAAGAACTTCACCTGCTGCCACATATTTAGGACATGAAATAGATGATAATGTTTTGGCATCTGACAATAGTCAAATTAGCAGCTCTGCCACTTGTAAATCCATGTTAGACTTTCCTGAAGGGAAAGAGAGCCTGATAGATAAAAGGATACTCGTAGAGGGGGAAGATTTCAATGTTGATGATGATGAAGACGAAGATGAGGACGAGGAGGAGGAAGAAGAGGAGGAGTTAAGTGATATTGATATGGAAAAGGGTGCCAGAGAACAGTCTGAAAAAGAAATATGCAGACGTAGCTCTGGTGATAGCGCTACATTAGCAGAGGTAGAGGACTCAAATAAAAAGTCTCAGTTGCCTGAATCAAGCATCCTTAAAGAGGAAAAGGTCTGTAAACCAACACCTGATGATGCCTCGGCTTCTAAAGTCACAGAGACAGACAAGGAGGACATGAGTAAAAAAACACCATCTCCTGAAACAAAACCACTCAAAGAGGCTGATAAACCTAGTGATACCGCCACATCCAAGCTTCCTGAGACAAGGAGTGAAGATGTATGTAAACCACCTGCGTCACTAGGCCCTTGTGCTCCAAAAATAGACGAAAGCAGTATAACTACATCAGATGCCCCAAAACTTCCTGAAACAAAGAAAGAAGAGGACACAGACAAAAAGCATTTGTCTCCTGAACCGACCACAAAGAGAAGGTTGTCATCGGCTGAGGATTTTGCCTCCTGTGACGTACTTGAGTCAATAAGAGGAGACGAAGACAAAGCATCTTCATCGCCAAGCTTTTTGACAAAGGAAACTTCTCAACCGACAACAACCAGCAGCTTGTCAGGCAGCTTTTTGCCACCTGACTATTCAGAGTCCATGTCCAAGACTACATCTAGTCCCTCTCCTCCACTTAGCAGCAGCTATGCCGATATCGGACAGAGCAGATCTGGAGATTATTCTGAGCTTTTTTACAGTGGGGATCGTCAAGTAGGATTGAAGGAGGAGAAGAAAGAAACCCAGCCATCCAAGCTAAGTGATGATAAATATTACAGTCAAAGAGACGTCCAAGAAGAAAGTAGAGATGAGAAGACCACAAAACATGAGGAAACTTCCTCATCATCTTGCACATACACAACCTTAACATACTCTTCTTCGTCGTATAGTTACTCGTCCTCAGCCTCAACTTCTGCCTCTTTGAGCCAACAGTTTGGAGACAAAGGTCAAACTTCCACAACCCTACCAAGCTCTGAAGTAACTCTAACCAAAGAGGAGCCATCCACCACAGAATCTTCAAGCTCCTGCTTTGGAGGGTTTCAGAGAGATGAGTACATGGAGGTGACGACCAAACCTGCAACAAAAGTGTCTTTGCCCAGCCAGTTTGATGAGACCAAACCATCATCCCCAGTCATGTCTACCACTGACAAACAGACTGAGGATCAAAGTGGTTCTGTAAAGCCTGAAACGGACACAAAGTCAAGCACTGATAGTTTCTACATGCTAGAAACTAAGATTACAACATCTACCGTAGCACCATCTTTACAAGGTACCGAACCAGTGAAGGTGTCAGAGACTTCATCCAAATCAGAGGCTTGCTTCGATGTCTCTCCCCTTCAAAGGGCTGAGTCCACTGACAGGGTGTCCCAAAGGTCAGCGGAAGATGAGGAGCCTGATACACTTGAAATGGAGGACAGCACACTACCATGCCGTATTGAATGTCAAAAAATCAAAGTGGCTGAGCAAAAAGAGACTTTTTCATCAACAACTGAGTCATATGTGGTGGAAAGTACCCTAACCTCCACAGAGACGAAGACGGTCACCGTCACCTCTTCTACTGTTGTGTCTAAACCTGATGTGGTGCTGCAAACAACTCAACAGACAGCCTCAGCTACTCTACCGAGTGATAGTGGAGCTAGCAAAACCACATGTGCCACAACAGACGTGTTCAAAACAGAGGAAGATATAGAGAAAAAGGAGAAAACACAGGATATGATGGAGGAAAAGACAAAGGAAGTTATTGCACCTTTGAAGGAAGATGCAAAGGTGTCAGAAAAAGAAACAAAAGATGAAAAGACAGGGACCGCTAAAGACAGTGAAGTCAAGCAGAAAACAGAGGATAAGAAGTTGGAAGAAAAGACATGTAAAGATGTTACAGAGGAGAAGAAGGTAACAGCTGATCCAAAGATGTGTGAAAAAGCAGAAGATTCTAAGAAAGGAGAAGCAGAAAGAGCAGAGGAGAAGAGCTTGTTGGAGAAGCCATCAGAGAGGTTAGAGGTCAGGAGAAAGAGCAGTATATCTGATTGGGAGCTACTACAGAGACCTGATGACTGCCCAAGTGCCCCTCCTCCAGGCTACGGTGATGATGATGAGGAAGAAGAGGATGAGGAAGCAATGGAAGCAATGGAATGGATGGCCACTGTCCACAGTAGCTCTACGTCCTCCTCAAAAGATACCTATCAAACAGAAACATCAAGCAAAGGAGCCACGAAGGCTGATCGACCATCTGACTTGAACACAGGAGCCACCTCCTCCTCTTCCTCCCACACTGGCTACTCCTCCTGCGAATATAAACATCGCAAAGGAGAACTTTCTCCCTCATTCATCAACCCAAGCCCTCATCAGCTCTCCAGTGATGAGGGTGAGGAAGAAGGGCACAGTGACCACTCTCAGGAAGGAGATGAGGATGATCAGGAGCAACACTCTGTCAAAAGGAGGTCACACAAGCAGAGGCGCCACCACCCTCCAAGTTATCATGGAGACGCTGGACAGGGGGCACACCAGCTGCCTGGTGCCATGTCATCTGGCTTGGCTGTGACGTTAGCTGGAGAGGAAACACCGCCGACATCAGTGAGTGAATCGTTGCCTTCACAGTCTGACTCTGACGTCCCTCCAGAAACTGAGGAGTGTCCGTCAATAACAGCTGAAGGAAATCTGGACTCAGACGAAGACGCTGAACATCTGCCAGTGGACAAATCATCTGCATCTGGAGCTGGGGGAGGACACCATCCTTCATCACCAAGATCAGCTCAGAAGACTCATGATCCCCTCCCGACCCCGATGAAGGACCCTCATCCCCACCCTCCCCACCCAGATGTGTGCATGGTAGATCCAGAGGCTCTTCTCAATGACATCACCAGCACAGAGAAACTTCTTAAAAAGGAGCATAAGACCACTAAGGGCCTAAGGAAGGGCAAACCCAAGTCAGCCTCTCCCGCTCGTAAGGGGGAAGTCAGGAAGAGGTCCTCTACGCCAGTGAAGCAGACTTCAAAGGACTCTGCCTCACCTCGATCAGCCTCCCTCAGGAGGAAGGACACAGACAGAAGCTCCAGGCTAATCAAGATGTCTGAGACCCATGGCTCCAAAAGCGAGATCCTCAACCCTGGAAAAGGCTTGGTCAATGGTGTCAAGAGCAGTTCAGGTGGGTTAAGATATTGTCATTGTGCAACGTGTTGTCCGTTGTTTTGCTCTGTAGACACATTTTTGATAAACGACAGCAGTAAATTGAGGAAAAACTTGCTTAAGATTTTAGTAATTGTAGGTTCTGTTATTACCCTAATGTGGTTTTTAAATCTTTGTTCACTTCCAGCTAACAACTCCCAGAAAACAAGCTCGGCTGTCCCCCCTGGACCTCCCGTCTACGTCGACCTGGCCTATGTGCCCAACCACTGCAGTGCCAAGAATGTGGACCAGGAATTCTTCAAGAGAGTGAGAGCTGCTTACTACGTGGTGAGCGGGAACGACCCGGGCAGTGGTGAACCCAGCCGCGGAGTCCTGGACGCCCTGCTAGAGGGCAAAGCTCAGTGGGGCTCCAATTTACAGGTATTTCTCACAATTTCTGCAATAAAAAAGTCATGCACATGATAACTGCCAGTCTTTACGCCTTGTTTAAACAAAAATGATATAATGTTTTAATAATTGAGCTTAATGGTGCCGTTTGTACCTAACAATGTCCCGTTTCCCGTCTTTATGCTAAACTAAGCTAACCAACTTCACATTTAACATGTTAATAGCTTATGTGAGTGATGTCAATCTTTTCAGTGTCTATTCTTGTATTTGTTTTATATATATTTTCTTCAGTTATGGCTGCTCTCTTTTCTCCTTCACCTCCTCCTTTTTATCTGCCCCCTCATTTTGTTTCTTCGTGTCCTCGTCAGGTGACTCTGATCCCAACCCACGACACGGAGGTGACCCGGGACTGGTATCAGCAGACCCACGAGAGGCAGCAGGACCTGAACATCATGGTTCTGGCCTCCAGCAGCACCGTAGTCATGCAGGACGAGTCCTTCCCTGCCTGCAAGATCGAGTTCTGAGCTTCACGAGCTCCGCTGTGCTTTCCCCCTCCCATCCTCTCCCTCCCTGTCATCTGTTCTCACTGGAGGTAGAGCGAGAGCTTATAGCTTCTGCTTCTTCAAAGCTTCTCGCTCTCTCATGGTACCAATCTCAAACGCATTTGCTGCAGCCCTCAGTACGCTAGATTCTGTTAGCTGAAATCAAAGTCAAACTCTGGGTTTATGCTCTGTGACAGTGGGGCTATCACACAACTAATAACGTACTTTTATGTTTTTTTCTGTGAGTTAACTGTCTGCCCCAACACACCTCTTAAACTAGCACTAACAATTGTGATTAAAAATTCAAAATAATCACCTCATATTACCAGACAAATGGACATAATTATCCCTCAAATGCATAATGCCACAGTCAAACTATAGATTAGTAAGGTATAGTTCTTAAACTGTTGGCTCAAATCAGTTAACTTGTGAAAGGTAATACACTAAAGTGGCAAATTTCTTATCTGAAAGGCCAAAACAAGTGCTAAAACACTGTTAAGAACAAAAATTCTTATTGGTTAACTTCTCTAAACTGTCTCCTAAATGAATCAGTAATCAATAATTTGTCTAGATTGTATGCACAGTGTTTTAAAAAAGGGTAGAATATTTTCAGTTTCCTAATATGAAGCTTTCCTTTCCACCTGTGCACACAACAACAACTCATCCTTTGTAATTCTGCTCACGCTACAGTAGTTTCTGGATTAACTCAATAACAACATAAATTGATGTTATGTAAAGACAAAAAACAAAAAAATTAAACGTTCCTTCTCGTCATTTGTGGTGAAGTTTTAGGAGGTGCCTGAAGTTGACACTGTTTCAGCTTTCACAGCTTTGCTGGTGCATGATGCTTGCGTTTTAGCTCGGACTCTTTCAGAACTGCATAGGGTTAATCCTTTCTTTAGCCAGCATTCAAGTGTGGAATGCAGTATAGTGTAGATAGCTTACTACACTGTTTGGCTGTCTACGCTCAAGTGAATTCAATAGGCGCCAGACAAAGGAACGACGTTTGTACACTAATCATATCTCTGCTGGATGTAATGGTTCCTCTTTAAGTCTTATCATGGTCTTTGTTGGTTGTATGTACTCCAGTATACATATTAGGGTAAATGTTTCTATATCAATACAGAGGTTATGTTAAATAAATGATATATTTTGTGATGATGCAGCAAATTACGATCTGAGGTGAATGCAGCGTTTTTGATTGTGCATTTAAGAAGGTTTAATTAACATTTATGTCATTTCCTCCTGTTCAGTTACATTTTACCGTCTCTCACGAAGCGATGGACAAAACAAGCAGTGACCTGTGACAAATGTAGCAACGGAAGCTCGTCCGCAAGTCCCTTCAGAGGGAAAGTTACACCAGTGGGAACTGCAATGTTTATATTTATTATTGGGGCGATTTTCAGGGAAAAAAATGGCGTGAAGTGTGTTACAGGAGGCTTCTTTCACGTGCCTTTAGCTTGTGGTTTTGGAGAGAGAAGGATATTTTAAGGACATGTCAGCCATTTTGACGCAGAGGCAGAAACCAGGGTAAATCAAAGAAACCAAGTACATGACTTTGAAATAGAGGACCAATCAGTTCATACAGTACACGCACAAACCTTATCCAAACCCAGGATAATACACTATAATGAAATAACTAAGCATTAATTCCACAAATGAATTAATTCTGAAATGCCACTTTTAGCCAAACCAATATGAATGTCTTAGAGCAGGTATTGCACCAAATAGGAATGTACTTTTTTGAAGTGGGAGAGGAGAGTTTAGAGGTTGGATTTTTGATTGTAGTTGAAGCACAGAGAGTTGGCGTAGAAGAAGGAAATAACTTTAAATTGTAATGTAAAATAATTAACTAATATTAATCCCAGAGAAATCTTTATAGAACGAGCATGAATGTGATGGTTATGATTGTACTGGACGCAGTTATAAAAGTAGGAATGTCTCTGAAGTAGTTTTGTGTGTGTGAGAGTATAATACACACCGAGTAGCTGTTTTTATAACACAGAATAGTTTCTGACGGTGACGTGGCAAGTGAGTTTTCAGTGGGTTCAGTATGAAAGGTCTTTCCGCTTGTTCACAGCCAGATTCGAGAGAAGCTCACATCAAATTTACATGTGGCCGAGTTTTATTTCTTCATTTGATTTCTTTTTAGAAGACATTCTGGTTTCATTTTCTCCAATTTTCAGCTGAGAAGCAAGTGCAATTCTCATTATTTTCTGTTTACATTTAAATTTTCTAGAGATGGCTCATCACGTGCTTGTTAATTTTGTTGTTGTGAGGACTGATTTGAAGCTATAGTGGACAGGCCAGGCTGGGCGAAGCATGGGGAAACTTGGACTTCCAATAAAGACTTTGCTTGAATTATTGATGACAGATTGATTGTCAAGATGTTGCTAACTAAAAGCAGGGAGGATCATCTGCTTGCACAGTTTAACCCTCATTATTTCCCACAAGATGATTCAAAATATGGAAAAACTTCACAGAAGGCAAGAGCATTTATCAACTTGTGCTAGCCTGGGACCAGTGCCATTTTCTTTCCCCGTAAACTCTCATAATAACTCATCTTCCAAGGCCTCCGCACTCTCTGCTCTGCCTGGCCTCCCTTTAGTTTCTCAGCATTATACTTGTCCTTTACGCATTTCTTATCCCACTGCAGAGAATCTGAGTTTGATGCAGGTTGTGTATTAAACAGCTGGGTACGCACAAGTACAAACACTTCAGTGTGGAGGGAGCTGATTAACTGAAGGCCACATTAATATATGCACACTGAGGGACAGTGAAGACTCAAAATGACTCCCTTGAAAACATTTCCCGACTTAGTGTTTGCAAACCGATCGATCAAGCAAAAAGTCCTTTTCAGCCCGTCTTCGATGCTGTGTGTGTCCAAAAAAGCCAGGAAGAAGCTTTTCACTGTATGGATCAGATGTTGTGGATGGTCTGATATGTTGTTCTGTCTTTGAATAATGTTTTTAAGTTGGCAGATTCCAAATAGCCGGCCTTGAGATGTTCAAGGCATCAGTAGAACGCTGTGAATCACTCAATACTGAACTGTATGACTATACAGAAGCTGAATGCACTATACAGGAGATCTATTTTTCTGAATGTAGAGTTGGTACTACCATGTGAATGCTGCTGGAATCGAAAACAATAGAGAAAAAAATAAATAAAAACAAAAAAAAACCATTCACAACAACCTATACAGAAATAAATGTTATGGCACGGAGAGTAAGGGCAGGCACTGTTTTCTGTTTTGACAAATTGTCATTTCAATTATGGTTCTGCTCCAGAGGAGTGTCAGAAAGAAACTGAGATCCAATAACAAACATTAACAGTAACAGACAAATAGTAACTGCAGCTGCAACTTTTTCATTTTCCTGAATATGACTTGAAACACATGCAGACTCAAAAGACAACCATCAATAAAATTAAACAAAGGCTACATGTACATTTATGTACTGTACACAGATTTGTACATATCGCTCTGGAAAGAATAAAAACTCTGAAAGATATAACAAACTATCCTTCTTGTAATAACTGTTCATTTTAGCTGATTTTAGTGACAGTGTGATCAAAACTGCTACAGTAACTACTCCTCGAACCAAGAAAACTACACAAATGCTGACAAGATACAGAATGAAAAAAACGTGCATCTTTCAGTTCAATTTCATCACCATACCTGCATTAAAATGAAGATATCATTTGATCACAACATGGTGTCATCCGTCCATCTAATCTCTCTGCATGTGATTTATTTAGTTATAATCCTGAATGTAATTGTTTAACATGGAAATAATAATATAATAATAAAAAAAATACAATGCTATTTTAAAGAGGTATATTTGAAAAAAGCTAATTGTCTTAACTGGTACTGAAATGACCTACAGTAATATAATACTGGGCTGTGCTTTTAATGTTTGCCCTATTAACATGTTGTTAAGAAGACGCTGTATTAGTAGTTCTGTTTGATTCTCTCTCTCTCTTTCTCTCTCTCTTTTTTTGCATTGTATTAATCTTAGTTATGTTTTTCTTCCTCAGTGCAATATTCAATATCTCTCTGTCTCTTTAAATCTAACTGGTAAAACTAGAACTACTGCAGATTCATTGTAAAAGGGAAACAGCCTGGTGATCATCAATTAAAGTACATTGAAATCTAAACATGTGTCATGAGTGTTTTGTTTGTCTCCTTTGTCTCTTTACACTTCATTCTACATTTTTTAAGTGGATTTAGGGAGTAACTAAATACATCTGCTCAAATTATTAAAACTTATTACAGTATTCACTTTAAATAATGCTCTGTGATGCGCCCAGTCGCCCAGATATAATATTAGCTGTTAATGTTTCTGCAAACCACGGATGCGTCCAAGGTCGACATCTGTACCAAACGTGGCATATCATGTTCACATTATATGCCCATTAGCCACCCTTCACATCAGGACATGCAGAGGGTGGTGGTGGTATTACAAACCAACATGGCTGCCAATGGATATTTTAATGGACACTACCAGCTGTTTGTGGCGACAAAACTGGCAAATTTAACAGGAATTCGAACCATGTCCATCCATGATCGTGGCAAACAAAACAGGAATTGAAGTCACAGCATGATGTTTTCCTAACCCTAACCAAGTGGGTTTTGTGCAGAAACCTAACCATAGCATAACAGCGTTGTGGCAAGAGAGAAATAGAAAATTAAACCAAAACAAATGTTCAGTTTTAACTTATCTGTGGTTTTGCAGAAATGTACTACTTGACCCACCGTGACGTCACCCACTGATTTGTGAACTACCCTTTTGCAGTCTCGTGTTTAGCATCACAGCTGTCACCATCTTAGTTTTTTGGGGCCAGAAGTGACCATATTTGGACGAGATAGTGGCGCTGCAGGGGTTACATATTTCTATGCCTGTATCCTTTAACAACCAGATTCCTGCTCGTATCGGGCTAATAAGCCCATTCAGTGGTTATGTCTGTTGCTAAGTACAAAAATACTTCTATTTCATTAAAAAGTTTTAACACAGGCTGTTAAAGCAGAGGGAGAATCAAAGACCTACTTCTTGAACAATTGTGAAAATAATACCAAGCTTTACAGGTCAGACAGGGATTTTTTTAAAAAAAATTTTAAATCAGATCTGGCACTTCTAAAAAAAGTACCTGGTTTGCCAGCCCCATAGCATGCCCTTCTTTATAGTGTAGTTTTCCTCTAAATGGGATGATATTCAACTTAATGAAAATCATGCTGTATTGAAGAAGGCTTAAAACTAGCGATTCAGACCATAAACTCATTACAAACGGTTTACCAGGTAATAAATCAAGTGAGACGTAGGGTCATTTTCTCATAAGCATACATACAATCTGACTTCTTTTTGCAACCACTTAAGTCACCCCCTGGTGGCCATTAGGAAGAATGCAGGTTTAATGCACTTCCATATTGGCTTCATGTTTTAAGGGGGGCATTTTCTATATGCTAACGTGTCTCTTGGCTTACCTCGACTGCATCTTACTTTCTCCATGTGATGACGTGAGAGAAATGAGACGAAGAGACACTTCATTTCTTGTTCGAAGCTCATCCTGAAGCCTCCTCTCTCTCCTTGGTCCCTGCTCGTCTACTCAACCTGCAATAAGGGATTGGAAGTTCACCAATGATGGTGTCATGGGAACAATGTCAGGGGCATAATGAAAATAATACTTTGAGCTAAATGCTAACATGCTCAAAATGACAATGTTAACATGAGTTTCACATGTTCACCATGTTCAGTGAATGTCCATCTGTGGTGTTTCAGTCACAAACCTGCTTTTGATTCTGCTCATAAAATCCAAATAAGCAACATGCTGCCTGCTATTACTGTGTTTTATTGTACTTTGACAAATAATTGCTATTGGAGGCAAATTTCAGCTATTTATCTCTGAACCAAGTGTACATCAGGATGAAAAAAGAGGAACTGGACCATTTTTTAGTTTATTGCTTTATTTGGACATTCTCATTGACTGTGATTAGTTACAGCTAATGGACAAATAGCTATTTGCCTCTGTACCAGCAGTGACTGTGTCTCAACAATGATTTAGTTTCTACTCTGCACTACTGTTCAGGAAATCTGCTCTGGCTACAATCTGACAAGACGATGCCGGGATCAGGGATTAGTGACAAAAAAGCCTTGAAATTTGGTTAAAAATGAAGGGACTTACGGTTTAGTGAAGAATATTTTTTTGTAGCTGGGTCCCATCGGCCTTTCACAACACATTCATCTAGTGTCTGATGACATTTGTACAACCCTGACAAACTAGAGCTGCAGGAACCCCACAGATTACTTTCCTGTGGGAGACTTTTAAAGGCTCAATGTCGACAAGGTACCAGAGGAAAGGAAAATCCAACAAGAAAAGACCCAAATGAATTTAGCAACTTGAAGCAACTAAATTTGACATTATTTAGAATTTTAGCAACAAGTGACATTGTATCTAGTCTGTTTGTTGGTCCACCATTTTGGTCCAGACTAAAACTTTTGAATGAGTTGTCACGAAAAAGGTGCAAACATTCATACATTTTATTTACTCTGATGATTCTTAAACATTTAGCCTAGTGCCATGTTAACATTTAACAATGTCCAATACTTTGGTTTAGGAGCAACTGCATGAAAAACTAAAGACTTCTGGATCAGCTTCAGCATCGTGCTTAGTGCTACACTAAGCATACTAAACTATGGTAAGATGGTGAACATGCTAAACATACAGTACGTGCTAAACATCAGCATGTTAGCATGATCATTGTAAGAATGTTAGCGTGCTGATGTTAACATTTAGCTTGAAGCAAAGCTCAAGACCTACTCTTGTTTTATAATAAATGGTGAGCAAAAGTTGCTAAATCTTTTGTAAAATTCATTAAACTAAAAATCACAGGTCTTACCTGAGCAGGCTATTTCATATGCAGTGTCTCCCAAATTGTGTTGCTGACAATCTGCCCTCTGAAACGGAAAACTGTGAAAACTAATGAAGTGGAGAAGAAACAATGCACTATTTCTTTCTAACACATTTAAATTCTGAGCAGGCCAGACATCGGGAATGTAAAAGTCCGGCCCCTTGACACTTTGTTTTATTTGAAATCTGGCCCTTCCAGAAAAGTAGCTGAATGGGCCTGTTCTACAGGAATAAACTCCTGGAGTCACACTGAATTTTGCTCTGATCTCCAGCTGTTATATTTTTTAATTTTTGGGCTAAACATTTTATTAATCTTCACTCCTGTTTATTAACCTGACTGCAGCAGAAATCCATAATTTTTGGGACATTGTAATGCAGAAATAATAATAATAATAATAATAACCTTACATATTATATCCCTGAAAACATACAGTAGTACAGCTGTTGAGATGAGATCTCGAACCACCAGTTTGGTAAATAAAATCAAAACTTTCTGGATGTATTTTTAAAAGCGTTGTCCTCTTGTAACAACCTGAACTTGCTTTAAACCTGTAAATTAAATATGAGGTGAGGAAATGTTCTTTTGGCCTCAGTGCTGGAGATAACATGCCTGGTCAGTGAATTGATCGGCTTTGATTTTTCAGGTGGAAAGATGAAAGAAGTTCTGCTCCAGCAGCACAGCCCGACTCTCAGTCTCCACTTGTCAAAATAACTTAGCAGGACTTCCATTTGACATTTACAGATCTTTGACTACAGCAGCAAAGGGAAAAAGAACGACTCAGTAATCTTAAAACAAAACCAAAAAAACCACTACATTCTCCCTGAGGGGTGGGGGAGACGGATCAATTTACGCTCTAAAATCAACCTTGATAGATCCACACCCACACCTGCTGCTGCTACACGGTCTGCATTAATTTCAGCCGGTGATGAATGGTTCTTAATTTATCTTTGTCTCTCATTTAATTCCTCTCCTGCGGTAAGTGTGTCAGCCTCCAGCCTCACGCTGTTTTTCTTTCAGCACTCACAGGGAGAAAAAAGGAGTGAAACAGAAAAAGAAAGAGGAACAAATTTGGCCTGTTGTTCTCTCACGCTGGCACTGCCTCTAAACTCGGATACAATACTATTAAATGCAGTTTGGGTCTCTGGTGGGATGGCCGAGCCCACATGTCGCTGCTCGACTGCCACATCGACAAGCAAAACAACCCCCCTCTCTCCTCGCCAGACCTCCCCCAGTTACCATGACGATGCATTTTGGCTTTGGAAGAGGGTTTATCTATGACGGGGGAGTTGAGGACGTGGCACTCAAGGTATAACCGGTCACCTTCCTGCCTTCCTGTTGGGTTTAGATGGAGAGCCGATGAGGGTAATTCTCTCATCAGAATGACTAATAGTTACTCTCGTCTCTTCTCTTTCCCTCCCACTCCTGTCTTTGCATTTTTAGCTGAGTACAAGCGTAGTCCTTGAATAGAAGGAAGGATGTTACAGTTGGGGCTTGGGACACGGTGACCTACAGTAACAGAGATGTGACAGAAGAAATTAAACAAGAGCTAAAAAGACTGGAGCTGAGGATAAAATTCTTGGATTAGGTTGGAAAAGATTTGTAAACCTCAGTCTGTAGTTTTTTGTATTTCATTTTTTTAACCTTTATCTCTCACAGGACTGCCGGGAAGGTAAACAGAAATAAATAAATCTAGTATATTTCCAATTAAGGAGTATGAGGCCAGTGCTCCTTTTCATCTTATTCGACCCGGCTCATTCATACGGTAAGCGAGGGCTTTCAGGATCACACAAATAGGTTCCAAAATGGTTTTCAATTTACTTTCTTGTGTACCCACTTTCCCTCAGCCTGTTTAATCTACTTCTACCTGTGCCTTTATTGCACTCAGGTTCACAGAGGCTCCTCCATGGACAGGAAATTAAGCAACTCTGCCTTTAATGGCTTTGTTGTTGTACTTTTCTCTGCTGAACTCTTCTCCAAAATAGCAGCTTTAAATTCTACAGGACTGAAACCAAACTGTGGCAGTTTCTGGTGTTTAACACATTTGTAGCAGCATAAATATCTTGACCACTCACATGGAGAGGTGTTCAGTACATGTATATAAGAGTTTTTAAAATAAACTGACAACACTGAATTCATCATTGGTACTAAATGAATCAGAAGCTTTTAACGGTAGCGCTGCTCTCACTTTCATCAGTTCAGGTCACTTCCCGATATTTATGTGACTTTGTGCTGAGTATCTGTAATCTTGGAGGCAATCATCATACAAAACTAAAATAATAACAATATTTTTTTCTCCATGGACATGTGCCCACAGCTAGTAAAAACTAAACATCTTAGCCCACCAGTGAATCACTTTGTTGGTCAGTTTTTTGGCAAATCAATGTGAAGCTTTGATGCAAATTTCAGCCTCATTTGCATAGACTGTTCAAGCTTTTGAAAAACACCAGCGTCTTCACTACCAGCCAATTCCCTGAAAGAGTAATTCTGGTATTTTTAAACCTGGGACCAAGTTTTACATATTTAGATGTCTAAATGACTCAGCCGGTAGTTGTGGCTGCAATCTGATCTTTGAGGGCAAAAGTCAAAGTATGTCCACTAAGAGCGTTTGTTTTTGTCACGGACAGGCTCAGATTGTTATTTCAATTGTGTGACATTGTCTAAGGAGACAGACCTTTTCCTTAAAGACAAGGATCTTCAAAGCCACAAGGCTGCCAAGCGACTAAAGTTTGACTCGGTGGGGAGGTTTTTCATAGGAAGGTGGACCATCTCGAACAGTGTACGGACATTTCCAGATTTGTGACGACCAAAACTATTTCAAGCCAAACCACAATGTTTTCCTAACCCTAACCAAGTGTTTTTTTGTGCCTCAACTTAAGCAGACCATGAGCACAGCAATATGACTTCAGGAGGAACAGGCCCCTGCCCTCTCCAGTCTGCGTTGGTGGGACAAATGTGGAAATAGTGCAATCATACAAATACCTGGGTGTTGTGCCAGACAATAAACTGGAGTGGTCCACAAACACAAAGGCAGTCTACAAGAAGGGCCTGAGCCAGCTTTACTTCCTGAGGAGGCTCAGGCCCTTTAATGTCTGCAATCTGATGCTCCAGATGTTCTATCAGTCTGTTGTTATGAGCACCATCTTCTTTGCTGAGGTGTCCTGGGGTGCGGGCATCAAAGCGAAGGGCTCAGACTCTGTGCCCTGACAGACTTGCTGGCATTTTGCTCTAAACTTTGTGTTTGATTCCATCTCTTAAAACATTTCTGTAGCCTCTACATTAATGATATTCCTTTTCTTTGCGACTCGGCCACTAGAGCGAGAACATGTTAAATCTCACACAACTACCTGCAGCCACACACTGTAGTCTTGAGAGCTCTGTGAATGAAAGTAGCCATTGTTGAGTTTGTATGGAAGCAAGGTAGGCGGCTCTGTGTTTGTAACTCAAAATGTGTGTGTGTATGTGTATGAGAGCTGATGGAGACTGAATGAATGGACATTTGTGTGTTTAAGTGTGTGTGAATGTAGGAAATAAAGCCAGAGAGAGAGAAAGACAGACGGAGTGAATGACATCAGCTTTTGGCTTCCGGTGAGTCGGCGGTCTCTCGCTTTCTCTCCCTCTCCATTCACCCAGCATCGCTCAGAAGGAGTCAATTACATCTGGGGGCGTCGCCATGGCAACGCATGGCAGCAATAGGAGGAGGCATGAGTCATCACTATTCTTAAGAGCTGTTTGGAGAGGATTGTGAGAGGGAGAGGGAGGAGAGGGACGAGAAGAGTGAACGAGGAGAGAGAGGAAAATGGGTTGAGGGAAAAATGACAAAAGAGGGAGAGGAAAAGGAGGAGAGAAAAGAGGGTAAAGCAGGGTGAGGGGTGAGATTAAGGGGGAGAAGAGGAGACAAGGAAAGGAGAGGATACAAAGGACAAGAGTGAACAAGGGGGGAAGATAGGGAAGGAGATGAGAAGACAGGAAAAAAGGAGAAAAGAAACAAGAAGACAAAAAAGGAGAGGAGATGAAACAAGCAGAGGAAACAAGCAGAAGGTAAGATATGAAGGAGATAAAGAGAGGAGATAAGGAAAAGATAGGATAGGAGATAAGCTGAGAATATGAAACAAGGAGAGGAAATGAAACAGGGAGCAAAAACAAGGAGATAAGATAAGTATAAGATAGGAAAGGAGATAAGGAGAGGAGATGCAATAATGAGGAAACCAGGAGAATTGCTAAGGGAAATTGGGAAAGGAGACAAGGAGGAGAGATGAAACTGGGAGAGA
The DNA here is from genome assembly GCF_965226575.1 of Pagrus pagrus. Classification (NCBI taxonomy): domain Eukaryota; kingdom Metazoa; phylum Chordata; class Actinopteri; order Spariformes; family Sparidae; genus Pagrus; species Pagrus pagrus. The sequence continues at coordinate 18,970,656 of NC_140194.1, forward strand.
AAACAAGGGGAGGAGATAAGGATAAGATAGGAAAAGATATAAGCTAAGGATATGAAACAAGGAGAGGATGTGAAACAGGGAAAGGGAGAAAAGGAGAGGAAAGGAGACACTGAGCAGAGATAAAAATAGGTAAGGAGAGGAGATGTGACAGGGAGAGGACACAAGGAGAGGAGAGGAAACAAGGACAAGATAGTTAGTATGACAAGGAAAGGAAATGAAACACAGGGACAAAACAAGGAGGGGAGTTTAGGGTAAGATAGGAAAGGTGCCATGGAGAGGAGATGAAACAAAGACATGATAAGGACAATATAGGAGAGGTGAGGTGAAGCGAGGAGAGGAGAGGAGAGGAGAGGAGAGGAGAGGAGAGGAAACAAGAAGAAGATAGGAAAGGAGACAAGAAGAGGAGATGAAACAAGCAGCGGAGACAAGGATGAAGATAGGAAAGGACATAAGGAGAGGAGACATGGACAAGATAAAAGGAGTTGGGAGGAAATAAAGGGAGGAAGGGAGAGCAAAGACAACAAGAAGAGGACAGGAGGACATTAGAAGGGGGAAGATGTAAAAGATGCAAATGTGAGGCAGCAGGAAAAAAAAGAATAGGATGAAGAGAAAATGGGGGTTGGAAAGAAAGCAGAGGCTGGTGGAGACAAGAGAAAGGTTAAGAGGAAGAAAATAGGTTGAGGTAGGAAAGGAGAGGACGAAACAAGGAGAAAAGAGGAGAAGACATAAGGATAGGAGAGGAACAAAAAAGAGAGAAAGAGGGGATTAATAAAGGAAGAAGAAGTGACGGGAGAGAAAAGAAGGTCGTTAAACACGAAGGAGGAAAAGAGGAAGAAATGGAGAGAACAAGTGAAATGAGACGTGGAGGGAGAAGTGTGTGTTGGCAGAGCGGTGACAAGGAGCTTTGTTTATGGAGCAATAACAGGCTTATGTGTCTGGACTGTGGACCATTAATAATGACACACACACACACACACACACACACACACACACACACACACACACACACACACACACACACACACACACACACACACACACACACACACACACACACACACACACACACACACACACACACACACACACACACACACACACCTTATACAGACCTGTTGCAGGTGTGAACACGTGACTTGTTACGCTTAATAACATACTGAACAATGTTTTCACTGTTTAATTGATTTTCTTTTAATACCATCCTCCCCCTCCTCCTCCTCCTCCTCCTCCTCCTCCCCCTCCTCCTCCTCTTCTTTTTAACATTACAGCCCAACAGACATTTTTTACACATTTTAAAACCTGGACTTTGTTCTCCAGCAGCCAAACTCATCCCAGAAACACACCTTCCTCTTTGGCTGACATTAAATAGCACATTAAATAATCACATAAATACAAAACTAAAATTACCTACATCAACCCACCTTTAGGTAAAAAAATAATTAATCCTATTCAAATCTAAAACTAAAACTCTTCTCATTATGACTGACAAGTACACATATATATTTATGTTTGTTCTACAGCAGGTGTCTTCAGGTTCTGGGGTCAGTCCATTCTCAATGTAACCAGTTTATAATGAGCTGGGAGCCATTTTATTTCTCTGGCGACTGGATCGCCTGAATGTAATAATCACAGTGCTCTACTGTTATAAAACCGCATGTCAGTGTTTTATGATCCGTTTTATGAAATATGAGATTCAACTCTACAAGTTTTGGTGAAAGTAATAAAAGTATTTCTTTGGAGTTTAAAGTAGTAAATTCACCACCAGATGCATTCCTTTCAAAATAATTGAAAGTGAACTGACCCCCTTTTCAGTCACATGTTGTTAAAAAACAATTTCCATCTGCAGATTTATGATCCATCTGCCCGACTCATTATCACTCATTTAATCATTAGAAACAGTTATTTGATTCATGTAACATTAAAATACACGTGTAATTTGGTGTGACAGCAGGAAGTAATGTAAAAGTACATATATACTCTTTACTAAGTCAAGTGGTTCTTCCCTTTAATTCTAAAATAAAACTACCACCACAGACTCTCAAAATCAAATTTCATTTGTAAAATGAAAAAGCAGTAAAAATACAGCAGGTTATCCACAGTGTCTACAATATTTCTCTCATAAATCACTTAAAGGCACATTTACAGACACATTTTGTTTCAATTTAACAGCAGATTTTCGTTGAAAAGGCTGACACTGTTTGATCGAGCTGGCTCGGGTTGTATATTATAAAAATACCTGTATTTCAAAATAGAGACTCAAGACTCAATTATTTGGGATCTATGAAGTGAACTAAAATCCTGTGAATAACAAGTACCAAAACATGAATGTAGCAGATACAAACGTGAGCCAAATGTATAACTTTACAAATAAGTGATCCTCTAGATTCTGCAGGAATATCTGTTTTAAGTTTAATCTCTTTTATTGGGCTGCGCCTGCCCATTTGATAAAAGTTGATTTAAATTCAAAATGGCCTCAGAATTAGGTTCATTATCCCACAAATTGTTGTTTTTACACTTCAGTTTTTATACTTAAACAAAATATAACAAATTAATTAGAGCTGATTATTTATTACTGTTGGACAGAAACAGGCTAGATGTTTACCCTGTCTCAAATCGTTATGCTAAGCTAAAAGGCTGCCAGCTGTAGCTTCATATTTAATGAACAGATATGAGAGTGTTCATCACCTCATCTTAACTGTTAGCAGGAAAGTGTCACACTATTCCTTTAAGCTCCAACTTTGAGCCTAAAACCTGAAAGACACCACAACCTGTGGTTATAGTGGTCAACCTTAAGGGTGCTTACACACCTGAAAGTCTGAACCAAGGTCCGAACCAAGTTTCATGTGTTTGTTGCATTGTATACATTTGAGCCGGTCAGTTTTGGTTTCAGACTGCAATTATTCCAGTGAACGTAAAAACTTTACACAACATACCGACGTCCTGTCATCATTACCTACGTGGGCTACACCTCCTTAGACTTGACATTGACTGCTTTGTTGACGGGCGTGTGTCTGACGTTAGCCTGTCATAATTCCCTATAATTGGTCCGAAAGTCCAAAAACTTTCAAAATAATGCTTTGACACTGGAATGGAACTGAACCATAGTTCAGTTTGATCTGGACTGAGACCGCCTCTTTCAGTCGGACCAAGGCTCGGCTGTTTGGTGCACACCGTGGTCCAGGGGAGGTTTCACACCTGAAGTACGGACCGAACGAGGTGTGAAAGCACCCCGACACTCAGTTCCACTTGTAATTCAAAAACAACAACACGTTTCGTTTCGGGCTGTGATTAACCAGCCACAGTGCTGTTGAAAAATAAGCAAATCAATGACGGTTGACACGATGACTCACAGTCTGTAATGCGTTTCAGTTGTACATGTTTATGGTCACAATTGCAGCAGCTGGTGTGTGATATATTTTGAAAAACAGCATTTGGGCAAGAAAAAACAAAAACAAAAAAATCAAACCAGCAGGCACTGCTGTTGTTTTAGTGTAGGCAGCATCCAATTAAACTAAAGGCACAACTGGTCTGAATGTTGGCTTGATGCACTGTTACTCAGCGGGTTTATGAATGTGTTGACAAACTGAAGAGGAGGATCACGCTCGAGAGATTTTCATGTCCAGTGTTTTTTCTCTTCACAGAGCAGAGGAGTTGTGGAGGTGTAGTCAGGGTGAAGCAGAAGAGTCCAGTTTGAGGAGTCTTATTGACAGTCTCTCCAGAGTCTCTTCCAGTGTTTTTTGTTTTTTTTGAATGTGAGCAGAAGGACAGATGAGAAGATGAAACAGAGAGAGGGACAAGCAGACGTCTTCAGATGGTGCCCTTAGAGACCCAGAAGTCCTTGTGTTTTCAGACACTACTTCAGTGAGTCTACTCACTGAAGCTGAAGTTCAGGCCAGAGCTCTCTGTGATTGGGGAGGAGGGGCCGGCGCTGGATACAGCACTGGAGGGGATACTGCCGTCTTTAAAGAAAACACAGAAAAAACAGTTAATTATCTTGAGAGTCAAAGAACAGATCATTTCTCTGGTACAAATCCCACTTTTTGCTGATCCCTGATAGACGTATTAATCTCATAACTTGCACCCTGAAAACTCACTCCACTCCAAATGATTTATTGAGATGAGTTACTGTTTGTGCGTCATGTGGAGGACAGAAAGTGAACAAAGTGGGGGGAGTGATGTACAAAAACAAGGAAGCAACAGCGTCATACCCTCGCTATGCCATCTTCTGTTGCCATGGAGAACTTCATGAAAACAGTTTTATTGGGGGGTTTCATAAATCAAGTCACATCAAGTATATCAAGTATTATTACCTGCCAACATTAGGTTGAGAAAAGGGGATATTTTCTTCAGTATCTGCGAATCTAACTTTAGTTTATTCAAAGTGCGTATCACCCAGAGAGTCTCTGTACACTTTACAAGTGCAAGAACAGCAAAATACAATATAACAGGTGAGAAAATATGCACACATTTGAAAGCACTCACGCACACAAATACACGGGTGATCATGTTAACGTGCCTGAGGTGAGGACCATGTATCCATATCAGGATTGTCAATGAGTGTACCAATAGTGGTACGTTATTCCAGAGAAGTAACCGGCATTGAGGGGATGTAAAGAACGTGATTGGATATTAGGAGAAGTTAAGGCTGAAGATATATATGAGGGAGAAAAGTCCATTAAAGGCTTTATGGGTTAGAAGGAGGGGTTTAACATCAGCTCTTGCGTGAACCGGTAACCAATGTACAGATATAAGTGGCAAATAACCTTACACCCCAGGTTAATGGTATAAAAACAAGGATGTGAAAGTACAATGTACAGTAGACCTCCATAAAAAAGAAGAGAAGGGATGAAATTATGCAGGACTACAGTTTGTAGACTAGAGGCAAGAGGACAAACCAGTGAGACAGGAGGTAAATGTCCATAGAGGGGAAAGTCACACCACTTTGAGTGAATTTGAAAGTGTATTTCTTCTTCTTGGGAGCAGTTTCATGCATTTTCAGCTGCCATCTGAGTGAAGCGCAGGGACGAGTGACTCATCTCTGCCTCTGGGTTTGGTTGCCAGGTACCACAACACAGGTCCCACAGAAAACAGAGACACTCCCGATTGTTTTGTCTCACAATGAAATCTGGAGATCAACGGTTCAATATGAATAATTTTAATTTAAAATATTAATAAATAAATTAACAGAACTTATCAATAGAATGTGAAGTTGGACATTATGTAAGACAAGTCTATGAAGTTATCACGGGGAAAAAGGAAATGCCCCTTTGCTAGTGGTGTAATCGCAACAACCCTCCGATGCTCCGAGCTTCTAGTTCAGGCAGACTCCAGTCAGCTAATACGACTGCTGGCTGCACTGCTAACTGAGCTAACTAGCTCATGGCAGCTACAATTATAATCAGTTAGCAGTTACTATGGTGTTATGCTGCACAGTATTTGTTTAGAGATGAATCCGACATGGAGCCAGTTCTTACATATCGCCCCAGTAACGGGAGGAATTACCAATCAGGAGCACAGCAGGCGAGAGAGTTAAAAATAGGGAGACACTTGTAGTCTAGACTCTGACCGGAAAATACTGTAAGACTAAGATAACTTGCAGCACATTCATTAGTCAATACATTATTTCATATTTAAGGCTTTTTTAGATCCAGTCATTGTCGTTTGGACACATAAAAACATCTTGATGACTGAGTGACATAGTCGTGCCCTTGCACACAGCTCTCCTGTAACTACAGCCAATAGGAAGACGAACCAGCGTCTGACCACCAGCAGACCAAGTGTCGTATTCATCCTGACGTCACCTCCAGCATCTGTGCCTGAACACCGTGTGATAAATGAGGATAAATGAGTTATCGGCTGTTACAGCAGCCCAGATCCGGAGCAGGTTCTACCAGAATAGAGAGAGACAGATCGACAGAGAGATTAAAAAGCCGCCCAAAGCGTGCACAGTGTATATGAAATACACAAGAGGTGGACGAAATAGGGAAAACATGAGAGATGGACAGATAGGAGAGTGGATGCTTTATCAATCAACAACAGTGGCAGGAGGATAAATGAATGACCTCACAGGGGATAAAAATGTTGAAAAACAGATTGAAGAAAAAAGAGAAGAAGAAAAAGGTGGAACGAATAAAAACGAGGAGCTGTTGAAGGCTGTGATGTTCTCTAGGAGCCCTATTTTTGAAGTTTTATAAGTGATGCTGCTCCCACAAGGTCGGCTGCCAGCCATTTACATTCTGCTGTTATTTAGCTCGGCTGACAGTTTCAGGGCTGTTAAAGAGTTTTCTTTTTTTATGAGTTCACTAAAATTACAGCTCATTTTGCAGACATCTAGGCTGTTCGTTGATAGCCCTCACTTCCTTATAATTTCATGTGCACATTTTAGTCTTTTTATATTGATCTCTTACCCAGAGGAGCTTAAGGTCGGTGTTCAGAGAAGTAGTGAAACAATTAACGGATCATCAATAAGTTGACTGAAAGAAAATTCATCTCCAAACTTTTTCGTAACAATTAATCAAGGAAAGGATCACAGTTCTTTCTTGACCTTTTAAATATCAGATGACAAAACAATCTCAACTCATTTAATCATTTAAACGCACAACAAGGAGCTTTTAATTGGTTGTGAAACAGTCTTAATCTTCTCTTCGTTGAGGTTATATAGACACATCTGTATTCAATTGTGTGTAAAGATTGTCCGTATTTCAGTGTTAATTGTTATAGTTATTCTTAATGCAAGTCACCGGGTCAAATAGGACATAACATGAACTATATTTTCATGGTGGAGTGCTGAGGATGAATCGAGGGATCTTGCAGCCCAAGGAGAGAAGCTGCGATGTAGTCTGGTGGTACAGTAAAGGGCCATCCACATCGAGAACTAACACTGATGAACGACAAAGTGAACAGCGCACAGTGTGTGTCGGCAGCTTAGGAAAATGGATATTACTGACTTCATTACCCGTTAGTGCTGTAGGCCAACACTGCACGGAGAAACAAAAAAAAAAGAAAACCCCCAGAAGGATGATTTTATGAAATTCTTCAGAGATGAGAAGAGTGAGGAGAATCCAGCACTCTGTAAGAGGACTTGTCATCTTCTGAAGACAAATTTTATTCATACTTTTGGCTGAGTCAACATCCATTATCCTGGTGATCATTATAAAGGACATCAAAAGAAACTTCAGGAACCCCATCAGCGCCAAAGACAGTTTTCATGTGTAATTTACAGCCTAATATATGTTATGTAAGTGTTTAATAAGTTGTATTAATTACCAAGGCTGAGTTATTAGAGTAGACCATCTAAAAAGTGTCTTCTAAATGCCATCAGTTAGCACACATAAAAGAGGTCGGCTACAGTTAGAAACCAATATTTTAAGCACTCCTGCAACATTATTTTATAGACGAATCTGCCCAAAATTAAGCTTATTGATGTGTTTCTAACATTCTTAAAAATACTCTGGGGTAAAGTCTGCCATCCACTCGAGTGAGAGAGATTATTAAAGCTATCTAATTGTAGTTATTGTTATAGTTATCATTCCTGGTGTGGACAGCTCTAAAGACAGTTTACTTTGTTTCACCCTTGTCATCTTTAGTCCAAAGAGGTAGAATCAACAAAAACGTATACTTACTTGTAGTAGCTTTAAGTAATCTATCTAAAAAAAAATGCTAAATATTTTCCAGCTTCTCAGATGATCTAAAAAAATATAGAAACCAAAAAACCTGGGAAAGAACAAAACACGCCTCCAAACAAAGTGCTCCATCACTCCTCAGCCAGGCATGAATCACTTTGTTTTCACATATTAAAGCCTTTTGGCTCATTGTGCCTTTTCATTAACCTGATGAAGCGTATCGCTGTTGTTGGTGTGAATTGATCGTAATTTTTTTCACTGTGGGGTTGTTGTTGTTTTTTTCTGATGTCTCTTGCAGTTGCCAGCACCAACAGCTCTGCAGAGCACACTGTGAGCAAAGCTGTTTCTATCTTTTTCACTAAAAAATTGATGCATCCATTAAGAAAAAATATCAACAGATTAATAAATAATGGAAATAACCATTAGCAGCCTTAGTTATGGGCTGAGGGTCAAGGACAGCTGATGTGGGGCTGACCTGGTTGTTATGATACAGACAGTATCTGTAACCACGGGGTCAGTTAAGATAAATGACGCCTATCGGGTCACATCTGCTCCCATTTACAGAATGTGAAGGTCGTTCTGAAGGTGTGGAAGACCTTTTTATCTTGTTCCAGGTTTTGCTGACTATGCATGGTCTTTTCCAGCATCACTCTACTTCTCATTGCTACTGTTACTCATTCTCACACATGGGAGCTGTCAGTGAAGCGATAGTCTGGCCGCAGAGCAGCCCTGGGGGAGGATTAAAAGCCTTGTTCAAGGAAGAATCCGAAATTGATAGTCACTAAGCACCGACCACAGTACATGTATCAAAAATTAATTCAGAACTGGGCTTTAAAACCAGTGATCAACCTCTTATTTTCCTTTATTGTACTAAAGGCATTTAAATAAAACACCCAAGAAACCTTCTGTATCAACTGTGTTACACCAAAAGATATCTACCATAAGAGATTAAGGCTGACTACATATTGTATTGTGCCATAAAATCTTGTAAACACTCACGCCACAGTGGTTGGCTTGGCGGACGAAGAGATGTTTCCGACCCAGAGGAGGACAGAGGCTGCTGAGGGCTGTAGAGAGACGTCTGGCTCTGAGAGTCGAACAAGCTGGAGAGTGCTGGACCAAAGACGGGAAAAACAACATTAAGATCATTTGTTTCCAAATGTCGTACACTGAAGCTCATGTTCATTTAATTCTTTAAGAGTTTTGTTGAGCTGGCTCTACTCCAGCAGACTTTGAAGCACTGATATGTGGTGTTTACATCTAAATTAGATGAAGAGTACAGGCTATGACCCTTTTTGCACATAGTCCCTCCAATTTAAAGTGCCCAACCTTTGTGGGTTTACGAGACACCAAAAGTTAATTTGTGGTCATACCACAGGTAAACAGGTTATTTTGCAGCTCGGTCTTACACAAAATATTGAACTTTCTTTCCCAAACTTTCTGAAGCACAAGTAAAGCTTTTCATCCAGCCAAAATTAATCAAGAAGTATGGTCTAGACCTGCTCAATTAGGGAAGTGTCATGAGATGACTTTTGTTGTGAATTGGAGCTATACAAATAAAGATTGGATGGGATCGGATGGAGGATATTTTGGAAAATAATGCATCCCTTACCCTCTTGAACACAGGACAGTACAATAAAAAATGAATGTCATGATCAAAATGACCTCTTCCTGAGTATAACTGACGAATCATCTAAATAGATGTGATGCTCCTGATGATAATGCAGAATAATGTTGGGTGATGGCAGACATTTTCTGGTGGCTTTAATCGCAGCTCGATGTTTCTCTGACTTGGCAAATATATAAACATATGGTGCTGATTCATCAGCCGGCCTACCTTTCATAGTTTTGGCGTGGGCCTCACTGCTGCTCTCACACACGTTGTTGAGGAACTCGTCCACCTGCTTCAGTGAGAGCGAGTTGTGCAGCGTCTCCAGCGGGTAGATAGAGGGCACCATGGAGCAGCCTTCAAACCCTGCAGCACAGACAGGAGAGACAGAAACACAGCCGGTCGTACCACTTCTCCATCAGATGAAGAGGAGGAGGAGCAGGAGGAGTGGTGACGCTACAGCTCTCTGTGCATGTTGACTATCCTCCAGGTGTCTGACAAGCAGGTCCCAACATCCGGCAGCCATTTTGTTTTGTTAACTAGCCACACAGACTTTAAAGCTACTGTAAGATCTAAGATTAGTGGTTTGTTACCGTCTACAGTGGCTAGTAAAGCTTACCCACCGTCTGGCCTCCCACAGTAGCAGCATTACACAAACTTACCAGCCAAAAGTAATGTGAACAAACATAATCAGCAAATATGGCTGCTGTTAAATTCCTTCTTGGGTTAGTCAGACCATATAAACAAAAATGGGATGTTGTCCATCATTTGGGAAAGTGTTATTAACTGCAAGATGGTGTGGATCAATTCACTCTCAAAGTCTTCACTAAGCTTAGCATGTTGACATACTGTAGTGAGCTGAATGAATGTTTGAAGTCAAGCACGTGACCTGTATGGAAAGTTATTTGTGAATATTATAATGTAAATCATTTTTCGAAAACGCCTATAGATCCTTCTGTCTGCACATAATGATGTAAAGATGATTCATCACTTTTTAAAATGAAGTTTGCATCAGCATAATGACAGTCAGTAGATAAGTATTTAGATCTTTTACATCAGTTAAAAATATCCATATCACACTGTGAAAACAAGTTTCATATAAAAGTCATGCATTTATAATTTCACTTAAAGGTCCAGTGTGTAGGATTAAGGCAGCTGAAATTGAATATAATATCCATAATTATGTTTTCATTAGCGTATAATCACCTGAAACTAAGAATCACTGCATTTTCTTTACTTTAAAATTAGCCCTTTATATCTACAGAGGGAGCAGGTCCTCTTTTATGGTGTCCGCCATGTTTCTACAGTAGCCCAGAATGGTCAAACCAAACGCTCTAGAGATGGCCTTTTGCATTTGTGTTTTTGGCCGCCACCGTAGGGAAGGGTGAGATGAGGGCTGCAGTCTGCAACCACACCAGTACATGCCACTTAATCCTACACACTGGGCCTTTAAAAATACATGTTCTGGCAACAAAAAGTACTTCAAGTATTACGCAATTAAGTAAAGTAATTAAGTAATTATCATGATTTTGGATATGAAATACAAGACAAAGTGTTTAGATGTTGCCAACAACAGTGAAAAAAGGGAGCATCATCATTTACGTTATAAAAAAACAAAAAAACAAACTGCATTCAGCTTTACTAATTTAATACCATGACCCAAACATATTTTTACTGAGAGTATAGAGGTTTTGTACAAGATTTCAACCTTCTATTTTCCTCTTGTTAAGTTGCATATTCAATAATCCCAGCTGCACAGAAATGAAATTCAAGCCACATTACAACAATTGCGAGACAGCGAGTTGTTGTGGATCTTAACGATGGTTGAAGATTGCAACATAAAAGATTACCTCTCCTGAAGGATCAATGGTATTGAAATAATCTCTCTAGTTTTGATAATTAATGGACTGAGAGTGAATTGACCACGACCCTTGCAAATAAAAAAGCATATTTTACTTAAAAAATGTTGGTGTAGTGTTGAGGCAGAGAACACCATGATGAAGTGATACCATGAAAAATAAAGGGGTAGATGGATGTTGAAGCAGGGGCTTCAATTCATCCATCTCCCCAGAGAGCACGCTGGTCAGCATGGCATTTCTCCATGAATAATGTGCTGTGATGACTGAAGGTTTTTCCACAGCGACTCCCTAAAACAACTTTCTAATACAACGACACAAGCGGAACGAACTGCAGTCAGCACTTAATGGACAGGAACCGTTCGAGGCCTCGAGGGACAAAGATACGAGTTCCTTTAGTTGATAATTTTTACAGCCCAGTTTCAGCAGAGAGGCTCACGGGTTATGAAACTGTTCTCAGTCATTGTTTTTCAGCAGTCCCTCCATTTTATATCTGATGTCAATATATGTACATAGCATTTATTTGTAGCCCTTTGGCCAAATAGCTGATACAAACAAAAACATACAGAAAAACAACACTGGGAAGGCATTTTTCATCACAGACAGCTGCTTTAACAGTTGTTTTAGACTGTAAAATCATCACGCAGCTTTATTCATTGGAGGCAAGATGGCTGTTCAACATGAAAAGGTCTGCCTGCCAAAGCTCTGATGACAGAAGAAATATAATACCTGCGTGGCTTTAAAAAAGCCTCGGGAGGAAGTGTTTTAGTGGCTCAGCAGACTAAAATGTGTGTTGCATTTTCACAGGTTTGATCTCCTTCTTTAGCTTTGCCACATGACATTTATCCTCACCCCCAACTGTTCATTCTGCCGTTACTATACTAAACTAATACTATCTATACTAAAGCATGAGTTGTATGAAATCAACATAAGATGGCACTTATCGCCTCCGTCTCCTCCCCATCTTTGCTGCAGCCTCTCCATGTGGATATCAAATTCAGCTCACACACCAGATGCAGTGGGGAGCAGAAAACACTGATGCTTCAGTACACTGCACCATTCACTCAACCAGCACGAGTGAGCACAAAGACAGCACAACAGGAAAGACAGGGCAGTGATATTTAAAACAGCAAAAAATAAAGTCATGTAAGTCAAAAAAATCTCAATCTACTCTGCATGTAGCAAATAAAAACATCTGCAACAATCTGTAACAGGTTGAGAGAGAATAATGACCAATACAAGCTCCAGAAACACTTCATCAGCACTTCATGAACTAGACTGCACTTAATTAACCAGTTAAAATGAGGGATGCGACGATGACCCAAATCTTTCAAGAGACGCTCAAATATCTGCCAACTGGCTGGGAAACATATTTTGGGATGCAGCGATGCATAGGCGTCACCTCCTGGTGCAAAGACCAAACTGGTGCTACAAACACCTGATTACTCTCTACTGAGCTTGTCAATGAACAAATAGCCAGTTATGAGGACATTTCCTCTATAACCACTGCGTAGGACGGAGCATGCACACGATGCAGTTAGACAAGCCTAAAAGTCTTCCACAGAAGACTTTCTTCAGCTGGTCTTCCAAAGTCAACACAGCATGCATGGAGAGAACACAGTCCTTCGTTTGCAGATATTTCATTACAAAAATATTTGCAATGAAGTCTATCTTTTTCTAGTCCGAGAATGGCACAACAGGGGTCCAATTGTGTGTGAGGTAGGACTGTAGACAAAATAGACTTCAGGACTTAAAGACACAGTGAAATAAAGAAAAGGACAAGTTTTAATCCTGTGTCCTCGTGCTAATTTTTCAGTTATCTCTTATTATTAGAATTCAGCTGAAACAAGTATCCAGTACAAATAATGTACTTTTTTACAAGTAGTGGCATCATCCGAGTAAAATTTGTCAATATCGAAGGACAATCCTCACTAGGTAGCCGACTAAAGTTCATTTATCCAAACTTCTGTAAACAGATGTCTGTCTCCTCTGACTTCTTCTAAATAGTTTATAATAAATTGTGCAGAATTTTACCATTATTATCGAATTAGTTCTGGAGTAGCGGCCAAAAAAGGGGTTGTAAGTTCACAGTGACCTTGACCTTTTACCTTTGGCCACCAAATTCGAATCAGTTCATCGGTGAGTCATAGTGGACATTTGTACCAAATTTGAAGAAATTCGCTGGAGGTGTTCTTGAGATATGTGTTACCTGGGAAAACATAATGTCCCCGGGCAGTGCTGTCGCTGACACGGAGGCATAAAAATGAAAAGCTTCCAATTGATTCTGTCAATTTTTCTGGTTTAAGACCTGCTGGATAATGTAGTTGGTTAAACAGATAATGGTGTACACGCTCATCCTACTTGTTTTGGCAAAATATGTGTCAATATATTTCCACTCTTTCCTCCGAATAACGTATTGACACCTTTCAACACACGTTAGTGAGCTACAGTCTACTTTATATCATTCATCAGAGGTGTGTGTTTGGATCGCAGTTGGGAAAAAGTGTTTCCAAAGAATGTGGTTGAGGTCTAATGTATTAAATTCTCATCTCTCAGGTGAGAGAGGTGGATTATCACCCACGGTTGAGCGACCTAATCAAATCCCACTGTGTTAATCAAATCTTTCTCATAACTTAACTCCAGCCAAAGATTCAGAAGATGTCACATTAAGGAGGATTAAGGATTCACTGTGACTTTAAGAATGCAGAAGAAAATGAACAATTCCTGCTTTCAAAGCATGTGTTGCACACTGCAGATATGACAGGAGAAAGGATAAATGCACAGGCAGAAAACCAGGCTGAAAGAAAAACCGAGCATTGGACCACAGTGGATGCAAAGTTCGACTGGCAGTAATATCGTCCCGCTTGCCCCAACACTGGCTGAACGGGCAAGAGGGAGGAAGAGGAGGACACGGATCTACAGAGGCTGACCGTGGAGGGATTCTGGGAGCTCCTGACCAGACATCAGCCAGCTCTTGAGGAGGCGGAGGTGGTAGGGACAGTGGCGCAGGTGGTGGGCCATGGCCCTGTCCACAGCCAGAGGGGCAACCCCCTGAAGGGCTGGCTCAGCGGGAAGCCCCCCCAGCAGCTGGACTACATGGAGCTTGTCTGAGGGCTCTGAGGGACGAGAGGCAGAGCAGGGAGGAAGAGAAGGTACAGTGGAGCAGGAGGAGTGTCATTTGATCAATATAGGACCTCTTATGTCTTCAGGCCTGAGCACAACAGTGTGTCTCAATCGTTTCAACCATGCATGGAGATAAAACTGCACTGTGTCTGTTTTCTCAAGTAAAGAATGTGTGTTTGAGTTTTGTGGCATCTGTAAAATTACTTTCTGGCAAGGCTGGATTACCAACCATGTAATGGCCTGGAGCTCGCGGTTCACCATGTGATAATAAGTTTGTGGTAATCCATTCCTAACTTGTTAGTTAATACTGTAAGACACAGTTTGTGGCCACTTGGGGGCAGCAGAAACAAGCTGTGAATACAACAATATATCACCTTTAGGTTGATTTGGAAAATTGTTAGCAAAAAGTTGCTTATTTATACATCCGGCAGTGTGGAGCAACAGAATGATTCACTTGGAGTCGTGTTTCTGGCCACCTGATGAACACAAGTTTAATACTTACTCTCTTTTTGCCCCTTATTTGGTCTCTACCACATCCTGAGGAAAAGGTTCTTTACTAGCTAAATGCTCCACTATGTTCACGTCTATGTGTGTCGTTAAGAGCTTTTTCAATGAGCACAGCTCTCAAAGCTGAACTAAAAAAGGAGCAGAAACTCACTATAGAGCTCCATAAAGCTGAGCTGCAGATTCTTTATAATTCTCTGTAGGTTCAGTGACTCCTTTCACATTGTCATTTGATACATCGTGAGCTGCTTTCAGACAACTCATGCATTACAACCATCTTGAGGCTCCTTCCTGTATGTGCCCGTTGTACCTAGCATACCATTTTGCTTAGTGAATGTCCCACAAACGCACACTCCTCCTTAGTTAATCCAGCGCTGCTCTGATCACGATCACCAAAAAAGAAGGAGCAGCTTTAAGAAGACAGTGAAAGACCGAGTGAGCACAACTTCTCTTCTTCTAAATATGATTGATGGAGATATAATTCATGGCGGTTTCTCACATTTCGCTTTCTCTCCATTACACAGTGCGATATTTCTCTTAATAACGGAGGTGTGCGTGAGAAATTGTCGTGATTGTTCTACTCTGCTGAGCATCAGAATTCATCAGTGCTAATTTGCTAATTTTGTGAGCACAAGATGTTTCATTATACCCTGGCAAACCATTAACCAGATATAAAATTGACTTAGAAATAATGTCTTACACATTATACATCATTTTCTCTCTCACCAGTGACCACATTGGCTGCACAATTGTCAACCAAATGTGTGAGTTAAGGTTCTACTTTAAATCAACAGATAACAGGAGGTGCTTCGCTCCAAAACACTACATTGATTTTGTGAAAATGTGACCTGACTGATTTATGACTCAATCCAAAAATAAATATAAACAACTCTAAAAATGTTTTGTCAACGTAAGCCCCACACAGCTAAATATCCTATTAGTAATCCACGGTGAGTTATACCTTCCACAGTCTTAATTATCTTTACAAAACGTGTCAAAATACGACACTAAGTTGAGAACATATGCTCTCATTATGTATCATTAGCAATCAAAACCAGGCAAAGAGGGGTAAATCAGTAGGCTGCAGGTCACAGAATTTGAAATTATTTTCAGACTATTTTAAACACTTAAATAAAAGGATCAAAGCTGAGTAAAACCAGCCTGAATACTTTAAATGTGTTGCGATACTAAAACAAGCTTAAGACACTTAGCCAAACCACATGCGTACTTGACAACAACCCAAACTGGAGCGAAACACTCATCGCTGTGGTTCCCAGTGGTTGGTCCAAATACTTGTCAACATTATATCAGATTTCTGACTTATACTAACTCAAAACGTCAGATGATCCTACTGCTTGGAAGACATGTAATTCCTCCTGCTAACACACAGACAGCACTAATCAGACAGCCAACACATGCCGGGCTGTTTCTGAGCCATTGATCTAAATCCTAAATAACATTCAGTCAAATCCAAATAACCTTTCAGAACTTGTGTGCAGTTCAATTTGCCATAACTCAGTCTGAGCCAGTAAGAGCCAGTAGGGCTGCCACCAGTGAGCCCATAAATGAATGATCTCCCAATGCACAGTGGTGGTGCAAAACAGCCACAAAACACATTTTAGGAGAGTAAAGATCAAATTTTCAAACTGCAGCTTTAACAATAAGGAATGGTTTCAGAATCAAGCAGTGAGGAGTAACTCTCATGAATTCCCAACAGTTGCTGTTTCCTGCTCTTTGACAGATATTGAGGACAATGAGGACAAACTCAAAACTTTTCACAGACTAAATGTTTACATTACAATGTCCTGAGTCAAAGGCGGTGACTTTAAATGTCTTGTTCTGACCGACCAATCATTACTCCAAAACCTACAAATATCCATTAACAATAATATAAAACAGAAAAGCAGCAAACGCTCACATTGGAGAAACTGAAACAAGAGGATTTCTGGCATTTTCACTTGAAAAATCAGTGGAATGATGAATGAATCAATCAAATGATGGACGATTAATTTCTGGTCAATCAAGTTATTTGATTAAAGAATTAACTGGAAATGCAAAGCATACTGAATTTGTGTGATCAAAAAACAAACAAACAAACAAAAAAAACAATCTGTGAACTGAGGAATGACTGATGAAGACTGGTAATTAATTTTAGTGGTACAAATTCATTAATAAATCCACTTAAACACATACTCCTTTGTATTGGTGTAGAATCAAATCTGCAATCAGACATAAATGAAGAAACAATCTATTTGATTTTGTGAGGAGCTCCTCATTCACGTCGAAAAGCAGCTCACATGCAGTTTAAAGGACCAACCTTACACCCCGATAACTTTGTCTTTGCTGACCTCTACTGGTTTAACTTCTCACCTCGCTGCAGCGGTGTAGAAGTGTACTCCGGGGTGTGTCAGTACACTTGACATCAGGAAACTTTCAATCACAAAAAGCAGTTGAACACTGCTTTACAGGCTGGTGTTAAAGCAACATTATGCAAGAACTGGTAAGACTAAAGTTTGAGTGCAATTCACGTGTCTCTGATCTCGATCATATTTTATAGAGAAATTATTTTCCGTTTGTTTCCTCTGATGTCCTCCGGCTACTCTGCCTTGACTCTCTAAGATTTACATGGACAGATAGTTTTACTTCTTGCTAAAGTAACCGCTACCTGCCACTAACTGTAGCTACCTTTAGCTGGAAAGCTAACTTAGCCTTGCAGCAGGTGATCCTATTAGTGGAATACATGCTAGCATTCCTTGGTGGGTCCTGACCTGAAACCCTGCTCCTCCGGGCAGTTGAAGTACCTGTATCCCCCCCGTGTATGGAGCGCTGAACAGAGCTAACCAGCTAACAGCAGCTACAGTTAGCAGCATTTTACTATGACTTCAAAAAGAAGTCATCTGTCCATCAGTCAGTTATTTTCTTCATAAAATATCATCCAGTTTTACCAAAATCAGCGAATAAAGTCCCAAAAATGCTCCGGCATCTATAACTTTACAACCTAATTCATGTCACCAGTGTGACATAGTGTCGTTAAACATTACGCACTTCTTAACGCTCAACCCAAGTTACGTGCTGCAAGGATAGGCATTTGCGTCGCGGCGTGGGAATGAAAGAGGCACCGTTCTTCCAATTACAAATCTGTGTACCATCAGAATGTTTTTTCTAAATTAAGCGGTTGCATAACGTTGCTTTAAAGTTTATAGCCCCAACATGAGATTGACAGAATAAATCATTTTAAATTGACAAAAAGTGCAGGTGATGTGATGTGTGTGCAGATTATAAACACAGAGAAATATATCGATATGACAACAGATTAGAATATATAGATATATTCCACATACAGTAGATCCGTCCTGTGAAGAGACAGCAGGATCAGAGAGGTAAATTAATCATGTGCAGGCAGAGCAGGTGGTGTTAAGAGGTGAGCGCCGACAACAACACAAGGTACAACAAACACCGAGGGTGTGTGGTGAAACAGAAACTCCTTAAATTATTCTTATTTTTAATCTTGGAGACGTTTAAAGTAATTAACGCAGCCAAACGTCAAACCCCCAAAAATAGAAAACACAAGAAATGTTTTCCCACAAAAAAGATCATGCAAGATAACAGGAAAAACTGGAGGAGTGTCGAAATAAACTTGAATAAATGCAGACATACCATTAGTCGGATGCCTGGCAAACGACACAGAAAATCTCTTTACTGCCGGCATAGAGAACAGCTCTGAGGAGATAAGAAAGGTAACCGGTATTACTGGGACTGCTGGTACCAGTGTCTGCCTGTTTGCCTGTTTGTTTGTATGTGTTTTTAGATGAGAGAAAAAAGAGAAAAACAGAATGAGAGAGAGAGTTGGCCTGTCGATTCACCAATATCTGTGTGCCAACCAACATGCGTGAAAATGAGTCATCTCTGAATAAACAAACAGGAGATAGGCTATCAGAGGAAGTGAATGGAAAGGTTGTGGAGTAGATGGAGAAAATGATGGACGTTTTGGCTGAATATCAAACATGCAGGAGGAGTGACGCTGGGCTTTGGTGTAAAGGGCATTTCTCTTTGACAGGAAACAATCTGTGGATCCAAACTCTTTTTTCCTTTTACTTAACTAGTTACCTTCTTTTAAGCTTTAAAGCACTAGTTTAACATTTTGGGCAATACAGATTTTTGCTATTTTTTTGCTGAGAGATAGATGAGAAGACTGATATCACTCTCATGTCTGTATGGTAAATATGAAGCAACAGAAAGCAGCATGTTAGCTTAGCTTAGCTTAGCATAAAGACTCGAAGCAAGGGGAAACAGCTGGCCAGGCTCTGTCCAAATGTAAAAAAACCTCATGTTATTTCTTGTTTGTTTAATCTTTACAATAACTGAAGTTGCGTTTATGGCCACCTGCTGAATAGAAGACCAATATTCACTCTCCTACAGATCCATTTTTGGTCCCCTCCCTGACTCCTGAGGGAAATATCTGTCTTTTTAGTGACTAAATGCTCCACCATGTTCACCAGCTAGTCTCCAGATCGGGGTTTTAAGGCTTCACTGATAACAGCTTCCTGCTACGGCTGAAAACAGCACTGATGACAGTTTTTGTTATGAAATTGTGGGCCAAAACAATTAGCTGGAAGACACTAAGGCCAGAAACATGGTCCACGCAAGTACGCAAACGCAAATGGTAATGCCTGACCTAGCTGGCACAAATTCGCAACCCTGGCTAGCATACTCAACATGCGCCTTACTCAAAGGTGCGAAATCGAGCTATCCAGAGCATTTCCATGACCACAGTTGTTAACATTGTGAATGTGTACAGCTGTGCCTGGTGCACGAAACGAAAAGAAAAAAAAATTGACGACGAGAAAGGAGAGGATGTGAAACGCTGATGTAATCAGACATGTTCAGCTTGAACTGGAACTGTTTTTAGCAGAAGTGAAACCAATCAGAAGTGGTCGTCTGCCTTTTGTTGTTTAATGCTCCGTTGCTCGCAGACTGTTTGGATTTTCAGGTGACAAACACCAGAACTCAACAACTCATGAAATCATTCTTGAGTAGCTTGCAGCGTCTGTGTCACATATGCGTTTGCGTAATAGCTCGGACCATGTTTCTGATCTGAAAGACACTGCAGTGCTCCAATGGGCATACAATTCACATACTTTCGTATGATCCATTGTTTATATAGGAATATTGATTAGAGATGCTTTACAATAATAAATAGATTGTTGAAACAACCAGCTTTAAGTGGTGATGGTAGCAATTCAAACTTGACCAAACCCATTTAGAGGCTTGGTCTCTGCTCCGAGATCCAGGATCACCCAACGATCGTAAGAATATTCCCTTTTATACAATTAAAGTCCATTCAAATGAACTCGTTTTTAACATGGTGGTGTTGATGATGGGCTATTTGAACTTATCTGATAGGGCCAACCAGTTATTCTTCTTATTCTTCACATTTCCAGTAAATGACTAATATGTTGTCCTGATGCAACCTTCTCTCCCCTTATATGATCAGCACTGACGTCAGTCCAAACCCTCACCTGTCTCTCAGAGAGAATAACATGATGTAACAGAATTGAGAAAGGAAAGCATCTGTTTGCTCCTGGCAGTGTGTAGTCTTGCAGTCAGAGCGACACCCGGTGGATGAATTGAACAGCTCAGTTTCTAGTGTTTAAAACCCACAGAGGGGAAGAAAATATCCCTGCAGTCTGTGCAGAAATGTATAATTTGCAAGTAAAATCATCTGCTCACTTAACCCGAGGATGTGTCACATTCATCTATGGACAGTATCAAATAAACTACAACAGCTGTGACCATGAGAATGATATCCAATCCAGATGTTTGGGATAATTTAACTTGCTCTAAGGACCCCTGGTGGCTGTAAAAACAGCTTGCTTGTACTCACCATTACCAACATGAGACTGAGGGAAAAGAGTGGGGAGGAAGACTGTGACTGGGGATTATTTAAAAGGTGGATTATTGAGTCTTGAAAGTATATCTGTTCCAAATAACAGGCTGAGTTTCTTAATGTAAGGATTACCGTAAATTGTGATTAATGAAAAAAGCCAGATTTCTGGCTTCCAGACACAAAAACTACTTTACTGTGGATTATGAAATTAAAGTCCCTGAGAGGGGATATGCTTCAAAACAACATGCACAGAGAGAGAGAACATTTCAACACATTCGAACCCAAGCAGACAATGGTGTGATCAGTGAGCTGGCATGCTTATCTGGATAAACACTGATCACCGATAACTGCAATGTATCACACAGTCCAATGTGAGGCTGCATGCTCGGCAGTCAGTCAGTCAGTCACTCTGCCGTCAAATCAGTGCCCTCGTCATGCACACTGCAAAATAAATCACTCAAATTATGTGATGCAACAGACTGAAATGGCCGGTTTGTCTTGGGAGCAGAAGAAAGAAGGGAGCCTTGATAAAAAAAAGTGACAAATACTGAATGTCCCAAAAATCAAAGAGTCTGAAGCTTAAGGATCAAGAAGCAGAAGAGGAAAAAAGAAGCCTCAAGAGGAGATGAAAAGACCCGCCGTGTGGAAGAGGACAGGCAGCGGTGTGAACATACCAAACACGCCAATCGGCAGACTGCCGGGAGACAGAGGTGGTTTTCGGTGGTGGTGGTGGTGCGTGCGTACGTAGTCCCGCAGGTTGGGGGCGCTACAGGACACCCCGAGGGCAGAGGCACTGAAGAGGCCAGAGCAGAGCGAGCCTGTGTGAGGAGGAGCCAGGGGGGAGGAGGTGTGTGGGGGGTGAGTTAGTTAAACACCATGCCATTATTCATAACACAACGGTTGCTATGGAGCAGTTCAGGCATGAGTGTGTTGTGTACATTTCAAAGATGATCACGTACACCTGTGTGAAAACCCTGTAACTACAGTTTGGGTGAATTTGGTGGTAATAACACAAAGTAATCATTTTCAGAGGAATGGTGTATGATAGTGCTGCAGCTAATGACTATTCATTATTGATTAATCTGTCAATTATTTTCATGATCAATCGAATCAAATCTTTTTATTTTATGAACTTTTGTCAAATAAGCAGCAAATCTTTACATTTAAGAGAACCAGTGGAACCAGCAAAAGGTGGATAATTAATTTTCTTTCAATTGGCTAATCGATAAATCAAATAATCACTGCAGCTCTGGTCTGATAAACTTAAACAACTAATAACTAAAATTTGTTTCATGGACAATCTGAAAACAAGGCTGCTGTTCCTGGAAATGATTACCTGTAAGCTACAAGGTTTTCACAACAGTGACCATATCTATATGACCTGTACATGTGTGCATATATGTAAGCAAAGAGTGAATAGTGCATACAGAACATGTGTGTTTTGTATGCAGGAACAGCAGAGGCGTGACGACCGGGCCGAGTGTGGAAATAGGATTGTTTCACAACCTTGCTGTCCAACTCTCTGAAGTTGCAGTTAAATTGACCCAATTTTTTACTATATTTTGAATCAAAATTGAGTTTGCAGACCACACATGAAGAAGAGGAAATATTATCTTTGAAATTGATGAGATAAAAATATATTTTTTTAAAAGGTGACAGTATCTGCACCTCATCTCTTTGTTCTAAAAACAGTATGGAGGTATGCAAAGCAGCTGGCTAACAGCGGTCGTCCCTGACACGTGCTGCTCTTGTGACCTGTGCAGTCAGTGTTGTTGGTGGCGGTGATGAACTGGGAGGGATCACTCAGCACTATACAAAACAAACTGACAGGCTCCACTCAGAGAATTCACAGGGGGGATTTATATGGAGCTCCTTTGATGTCGTGCAAACTCAGAACCAACTGCTGCTTTCAGGCTTGTTATAATGAAGCACTGAGTGACAGGCTGATTAGGGGGAAGTAGCACTACACCCACACTGTGCATTTACCTGCTCCTGTTCACATTTGTTTATGATTACATTTGATCATATCTTAAGATTTATTTCATATCGGAGAGGACTTGTTTCTCTGTGTCACGAATCCTTTTGTATCAATTATATCTTTTACGTCTCAATTGTGCAAGCAAATCAAATAAACTGCACTCAATACGAAAGCTTAAGCAGTTTAACAGTCAAGTAGGATACACAGTGACGCACACGTGGCAGAAATTGTTGGCCGACTCTACTCCCCCTTCTCACACTCATGGTTTTATGGTTTTCTCCACACCTTTTGATTTACACGCCAGGATTTCATGCTTGTGTGAGTGTCTGCGTTAGGAGGTTGTTGGAAACAGTACACACAGCAAAACAAGAGTCTTTCAAGGGTTCTTTCATTAGGGTAGAGGTCAAACAGTTTGATGGACCCAGAGAGGTCCTTAAAAAGACCTCTGATACAGCTGATTTGGAACATTTTAGATATTTTAAGACATTCTGTGTAACATGATGAGGGGCCAAGAACAACTACCCAAACATCCAACTTAAAAGGGTTTATTGTGGCACCGAAAAGGGTTCTGCAGCAGGATGAGAACAAAACATAACTGGTGCGATATGAAATGTACTTTTTAAAGACCGCCAACCGTCTCATCTTTTCCACAAAAGCAATAAAAACCTAGTTAAATTGTGGTGCCATAAAGCACCATTAAGCAGCTGATTAATATGTAAGGGGACTCTCATATTACATATTGCCCAACAAACAATTAAGTTTTCATGGAAGACCAATTCTTAAATGATATTTCCTGCAATTATAAGGATCAATTATTTTAAAAAGTATTGCTGAATTAAGGTTAATGTTGAGCTCATTTGTAAGACAACAACAATATTTATTAGTCATCCTGCTGGGTGATATTATGTGCTGTAAAAAGCAATTCCTAATGGACATATCTGCTGTGCAAGACTGTCCTGTTATAATCCTTTTTCACTGTGCACGTGAGCTTATCGTTTATTTCAAATACAGCGGTCTGAATTTATATATAAATCCAATATGTGTTTGATTGCATTTTACTGCAATTTAGATTGTTTAGCATTGTAAACATAATCTCTCTTTTCAGGATTTCAACCTGCAGAAATTCGTCAAACCAGACAATGTAACTGTCTCTGTCTGTAACACAAATCTAGGCAGGCTTTTGGAGTATGTACTTTGTAATGACAGAACACGCTGGATTTTAAAAGCTCCTGTTGAAGCACATTTTATCTGTATTAAAGGGGACAGTTCACCTGAAATCAAAAATATACTTATACTACCAATTACTCCACAGTAATAATCTAAAATGATCCGCAGACCTTGCTGTGAGCAGTTTCATGTAGGAAGCACTTTCTTTCTACCTTACTACATCATCCAACTGTATTGCTGTGCAATGTAAGTAAGCATTAACAGCATTCTCCTTGGCTGAACTGTAACGTTAGTAAGCCACTTGTCCATGAGTAATTGCAAGCTTCCTTCTGTGTGTTGATACGGAAATAATATAGTTCCACATGAAACTGCTCACAACAAGGACTATGGATTATCTTGAGTAGATGGGTCATGATTTCTGCAAAGAGATATTGCTGTTGAGGTTCTGAGATGTATTTTTTGGCACTTTGAGCACCACAAGCAGAGTGCCATCAACAGCCATTATATTCAAACTCTTCAACTCACACCAAAGCAGTCTAAGGTAATATGAACTGTATGATTTTGGGGTGAACTGTCCCTTTCACTTGGGAGGCACCTTTCAATTTCATATTTTGACTGACATGCACTGATGCATGTATGGCATCATTTACCGTTTGTTAAAAACTGTAAAAACTGTGTAACTTGACTGTCAGTATATAGTTAATACTGCCAGCAATTGGTATGTTGTGTGGAATCAGGACACATGTTTTAACACAAAGTCTTTTCTGCAGTATGATTAACTTTAAAATAAAACATTAATGAAGTCTAGAGTCTAGTGTTTGATTAAATCCTAAGTTTGGCTTGCTTCCTCTAATGATTTCAGAAATAAAACCTACAGTGTGTTCCCTATGTTGTCACTTTATCACCTAGCAGAGGTATCGGTACATCTCTGAACACTATGGGACACCAGAGCTGCTGCATTTGGCTGTGAACGCAACTCTCTCCACTGACCTCTGTCCTACATAGTTTGGAGTCTGATCCTGTTTGACTGCTGCTAAGCTAAGCTGGGGTGGAAGCTATGTGACCGTCAGAGAGAGGAACAGAGGGGAGGGGGGTGATGGAAAGAAAAGAGGTGACAGAAAAACAGACAAAGAAATAAAAGGAGAGCCAGAGGGAGGTATGAAAAGGCGGGAGAGAGAAGTCACAGCAGATGCTTGTGATAAGAGGAGGATCAGTGACGACAGCTGGAGATAAATGTGTTGTGAGATCAGTGTGTCTGTTGGCAGAATCTCTCTCGCACACACACACACGCGCACACACACGCACACACACACACGCACACACACGCACACACACACAGCAGAAATGAGGTGCCCACCTAGGCCACTGGCTGGTTTGATCTCAGGAGACTGGCGTGAACACAAGGGGAAGAGTCGGTGAGATGTGCTGCCTTTGGAGGACTGGGTGGGAGAGG
The DNA here is from genome assembly GCF_965226575.1 of Pagrus pagrus. Classification (NCBI taxonomy): domain Eukaryota; kingdom Metazoa; phylum Chordata; class Actinopteri; order Spariformes; family Sparidae; genus Pagrus; species Pagrus pagrus. The sequence goes on from NC_140194.1 coordinate 18,995,855, forward strand.
TCTCAGAGAGGACCTGAGTGGGGCCATGGAGACCAGGGGTTAAGACTGAGACGGGCTGCTACAGTAAATCAGGGACCTGATGATTCCCATTCACTTCAACTAAAACACTTGAATCATAAAAGAAAAACAAGAGAACTTCTACACATGTGCAAAAATAAAAACAGACACCCAGTCTGGTCCTATCATTGTTAGCATTACATTCTGTCTACTCCTGAAACACTAAGGTCTGGTACCTCCATGGAGCCCGTCTTGCGGTTGCGGATCATAGGGGACCTTCGCTGGATGTTGATGGGCTCAGAGACAGGAAGTGCCTGGTCTACCTGGTCCTGGGAGAGGTCCTCCAGACTGCCCTGATTGGGCTTTTTGTCTTGATTCTGATTGGTCAGAGGAGGAAATGTTTGACACTTTATATATTCTTGTCCGTGTCACCACACGCACAGGTATGAACAGCAATAACAACCTGAGCTGTCATGGCTAACTGAATTAAACAGGGTCTTAAGGAGTATTACCGCATATGTGAAATTAGTATGAAGCCTTTTGTGGCTCCTGAGGAAGCTGCATTTAATCTTAAAATATCTTAATCTTAAAATTGCCTCCTGTGATGTCACTCTTTGGCTAAGTTGCATTGTAGGTAATGTAGTTGCCATAGCACTTCCTTATCAAAACCCTGGTGCCTACATTACCCACAATGCACAATGTTTGTATCATGCACTATTTTTGTATGTTTGAATTTGTTTCAACAAAACTTTTTCAAAAGTCAGTCATCACAGTGCAAGAACTCAAAGTATCTGGCCAGTTGAAAGGCATATCACCTGAATATAATAATTTAACATCATCAGTATTTGTGTCTATGCAAGCAGAAAGATGATGAGACAAACTCTCCACAGTTGGCAATTTACAATTAACAATTCATCAACTTGGGAGCTCTGGAGTGCTCACATCATTTTTAAATACACCCACAGACTTCACCAAACAGGCATACAGTGATGAAAAGGCAAGCCTCATAGCCACTTAAATATAAAAATGACTGACTGACTAAATAATTCACCTCATTCCAGATACCGTCTCCAACTTTCCAGATATTATGATGTCAAAAAAGCAAATGAAGCAGAAACTGACGGAGTGCATCAAAATACTACGGTATGTCTTGTCAAATGCCTAACACTTATCAAAAATATGAATTAAAGGAAATTAGTGGGACGTTCTATTATTTTTATACCTTTGAAATAAACAAAATGCACAACCTTAGAATGCCAACTGAGGGATGAAACAAAACAAAAAGATAGAAACATGTAAAGCAACAAACGCGTTCACACACCTCGGAGGAGGCTGGGCGGAAGCCGTAGCCAAGAGGTACGTTCTCCTCATCTTCACACCCTTTGACTCCTGGACTGAAGTGAAGCTCAACATGGAAACGCTCCTCTGATGACGGCTCCTGTCCAAAACACAGAAATAAAGACTTAAAGTACATAAAACTGCAGTGCTATGACTGACAGATATGCAGCTCTCTGTAGACTGACCTTATCATTGTCTTCATACAGCATAATGACTATCTGTGTCATGTAGTTGAGTTCTGACACAGCACTCAGGTAATCCATTGCCTGTTTCCACTGCCAGTCCTTCTCCTCCTGATACACACACACAAAAAAATCATGGATGCAAGATGAACAAACACCCAAATCACATAACACCGGAGAATCACACCAACATCCAACAAAAGCCGTTATGTTAAGGGACAGAATTGTCAGAAACAAAATAGTTAGAGCATACATCCAGCAGTCCCCCGTAGCGGAAGATGCTGAGCAGGGAGTGAACGTGGCTCTCGCTGGTGAAGTACAGACGCGTACGGACGTGACGACCAGGAGACATCACGCCACGGGAATACCTGAAGACCACAGGACAGGAAATGACACAAGCACTAATAACCTCTATAAACACTAACTTCAAATATATGTGTGCTTTAATTCTCACAGGGGGTGCAGCTTGTTGACGGCTTCGTCCTCATGGGTCCTCTGCAGGTCTAGCTGGATTTTCTTCATAAGAGGGACACAGTAGGCCTGAGCGATGTCCAGTTTCTCTGCTTTGCTGATTCCATACTCCTGATTTGAATGATATGAAAGAGAAAAAAAGACATTTGAACACTTTGATCCGCTTCTTTTTAATCTACTTATTCACGGTCACGAGGACATGAAGCCTTATCTCGGCATATTTTATAATGAGTGACACTTTCATGCATGGACGCTTTTAATATAATATTCCATGGCTCTAAAATTAGGCTGTAGCACTTCTGTAATTAACTTTTCATTTTAACTGAATAGTGTTTAATTGTTTTTATGGCATACTTTATGGTGTATTTGGATTCTCACTGCTGAGTCACGCAACTTTTATTTGAGCAAAACTTGAATCTTGCCACAGGAATCAATAAAGTTTCATTTTATGCTCAGAGTGAAAATAGTTGGTTTCACAAACAACAATCAATGCAACAAATGTGTAAAATTATCTATAAAACGCCTTCTGGTACAACTTCTGACATTCCCAGACTCCTCAGATGATTTACGCACACAATTTAACCCTCCAAGTTTTTCGATCTGGTGTACATCTCTTACAGTAAATTCAATATTACAATATTACAAAATAATTCAGTACTAATGCAAAATTAGAGCCTGAGAAAACCTAAATTGTGCTTCAAAGCTAAATGACACTGTTCTCCTTTAACCTGGGGAATGACTATGTCAGCCAGGGCGCGGGACAGTCTGAACAGCTCCAGCGTGTCCTCCAGCCCGACCGAGGCGTTGTGCTGTGAGTCGTATTTGATGCAGTCGTAGATGTCCGGGATCTTGCTGATGTCATAGCGGCCGTTCTTCATGCGAAAGTCTCTCTCCAGTTTGGACCAGCGCTGCAGCATCAGCTCCAACGTCTCGCTGTGGTAAAGCTGCAGGTCTGCGGAAAAACCAGAGATGACTCATCTCATTATTCAAAGTAGTCTAAATGTTAAAAGGGGCAATTGTCTCTGGAAATATCCTTGACATTTTACTACATGGACACATTTGAATCTTCCTGCTGCCGTCTGGTTCATGCAGACAAAAGCTTATAGGCTGAACAAAAAATCTCAGCTTTTAAAATCTGTATATTTTAAAATAAGAAATGCAGCTGAATAATCTTTCTTCTGTAACACCTGAACCTGTATGACGCATATCCCACCCCTTCACCCAAAAGCCGATCGTTTGCTTTATCATCACAGCCAAACTGGAAAACTTATCAGCCAATCGTGTTGTTGCCCTGGAAGAAGAGGTAAGATGGCTTGAAAAGACTTAAAGACTTGCCTTAAAGGACTTTGTTCACACTACCTGCAGACTTGGGGTCTTCGAGTCTCTTGCGGATCTGTGAGGTGAGACTCTGGATGAGGGCGTACACCTTGTCGCAGGTTTTGACTGGATTCTCTATGACCTTCATCGAGTTGACCAACGACGGGCTGCCAGTTGGTGCCAGCTGAGACACAACAGAAACAGAATATAAAACCTTTTTATTCCACTGGGTTTGGTTTGAACACCATTTTGTTTTCCACAGGAAATAGCATATGGGCAGTGAGTCACAGTGGGATACCGAGTTACTTGCATAAGAACATTTTCACAACTGAACGGTCTAATATTTCAAGAGAAAAGATTTGATAAGCACGTCCAAGTGTTTAAACTCAACATTCAAGAGTTTTCTGGCAAACAAGTCATTGCACAAGACACCTTATCAAATCAGGCAAGATTTTTTCAATTCACCTTCGCAGGTTTGCCACATACCTTCTGATAGTCGTCCTGTGTTAACTCCTGGTCCTTCTGCATGATTTCATGCAGCCTTGCCTTCACCTTCTGTTGGCAGTCGGTCAGAGAGTCGCTGTCGCTGTCCAGCAGTCCGTTCATGTTGGCACTCTTCACCATCTGAACCAGGATTGGAGTCAACTCCCCCTCTAGAGCCAGCAGACCCTGCAGAGAAACCAGACAATTAAAACTGAAGCATTCATTTTTTTTACTGTGGATATGCAGCTTCTGAAACTGTTATGTGTTAATGGAAGTACACACTTAAGTGTTTAAGTACCATCAGTTTTTACATCAGCTATAGTCTTTCAGCTATGGGGCAGAGTTACCTTCGCAAAAGCAGCGGCTGTCATCTGCACCCTGCCTTCGTCAGAGGCGTAGATCTTCAGGTCGTGGCGGTAAGTGCTGTGCAGGCGCAGGAGGCCACAGCCTGGAAACCCAGCATAGTCACCTTGAAGATGGTACACAGAGAGGGGCATAATCATGGTTAACTGGTTAACATTGAGATATAATACATTTCTCAGTTAAGAAACAGCTGAGTCGGGGAGGAAGTTGAAAGAAAAAGAAAAAATACAACAGTGTGGTGATTGTACACACAAGATTTTCATTTAAAATAGGCACACAGGCACCTGTGCAGGTGCAACATCACTTTCAGTTCAAATGCATGGTCCTCAGAATGCTTTGTAAGCTTTTGACATGACTCGTTTCACTTTAATGTCAACTCAAATGGTGTCGTTTAAGATATTAATAAAATGAAGTGAAAGTGAAGTGAACTGATGTTGAACAAACCCCAAAAATTACTGAAGACGGCTCCCCTGGCGGTGATATCAAATACTTAAGATTACCTATTTGAAGAGAGACAATAAAAGTCTGACATGCTAAATATAATTCAATCAATGTAGCTGTAGGAGGTGGATGCATACCAGCGCTACAGATCAAATCACACTGGTGCTTCATGCATTTTTCTTCAGTGTACAGCCGAATAGCCTGATGTTATACTACTGACTACTTTGGGTTATCATGCCTCATTTGACAAGAAAAGATTTGGAAAGTGTTGGGAACGCAGCCCAGTTTTAGGCTTTATTCCAGGCTAAAGGTTTTCATCAAACAAACAACATCATCTCAAGAACTCATGGGAAAAAATGCAGCAGGATTAGTGTGAGATGATCCGTGTTAGCTTACAGCACCAAACTGCAGTCTTTTTTAGCTGCCTGTGTGTTTATGAGCGAGTGACCAAAACAACATTTGCTGCGGTGGATCACCACGGGAACACATCAATGACGACACAAGCAATCCACAGCAATCTCAATGGAGGACAAACCGGACTAGTCGCCAGAATGAAACCAAATCAATGATGAGATGAGAGGAGAGATCAGAGCACGTTAGTGGACGGAGCGACAAACGCGCAGAATGAGAGAGGAGCGGGAGAGCGGTGATGACCAGGAAACCCTTCTCTTACCAAAGTCAATAGGGGACTCACAGCCAAGGGACCGGCGGTTACCGGCTAGTAGTTTACACAGTGCAACAACAGGTAAGAAGAGAAAAGCAGAGTTAATAGACAAAACTTGTGGTGGAGGAAGAAGTATGAAAACTGGGATGAGACAATGAACTTCTTTTCCCCCAAAAGAAGCAACACAAAACAGGACAGACTACATCCAACTATTGCATCTACGTTGTATCTACGTTCTGCTTCAGGTTGTTTTCCTGTGCAGTTTGGAAGAGTGTTTTGCATGCACTATAAAACAAAGCATTGAGAAGGAAAGCTTGAAAAAAGGGCAATCTAATGACAGAAAGGTGTTGTTCAGTTAAAGGCTTTACAAAGAGATAGAGAGAAAGAAACCTTTATGTAACTTCTGTTCAAGAAGGTCAGTATTCAGTGTTACAGGTGCTGGTTGTCTTTATATTAACTAACATCACAGTTGGGGGTGGTGAGGTGTGCTCAGCTGTCCTCATCCAGCTGTGATGTAGTGTTGCACTATCGTCAACTGTGAAGTATGTAGCAAGCAGCACTTTCACTCTGGGTATGGTGTATGGATACTTAATGCAATATTCAGCTGCATATAACCAATTAATTGATTAGTTGTCAGCTATTAAATTAATCACCAACCATTTTGATAATAAATGAATTGCTTTGAGTAATTTTTTAAGAGAAATAGTTAAAATTCTCTGGTTTCATTTTCTCAAATGTGAATATTTTCTAGCTTCTTTATTCTGTTGTGACAGTTAACTGAATATCTTTGGGGTTGTGGACAAAACAAGACATTTGCGGAAGTCATCTTGGGATTTGGGAACATTTTTGACCGTTTCTGAAATTTTAAAGAGCAAACAATCGAATCGATGAATGGAGAAAATAACAGACAGATTAATCGACAATAAAAATAATAGTTATTTGCAGCTGTAATGGGACACATTTAAATAAGTACTGTCATGTCCTGTTCATGTCCTTCAGTTCCTGACATGAAGATACTATGACTCTGCATCACAATCGTAGCTTTGATTATGAAAAGAGGCAACATTTCCATCAGAATGTTGAATATGTTGCGGTGCTTTTCACCATGAGCAGATGAGCGTGTGCTCAGGTGTCATGGAGTTGTTTGGTCAGATGTTTCCAGTGTATTTAGATGCACTTCCTGACTTTGCTACAGTGACTGTGCTTTTGGAAAGATAAATGGGGAATTTCCCAGTCATTTCTTTCCATGACTGAATAATTCTAATGTGGACCTGAACAATGCTCCATTTAAAACAAATTAAAGCTCAGAAAAGCAAATTCTTTAGCAGTATGTGTGTTTCCAGGCTTCAGCACTCAACTGAGGTGACTGCTACAAGCAGCTTCAACACCCCTTCGGTAACTTCTATGTGATATTACAGAGACCATGTTCGGTTGTGTTTTTAAATAGGAGAAAAAAATGTGTGTTTCAGTTGTTACAACATCTGCTGTAGTCACAATTTTCTCAGCAGCCTCTTCCTGTTCTGTTTAGTAATCCAACAGAGTCTCCTCAAAATCCATCACTGAGATACAACATATATAATAAATTACACTAAGTTGATAAGGTAATGCTTCTTCAGCTTAAATGACTAAAATTAAAAATAACTTTTATATTTTGACCCTTTTATATTTTGACCTGGTGTATGAGTTTTGACAAAGGTGATAATTCTAAAACATCACATCTATGAAAGCAGATAATGAGTAATACAAAAAAGAGGGCGCGGGAAACCTTAAAATCCGGGTTGTCGACTCTTAAATAATCCTCTCTACCTTCTTTGATGTGTCGTAAATCAGCTATGCAATGTTGACATTGGACTGACTGAACAGAACAACTGCAGATAAACACAGAGCCAAAGCAAAAGATCCATTGCATTTTACATCTAATAGTTGATATGAGTGTAGCAGGTACCTTGACCTCCAGGGTACATGCAGCGAAAGGCTCTGCCCAGCTCCTCAGCCTGAACCCGTCCAGCAGGCGTCAGCTCCCCACCCCACTTCAGCACAAGCAGCAGAGACGGACCGTCCTTCTTAGAGTCTGAAACACAGTAGCATATTGGTATTCATATCAGCAACCACTACACAAAACTACTGATGATGCTATCGGCATCAGTTTCTAATTTCTATGTTTCACCTCCTAACCTTATACACACACATCATTCAGTATACACACACACACAGAGCGACCGTACATAAAAACACTGATTCCCTGTTTGTGTGTTTGTACCTTCTTCTTCGCTTGAGGCTTTCGGTTGGCCGTTACGCAGATACGTCAGCTGCACTTTTCGGTTAATACCTGAGAAATGACCGTACCTGGAGAGAAAGACAGAAAACAAACACAAACACACACACACACACACACACAAAGCAGACATTTTTTTTTTGATATGCACAAAGACAGACAGACATACAGTGAGGACACACAGATACATAAAAAATATTTATCCCATCTTCAAATATATTTTCAAAAATATTAAACAGCAAACATCTGACTTCTATTTCATATCCACCCCAACAAAAGCTGAAAGAGAAGACGGAAACAAGGCAACAACTTTTTCAAATCTGACCAGTATTAACAGATGGTTTAATGATAATTCAGTCACTCAGTGGGTTCTTTAGACCAGTGTTTCCAGCTTCAACGTTTAATAGTGTACGTGTGTGGCCATGAGAACAAACAGTTTAAGAGTGTTGCCGTCAATCTTGTTGTTATTCTGAAAAGTCACACGCAAACACATATCAAGAGCCTTCACTTGCCCAGCGGAGTGTGCTTTAGTAAGAATTTAGCACATCCTTCAGACTATTGACCACATACTGTTCTCTAATAGGACAGGCAGCTGAGCGGACACCTCAAAGAGCCACATGATGATGGACCCTGAACCAAGATAAGTTGCTCTGGCATGAAGCCAGAGAATCTGAACTGAGCTGTCAAAGAGACGTCATCACACAGCAATTTGGTTGGTTATTGTTTTCAAATTCTGGAGTATCAAATGGCGGTGGGTTATTGCATCACTACATTACACACACACTCACTCTCTCTTTCTTTCTACACACACACTCTGGGCTGGATGATATGACCTTAAAATAATATTGTGGTACTTTTGGGCTTTTGCATTACACAACATATATCTTGATATTTTGAAATCTCCTCAAAAGCACTAAACTAGAATTAACCCCATCGCGGTCGTATGCCTCTGCGCACCAGCCAAGATGCTGTTCCAGAGCTGTGGCATTGTATAATGGCCAGAACTTTTTTTGCAGAGTAATATGATGTCAAAGTGCATTTAATCTTTGATCTTTTGGATATCAAATGTCATCATTTCATCATTTTATCCTATTGGACATTTCTATGTCAAATTATGATATGAATTCTTGAGTTACAACCAAAATGTGTTTTGTGAGGTCACAGCAACCTTCACCTCTGACCTTTGGCCTCCAAATTCTAATCAGTTCATCCTTGAGTCTTTGTGGACATTTGTACATAATTTGAAGATACTCTCACAATTCCTTCAAGAAATATAGCGTTCACTATCACAATCTAATCAGTTAGGCCGTGAGTCATAGGGAACATTTATACTAAATTTGAAAAAATTACCATGGTGCGTTTCTGAGTTATCAATTGACTGAATGATACTTATGACAACATTCATAAAGACTCTTCATGACACGTGTCAAGTCATCGTTATGCACATGCCTTCAAATAAAGTGCTTTTTCCTATTAACAGAGGAATATTTTTTCTTGTTGTTTTGAACCACGCATTTCTTGAAAATCTAAAGTTTCCAGATTATTTTGCTGTTGCACTGACTCCAGTCTCTATGGAGAATAGCACCAGCAGATCACTAAAACAAGTGTAAACGGTGATGAACGGCAGGAGGAAGGAAGCCATTAGGAGATTTAGAGTCCACTTGATATGTGGTAAGAACGGCATGCACACAAAGTAGCACAGCACACACTGATTTACACACAAGTAAACACAGTGAAATCATCAGAGACATTTGACTGTGTGTGTGTCCAGTGTTAATGGATAAACATGAATGGATGTTAATGAAAATGATCCAACTCAGTGTACAAAATATCAGGAATACCCTCCAAATACTAATTCAAATTTCTAATCCTGCCAAGCTGTTTTTAAACCTAATCTTCACCCTGTTTCATACCCTTTCATCTGCAATTTTAATGGATGTAACTGAACACTGCTTTCATCTACAGTCACCTGAAATGGGTAAGATAAGGAAATGGTTTTCCTAATATTCTGTACACACAGTCTAAGTAGACTAACGAAAAGGAGGTGGGTAAAACCTCATCCTTTAAAGTGAGAAGGGAGAGGGTGCGTACTGAGTGTCATTCAAGCTGGATTCCCTTTTGGAGAGAAAGAAGGAGGGAAGAGTGGGCAGGAGAAAAGAGAGACAGAGGAGGGAAGAAGAGATAAAGATAATGAAAGTTAGAGACTCAAGAGGGAGGGAGTGAATCAAGGTAATCACGTGTCTTTATGTCAGTACGAGTACAAATGATTGGACCCTGGTGAAGTGTTGGAAGATGAAGCCAGTAGATGACTGCTGATGAATGATGATGGCAGGAAACAGGAGGACGATGACTGATGTTGTGCGTTTGTGAGAGAGTGCCTGTGTGTGTGTTTGATGTGAGACGTCACTCACATCTCCAGGACGGTCTTGAGTTGCTCCAGTTTAGATTTCTTCTCCTCGATCTCACAGTCATTGTGCTGGCCCAGTTCAACCAGCAGCAGGCGGGCGATATCCAGCACTTCCTGGAAACACAGAGGCACTTATCCTTAATTTGACTGTTATCTTTTACTTGGCAGACTAAACACACACTGGAACATCTGCAAATGTCCCGACTGAACATGACGTCAAAGACAAAACTGAATGTGAAGATGGTAGCTTCAAAAGTTTTTCATAAATTGTTTCATACGGTGACAGGATGAATACAGTGTGGGAGGGGAACTGGACAGCTAAGTATAAATATTTAGACAACTTAACAATTATGTTTTGTTATCCCAAATAACAGTAATTATATTGCTTGATACGTGTAAATGTAACTGCTCTCTTACACTCCCTATTTTCTTAAAGGGATTCAGTATCCAAAAAAAATAAATAATAATTAAAATAAATAGAGGAGAAGGAGCGTGGGAAAGGGGCAGACCGAGAGATTAAAGTAAATCTCACTCACCTGTAGCTGTTTTGGCTTCTTCAGCTTCAGCTTTCCTGACTTGTAGCCTCCATACTTCTCAAACAGCTCAAAGAACCTGTGCAAGACGAACAGAATAAAACAGCAGGATTAAGAGAAACAGTTACACTGGATAAAGGCAACATTTTAAAGTCAAACATATTTGATATGCTAATTCATTTGTAAAAATAAGTGAGTAAGAAGAAACAGGCTTGGAGTTGTTTGAGTTGTTATTATTCCCTTAAAATTTGCAGCAGGGAAGAGATGAGAAGGCAGTTTTTGCCGAAAAATAACACTGTTACAACCTGCACATCTCTGTGAAACAGACTAATAAAAATCAAAATGTTAAAATGAATGAAACAGATTAGAGATTGAGGTCTGTATCGTCAGTGTGTAAACAACAAACAGTGAAGCATTTCCTTGAACTGTGTAGAGCAGAATATAAGATAAAAGTAGCTGTTGATTGTGAGAATAGACGTTCTGACCTCACACCTCTCACACCTTAATCTTTTCATCCAGTATTTTGAAGTTAGATGATGTAAACTGTACAATGTTGTTGTAAAACAGACCAAACATTTGACAGATCTGAAACAGAAGGAGGGTGAGAGAAAGACAGAAAGAGGGAGCGACACCTTAATGCTAAGAGAGACTTACAGAGGATGTCGGACCTCCATTTTCATCTTTTGCTTCGGTGTGCGATCTCCGTGGCGGATGATTGCAATAACACAACGCAGCTCCATCCTGAATAAGGAAGAGGAGAGGACAGGGCAACTTTTAATTGCAGCAGACACTTGTTATTTCTTTATCCCAAAAAAACTCCACGAAGACTTTTTCCAACTGCAGAGATTAAGGAGATTTGAGATTTTGTGAGAGTCTGATTGTGTTAGGATGTCAGTGAGTCTGTAGTCCAGAGTCCTTCTGTGCTAATGTGTGAGGGTTGTTTTTCAGTGACTTCGTGTGTTGACCACGAGTGTCCATTTAGAAACTGACATAATCAAGATCAGATTGGGGATATTTTGTTTTTAAGCACTTACATGGTTCCTGAGGTTGTTGGGACAATGGGGATGTCTTCAGCTTCCATGGGGATGGACCAGGGGATGTGAAACTGGGGGGCTAACTCCCTCATCACCATGTTCCTGGTGAGGCAGAGAAAAGTGAGCAACAGGCTCAAAGGTGCTAAACATTAAAAGCATTTATATCAGGTTAAAAAGTAAATTTCACAGGTAAACATGACATCCATTCTGCTGGCTCCTTGTTGTGTCAATCAGTTTAATTTTAATATTTTGATTTAAAGTTTAGTCCCAGATTTAAGATATGTTATATGAACAGCTGCAATGATTAATTGATCGAAGGACAATTAATCACCAACCATTTTGATGACAGTCAATTTTCAAGCAAAACATTTGCTGATTAAGATAATCTAAAAGGCATGGACCAAACACAATGTTTGTTTTTACTTAAACTAACTACCGGTACTAAGTTGCTGCAGAGATGATGCAGCTCTGATAACACAAATCAAATATATCCAAAATATACAATTTTACATATTTATATCAACTTTTCATTTGCACAGTGCACCTTTCTGTTATGTGCCTCTAAGAAATTCCATGTTCATGCTAGTATCCATTACTAGAGAGGAAGTTGTATCTCCTGTCTTTTTATTTGGAAAATTTATGAGTCTTTGGTCGTAAAGCTTCAGTTATGTTTCCTAGAAGGAGAGGTAATAAATCAGAAACAAACCAAGATGTAAAGCTGACAACGGGATCGTCAGAGCTGTCCAGAGCTTTAGATGAATTACAACGTGACAGCTTCAAGGCAATATTTACTTTAAAAAGTACAATAATGCTAGAAACATCAGGTTATACAGGAAATAAGAAGAAGAAATGTCTTTCTTCATGCATTCATCCACATGTTTATCATAAATTAGAGACTTGTTCTGATATTTTTGCAATATTGTTTACGGCTTTGGTTTGACAAAATTCTGGTGTCCATTATTTTCATTACTGGCAGCAACAACTATATAGTTTTATCACACAGTATTTGTTGACAAACTGAATCCGTACATGTTTGTTTTCTGTTTTGTCTGTTTGCAAGATTGTGATCAAAACTTAGAAAGACATTTCTCTAGTTGAGTTTTTTTATTTTTGGGTTTTACTCACTGAATCTGTTTGTCCTTCAAGAAAGTTAAAGGTCAATATTTAATCGTGTGTAAGTTGATGTCACTTACCCGAGAACTTTGGCACAGTCGTCGTAGTACTTCATGGAGTTTTTGACGAAGCTGAAGCCATTAACGTCACAGACGAAGGAGTGGCCATTGGCTCTGAGCAGGTCGAACCCACATACTGTTTGCTAAAATCACACACAAATCATATATTTAGACACTTCATAGAGATGTTAGCCACTATGTGGAGAGGGAAACAAGAAAAGGCAGGTCATAGCTCCACTTTTTGACATAAAGCATCTCATCATCCAAGTGGAAAAACACTGATGCACTGTCGCCATTTTGAAGATTTTGAGGCTGCATAAAAAAACCTCACAATGAAGAAAGATTTTTAAAGTTTATTTGCTTCTTGTTCCCTAAAGAACAAAATAAAATAAGTTGCACATCATATTATCTATATGTGGACCTCACTTATTCTGTGATAGGAGAACAACAAAAAACCGACTGACCCTTTTTAAATTAGGAATGAAACATTACATTTCTGCAGGTCATATAGCACGTTTAAACAGCAGCTTAATAACAGATATTTTATATCTGTAACTGTATAAATGTTAATTAGCCACAGGTTTGTATTTATGAGGCTTTCGGTGCTACTAGAAGTATTTGTTTGGTGAGTAACACTTTCTGTGGGACTCATTATCTTTAAATCAACTTGCCTTTGGGAACACTGTGATACACAAAAGGAATAATAACATAAGGAGCTGTACTTAAAATACAATGTACATATGAATAATTTATTTTCCGTGCCTTGTGTAGCAGTCCACTTTATTTGTTTGTTGGGAGTCCAGTGTCATTTCTGAATTCACTGAGTCATCCATATCGAGCTATGGGTTTTAATGCAGTCAGCACCAGAGATCTTCCCCATTTGCTTAATGTTTGCTGATTATAGCGCTGTATAATGTTGGTCTTCACACGAATAACTGTCACCGTAGCAGAATTCAGAAAAAAATGCTTCCGGTGCCTCCCATTCACCAAACATATTTATATGAAGACATTTTTATATTTAATTTTCATGTAAAACAAATAAATATCAACCATTGTGAATATTTTGGTGGCTCCGCAACTCTCTGTGTTTACAGTTTTTTGGTTTAAGAGATTTTCTCCCAACTCAAAGATGGTTTTTAATGAGCTGAAAGCACAAGGACTTACTAAACACAAGCTGATGCAATGTTTGTGTTAACTACAAATGGACTACGGCACATAAAAAAGATGGCTGAGTTTTGGGCTTTGGCAGCAATTTATAAGGATATGAGAAGGATCACAAACCCAGAAATAATGCAGGTTTAAAAAAATAAAGGCAAGATTCCTGAATATCTCAAACTTGGGTCTTTTCTTTGCTGCATTATATCTTCATGATGACTAAGTTTACCTTGAAGGCCAGGCAGACTTTGCGGGCCACTAGTTTCTCCATGGAGGTCAGCATGACTGGGTAGCGGATCTCCTTCCCCTCACTGTCCCGTTCTACCTTTCCATCCAGGGCAGGGGATTTCCGGGCCTCTGCATGGGCGTAGTCTGGACCCACAGTGTAAACCTGATGGTCCAGAAACACACACACAGGCAGAAGACACACAAACAAACAAAGGGGTCAACTGCATGACTTATCAGCAGGAGTGACGGGTGTAAAATTTGTTTAAACTAAAACATTTCCATCGATGACCACAGTTGCACAGTACCTTCACATCAGTACCATCTGTGGGCATGAACTCCTCATATATGTAGGATCCAGTCTTTCGTACGCTGCTCTCTGGGGAGTACACACTGCTCCGACTCCCTATCTACAATAAAGAGGCAGAGAGACAAAGAAGAATTCAAACGCATGTAAAAACTGTAAATAAAACGCTTATTACCCAACTTTTTCTCCATTTATGCCGTTAGCTTCGACCCAGGCTTGTCTTTATTGCATGCAGAGAGAAAGCACAGCTCTGAAAATAAAAAATCAATATGTGGTGGCCAATTTTGATATTGCAGCAAGCTGACACCAAGGCATGAATGTATGGGAAACCCTGTTACAGGCAGTATGTATTTTTTGTAACATAATAGCAGCTATTTTACATTTGGCCTTTATTGATAGTCTATATTTAGATAGGTTAGTCTATAGAAACAACAACAAGCAAAAAATTGTATAACCGAATCCCAAAATCGAAACCGAATACCTAACCAAAGAACAAATATCCAAAAAGGGCAATATTAGCGTCCAGCTCTAGTGACAGCTACCTTTCTGAAGAGTCTCTGGCTGCCTCCTCCAGCAGATGTGGGGTAATATATGTAGACATTGTGGTCCTCGGCACACACAGGTTTCTCCACAAATGGTTTGGGGAACACCTCCCCATTCACCTCGACATGGTCCTCCCCTTCCACCAGGTTACACTCTGCACAGGGGATGTTTTAAAATAATTTTACCAGGAAAACTTGCTAAAACAGAAAAGTTAAAACAACAGTGATGCTAAAGATGAGGGAAACGCACAAGTAAGTTTATTAATTGAACAAATTATCAAATCTCCCTGCTGATCTGGGATTTGAACCATTAACTCGTTGGTTACTAGTTGTCTTTAACTGTGGTGCTGCATTCACAAAACACTAAAACTGAGCCTTTCACATCCACTCATACAATAAATCCATTAGATATGTATGTAATTAGTTATCCTTTATTTAACCAGGAAATCTAGTAAGATACACAATCTATTTACTTAAAAAGCATGAGGCCAAAATGGCAGCAAAACTGAATAAATAAACTGCACTTTATTATTGTTAATGTCAAATATTTGTTATCAAAGTTACATAATTGTATGAGGAGGAGACAAAAAACAGTGGTAGACAAACAGATTCGGCTGCATCCAGTTCAGAAAATTCTACTTGTGATTTAGTTTCTGGTTCTTAACAGTGAAAAATATCAATATATTATAAAGTAATTGATGCCCTGTATGCTGCCATATACCACAGATGTGTCAACAGATACATTTTACATGGAACTGATGGCTTCGTTTTAGTTTGTTATCATAAATCAGAGGGTTCACACAAAATAAGACGTCTTACTCACCCTCAGGATTGTCGGGGTCTCGGTTTAACACGGCATAACGAGGTAGGTCAATGCCCTCTTCCCGTAGGATCCGGTACACTTCCCTCCTGACAGGGAATCAAACACCATTATAAACAATACCCAAAATTGAAAACCATAATGCGTCTATGTGTGTGTGTGTGTGTGTTAGTAGGGTGAGGCAGTAA
This sequence comes from Pagrus pagrus, assembly GCF_965226575.1. Lineage (NCBI taxonomy): Eukaryota > Metazoa > Chordata > Actinopteri > Spariformes > Sparidae > Pagrus > Pagrus pagrus. The sequence goes on from NC_140194.1 coordinate 19,011,769, forward strand.
CACAGGAATAAGGTATACTGTGTAAGTTATGTAGAAACAACAATCATGTTATTTGATTTTCATCATGTGATTGTTTTTATTTATGTCTACTTCTTGGGAGAGGGATCCCTCCTCTGTGGCTCTTCCTGAGGTTTCTTCCGTTTTCTTTTCACTGTTAAACATTTTAGGGTTTCATTGAATTGAGCGTCTAAGGACATAAAGGCATCATTCATTGTACAGATTGTAAAGCCCCTCAGGCAATGTGATGTTGAGCTATTTAAAACTGATTTGGCCAAAGCTGCCAAAAAGTAGCTGACTGACGACTTTGGCTACTTCAGTCAGTCACTGAGCCTGTTCATACTAATGTGTGAAGCCTTCTTTTTTGATACCCCTCAACTCTGTTTGTGTTTGTTCAAACCGTACCTGTCCTGTATGAAATACTGCATGTTGAGGTCATTAATGAGCAGTGGATTCCTGAGTTTGGCGTATTCCACAGCTTTGTCCAGAGGGAAACCTGAAAGATGTCATGTGATTAAAAACTGTATAAGCTCAAACAGTTTCGTCATCAATCCAAGCTCAACCAGCATTGACAACAAATCGAAGTGATCATGATTTTCTGCTTTATTATTTGTTGCCTGATCATTTGACACAGTAGTGACTGAGCCTATATTCCACAGGATAGGTTATTTAAATACAGTTGTCTAACTACTTGGAGACGTATTGGCACATATTAAAAGTTTCTCATGCATAAAAACACACGAGACAGAGATGTCCTAAAGAAATAATTTTCGGAAATATGAGTTGTTTTTTTTGCACTACTGTCCAATAATAATAAAAACACAGGACCAAATATTATTATATATATTTGGATCAAATATCTAAAAATCTCATTCTTTTAAAAACAGAAAGGGAAAAACAGTCCCGTGTGAAACTCAAACACAAACTGAGAGACAGATGTCAGAGGGAAACATGACTTAAATTGTGTATAAACATACGTACAGTATATAAATCTAAAAGTGGTTTCATCCTTTGCTGTTTGTACTTGACTGCTTTTATACATAAACAAAACTCAAAACATAAACTGCTGCTAATGTCTGAGCTGTAATGTGATTAAGTGTGCTGCAACGTGTTCATTTAAGACAGAAGGCATACTGTATACATGGGAAAGTGGATTGATCCTGTTCATCTAGCTCTGCTTTTGTAAACCACACTCGGTCAGCTGAGAAACAAAAATAATTACAGGCCTTAAATAGATGTTTCCAATCCCACAGTTCCCATAAACTGTTACTGGCTGCTGCCAGACAACCTGACACAACCTGGCAAACTCTCTAAAATATGGCTGGGCTTTTTAGGTACTGATATTTCCCAGGGGAACACAGAACATTTAATTTACTCAACAGATGCAGATTATTTATTACTGTGACATAGTTACTACGTGTCGCTGCAATCTTTTCCCCCATTTTTAAAAACAATTATCTAATCCTCAGATGAGATCTGAGGCAAGATTAGGGCTTTTCAAACTTTTTCCTTGTTGACTAATTTGTGGTTCAAAACATTAAAATATTTATCATAGTACATATTATTTATGGAAAAGCATTATGTAATTGCGGGATGACAAGGGTTCATGTGGACAGCTTAAAGCAGCTGAGAATTTATCAGGAGGATATGCAAAACATGGTGAACTCTCCAACCTTGCACTTAAAAAGCCAGACCTCACTTCCCTTCCACCCCTGTCACTGTTTCCCCTCATGCAGTAGGATGTTTTTGACTTGTTTGCAAGTTTTTTGTACCTTTAGAGTGGAAGGAGATAAGGCAGTCGCAGAGGGGCCATTTCTCCACAGGTTCCTCCAGGATCACCTCCTCAGGAAAGATGACCACGTTGATGTAGTCAAACTTACAAAGGCGCTCCAGGATCTGAGTCATGGGCTTTGACTTGGACTTCTTCATCATGGCACAGATGCCGACCACAATCTGTCGCTCTGGTGGCTAGTGGAGAGGACGGAGAAGATCAGGGTAGAGAAGGGAAAGATGAAGGGAGATGACAAGTGAGACAAGGGTAATGACAACTGACAGCATGTGCCAATGTGAAAGCACGTAGAGGGCAGTTTAAAGACAGCATGACAGCATAGACAATCTGATTTGACGTGGTGGAGTTTGAGAGCCGTTTCTTTCTTAAAGGATTTGATTTTGATTTGATTTGATTTGATTTTCCTTGTTAAAAGGGTTTTTTTTGTCAATGTGTCAAGTTTTTCCTCACTCAAATTGAGGGTCTAAGGAAAGAGGATGTGTTCACTGTGCAGATCGGGCTATATAAATAAAACTGAATTGAATTGATTTGATTTGATTGACAAAAGCTTTCCACAACCCAGACTGCATCAATGTTAGAATGCTGGGTTAAACATAAATAAAAAATAATGTGATAATTTGCTAATCCTTTTTGACATATACTCAATTGAAAACAATTCAAAGACAACATATTCAATGTTTTACCTCAGCAAGTAAACATCTGTTAATTCTGATCATGATTGGAACGGGGCATTCTCGAAAGGTTCAGTCATTCAGAGTTTCAACACGTTGTGAAACACATGATTGTATGAAAGATATTACTACATGGGCTCAGGAACAATTCATAAAAGCCTTGTTGGAAAACACACTTAATTTGCAAATTGATTACATTCTGGTTTCTCATTCGCGTGCCAACTTTGTCTGGTTACTTCCATGTTATATTCTAGCTGTAGCCATCTTAACATGCTAAAAGAAGGACATTATCATGATAACACCATAGTAAGATGCACTTTGAGCTGAATGCTAATGCCAGCCTCAGCCACAAAGTACAGTTAGACTGATAAAACTGAGTCTACCAATGCAGAGTTGTGTCTGACAAGCTTATATGTCCTGAAATGGGAACTACAGAGAGGAAAAACCCTTTTGTCAGTCCAAACAAAGAGAAATCCTACTGACTTCGGTGATCCCTCGACTTTTCATCCAGTGCAACCAACACTTCATCAGTTTTTCTTATTAAGTGCAATCTCAAATGTACTCTATCGACAAGAAATGTTGGTCACTTTGGCCTCACTAGTGGTGGTATTCATCCATTAACATTGTTTCCGGTGTGTAATGACCTTTACAGCCTCTCAGGGCCAGTAGTGCTGCTGCAGACTTTTAATTCTGTCAAAAGTTGTGAAGGATGATAGCTGTGTATTGATTCTTTAAAACTGCCATCAGATTGTTCATGACTGACATGAGTTTATGTCCCCATTTCTTACTACAATCAGGAAAAAGGTATTGCTTTGTCTGTGGGCTAAAACTTTATCAGATTTATGGAAATATATTTATTTCTAAAGTATGAAAATTGTTGCTGTTGTGCCACAGAGGCTGTGTTGACAGCTAAAGCATGAACTTAACTGCTACCTGCTTCCTCAATGTAACATCAGCTAAATGGCAAAAATGTCTATGAGACAAAGAGAGAGGGACTCATATCAAGTAAGCGAGCAGCCTGAAGCACCACCATAAAGTCCTTTTATAGCTGCAGGACTAACAACAGAGCAGATGCCTTAAAGTTGTTTATCTACTGCATTGTTCTCACGCCAGCCTTTGTATATTTCTGTCCCTATTTTTTTCCACTGTCCAATTCCAAATAAAACTTTCCTCTTTAAAATTTCCAGGCCTGTTAACTTCCTATTGCCCAAGATGGACACAGCTCTGGCTTCCTGTTCCAAAATTAAATCCCCTTTTTTCCACTGTAGATTCACAGTTACTTAATAAGTCATTGATAATACTATGCGTAGACTCTAATAGACAAATGTGACTGAAACAAAAACGAGTGATATATTCATTTCGATGTTAAAACGTCACAACCAAAACACCTATAGCCATAAGGCACCCCGCCTAAAAACTTTACCAACCAGCTGTGTGTACACCTGAATTAACACTTGTCACTTACCGACTCATCTTCATCATCCTCCATGTCCTCCTCTCGATACATCTCATTCTTCATGCCTGTCTCCATTTGGCCCGAATCATGTTCGTCATCTTCGCAGCCAAGCACAAACCGAGGCACGTCTCTTTGATCCCGCCCCTGTCCTTCCCCGTCGCAGGGCTCGGTCATCACAAACACCTCTGTAACATGGCTGCTTGGTGACTCCTCAATCAGCTGAGCAGGAAGAAACCCAGTAAACTCTGTCACACCTGAAAGCCTTGTGATAAAGTGAAGGGCCTGTTGGTGTTTCTGAGCGGGCTGATAACAGCTATGTGCGTCTGTGGGCGTGCAAGTATGAGTTGAGGTAGAAAAACAGTGGTAGATTTCCTAAGAGGTAGAACAGAGAGAGTGGACTCCACGTGGGTTGAGGTAGATTAGTCAAGATCCAGGTTGTAAAACTCCCTGTGTCAGGACAGAGGAGCTCTGGCTCTGAGAGATAACATGTTCCAGTCTGGAGATGCTTCTTCACACAGGGATCCCCTGGGTCAACATCTGTGCACCGTTTCCCTTACCCTAGGAATAAAAAGGTAAATAAATAACACATGAAAACAAGGTTAAGCAGCCAGATCAGAACAATTCCTTCAGATACACAAAAGAGTAAAACTGGACAAGTTAAGAAACATTTGGTAACTGCAGAGAAACATTAGTTACAGCTGTGCAACTTTAATAAATATAGTGCATCTGATTAACAACAAGGCTAGATCAGCTGTTACACAACAGAAGGAAAACTTCATTGATTCCTGTAGAAACTGGATTATTACAACTCAATATACAGCTCAATATCAGCAAAATGTTTTGTCCAAAATTTTGAAACAATCCCTCCAGGTGTTCCCGAGATGTGTCACTCACGACAATGGGACAGACATGAGGTAACAGTGAAAAAACAAGTTCATTCTCAAGTCAAAGTTGTCATTTTCAAAAACATAATGCCTCCAGCCACAGCCATCGCCGGCACAGTGGCATAAAAACCTAGCACATTTATTTTTCACCATAGTTCCTTCCTACATTCAGACATTTAGTTGTTATGTTAAGTGCAAACTACAAACAAGACTCTGCATGTCATAACAATGTCAAGTCTTGAAAACATATGCCTCGAAGTAACACATGCATGCTCAGACAAATTTGCAATGCAGCAGTCAACATTTGCATAAGCCTTGCATACAAATCAGAAAAGTAAAGCCGAGCAGCTGTAACCTGAACAAGAGACCATGACAACTGGCTGTACACCAAGAGAGTGCAACAACAGACAAGACAAAGACATATAACTTAGCAAGCCAGCTAATGTCCAGCTCAGCGTCTGTCTGCAGCCTTTATTTAGTGAAGCTGATGCTAACGACTAAAAGCCAGTGGTGTCCATGCCGGCCCCTGGACCTCCTTTCACTACTGGTATTTTCATAAATACAGACCAGGCTTTAATTCAGTTAGTTAAGCCTGGTCAGAGCTTCTAACAGGTGAGATGACCCACACTTCAGCTTCTTTCATTTCCAAAAAAGCTCATCCTGCTGGCTTGAAGAGGAGCCAGACTGTGGATCGTATTACTCTGGATTGCATTTAACTTCTTAGATATAAATCTTTATCTTAATTATTCAATCATACCCACAAACTGAATTTCCTCTGAATATCCCAAAGGCTCCAGTTGTCTAAACTAAAACACATCAAATCTAGAGTTACTTATTAAGTCACTTTCCCTCCCCAGTTGCTCCCAGGTTAGGACAGTGATTTAAACGCTGTGGACTCACTCAGACATAGTTTCTTTTGAAGAAAAACGCAGAATGACATAATGGCTCAATCAATGTGAAATGATGCAGATTAAAGTCTAGAAACTCTTTGTTTAAATGTATTATGACATCTCTGGATCCTTGTCAAGAATACTGCACCCTGGTTGGGTTTGTCTGCTGTTATTTCGATACAGTTTATAGTTGTTGCTCATCGGCTGGCTCCTCAACATGATGCAACACTGAACTTGTTTCTGCAATCGTTTTTCAATTTCAACTTCCCAGAGTCCTTTACACAGAGGCATTTTGGAGGAACAAAGGGAGCTGCTGTTTGTTGTCTCTGTCTTTACTGTGATGACAGTTTGAAAGGCAAACAATGGAGTTTAAGCCTATTATTTCAATGTGGCTTCTCATTTCCCACAGCACCCAGCAGGAGAACTTTGTTCGGTGTCATATGTTGTGAGTTTCTTTTTTACAATAAAATAACAGCTTCTAAATCATTTTGATGGTTCAGTGTCGTGTAATAGCCTACCTATCATTTGTTTCTGCACTATGTAAGCTTGATGAGAGGGTGGGATGGCAGAGTTGTTTGTAGTTAGCACCTACATTACATCTGATAGATTGTATCAGAGAACTCAAACTATGGAGCAAGAACCGCAGCTGCGGTCTTTACACTTAGCCTGTCCTGCAATAAATCCATTAATCAAGAAGACCATAAAGATCAGTTACTGTTACAACGGTTTAAGTGAAGCGTTAATTCAACTCTATGGTCATTTTCCAGGGTGTGGTTTTTGGTTTTGTTGGACTGTATTGCATTAAGTGTTTCTGATATTTAGCCTACTCTCACTGCTATAAATGGGGTGGAAAAGAGGGAGAATAAACTTTGTCCTGAGTGTACTAGCACTTAATGCCTTGAAACAACTTTCAGTTACAGAGAAGACATGAACAAACAATCATCTGCAAAATCATGACACACAGACCAAAGCTAACAGAGGCTGATGCCATTCAATGATGATTGGTTGATCGAAAGAACATTAATCGCAAACTATTTTGATAATAATTTCCATTTCCATTTCCAACTTCTTCAACTATAAGATTCGCTGCTTTTCTTTGTCAGATTTTGGACTGTTGGTTGTATAAAAGATGCAATCTGAAGATCACTTTTTAGCAATTATCTAATCAGGATATGATGTTTCTCTTAGCAGAAATCCAACACTTAACAGCAGCCAAATTTAAAACAGACATTTGCATCCCGAGTGCTTCCAAATAATGGGTGTGTGTGTGTTGTCACTGCTTGTCTGTTATCTCATCCGAAACAACAGGATAAAGACACAAAGCTGTTATGTCATCCCTCGTAACTGAGAGCGAGGTGTGAATTGAAGCCAAGGTAGAAGAAGAAACTTGCCACTGTACTGCAGTATGTCCACAAAACAGAAGATGCAGCCAAGACAGTTCATGTGTCTCAGCGGTGTAGTCCAACACCCCTGCCTTCAAACACCACCACCACCACCACCACCACTACCGCCATCCTGACCCCACTACCCACAACAAACAGCTGACTCGGGGGGAAAAGCCTCCAGAAACAGATGGGTAGATCATATCACAACATACCACGAGCCGACTGTGCATGCCATGCAGTCTTTGAATGACTGCGAGAACTTATTTAAAGTCACTTCCACTCACATTCAGTGTGGATCAGTTCACTGGCACCTTTGAACGTTCTGGCTGTGAAAGAGCAGACATGGTCTTCCTGTGTCCTGGACTTTCTGCCAGGACATACTTCAACTGAATCTTGCATGTGACCCATCTTAACCTTGGTACCCAGAAATAACTATGTCCTCTTCTGCAGGGGGCGAAACAGGAACTGAGGGGTGGAGCCAAGGCACGGGGATTGGGTGCCATGAGCCAGCTATACGCTACCCAAAGATAACTCATCATTACTAACCCCAGAGGCGATGACAGGCCGCACTAAACTAAGTGGAAGTCCGTCTTGCTGGCTCAGGGTCGGAGAACACTAACAGAGATAAATAATGTAACTGCTGTGAGGAGGCACCACTGAGCCTGAGTTTATTCTGTCTTTACTACACCAAGGGCATGAACTTTAGTCTACTGGCAGGACGAGCCAACACTGCACACATAAAGTAAATACTGCATGATGGTTAGAAGCACCAGATGTATCTAAAGATACATTTAATTTCAAATAGATAATAAATACTTCACAGATTAAAATGACTTTCAGCAGTGAACTGAGCTGGTGTCATGATTGGCTGTAAGGGGACACAAGACTCTTGGGCTTCACTTACACATGACTCAACACCACTGCTGGTCCAATGTTGAACGCCATTACAATTTCTACAGTTATACTTTGCTCTGAAACCACATTTACCCCAGAAAAGTACAGGCTCATTATATGATACAATTCACGATACCCACGATAACAGCGATTTTTGTGATACATTGCAAGACAATCATCTAACAATACATTAAGAGTACGATACAAAAGTGAAAGCAAATTTTCCATGTCCAAGTGAGCTGTAATTGCAATGTAAAATAGCCAGAAAGCAGAACAGGATACAACTATGTCTCAATTCTTTTCAATCAAACTTACACCACAAGGAGTTGTGAAGTAGTGACTCTGGTAAGTCAAATTATCAGAGAAAGCTGTTTAGAGCCCCTGCATGTTTTAATAAAAATCTATATATTGCACCAGTGTAGCAATAATCGTATTGCCATAGAAAGGGATTCAAAATATTGCCATAATGATATTTTATCCCACCCCATCCTCTACCACCCAATCTGCATCTTAAAGCTATCCATGGTGGGTACTTATAAAGACTTATAAAGACCACTGTTGTACAGATGGAGAGGATACAAACATGTCTGACTAGCGATGAACAATAATATCAGCACAGCATCGGTATCGGCCGTTAAAGGCTTAAAAAATACAAATATTGGCATCTGCCAAAATTAATATTTCCGCCAAAGTGACATGGCAAACCGGAAGTAGTTTTTGTATTTTGCCCATTGAATGTGTACATTTTAAAAAGCATTGTATGTCTGCATCTGCAAGTGCCCCATCACGACACAAGAGTAGGAATAATAATTTGTTAATTCCTCTACAGAAGAGTCTTGATGTTTTCTGCAATCAGAAGCAAATATTCAATATTGTGCATCCCTATCTCTGTCGAAATGAAATTGAACGTGTTTTTTTAATCCTGTGTGGGGTTTTTTGGAGTTTGCTGAAAAATGCTGAACATGAAAGAACAAGAAGATGAACATGATAAACAATCTGTAAATCCCAGCCTGTAAAATTCTATTGTACCATTGGGTTTAAGGAGCAGTTTGAAAAGAAGTGGTGCCCTTATTTGTGCTGACTGGAAGTCAGAATATCTCATCCTCTGCTGCTACAATTAAGACAATTTTTAAAATCTTTTTCTTGCAAGTGACTCAACGTAATGACTGTGTGATACTGAATCACTGGAATCACCTTTAAAATGTGACTGACTTTTGAAAAAGGAAATTACACAGTCTTCCTCGTACATTTAAGATGTTGAATTTATGAGCAATAAAATGCACCGTTTCTCAAATGTATACACTCAGGGGTTTTTGTGCTGCAGTCTTGACTAGTATGAGTACCATGTGGTGGCTAATGTTAGCAAACTGCAGATAGATATTGCAGTATAACTGACATTACGTCAGTCGGTTGGCTGATGATTGTTTTTTCTACTTCAGCTCTACATGCTCTGCATTTAAGCATTTACCTTGATCTCTGACTTCATAGTCCTTCTTTAGACAACGATAAACACTAATGCACCCAGAAAAAAAGCAGGCATTGTATTCACACCCATATCAAAGATTTTTTAACTATTTCCACTCCTGACCCTTGTGGACAACTTCAAGACACAAGTGTATTATGGATGTCTGACTTTCATATTTCATTTCAGGGCACAAAGCTGCACCCATGACTCGGTTGAGATGATGTTAATTTTTAGACACAAATGAGGGTCAATTAAAGTCATGAAGGACTTAATGTCCCTTTCCCTGAGGACAAAACAGAAGGAAGACACAAAGGAGCCAGACAGAGAAAACAGACAAAATCATTATGTGAAACTGTCTCTTGTCTCCCACCTTCACAAAAATAAACCCCTGTGTCACCCATGAATAAATTAGGAGGCTGATTAAAAACATCCCCAGCTGTCACCTGTGGGCCCTCGACCATGGATGAGTCACCTCCACCATCACTGCAGGTCTGGAGATCAACAACTCGGCTCCAATAAAAGGCTTTTAACCTTTGAGACTGTCTACCACAGGAATACTGTGTTGGGTTTATGACTGGTGAGGGAGGAGCTTGTCATTAGCTCCTATTCACCATCATTTCTCTGATAAGACAGCAAATGAGAAATATCACGACACACTATGCAAATGGCAACAGTGATTGCTTGTCAATCATGGAGAAAAAGAAGTTATGAATGACATAATGATGTGTTTGTAACTGAGACCTTTACAGTGAAAAAGGTCAACATTTAGCTCAGTATCACTACTTTTCTGTCAGGCAGAGCCAGTGAGCAGCTTGTTATCTGAAGAGACTTCAAGACTAAATCATTAACAAAACTGTTAATTATTATTATTAGCTACTGCTGAAGTTATCGAGGTTGGACACTAACGTCAGCCCTGAAACTGTATCTCCCCCAAGGGTCAGATAACCTGATGGTAATGTTATCAGGATACAACTACCAGCAGAACAGGAGTTACAAGCTCTACAAGCTTGTAAATTCATTATGCAGCGAGCTGTCGAGAAATTGGCTTTGTTTACAAATACAAACTGTTGTCATCACTGGAAACAGAGACCATAATAAGCTTGCTGGTGTACAGCAGGCCCTGAAAACAGACCCATTATTTCTCACTCATCAACGCAAACATTGTTCACTGTAAGAGATTAAACCTCTGTCGGCTTCACAGGATGATTTATGAAACATTGAAAGATACATGACTTTATTCTCTTGCTTCTCAGCTACTGATGAATAACTTTTATACAGCTTTCAGGGTGACAATAAAATGAAACTTTAATGGATCCCCGAGGAGAATCTGGGCTGCTGCAGCAGCAGATAACACAGAGACTCAGCAGCAACAAAACAGAGGATAAACAAGATAGATAACAATGTGTATTAGATATAGCAGATGTGGTTTATATTAAAATAGGAGACAATTTCACGGATGACAATTTTAACATCATAACATGCTAAATAATGAATCGAGAAGAAAAGTAGAGATCATAGCGATAAATATATTCTCCAAAATAACAGCAGCGGCTAATAATTTTGTATGTACTGATCGTACTTCATGATATTAGATTGATTTAACAGTAGGGCTGCACAATATGGTCCAAAAAGTCAGATATTGTGATTGCGACAGTATTCACGATTAGTGAGAACGATCATTTTTGCATCACAATTTACCTTTTCACTCAAAAAACTATTAAAATCATGACAATGTGACATCTGTTGTGGTTTGTACTAAATAAACATGTTTTCTTACAGCTGCAGAGTAAGATTCAAAGTCCAGGGCATCTCTTTTTTTTTATCATTATTTAAAAATTGCAGTTTCTTTCAATTTGGATATTTCACTTGGCCATAGTGCGATTTTAATTATATTGCAATTAATTAAGCAGCCCTATTGAACAGTTACTATTGTCGGCACAAAGTGACCTACAATACGTGCATTGGTCTTCAGAGAGCTGTAAACTACTTTTTTGTTTGTTTGCTTTCTTGATTACTAGAGTCTGAAAACAAAAAATGTGACCAGTTCAGAGCTGCAATGATCAATTAATTCTCAACTATTAAATCAATCACCAACTATTTTGATTATCAACTGATCGATTGGAGTGATTTTTTTCAACAAAGTCGAACTTGAATGATAACTTTTCCTGGTTTCTTTCCTTCTCTATGACAGTAAACTGAATATCTATAAATACATATATATAATATTTCTCTATTAATCGAGAAAATTATTGACAGATTAATTGAGACTAGCAATAATCATGAGTTGCAGCCCTACTGACCAGTGATCACTTTTTCATGGTTTGTTCCATTTCCTGTTAGTTAGACTACACTAGTGTTTATGGTTTTTGTTTTGGCTTTTCATTTCTATGTTATTTTCTCATTCACAGGGTGGATTTACTATTATAATAATCAGTATTCCCCTATTAAAACTGGACAGCAAGGTTCACATGGAGCCATGTTTTAGAGTATTTTTGTTGATGCTGCATTTCTGTTTTAATGTTTGATTTAGTCTTCTGAAACTGTCTCAACATTTTAAGTATGTCTTCTGTTATTTTAGACTATAAATTATAATTACTATAACTATAAAGTCTTTCGTCATCTGTTGTCCACAGTTCCACATCAGCACTGTACCATTTGTCAGATCTCCCCTGGTTTGCTTAAATGAATTTAATTTACACATTAACTTTAATGAGCAACTATTTTGATAATCAATCATTTAAAAAAAAAATCATTTTTAAGGTAAACGCAGCAACAGCTCTCTGTTAGGGTCCCTTACTACTTTTAGTTGTCTTATATGAGAATATTTGGGCTTTTACAACTTTCAATCAGACAAAGCAATCTGAAGATGTCACCTGACTTGGCTTAAAGATTTGTGACTGTAATTTGGTTATTGTTCATTATTTACTAACAGTTCATAGACTTAACCAGCTATAAATCACAATGTCAATGTTCAGAGAGCAAGGTAGTTTATAAAGCAGGAACACATGTTCCCACCCTCAGTAGCCACACACACACACACACACACACACACACAATATGTAAACACTCCCAGTTTCGCCCTCTGATAGTTCAGGTTTTTGATTAAATATCCCCTGCTCTCTTGGTTGATACCACACTATATTAGGACCACATCACAGGTGTCCAGCAGCCTGTTTGAGCCACAACCTTCGTCTCAGACCACTGTAAACACAATGAATGAGTCAGTTGTAGGTGCAGTAGTAAGAATTAGCTCCTTGGAGGAATAAACTGCATAAAAAACAGATTAAATAAATCAGTGCGTCGTCCTGCTAACCACACAGCACTCCTGACAGATACACCTAAGTTACAAAACGTTAAAAGCTTGCCTGCTTTTGTCCATTTCCTCCGACACAACAGCAAAATCCAACTATCACAGGGCTCAAAGCCACGCCGTGAGAGGAGCAGAAAGCGTTAACATGAACGGGACTTACCGGCGGAAACCCTCTGGAAGTCAGTCAGCTGTTCACTTCCTTGTTTCCCCGACTGAGCTCGACTGTGAGGAAGCTGCTGCCGCCTCGCTTTAGTTTCTTTTTACTCTCTGTAAAGTTGTGAGCTACTCGCTAAAGTTCACGTCCGGTCATTGCTGGTGATTAGCCAGATAGCTGCTGCTGCTGCTGCTGCTGCCGCCGCCTGCTGCTCCACTGCGGGCTTCCGTCATTTTCTTTTTCTTCACCTTTTTTGTTTTTTCACAGAAAGTTTAGTTTTTTTAAAGCTGCGTCATCACTGCCATCTAGCGGCCAGAGTGTGCGTCGCAGCGCTGCACGTTTCACTGACCAGCAGAGGGAAGATTTTGTGCCACGGATCCTCGATATAATCAGATACTAAAATAAACAGTGTACTCGAGTGCTGTACTTAACCTCCATGCAACTGATAAAAATACAAAAATAAAAATGTACTCAGATGACGTTGAGTACAAAAAATGTTCCAGGTCAATAACTACCATAAAAATACTATATATTGATATAATCTTTAACTTTCACTGGGTTGCATTTTTTCAACCAGCATCAGTCCTGATAATAACTACTAAATATTCATTCATATTCAGGATTTCAACCCTTTAAATACTAATTTGTTTACATGATGCCACCGTTTTTTTTTCTTCAAATAAATCCATATACTTAATAGGCTATATGGTATTTTTGTGGCAGTTTTTGACACAGAAATTTTTTTTGTACTAAATGTGGTCTTTTATCAGTTGCATGGAGGATTTAAGTTTTATTATTAGGCAAAACCCCCTATAACGCACAAGGGGAAATAGCATGTATTCGGCTTATGGACCAAAATACAGGTAAGCTGCCCTATCTAGTGAAAAATAGTAACAATTACAAAAACTTATCCAAGACTACAGAATGAAAACCTGATAATATGGGGTGTATGATTTTATGCTGTAATGACGGTGGGATGGGAAAAACATACTTTAATGGGTTTTAATGGCTCATAATACTGTATGTGCAACAGTTTTAGCTGTCTGTCTGTAATATACACAGTGTATTTTAGATGTATTATATGAGCTGAGATTGAAATTTAAAAGAAGAAATAACACTTTCACCAAAATGTACGCAATATGCATTAATACAGCCAAAATGATCCAAAAATGAAAGTTAAAAGAACATAAAATGTAACAGTTGCGTGAGGGTTAAGTAAAACTTGTCGCATTATTCTGCTGCTTCAGTCACATTTTACAATCCTTCCCTTGGGTGAAATATAAAGACTGTAGACCGCAGTCCTCCCACACTTCAATATACCCCATGTCAATAAAGCAGCACTGGTCCAATAACTGCAAGACCTGTGAGAGGTAAAGGCTTTCAAAAGGGGATCAACTAATAATTTATTGTGAGCTGTATCCTCTTTTTGTTTCTGCACTAATATCCTTGAAATGTCAGTGTGTTGTGAGAATCAGAATTCACACAGTAACAATTACTTATGTGGGGTACAGTAGAGTCGTGTTTCAGGCACCCCTGAATAATGCATGTCCAAGTTATACTCTCTTTTTAGCTCTGTCTATAGTCTCCACCAACTCCTAAGGGAAATATGTTGCTCTGTAGCTGTCAGCCTGCTATTTAGTGCCAGGGAGGTAACATACTGTGGTGTTTTAGAGCTTTTTTTATTCAATACTCTCCACTGATGAGAACGGTGCGATGTAACAGTAAAGCAGTAGTAAAATCAAAGTAATGACCTGAGAGATGCTAAAATACTCTGTAGCTCTGAGGAAGAGTTGGAAGATATTTATCTGTGAGTTTATCACAATGGTCGACACTTATCACTTTGCAAGTAGTCCTGTGATCTATTGTTGATACAAAAATATTGCTGGAAGTACAGAAATATATTTTCCATATATTATTTGTGTAAATTATATCAATATTTACACCTTTTAATTATATATAACACTGATATGAAGAGTTGACACAGGCTTTTGTTTGGAATTAGTGCCGTATTCATGTGTACTCAAATAAATATTTAACAATGTACCTGCAATATATTACTGAATGAATGTAACAGTATATATTCACTATATTTCGCAATATGTTCTTGAAGCATAATCACAATATACTGGCATGTATTGTCAAATATATGTGGACATACGTTCATATATCTTTATTTTACTACATATTCTTCCATACATGTCAATATAGGCTTGTTCTGTTAAGCTTTATTTATTGTAGGCCTATTCATGTATCTGGTATACAGAAACATGAAAATACACAAATATCATCAAATGTGGATCAGATTTGTGTCATCTAAGAGACTAATAACACATACAGACTTATTATTTCATTAGGTAATCCATCACACTCTGCTGCCTCACACAGGAACCACACACAGTCAGCTGAGGTATGAAACAAGCCTTACATAGATCCCCATAATCCCACAGTTGCCTTTGCTTCCCATTGAGACATTCCCAGCATCAGACCGGCGCTGGTCGCTGCCAGACAGCCCGGTATGGCAACCTGTCAAGAAAGTGTGGAGCGGCTCTCTTGCCCATCATGCAGCAGTACATGAGAAGTCTGTCTGTGCTTCGGCATAAGGAAGCAGTGTTCACTAAAAACCACTAAAACTAAAAACCCCTCCTCCTCATCTTCTCTCTCTCACCACCTATCCAGCATCCAAAAATTATGTAATGCATTAAAAAAAAATTGAAATGCTCTCTGAAGCGCCCTGTCTTCACTGATTCAATGGGTGCACTATCACTGATGGCCATCTTGGATTTTGAAAGCGTGCTGACAAACACGTCTTTGTCCACATTGAGTTTAAAGGAGACAGGAGGAAACAGAGGTGAAAAGGTCTGTTTAAAGTGTGCAGCTCTGTAACATTAGACTTACATGATTGTCAGCAGTCAAATTAGCATTGACACCTATAGAGGAGAGCTAGTTAAAATGTGCACTGTGACCGAATTTGCCTCGTTAACCAAATATATGTTTGAAAAAAACAGGAAACTTTCCTTCATGTAGTTTCCATGGATGAAGAGTGTGCACAGTCACTAATGATGGATAATGAGGTGAATGGGTTCACTTCACTCTCTCTCTGTGTTACTCTCTCTTCCTCCACCTCTCTCGCTCACTTTCTCACACAGACTTCCTGGAAAAGTGGAAAATATTTGCTGTTATTATGGATCATTAACTCTACCACGTTTACTGTAACTATGACTGATCTTAGTAAGAAACTGCACTTAACTGTCTCACTTTGGGCCACGGTGGCTGCGGATTAATGGTAGAAGCTTAAAATAGCTGCAGTAATGACAGAGATGCAGAACAGTCCTGCATGCCATTTGTCACATTGGCTGAGAAGCAACAGTAAAAACATTTGACTAATAAATAATGCACATCAAACAGCATGCTTTTAACTTTTAGTTATACAGTAGGTTTCATGACTGTAAAAACCTCTGGTGGAACAAAGACATACATTTTGTCAAGTTCTGTGTTTAAGTACAATTTTGAGGTTGTTCTTGATTGATTAATTTATTTTATACCATTTTAGAGTAATTCCACTTTATTTCAGAGAGATCAGAAAATGTACACTACATTAATTTGATAATAAATAAATCAATAAACTTTATTTATATAGCACCTTCAAAACAGAGTTTACAAAGTGCTTTGACAAACAGAATAACACTCAACAGTCAAGCCAAACACAAGGTAGCCTCGTCTGGTGAGTAGAACAGAAAATGTAAAAACACAAAAAGTCAATATGAGTAGTCACAAGTGAAAGGAAAACAAATGATAAAAACAGGCAAAATCACAGAAAAAAAGATAACAACTGTTTACTTTTCAAAATAAGATTCTGAAAGCAGCTCCAACTCAACTCGTTTCATGGAACAGTAACCAAATTTTCTTTCACTCGAACCCAATAAAGACTCGACTGACAAGGTAACTAGACCGTGGATGCCATGCCTGCAGCTTTACTTGCAGGATGAGTGTTTGATAAAAAGCCACGCAGGACAAGCACAATAAACAGAAGATGTTATAATTTCCTGTCCAACTGTGTAAGTCATCAGTCATCGTTACATCAGTGTCACAGAGAGAAATTCCTGTACTGGTATTTTTGTTGCTGGTAGCTGAGAGTGTGACTGTGGCATCCTAACACCCCCAACAGCAACTTAAGTAATTTCCTTTGACAAGATAATACATCAACAGTTTATTGAGGACAACCACAGGCTGATGAAAAGGAGATCTCCTATATATCTTCTCATCCATTTTTGTCCACACATGCTCACTGGAGCAGTGTGGCTCATACATTCACACATACACATTTATATATAGTCAGCCAGCCCCGACAGCTATAAAGCATCTATTCACCTCTATGGAGAGGCTGTAAAGAAAAAATGCAGCCCTCCCACTTGATAGACTGCAAGAGGCTGTGTCAACACACACACACACACACACACACACACACAAACTGGCCCTTTCCTTCATGGATGCCCAGCCAGGAGTCGTTGAAAGACAGCCTTATGAGAGGGAACACACACGCACACACGCACACACCCACACCCACCCACACACACACACACACACACACACACACACACACACACACACACACACAACCACATAGATAGAGAGTATGAGGCCTTCGTATAAACAGCTGGTGTGTGTAATGACCACTTTGCATTTGGCGAATGCAGGATTACAACAGCAAAACATGATCATATATTGTATGTTATAATCTCATTCAGTTTGTCAAACTAATACAGTACAGAGTAACTCTTCTCTTGACAGAGCTAGTGCCCTCTACTGGTCAAGGAAATAAAAGGCAGCAGTCACTCATGGATGGATTACTGAACTTTCAGATTACTTTCAGATTTCAGAGATTTGAGATTACTGAATTTACTGAACTCCAGGCTACTGGACACAGGGTGTCTGGACCAGAACCTTTACCTGAAGTGACTTAAATTTTCTTTGCAAAAGAGACACAAAATAATCACAAAGAGACAAAAAGTACCAACAATAGACACAAAACAGCTACAATGCCCACATAACTATGACAAAGACACACAAAGTACCAAAACCAGACACTAAATGACATTAAAGGGACACAAAACTATCACAAAGAGACACAAAGCGACACAAAACAATGACAAGGACTACAAAACTATCACAAAGAGACACAAAGCGACACAAAACAATGACATTAAAGGGACACAAAACTATCACAAAGAGACATAAAGTGACACAAAACAATGACAAGGAATACAAAACTATCACAAAGAAACACAAAGTGACACAAAACAATGACAAGGACTACAAAACTATCACAAAGAGACACAAAGCGACACAAAACAATGACAAGGACTACAAAACTATCACAAAGAGACACAAAGCGACACAAAACAATGACATTAAAGGGACACAAAACTATCACAAAGAGACACAAAGTGACACAAAACAATGACAAGGAATACAAAACTATCACAAAGAAACACAAAGTGACACAAAACAATAACAAGGAATACAAAACTATCACAAAGAGACACAAAGCGACACAAAACAATGACAAGGAATACAAAACTATCACAAAAAGACACAAAACATCAACAAGGAACACAAAACAACTACGAAGAGACACAAAACTATCACAGAGACAAAAAACTACAGCAAAGGGAAACAAAACTGTCACAAAGAGACACAAAGTGTCTGTAACACCAAATTGAAGAGTTGTTCAGCATTGGGTTGTCGTCGTCTGGTTGTGTGCCGTCTATTTCATATTTCACCACAGAGATGAACTAATCCTCATGTTCTGAATGTGAAGCTTCATTGTCTTTGTATTTTTAGAGATGACTTAATGTATATAACATGTATTCTAGCATGGAACAGTGTGAGAACAGTACATTTAACATTTTAAATAAACTCACAGTCACTGTACACCAGCAGCCACAAAATGCTAAACTGAGAGTGTCTATTTCAGGCACATTTTAAAACACAGGAAGGAATTCAGGAAAGTGTAAAAGTAATATTCTGGCATCTACAGTATGTTGACGTTTCTCTGACCAGTTTCTGGACCCCAGGATGTTGCTGACATGTTAAATGATATTAACTGTAGCCAAATACATTTGCGCTTTTTCAGAATGATTGGTCCCTCAGGACACATTAGTAGGTTATCGTGCTGGTTTGAAAAGACTGAATAGACATAAAAAGCTTCATCTGTATGTTTCTATTGGTCTTATTGTCAGGTCTGTCTGCCTGTATCTCATTTTGTCTGATATTTCTCACTTGTTAGTATTTATCTGTTGACTTACTGTATCTGTCTAACCTTTCATGTGTGGTGATTTTAAGTCTGCAGAGCTCGCAAAATCAGGTAAAGCAAGTTTAACTCTGTAAACTGTGGAGATGTTTTATGTCAGGAACTCTGATGTACAGACCACTGACATTTATAAAGTAATATATCCCAATATGGAGTATTTGCAATTGCAAATTAGGTGGTTGTGTACAATATACATGTGTATGTGTACAGTATATGTGAGTTTATACTCAAGTGTGTACTGTAAATTACAGTGGCATATTTATACTTATTCATACCCATAGTTTCTAAATCTGTAGGATTAATCTTCTGGGAACTACAAATGTCTGTACAAAATGATGTCTTCCATGACATTTTTTACATTATCAATAACCGCTTATCCTTTGGGGGGTCGCTGGGGGCTGGAGCCAATCCCAGCTGACACTAGGGTCAGAGTACATCTGTCACAATTCACACAGAATGGGACCCAAACGTAAGACACACAAGCCGGCAGGTGAGGAACAAAAAGCTAGCTGTGATGAAATAAAGCTGATAACCAAAGTCACTGAAATCCAAATCAAAAAATAAAGCAACCGCACAAGGCAGGCCAAGGCAGAAAACAAAACCAGAGAATCCAAGAAACAAAAACAAAATAAAGTACCACCAAAAGCAAAGTGCAAATAAAAAGCAAAGTACAAATCAAAGGTAAGGGTGCAAACCAGGAATGACTCCAGAGAGACACAACTGGGACATGAAACCGGGAGACACAGGAACAGAGCAGAACAGGACGGGAAACTGAACAGACAATCTGACAAAGACAGCAAGGAGCACACAGACTATACACACAAAGGCTGATCAACTTATAGGACACAGGTGAGCACAGAAAAGGGGCGGGAAATCACACAAAGGGAAGAAATGACAAGCAAAATATGACACATGAGGGCATCACTTCAAAATGAAAACAGGAAATAACAAAACTACAAACTGAAACTATGACAACATCATGGACAGGTCGCCAGTTCATCACATGGCTGACACACAGAAACAAACAACCATTGACACCTTTGGGATATTTAGAGTCACCATTTAATTTAACCTACATGTCTTTGGACTGTTGGAGGAAGCTGGTGCACCTGCAGGAAACCAACACAGACAACGAGAGAACATGCAAACTCCACATACTCCACATAGAAAGGCCCCGGCCAGCCAGTGGGTTCAAAACCAGAACCCTCCTTCTGTGAGGTGGAGGTGCTAACCACCATCATCTTAATCTGTCCAGAAATTATTCATTTATTTCAGCCTGAACCAAGAACCACGTTGATAGAATCACTAAAAATCCTAAATTTGCTATAATTTTGCTATAACATGATTAATGTGACCTAAGAGAAGTCAAATTCAATGCGTGTGCAAACTCAAAATACAGACGTTGACATTCCCATATGTTTATCTATGAATACTTTACATGCAAGTGTGTGTGATGTCTTGTGTATGTGTGAGTAGGTGCATACAGAAGATGTGTGTTTGTTCCTGTGTGAACAGAAAGTGCATCAACCTATCAACCAAAACGGACGCCTCAGCACTTTTCCTGAGCTTGAAATTTGTCACCCTGAAGAAAAAGCCCCAGTCTGGTTCTAGTTGATCCGTCCAACGCTCTGTGTCAGCATATTCCAGCTCGTTTCCAACGTGCGGCTGCTCATTTGGATCAGTTCAGGCGGAGAAGAGAGAAAACACAAGCGTCTCTGTGTCGACCTCCCTCGTCCACTCTGAGAGGTCTTTCAGGTGGACTCTGGGCTGTGTAATGCTTCTAGTTGTGAGTCAAGTCTGCACTCACACAGACTGTAAATGAGCCGAAATCACACCACAAGCGATGGTTTGGGCGTGTCGACAAAGACACACAGACAAATACACACACTCAAACCCAGAAGGAATAATTATGGAACAATCATGTGTAAACACGACTCTTAAGTCAAATGAAGCAAATAATAAAACAAATTGACCCAATTCTTCATTTTTGTGAGAACAGAAGAGCCATTCATGGTCTCTAACTACCATGCTATATTATATAAACTGGTGAGCAGGATATTACAGTCATTCCCTATTTAATATTATTGATTTTGTGAGTCAGCTCAACACCATAGCCACACACACGATTTCTTTACGACCCAGACTGTGAAAACAGACTAACTACCTGTCTGTTTCTAGAGACTCATTGTGTGCCTTAATATATAGTAAGACCAGCACATAAAGCCTAAACATTCAACACTTTTAACAACCTTGTTGCAATTTCAAGTCGATGACACTATTAACACACTGGAGGGGTCTTTCCTGCTGCCTCAGAGCACAACAGTGCTTCAGTTCTTCAAGCCTCACAGGACAGGACTACTTTCAGCCTCTTGTTCTCATTTTGTTTGTTAAACAGCAGGAAAACCTGTCACTGTTAATGATATGTTTCCATCATATTCTGTATGTGTTTCCATCAATACATTTTAATGCAAGTTGTGAAGTATAAAATTCAAAATACCCTCTTTAATTGTTTGGCTTGGTTGAGTTGTTTTTTTTGTCTTGTTCGAAATAGTGCATTTAATGGGATATGGAAACACATGAACTTGCATCATTACAATCCAAAAGGGCTCATCCTCTGAGGACCATGAACTTCTTAGTAAATCTCATCACAGTGTTCCCTTTAGTTTTTAATATTTCTGGGACACAGTCTGGGTTTTTCAGAGAGAACAATGAGAGGCTCAGAAAGAGGAACATGTTCTGCAGATCGTGAATATCCACAACACATCTCGTATAAGTACAAACCAAGTGTTGGTTCTGGTGTTGAAAGGATAGAGGATTCCCAAGAGTTATCATTTGGCGGTCCAAGTACTGTTTAGGGTTGGGTCAAATTCTTAGTCATAGTATAGTCATAACTTCTGTGATCCTGACAGATGAATCAGAATGAGTGACGATGAATAACTCTGCCTATTTCAGAGAAATGTGACACAGTAGTTCTTCTACAGTGTATACAGTGGAAAAAAATGTCTATGGTTCCTTATGTTCATTTGTCTGACTTTTAATGTTTCTTTCATGGGCTAAGGAGCAACATTGAGGTTTGGCTGACAGAGAGTCTTGGCTGCCTTTACCTTGAGAGAAAAACTCATTCTCAAATATCAAGACAAGCCTGTCTGAGATCACAACCATAGAATAAGTCAGTTACTTTGTGGTTGCTTCCATTTTCCATGTGGCAAAACTATGAATGCCAGAGAGTTAGTCACTAACTGCTTACAAGCTTTTTCAACGTCTCTGAAGATTACAGGTGTTAAACATATTTTGGAGGCGTCCATGTGACTTGCAGAGCGCCATTGGGAATCCCCAAACCTGCCGGCTTGGAAAGTGGGAAACACTACTTTGTCCTCAGAAACTCCTGTTGGAGTGCCTCAACAGCTTTCCAGTGGAGATGCTCAGCTGCCAGCATTAGAAATCTGTGTCTGTAAAGGCCAAACAACTGTGAATGTGCGACAGAATGTCAGCATAAAAAGATCATGTGTCACCAGGCAAACTAAAAGCTTAACATAAACCTGTAAAATAGATGTTTGGAGGTGGCGGGGTATTAAAAACTTTCTGAGCTGCTCTTTCAGATATGTTACCATGCAACAGCTGATTGACATGAATGATGGTGAGCAAACCCGATGTTGCTATTTTA
Organism: Pagrus pagrus; assembly: GCF_965226575.1. Lineage (NCBI taxonomy): Eukaryota > Metazoa > Chordata > Actinopteri > Spariformes > Sparidae > Pagrus > Pagrus pagrus. The sequence goes on from NC_140194.1 coordinate 19,034,638, forward strand.
TCTGTGTGCAGCTGCTGAATAAACACCAGTTCTGCAAATAAGCACAAAATTAGAGCAAATCGGCCGTTAATACGTTCTCCTTTGAAGATGTAGACGGTGAGCATGCGTCAGTGAGTGCAGCGAGCACACAGCCAGTATTTACACCTCTGAATAGAGTTTGGTGGGAGACGAACGGGAGACACGCCTTTACTCAACCTCAGGCCAACATTAGCATGTTTAACTTTAAACTGAATGCACACAGACACAGCAGCAGACACATGTGGCAGTATACTGTATATGTCACGCCAACACGTGCTTACAGAAGTACTCACACTAACAGACCTCAAGATTTTTGTCTCTTACTCACATAACTGTATACTTCTTGAGATTTTTGAGCATAAACATTAAGCAAATATTTCACAGACTTGCAGTTGTTTGTTTTTTTACCGCATTTTAGGATTAAATCGCTTACACATCGATCAGCCACAACAGTTGTTTCAATGCACTGTGCTGCTGGGAAACCTTGGGTCCTGGTACTCAAGTGGATGCCAGTTGGACGCACCACCAACCCAAAAACCACTGGAGTCCAAGTACACACCCTCATGGTAGTGGCATGCCATGACGGCAGGATGATGCATCCTGCCACCACAAAAACTGCTCAGGAATGGCTTGAGGAATCGGACAAAGAGCTCAAGGTGTTGACACGGCCTCCCAGTTTCCCAGATCCCAATCTGATCCAGCATTAGTCTGACCTCGACGGGCCAAGACCAAGTCTAATCCACGCTTGGGCCTCGATGGATCGGACTTACTCCGGCATATCACACAGATGCTCAGAGTGGGATCTGGGGAATTTGGAGGCCAGGGCGATGTCTTGAGCTCTTTGTCACGTTCCTTGGATCATTTCTTTGTCAAAGTTTGCCACAACGGGCAAAATGCAAGTCATACAGACAAGCAGGTTGAAAAACTAAAAGCAAACTTTATAAAATAAAGCCAAAATCTAAAATCCAAAATCCAAAATTTGAAATCCAAAGTCCAAGCAACAAAAATGCAGGTAACGTAAAGTCCATAAAACTAAAGAGTGAACAAATTTGAAACACACAAGGAGCAGAGAACAGACGCAGGCAGCAAATGCAGGTAAAACGTGATAGGAAGACAGGACTGAGTAACAGAGACGAACCAATGAGGAGTGAGGGGAAAACACAGGCTTAAATACACAGGAATGATATAACTAATGGGACACAGGTGAGCAGGATAAAGGATGGGAAAGCAGACAAAGACAGGAAGGGGAAAGTATGACACAGGATGTAATCTACAAAATAAAAAACAAAATGACCATGCCAAAACCTAAATCATCGCATCCTGAGCAGTTTCTGCTACCATTGGGGTGTGCTGTTGAATGTCGGGACCAAAGGTTTCCTGGCAAAACATTGCATTGTAACAAGATAATCAATTATATTAATTTATATTTTGTAGACAGGTCTTTTAATGTTAATGTGGCTGTTCAGTGTATATACAACACTTAAGTTCTTTGACAAAGCACTGTGAATCCCATATTTCCACATGATGGAACAGAACATTAAACAGGAGAAATGCTTTTGTTCTATACAAACATATTCATAATGTGACCATTGTACCAAAATCGTCAGGAACCATAACAACAGTTCAGTTAACTATCACTAGTGAAACAGACCTTATTTAAACTGATGTCAAAGATATGACGGATGTTTTGAACATGATTTTCATTCAGTGCACACGAAAGATAATTATATTTCCAGACAATTTCCCAAACTGCCTTGTTGCTATGATGTCCTGTCTGTTATAACTGCTGAAAGACCAGTGAGTGTTTCTGCAAATCCACTTTGCTTAAGAGCAAAAGACAGCAAGCTCCATTAATCAGTGGTGGTCATTACATGCCGCATCAGAGCATAAACTAGCATTTATTTTATCTGCATTAAAAAAGACAGAACATTTTTGAATATCAGATCTGATAATCAGTCAGAATACAGTATATATGTACATACATGTTAATATATGTTTAATATACTTTACTTGTACTTTTGATACTTAAGTACATTTAATATCAGATACTTTTACTCAAATACGATTCATATGTGTGATTTTCACTTTTACCAAAGAAGCATTTAAAACGACATCTTTACTTTTACGCAAGAATGACTTTTTAGTAGCAGATCAGTGCAACAGATTTGAGCAAAGACCAACCAGACACTGTAAGTATTAATGGCTTCATTGATACTAAACATAATAAATAAATAATATCTGTGAATATAAACCGTACCTATATTGAAACTACATTAATAGATTAAATGCTCTATTATATCAGCATTACCCTTCATTCAAACTAATAACTGCAGAAAGACTTGGATAATCTGTCATTGGTTTAGGAGCAGCAAGTGTTTCTTCAGCTATTTTTAAAGATTTTGTCTGATTCTGCGCTTCAGCTCTGATATTCACGGCTGTTTGTATGACCTCACCAACTGGCAGGAGAGGACCACATCTCTCTCTCCCTCCCTCCCTCCCTCTCTCTCTCTTTCCAACATCTAAATGTGTGGTAGAGTTTGAATAAAGCTTCTTTCTGCTCTCCTACTCAGGAAGGAGCACGAGGCCCCTGGAGTCGCTGGCACTGGGAGCTTTGGAGCATCAACGGTACGTTTGCAACTCACCTCTGGAGTCCCTATCGAGGAATATTGTGAAGGGGTTTTAGGGGATACTTTGACTCTTCTTCATCCTCTGATTGGGGGACAGGTATTTGGTTGAGGTACTGAACTCAGATGTCAAAGCAAAGGTAACTGCTTGAAGTTTCTTTTTCAGTATCTGGGAAGTAAATTATAATGAAGACAAATCAGATGAGACTAAAATGTGATCAGATGCTTTAGTTTACTCATCTTGCTGTGGGAGTTATGACTTATTTGCTGGAAGTCTGCTGTGGTTTATAAGTTTTGCTGAGTTGACTGGTGAGGTGTTATTGGAGTCAGCATCTCTCAACAACTCACTTCTGTTGATGTTTGATTTGGTGGATTACTTTCCCTGCGCTTTCTAACTTTATGCTGTGATTACCATAACAATATTAAATGTTTAATAAAATAAGAATTTCAAGAGCAAGAAACTGGAACATTTCTATCTTGAATATGGAAATTACTTATATTTAGTGGTTGGTTTGCATTCTGGATGGCTTCCCTGGACGGAAAGTGGCATGTATGAACTTGTATCACATAAGTGAATTATCTTACTCACTCAGTGTCTGAATTCATCACATCTTAATATGTCCATTGTCATTTTTCTGTAAGTGACTTACCTTAAAAAAAACATTGAGGGAAACCGATTGCCTCAAAATAACCAAGTCAGCGTTGCAAAATTTTAAAACATTTTAGCTCATACAACTTATAACATACAACAATAGTCTACTATACTTGGTAATAGTTGTCAACTTTTAAAATGATCAGTGTAGTGATTTGTGGTCTAAGACTTTCTGTCTTGTGACCCTTAAAACGAAACATGCTTTTCTGCTTTTCTATCATCTAAGACCGCAAGGAACACAAACCCTTGTAGGGGTCCAACATCCAAGTTGGGAACCACTAATGGCATTACTTGGAGTAAGATATTCGATCGAGAAATAAAATGAGCAACAATGCAGTCTCTCTGATGGTTTAAATGTAATCATACATCCAGCGCTGTCACATTCTCATATAATCAATTTCCAAACTGGTGCCAGACGCGTCTTTAATGGAAAAACAGGAAAATAATATTTTGCTTGTGAATTCAAATTGTGAGTGGGGCATCTGAGCAGTAGAAAAGTGTTATTTATGGCAATATAGGAAACTACTGTCGGGAGTGACATCCTGTTACTATGGTAACATCAGGCTGTGTTAGTGCATGTTATGAATTGTAATTTTCAGATGTCAGAAATTTTAACTGAAGGTTCAGTTAAAGCAAAGGTCTTTACACTTTTCGTATTTAAGACAATGCTGAAGGTACTAAACCAACATTTGAGACGACGGCCTGTTTGAATGTTTGACACTTTAATGTGCACAAGCTGCTCAAACGTCTCTCTGATAGACTGCTGAGTATGTAGGCATGTACTAATGCACCCACAAGCACCTGTGAATATGAATTTTTCCATTCCACTGTACAAGAGTCTGTGTGTGTTCTCTAACACAGGCCGTACAGTACGTGTCAATGCCGACATGTGTACACACACGTCTTTGCCATCGGACGTGCGCTCCCACACATCCCCTTGGTGATCTATGAGTGTTACTCTGTGTTTCTGTGAGTGCACACGGTATCAATGTCAACTCTGTTCCTCTTCTGAGGGACTCTGGAGGGTTGGAGGAGAGTGGGTGGAGGTGGGAGGTGGTGGTGGTGGTGGTGGTGGGGGGTGCTCCCCTGGATGCCCGCCTTGTGTTTACCTTGGCAAGGTTGCAGCCTCAGGCCCTGCCCCTGTCCGTTGCTGGAACAGACCAAGGCCTTATTGCCCTCCACCTCAGCTGGGAGCGGAACATACCACAGCGACCGAACAGGGGAGCTGCAGCCACCCCACCGACTGAATGAACACACTGTGGAGTGGGGGCTGACCTGGCCTGGCGAATGCTAGTGCACGTTATGAAGAGGCCACAGTGTAAATTATGCATTTAAAGAGAGACGGGGATCTGCTCAATGATCGGATAGTGAGAAGTAAGGAGTTGAGGTTCTGGTTTGCTTGGCTCGAGTTTTAGCTGGCATTCTCTGTGTTAATACATTGTGAGGGTGTGAGTACAGTGCTAGCTGGGTGTTGCTGTCTTTCTTTATCCATTTTCGGAAGCCAACTTTGACAGTAACACTTAGGAATGGGATGTGATGTAAAATAACATACATTTCAGGCAAAAGCACAGCAAGGAAATATAATAAATTACCTTTTTGCTCATAGATATCCTCTATATTTATCCATTATCAGTAACTCTAAAAACACACACCATTCCAGTACAAGGAGTAACTTAATATGAGGCTGAAACTCTGGTTGAGTTTCAACAAGTTCCACCATCACTGATGGGTGTGGTTAGGAGTGCGCTCTTTTCCCACACCCAACAGTGATGTCACATTGTACAGACACACTGCTACATCACTGCAGCAAGGTGAGATGTATTTTCAGAAGCTGTTCAACTGGCATTAGATACAGGTTTTTTTTGCTTTAATGTATCAATATGAAATAAATGTAGATTGTATAATGTAATGGCTATAAAAAGACACCATCAGTGTTTGGATTGGTTCCCTTTAAAGGTGCAATGTGTAAGATTTTTTCAACAGACTGTGAAGACATTACAGCTCTGTCTATATATCAAAGACATTAATGTATTGTGCAGAACAAACAACACAACACTCCCCCGCTGCCCCGAGCCTCCCAGTCAAGAGTGGGCTTTACAATCTGTACAGTGAACGACATCCTCTGTCCTTAGACACTCAATACTAGTGAGGAAAAACTTGCCATACTGAGAACAAAAAAACAACCTTTCAACAGGGGGAAAAAAATTGACAGAAAGAGCACTGGTTGCATGGCTAAGTGAGCTTACTAGCTAACAGCAGTTACAGTGAGTGCTGCCCCCTTCTTGTTTGGATTATGAATTTGACGCGTGGACAATTCTTCCATATTGCAACTTTAAACCTTGCTTTTATAATGCGATTCTGTCTGCCACTGGTGATCCAGTCATGCTGACAGTCTGCCACATTTTTTTATCTGCTGTCATGTCTCCAAATGAATGAAGAAACTCATGTTTTGTCCCGTGTTATTGGTAGCTGCTACTCTGAGGGAAACAGAAAAGAAATCAAAAATGTAATCTATAAGCAGGTTTAGGTGTATAACCCTTAAAAATTACAGATCGAAAATGTTCATTTGGAACCAACTTTATTTTTTTTGTAAGATTACTGTTGGGGCATTTCAGCTTCATCGACTGTGACAGTCGAGAGGGACAGGGGGGATGACATGCAGCAAAAGGCCCAGGCTGGATGCAAACCCTGCTGTAATCATTCAGCCTTAATAGGCACGCCAATTTTGAACCAAAACTCTCTTATTCTTGCAGAACATGCAAAGTTCATGGGTTGTTGCTTGTTGTTGGAAAGTAATTTAGGGAAAATATTAATATGGTAAAACTCCAGAAGAGTTGGGAAAAGTTAAGCCTGAAAATGAAGATATGATCATGGGAAAGTCCCAATCACTTCTCCATTTGAGAACACAAAAAAGTGGGGGGCATATGTCATCACAAAGAGGATCGGCGGATGGACTGAACATCACACTGTGTGATTAATCCAGGGTGGATTTGTCCCTCTGTCTACATATGCTGTGTGGTATTTTATGTTTCCTCCTGAACTGGGCCAACTTCCATTCTCAGACAGATCTTAGACAGCAGGGCAAATATCAGTCCTGCTGTATATCCTGGATCTGAGGATCTCTGAGAATGTCAGCCACACACACACACACACACACACACACACACACACACACACACGTAAACACACACTCATTCATATAGTTTGTAGTAGACACATAGACATAAAGTATAAACGCCACATGAATGTGCCATGCATTACCACCAGTGTATTTACAGTAAACGTATATGATTATGTTTATGCTGAATCATTTGACCTTTACCTCCTCAGACTGTGGGCTTCAGGTTTCAGGTTTATTGGTTGTAAATGTCTCCATGTGGCTGTTTGGAATGAACCGGGTGCTTTCTGCAGCCTGTCGTGGGGCTTGTGAACGCAGCACAATGAGGGTTCAGTTGGGACTCGCAACGGTTTGTCTGTTTGACGGTGCTGCACGTCACAGCAGTGGAAAGTTGAGAGAAAGTAACCAGTGTGGTCATCAGGGTTTGACTGATGTGATAGCAAAGCTGATGTTTTTGGAATCAAGTTGATGGCTGCAAATATTTAAAAATATTTAGGGTCAAATTTGACTTTTTGTAACCAAAAAACAGATTAAAAACCCTCAGAGGATTTCCACCATAGGAGCTAAACAGTTACTTTTTCTGTGTTTTCTGTCTGTGCTCTTTATGGATCATTGTCCTTTATAGATAACCTCCCCATGTGTATAAAGGGATGTATAACAATTCTCCAATGTGTCTAACTTGTTTATAACCACATTAAAATCCCTAAAATGGCACCCATTCTGTCTTTCTCATAAAAATATTCAGAATATATGAATATGCAAATATGCTTAATTTCACAGTTTAACCACTGTCTCCTACTTTGCTGCAAAGTCTATTCTCAGTGTTTGTGCACTGGAGGTTTCAGGTTTTCACACCACACTTGTGTGCTAACATGCTTACAATGACAATGCTAACGTACTGATGTATGAGGTTCAACAACTTAGTTTAGCATGTTAGCATGCTAGAATTTTCTAGTTAGCAGCGTGGTATAGCACAGTATACAGTAACGCCAAGGCTGATGCTTATGGCATTAGTTTTGCAGGAATTTGCTCATCACAGTACTGGACACAATTTTTTTTTTTTACCTGATGATGGCGATAGATGAAAAGTCAGAGGATCACCAAAGCTGTTGTAATCCATCCTGTGGGGAACATGGATGTCAGTACAACATGTTCGGTCTGAACCAAAGCGGTAGACCAACCATCCCTCGAGCCGTGCCATTTCAATTGTCAGTGAAATAGAAGCATATTCATAGCAGCTTTAACACAGATACAGTATATACGTAACTTATATTTGAGCAAACAGATGTACTCCTAATATTTAAGATACAGAAAACAATATGACAGTTGCTGAATGTATATTCATTCATGCACAGACACTATAAATATACTGTATGCACACAGACAAATAGACAAGGACACGTGTTGAAATGTTTTTAAGGTGGAAAAATAGCCTCATTTCAACATTAATTTCTTAATTAGTTTTCAACAAATGGAAAAGCACTTGAGACGAATGAATAATACTTCTCCCTCTCAACCTTATTTTAGAACTACTACTATAAGACATTTCCTGTGTACTGAGACAGAGGGGCTTTCATTCCTAACTGGGCATGTATGGTATTTCCAAATGATACGACAGACTCCTGACGTCCTATTTCCATTGCAGCTAATGAGGGTGACGTTATAACCAAATTTACTGAATATCCTGGATAACATGGAGTATGAATGTAAGCACAAAGGAGTTAGGAAAAGAACAGTGGTATTCAGGAGTAGAGGAAATGATAATAAACCTGCTTATTCATTCTCAAACTTGTGTGAGCATTTCACTCAGCATTTATGGTAGTTATTACATTCCCTCTGTATACTCCCTTTGTTTATTCTTTGTGCTAATTTTAGCCGACTTGTGATCAGTAAGTTATATAAAGACCAAATATCACCTTAAACATCAAATGACTTTCTGTAGCATTGAGCTCTGCCTGTCTTTTCTGTCATTAATTATCTTGTTCAAACATTTGGGTATTCTTTCAGGTAACCATGACCCCTCTGCTTCTGCTGTGTGTGTCCTTGCCCCTTATCTCGGCAACAATAACGTTTGAAGACCAGGACGGTGAGTGTTGAAAAAAAATGTTGAAAACTTCAGTAGCAATTGTTGAATTTCAGTTTCATTGAATGGATTCTTATCTTCATCATCACTGTATAGAAATTAAACACCCGTCTCAGGACCCCTTGGAAACCTGACTATTTTAAGACAATGAGAAATTAATATAATGCTGTTGCATAAAAAGGGATTCATTAGTCCTGTCATTGTCCTTTTTATGTTATCTACTATCTGATTAGAACTTAATTACAGTCTAAATGTAATACTGATGCCTCTATACGACCTACATAAGCAAGAGAGACTATCAGCGAGAAGATTAGCTATTTCTATCTAAATATTCTTCAAGCAACATAATGTAAAATCTATGTATGTAGCCCACAGCTCACATGACTGTAAGAGATGTTGCCAAAACATTAGGTTGTATCGTCATTGACAAATAAGAAGACTAACTAATTAATCATGACCTATCTCTACCCCAGACATGGATGGCACACTGCGTGTCAGCATCCCCATGGAGATGCCTCTCCATCCTCTGCTGGGCAGTAAGGTAGTGGTACCATGCTACTTCCAGGACAACACCGTCAATGACCCCGGAGCCCCGACTGTCGCCCCGCTCTCCCACCGCATCAAATGGACCTACGTCACCAAGGAGAAAGTCACCACGATCCTGGTGGCGTCAGAGGGAAAAGTTCATGTGGAGACTGAGTATTTGGACAGAGTGACGATGATCAACTACCCGCTGGTACCTACTGACGCCACCATCGAGATAACAGAGCTGAGGTCTAAAGATTCTGGCATCTACCGCTGCGAGGTGATGCACGGCATTGAGGACAACTATGACTCTGTGGAGATCCAGGTTCAAGGTAGACAAACTTCCATCAATGTTGAAACAGCCCCTATAATTGTATCTCAATTGTTCTCTCAAACTAAAGGTAAACAAGATGATCTTTTACCCCACTAGAAAAAAGTTTAAACTTCTACAAACATGTTTTGCATCAAATTACAGGTGTTCTTAAGACTTTTTCCTAAATATTATTCTACTATATTGGTGTTTTGTTGGGTATAAAGAAGTATATATAGAATAAATTAATGAATTAATCAAGCCCACTGTCTCATCGTGGCAGTTGAGGTCTGAAAAAATTAAAACAAAAATGTTAAAAATTAGCTCATAAAATAAAAAAATTCCTCTGTGTCTCACAGGTATTGTGTTCCACTACCGAGCCATCTCCACCCGCTACACCCTGACGTTTGAGAAGGCCAAGGCAGCCTGTATCCAGAACAGTGCCAGCATCGCCACTCCAGCACAGCTCCAGGCTGCTTACGATGACGGATACCACCAGTGTGATGCTGGATGGCTCTCTGATCAGACTGTCAGGTAGTGTCCATCCATCCATCCATCCACCCATTCAGTGAACACACTGACCCTTACCATAGTCTTAACACTGTCTTATCCAGAGGGATTTTACTTTGATGATCTAATGGGACAGTCCAACTGAGGATGTTTGAACAATGTAAAACAGTCACAGTTTTGTTAGGATGAGCCCTGATTTGGGCTACAATAACTATCATAATTTTGTTAACATTATATTACATACATGATGTTTGTTTAGAAAAAGTCCATCTGCTGACTGACATCTCTCCTCACCTCTCCAGGTACCCCATCCAGGAGCCGCGGGAGCGTTGCTATGGAGACAAGGAAACCTTCCCTGGCGTGAGAACCTATGGAGTTAGAGATGTCAACGAGACCTACGATGTGTACTGTTTTGCCCAGAAGATGTCAGGTACACTCATCTAACAAAAGCTACCCGACCCACATGAACCCTCTGCACTGTACACATAGCTGTGGACTGTCATGTCAGTGTGTCGTCTGTGTCGTCCTCTCTCCTCCCAGGCAGAGTCTTCTACTCCATGTCTGTAGAGAAGTTCAGCTTCTATGAAGCAGGTGACCAGTGTGCTAAACTCGGAGCTCGGCTCGCCAACACCGGAGAGCTTTACCTGGCCTGGCAGGCCGGCATGGATGTGTGTAACGCTGGCTGGCTCGGGGACAGGAGTGTGCGTTACCCCATCAACATCGCCAGGCCTCAGTGTGGAGGGGGGCTCCTGGGAGTGAGAACCATCTACCTGTTCCCCAACCAGACAGGATACCCCTACCCAGACTCTCGCTATGATGCTATCTGCTTCCAAGGTAAACACTTAATGGAGAACAAGAGAAAATCTTCTCATTGTTGACAAAATAATTCATATTTATTCTGTAAAAAAGTTAATTTAGGATGGATTTCTTCTTTAAGATTTCAATATATCTGCTATTCTAGCACTGAAACCATCAACATTAACCTGGTGTTCCTCACTAAGGCTTCAGAACTGTCTGCAATCTTGTGTCCTCAGCTGGTGAGGATGTAGGTGCTGTGCCCATGAGGACTACCCCTTTCCCAGACATCATCCGCATGACACCTGCTCCTGGAGTGTACCCGGGCCTCACGACTCCATCTGAGGGTAAGGAGTTCAGTGGTGGAAAAGTGGTCACACTCTCCCCACTGCCCGTCCCGCCCAGTGTGACGGACACATACTCTAAAGTGACTCCTGTGATACGTGAGCCTGGACTCGATCTGACGGGCATTGATGCTGCAATGGCTCCCACAGGTAAGTTGTAAATGACTTATGAATGTTCAAAATATGAAAAAATGACCACAATCTGCAGTTGGGGAAAAATGCATGATAAGGATATAAAGATAACTGAACAAAGTAGGCTGAGCTCAAAGGAAAATAAATACCATAAAATGAGACAGTTCACCTTCCTTCTGTCTTCTGTGCTTCTTCTCTTCCCTCACTCTCATGTCCCAGGTGTGGTGTTCCACTACCGACCCATCACTGGTCGTTACACTCTGACCTTCCTGGAGGCTCAGCAGGCCTGCAAAAATATTGGGGCTGTCATCGCCAGCCCTCAGCAGCTGCAGGCAGCCTTCGAGAAAGGCCTTCACCAGTGTGATGCTGGCTGGCTCCGCGACCAGACTGTCAGGTGAGCTGGAGGCAATGATATCATTATTTTCTCCCCTGCAAAATATCTAAATTTGTTCTTGGACCAGGCTACTTATCGGAGTAAAACTGTGATGGGATCAAATAATTGTAAAACATCTTGAAGACCATTGCTCTTCCTGTCTCAATGGGGGAATTTGTTTTTCTAAAATTTCAAAACTCCAGGATTTAAAATTGCTTAATGAAAAAGGTTTATTTTGTATGAAAAAACAGATTCCTGGAGGAATATTACAGCAAGTCAAATCCTTAATATAGCTGTATCAACATCCTCTTTCATGCTCAGGTATCCCATCGTATCGCCCAGAGATAACTGTGCTGGGAATCTGCCACACCTCCCAGGAGTCAGATCCTACGGCCTGAGGCCAGCTACTGAACTCTATGATGTGTTTTGTTATGTGGAACGTCTGCAAGGTGAGGATTTATTAGAATTTATATTTAAACACATATATCTATCTTCCTATCTGCTTGAACTCTTCTGAATTCTTGTAAATGCTCCTCTCAGGCGAGGTCTTCTTCACCAGTGACTATGACAGCTTCTCCTATGAGGAGGCTGTGCAGCACTGTCAGAAACTAAACACCACCCTGGCCACCACTGGCCAGCTGTACGCTGCCTGGAAACAAGGGCTTGACAAGTGCCGTCCAGGCTGGTTGCTGGACCGCAGCGTCCGCTACCCCATCACAACCGCCAGGTCCCACTGTGGAGGCGGTCAGGTCGGGGTCCAGATCATCTACGCCTTCCCCAACCAGACAGGATTTCCTGATGAGCACTCACGCTACGACGCCTACTGTTTTAAAGGTAGGAATGATGTAGTCATGTTTATATGTTATATATTAATGGTAAGATAAACACATACATCTCAAAATCATATAGAGCTGAGAAGTGTGGGATATAGGCAAATAGATACTGTACACAGTACATTTGCCCACCTGACAAGTCACACTGAAACTTACAATAAAGTACAAACTGTTTCTTAAACAGCTCTCCTGTCAGCCAAATTCACTAACATAAGATGATATGCCTCTCCTAACATCTTACATTCTTTAGAAGAAAGTGATCACAAACCGACTATATAGTTATGCACAGTTTAATAACTTTATTTTATGTGATTTCTGGCTATTGACTTTGGAAAATAAAAACTGTTTCTATTTGACGGCTGCCAATGTGTGATGCACAGCTATGTAGTAAAAGTACAAGGAACACAAGACAATTTCTCTTTAAATCCAGCTACAATGCTCACAAATGTTTACAATGCATAGAGAGCTGTGTATGTATTAGACAGTGAAACTCGAGAGTATATATTTGCCAGAATTCATTTCAATTCATCATAACAACGTGATACTGTATTGCAGTGATTCCTAGTCAGAGGTATTTGTACCCCAGGAGATACTTTACTGTAGGAAGAGAGAAGGCTCAACTAATTTATCATCATACAACTGAGCCAGAAATCAGAGGCAATCATTGGTGGACTCTTGTGGATGCCCTAAGTCCCTCAATGGGGTTAAGAGCATTGTCATCATTTCAGCTTACTTCCTGTCCATTTTGCAATTAGCAATCCCCTCCCTGGGCAGGGATACTGGAAATGTATTTTCTCTTTTACTGCATGAACAGGGGAAGGAGATACATTAGTTACTAACACTATAGAGCTATTTAACACTTATTCTAATTAAAAAAGAAAACAAATATTGCTTACAGCTGCTTTAAGTTCAGTCAAAGTCACACACCAGGGATAAATGGTTGAAAAAATTAGCTAAAAGTAATGAGAAATAAGTAGTACGTTTTGCCAAATTACTTATTTCTTTTACTCTTGCTTAACTAATCTGTTATCTCATTCTGTCTTTTTCAGCTGAAATTGAAACCAGTGTGAATCTGACAATAGTGACGGTGGATGTTATCAAAAAGACAACAGTCGCAGTTGATCACTTTGCTCCCACAGGTAAGACGGATGCATTAAATCTGTTCTCTCAAGTCCTTGTTACAAGGCTTGATCTTGAATATTTTCACAATACATGAGCCTAAATTTGCATTCATCAATATCATCAATGATATTTCTGTGCACATTCATCATCTCAGCTTTGTTTTTTCTGCTTTTCTGTAGTTGAAACTACTGTTTCCTTAGTTGAAACTACCGTCACCTACAATGAAACTGAAACCAGTGTAAATATTACTGAAATAGAGGAGTTTATCAACAAGACGACCATCACAACTCATCAAGTTGCCCCTCCTGGTAAGAAAGTGTGAATGAAAAGTGTCTTTCTGCAAACATGACAATATAACACAATCTGTATTGAGCATCTAATGTACTCTTGTCTGGATTCTTCACATTTCCCACAGTGAAACCCATCTTACCTCCACTCCCTGTCGATGAGTCTGGTTCTGGTTCAGCTGATCACTCAGCTAGCGGGGAGATCCCAGTGGAGTCCAGCACTTCCAGTGCCAGCGGTGCTGACTCCTCTGGTTCAGGACAGGAAGTCATCTTCAGCGGACACACTGACGTCTTCTCCGGAGAAGAATCTGCCTCTGGAGGTCCACAGGAGGCAGAAGGAGGAAGTGCTGTCATACTCACATCTGGAGAACTGGGTAGTGCATCTGGATCTGGAGAGGGCCCTGACAGACAACACTCTGGCTCTGGTATATCAGGATCAGGTTTTAGCAGTGAAGGTGGGGACATCAGTGGAGAGTCGATTATCATCATAGTGGATGGGAAGATGGTGGAGGTGTCAAAACACGAAAAGCCAACGGAGCAGGAATTAGGACAGGGAGGCGTTGAAACCAGTGGAGGTTTCTTGGAATCAAGTGCATCCGGATCAGGAGGAGTGTCTGCATCAGGGTCTGGTGGATTTTCTGGCATCTCGTTTGTTGACCACAGTGCCGTTGACCTCACAGTCCAGCAGTCTGGTGAGCAGGAGGTGTCTGGATATCGCCCCTTTGGATCAGGGTTCCACAGTGGCTTCCCATCTGGTGTCTCAGGCAGTGCCTCTGCCTCTGGGGACTCTTTCCAGCATCGTGGTGATGTCATCTACCTAACAGACAACGACATGATAGAAGTGACCGAACCGCCACAGGTGCGCCACCCTGAGCAGGGTCGGGGGGTTGTGGAGGTGAGCGGGGAGGGAAGTGGGTCAGGGATTCATCATGAATTCAGCGGCACTTTGGACCAGAGGTTGCATTTCTCAGCAAGTGGAGCCCCTCATGAAACACCAACCGCCTACAATGAGCACATTGAGAGTCTCGGCCAATCAGGACTCTGGGAAGAGAGTCAGGAAGTCCGTGCAGGACCTACAGAGTACGTAGTGACTCCAGACGCAGCCTACACCAGCCCAACCACAGCACCATCAATGTCACTGGAAACCCCTGCTGTTGTGGAGCAGCCTGAATTGGTGGAAGGTATGTGGTTCAGGTGTTTACTGTAATACTGTTGATAAATACTTCATCATAAAGCCAAAAACATGTTCAGTGTTTCGGTGCAGCACCACTGATGAGCAGAAATGACATAATCAGTCATTAAATCTCTTTCTCTCTACTCTCAGCCTCTGCAGACCCCTGTGATCCAAACCCCTGCAGCTCAGGATCCTGCTCTGTGCAGGGAGGTGTCGCTGTGTGTCAGTGTCCCAGTGGTTTCACTGGTGCAGACTGCTCAACACGTGAGTCACCAAACTACTGCAACAAACAGCACATTGTTTTTAAAGCCATTTAGCTGATAATTAAAGGAAGTCAACTGATACCAATATAGAAATGACATCCTTCATTTATTTTCAGTTTGTCTTAATGTGTTGTGATGTGTGTGTTTGTGTGTGTAGCTGTGCAGGGCTGTGCTGAAGGCTGGTTGGAGTTCATGGGCAGCTGTTACCTCCACTTTACTGAGAGAGACACCTGGTCTGAGGCCGAGCAACGCTGTCAGGAGCTCAACGCCCACCTGGTCAGCATCAGCTCTCAGGAGGAGCAGCAGTTTGTCAACTGTGAGTAAATGTGTGAGTGTGTGTCTAGCTGGTCTTTGGGCAATCAGTGGCATTTGCAAACTTGTAAGCATGCAAGCATGCCTTTTTATAAAGGGACAGTTCACTCCAAAATTAGAAAATACATATTTTTCTTATCCATCTTTCTTTCTTTATCCATCTAAATTGTTTTATTGTGAGTTTTAATATAGGGTTTCAAGATATTGGCTGTAGAGATTCTCTAGATATATGTGATAAGTGTTGCGGTAGTACTTTATATTATATGTAATATGGAGTGCAGTAAAGGGAAATAAGCGTTCAAACTTGGGGAGAAAAGGTTTTTTAAAATAGCAAAAAACTACTTTTGGAGTGATGATGCTTCTTTGAACTACTTTAAAAGGGAGATGTAAAACATATTTTCTAGGTGAAATTCAAAATTCATCAATGCATTCATCTCTTCCTATACACGCTGATCTTATTCACATTTTCCATCCTACATCGACTGGGCGACAGGCAGGCTGCACCCCTGAACAGCTCCCTAACTAACTGGGTTGTTCACAAACCCAGGACCTTATTGCTGATTCATTTTTCTTCTTCTTAATACTACTACATACTAGTTATGTGTGGGATGTAAAGATAGAATGAGGGGACGTGGTGAATAAATTGTTTCAAAGCTAAAAATGTCTTTGCACTGCAGCCAACGGTCAGGACTACCAGTGGATTGGACTTAATGACAAAGATGTGCAGAATGAGTTCCGCTGGACAGACAGAAGTCCTCTGGTGAGTTTGGCTCCTTCACAAATCTCTACATAATCTGTTTTTCAATGTTTTTACTGATTGTCTTTGTAACTTCCTCAGACTTTTGAGAACTGGAGGCCCAACCAGCCAGATAACTACTTCAACTCCGGAGAGGATTGTGTGGTGATGATCTGGCACGAGGGTGGACAGTGGAACGACGTGCCCTGTAACTACCACCTTCCCTTCACCTGCAAGGCTGGACCTGGTAGGTTTACTGAGTTACAATGTATGTCCGGTCAAGAAGTTATTGAATTCTTTCTGGTTGTAAAATTTTCTCTGATGTGGAACATACAGTTGGAATAACAAAAATGTTGTTTTACTCTGAACCACTTTGGATTAAACCAAAGCACCACAACAAGAATCTCGATCGAGGTCATGGGATAAAAATGAACTACCAACCACGACCAGGAAAAGCTTCTTAACTATCACTTGATGTCTGTTCTTTATCTGTTGCCTGTCTTCTTTTCCAGTCATGTGCGGAGCTCCCCCTGAGGTGGAACACAGCCGACCCATGGGCGGCAGCAGAGAGCGCTACCCCGTCAACTCTATAGTCCGCTACCAGTGTGACGCGGGCTACACACAGCGCCACCTGCCGGTGATACGCTGCAAGCCAGACGGACAGTGGGAGGAGCCACAGGTGGAATGTACAGAAGGTAAATTTTCAGGGAAATACTGAAATATGAATTTATTTTCAGAGGGCCGTGGAGAGGTCTGGCTATGAGAGACTACTCGAAATTCACTTAATTCAAGAACCAGAGTTGTAGTCGAAATGGAGAACCAATACTAATGTAGGGAGATTAAAACCTTGAAACAAACAGGGCATAAATTGTAAGATGTGTGAAAGTCAGCCAGCATCAGTGATCTAGTGTTTTGTACACAGAAAACCTCCCGCAGAGCTAACATTTCAACATTACACTGATGAAGAGCTCACGGTAGCTTTTGAACTGGATCCTTTAACAACACAAGTCAATTCAAGGTAGTTTATAAGTCTTTTGGCAGCTCGTGTTTACATGATGTCATCAGTATTCGAACCTCTTCTCCCCCAGCTGGCACCAACAGCAACAGGCTACACAAAAGATCCCTGAGGAGGAGAAGTAAAGGGGTCAGCAGCCAACAGGAAACGAGGAAGCAGCTCTGAGCAGGAATGAAAGGACATGCAGCAGAGAGCCACAAAGGACCCCTCTTGCAAAGAAGCATGGACACCAATGCAAATGCCCGACCAAAAAGATAACAGTCCCGACCATGTATATAAACACACTAAAGCACATTTAGACAATGATAGTTTAACTGACTGACGTTTTGGATCTTTGAGTGTCACTCTGCACCTTCTGAAGGCAGTTTTCTTTGTATTTATGCTGTCTAATTTATAGCTGTGACCCAGTATTAGGGCGTATTATTTCAATGCACAACATGACATTTTTCTGCAAACAGTTGCCAGCACTGCACACAAAGTAAGGTAGATAAAGTAGAGATATAAGGGGCTTTAGAGTGACACACAAAGTCCAAAACAACCCCTGAAAGAAGTGTTTTCAATTGCAGCTGGATTCTCTGAAGTAAAACACATTGTTACATAGACTTTTGCTATATTTTTAGGGCAATTTTTCTAGTGTTTCTTAGTGTTTTTTATTTCTTTTATTTGGTCTTAAACTCTAATGACTACAATCGTGCGCTTCAGGCCGGTGAAACAAACGGTTTCTTACATTGTAGACGAGGACGGTGATTTTCAAACTTTTTGGTTGTGAGCCCTTAAATGATGGAGGACGGTGGAAATTCGGTTCTGTTTTATTTGAGGCTTACAGAAACTTAGTCTTGCATAAAATCACAAATACATTGATACATTGGTGCAGTAGAAATTGGTTTTTAATACCATAAATCAACCCTACATTATCTTGTCACAACCTCAAGTTTGAGAACCACTGATCAACCGCACCACCGCAGTATCAGATGTACTGAAATGATTGTGCTGTCCCATTTGATGATGAATAGAAATCCAAGTTCAAGACGTGATTAAAGTCACTGCAACAGACCTGGATTCAAACAGTCGGCACTTGTGCACTTTTGGGTGTCTTCAGTCACTTCAGTGCTAATCATTTGAATCAAGTGCACCTTAAAAAACTCCACATTAAATTTATAACAGTCCTCATCTGTGGCTGACACATGGCAAGGAAACCATACAGAGTAACAAGTGAGAATTATTGTGTACCGCTGAATCAGCTGGAGCCTCCAGGAAGTCGACCTCTGTGGGTCACCTGTTGCAAAAGATGTTTTGCAGGTTGGGGTTTATATTTGCGACTTCTTAAGAGCAATCAACAACCTCAGCACTCAACAGTCAACACTGTCTGATGTGAGAATCGTGCAATTATACATCTCACTGTAAATATTCTCTCTACAATTCTCTGAACAGCAGGATCTGTCGATAACGCATCAGACGATTTTATTGTTCAATCAGTTCGTCATCAACCTGTTTGTTGATTTGTTAGTTTAATTTACTGGTAAGTTGCAGATACTAATCAAGTAGGCATGACTGGTTTTGACAGGAAGACGCAAATGGATTTTTATAGTAAACCCTCAGACATCTTTGCAGAGGTTTATTGCTTGTGTTTCACGTGTGTTATCAATAGAAATACTTCTTAAAACTTGAGAAACGACACAATTGTAGCGAAAAGAAGCTGTGAAAGCAGTAGAAATTATTAAAATGATGATGAAGAAGAAGAAGAAGAAGAAGAAGAAGAGGGTTGAGGTGGAGGAGGAGGTTTTAAAATGTTGACCATGACCTTTTAAAGGTCAAGATTTGCTTCAACTTTGAGAGCAGATACTCGTGTCCATATCTGACTTCTCACAGAAAATTCACAAACACTGAAACGCAACCGCGCACACAGTAAAACGGTACTTTCATGGACACACACACACTTCAATGAACACATTACAGAGTATTAAAGTGGATGAGTGAGCCTGACGAGGCCACAAAGAGAAACACCAAGCTTGCTTAAAGAATTGTACGTTTTGTACAAATAAATACATGAATGAAGACGAAATTTTAAATCTATTACTCTACAGGATGTGCTCAAATTCCAACATGACACCAACATGTGAGCAACTATGTGTAGAACTTATCTTTTGACAAATAAACCAAAATATGTGTAACACTGCAAACAGACAGATCCCGAATCCTGATGTGAACATGCAGTATGCTGTACTGTGCTGTGCCAAATAAAACTTGGAATCATCGATCTCTGTGAAATCATTGTGTGCACTTTTTACCCCGGGGTCATTGACAATTTGTAGTAAGCAACTGTACAGGGCTCTTTGCACTGTGTGTTACCTAACTTATGAAAATCACACACAGAGATTTTCTGTCGTTTTCTTTCCCCGGAGCTGTTAAATTTGAGGTAAACTCTCCGAGCCAGAGGAACAAACCTGGCATTTAGTTTGTTTTTACCTTCCTGTGGAACCCGACCGTGAAAAAACACTCAGTAAATAGGTCCTTCATCAGCCTCGACAGCGAGTACCTTCATCACTACAGTCACTGCAAACAGATCAGCTCTATGTGTGTGTAACAGGGAGAGAAGCCTTGAATGTATATAAGTACATGTGTGGTTGCATATACACATATGCATGTAAGTGGTGTGTTTGCACAGCCACACTGTACATGTGTGTGAATTAATCTGATGTATATGTGGCAGTGTGTAGTGTGTAGGCATGTAATCTGTGTGTGTGTTTGTGTGTGTGTGTGTGTGTGTGTGTGTGTGTGTGTGTGTGTGTGTGTGTGTGTGTGTGTCCACTCATGTTTGGCCAGCAGGTGTAAATAGGACGTGTTTATAAAACCGGTTGGCCGTATAATCACTGGGACTTCTGTTCACACCCGGATGCGGGAGGGCGTAGCAACGTGTTCGACTCCACTCATCTAAAAGTGCATTGCACTCAGACAGAGTGACGCTGTTTACATACAGTAGCTGTTTGTATGGGTCAGTGACCCATCGCACCTCTCTACCCTGGCATTCCTGTTTGAACTGTAAGTAAAACTGTACGGCACCCATTAGCATCCACCAACCAGCGGACCTGAGCGGACCTGTCAGAGGACCTGAGAAAAACATAATCGGAAAAAAGAATAAAAGGGCATCAAGAAAGATTTACGAACATGTTGCGTGTGATGTCAGTTCAGCGCATATTTCTATGAATCACTCAACAAGCACACAATGGATTGACATGAAATATGATAAATAGATGGGCCCCAGGAGATCCTGATTACTTTGGTGGGATCCTGACTTTTCATGCAGCGTTTCCGACAAGTCAACATTTCTAACACTTCTACTCTGCTTCCAGACTTCCAAATCACCTCCTGTATCCAGAGGTAGCAAAAATACACACATTCTTTACTCAAGTAAAAGTAAGATAGTACAGGCTCTGAAAAGTACTCTAGAGTATAAAAGTAAAGTATCCCACTGAAGGACACTTCTACCTGCCGTTTCCGTGGGAAGCTAACTGAACCTCACGTTGTATTAATATAATTCAAAGACTATTAAACTTAAAGGTAGAATCAGTAGGATTTGTTTGTAAATTCACCATAAAAGATAGTTTCTTGTTGAGCATCATTCCCAGGATGTCAAATGCCGACATTTTGGATTGGTTAAGCATCAAATGATAATTCCCCTCAAATCCATTCAAACTAAAGTAACAAGCCTGATTAGAAAGTTTACGCAGCAGAACGTACAGGTATTTGTGTTAAAAATGTAATTAGTAAAAGTAAAAAGTTGTCTGAAAAATAAATACTCAAGTAAAGTAGCTGAAAAATCTACTTAAGTACTTTCACACTCCTCGTCTCTGCCCACATCGCCGTTTTGATCAGCGTAACAAATTAATGAAAGGTTGCCTAAAAAACTATGTTGAAATCCTGTCAGCTTCATGTGTACTCATAAATGCTCATGCTAACACCTAACATATACCATAATATCCTAATGTTAGCATGTTAACATGTTAAATATATGTTAAATGTTAGCATCTTGCCATGCTAACTTCTGTATGTATATTATTTTTGCAGTATGCCAGCACACTAACTAACCTTAGCATTATGCTGACTGTAAGCATGTCAATATGATAAGTTAACTGAGAGCATAATACCATCCAGAAGTTGTTAACTTGATAACCACAAGCATGCTAATGTTAGCATACAGCTAAAAATCAGAGCCTAAAAA
Organism: Pagrus pagrus; assembly: GCF_965226575.1. Classification (NCBI taxonomy): domain Eukaryota; kingdom Metazoa; phylum Chordata; class Actinopteri; order Spariformes; family Sparidae; genus Pagrus; species Pagrus pagrus. The sequence goes on from NC_140194.1 coordinate 19,056,083, forward strand.
TGTGTTTTCAGTGGTGTTTTTATTTATTTGTAGAAAATAGTACAAATGCATAGACATATATGATGAAAAACAACAAAAGGTACATGTATGTAACGAAACACTGTTTCTTCTTCCACAAAGGATGTAAACAAGGTAGTTTAAATATTACAAACAATACAAATACTCACTCATAACTCTCCATCACAGAGCACTACCCTTAGTCACCCAGAAACAGGAACAAGAGATGCTTTATATTTCATAAAATGGGAAACACAGATATTTCAAGAGACAAACAGAGATTCCAGTAAATTTCACAGTGTTAGAAAGACAACAAAAAGAGTCGGTGGCGGAAGTAACTGGAAAGAGATGACAGGAAAATGCTCAACCATTAAGGTGCCCTTTTGCAAGGCACTTTGAAAAACTGAATATTTAAATGTTTGCTGCTGTTTGACTGCATTGTTCTGGAGGACACTGCTGACAAAGACGATGTTCGATGTTGAATAAATACAGGATAGATGACAGACTGAGGTACGGCTGGAGTGCAGTGAATTCATTTGAATAAGAAGGTTTTCTGAGTTTGAAATGAAAGAATTTAAAGCAAAACTACAGATGGGTGATAAATTAAAGAAAAAAAACAACATTAAGTGTTTTAGTAAGTGGTTGGATCACCACATGCTGCCAGAACAGCTTCAATGACCCTCGGCATCGATTTCTACAACAGTCTGCAGCTCTAGTGGATGAAACAGCACAACAGGATAGAAATGTTTCACATAGGATAAAGGTGATCACTCAGAACAACTTTGTATTGATGTGGCTCTGACGGGGCTTTTCCATACACATGTGCTGGCTCGGCCTTTCTCGGTTTGACTCGGCACGTCAGCCCAGCGCGGCAGGGATTTGCATTTCCATTACAAGAGGGCTACCTGCTTGAAGGTGTGTCTTAAACTAATGATGCGCTTGTCTTGAATAGTGGTCAGTAAATACTCTTCCTTCCCGCAGTACTAATGTAGAATAGCCATTAGTTTGGTGACAAACACATTTCCTTTCCTATAATTTCTTCACAATAAAAGTCCTCTGATGTGTATTTACTTCAAAGCTTTTATTATGAAACAACAAAATCAGGAAATGTTGGGTTTTCCCTAGCAGGAACTTAACAAGAAGCACTAAAATACAGCAGATATCTAAAAGTACAAACGTGGAAACCGGAGAGAAACTAAACTTCAAACCACAGAGATTCAGTTAGAAGCTACTATGAGCTGAACACACAGTAACTTTAAAAACAACTTTCATGCACAGACATGAGTTAAGTCCCGCAACACACACTCGTTTGAGGGAGATACTGGGGTCGTCAAGGGTTGGAGGCCATAGCACACCCACTTTGCCTCCAAGCAGAAGCACAGGCATGCTTTGGCCCCACCACAGAGAGGGTCCATCCCAGACATGGCGCAGCTCAACTCAGCACAGTAAAACTGGTATTGGAAATGCAAATTGGTGCGGCTCTGTTTGACTCGACGTGGCCAAGAGTGACGGTGGAAAAGTGGACCCAAACCATGCCAGCAAAATGTCCGGCACACCAGAACAGAGCCACTGTTTGTGATGTTTCTCCACTCATTTAATCAGGGTTTTCATTTACTTTGTCACCCGTCTGTAGCTCGATTTGTTCTGTTATGGAAAGCTTGCAGCAAACATAATCTAAATCCAAGAAAATGTTCTTTTTTTCTTTTTACACACAATATGGCCAATAATATGTGGACACACCTGCCAACATACGTTCATGTGCATTTGTTCTGGGGTTGTTTTTCATGGTCAGGGCTTGGCCTCTACTGTACAGTATATATTTTAGACAACGGCGTGCTTCGAAAAGTTTAGAAAATCTACTTTTCTATCTCAACATGACATGCCCACATGAACCAATGGACGTCCATAAAAAAATGGTTCTCAGAGTCTGATGTGAAAAAACAGGCCTGCACAGAGCCCTGACCTCATCCGGGTCTTACACCGATGAACTGAAATACCACCTGCAGCCCGACCTAATCACCCAACATCTGCTGTAGCAGTGTACTAATGCCAACAACAATTACACGTGTCCACATACTTATGGCCATATAGTGCAGACATTTTGTCTAAGTAAAAGTAGCATCACATGACGGATGTTCATAGTTTAACAGTTGTTGACTGGTAATAAAGTTCAATACTGAGACGTCAGTTACAGTCTTATAAAGGTGGAGAGCGATTAAACCAAGAGGCTTCAAAATAGCTCAGAAATGAACAAACTGGCTAACTGCTAATTTGATTCCAGGCTACAGCTAATGCTAACCTCTCACACAGAGCTTTGAACCAGTACACTGCAAGAATGGGTTGGTATTGAGCCACGGCATCTACCGATAACAGTAGACACCAAATTTCAGGTACGGTGGGCGGAACCCAAAACTACGCACCCCTGGTTCTGGTGGGCCGCAGTTAGCCCGGACCCTTGTGATAGGATAACGGACACTTCCGTCAGCCAACCAGCCGGCATCACAGCGGTCCAATCCCATCAGCCTCCAGGCGGCGTACAGCTGGCCCACTTTGGCAATTTGACTTCCATCACTGACACAAGCCTGGACCGCTTCGGTGAAGTTGAGCCTGGTCGGGTGTTTTAAGAAGTAGACATTCCCTAAAGCAGGAGAGAATCATCAGAGGAAAATAAGGTCCCCAGAACACTGTTTGAAGCTAGAAAGGTGGCAGGGTCCGCCACATATAAACAAAGTAAAACAGTAAACAAAATGAAATTGTGTTGTCCTTTAAGGTCAGTTTGTTTGTTCAGTTTCTTTTCCTTCTGATTAAATTTTCTTCCCCAAAACTACATAGTGCACCTTTAAAAATGTTCACATACAGTCATACTTACCCTTGACGGAGGCGGTGAAGCAGAAAGCATCAAAGCGGTGGAGGAGTCGATGCCGTTGCCCGTAGCTGCGTAAGCCAGGAGCGAAGTCTACACCCCCACAGCCTGCACGTGGGTCTGTGATTGGATACTGCACTGTGCCGTCAGCCAACCAGCCAGCGTTACACCAGTCCAGCCCTTCCTCCCACGCTGTGAAGAGCTGCTCAAATGTAGCGAGGGTGGCGTCCTGATCCTGGCACGCTTGTTGGGCCCCGAAGAAGTTGTAATGGTAGCGTCCTTCCTGAGAGTGATAGGGGAACACCACGCCTGTGTAGAGTAGAGAAGACTCAATACAAGACTTCCATTACGCTTCCAAATGACACTACTGTAACATTTCACCCTCATCAATACACTTAACACACACACACACACACACACACTCCTCACCCTGCAGCTCCAGCTCCACCGTCACACTCTCGTCCTCCAGGCCATCGATCACCTCACAGCGGTATCTTCCTGTGTCGTTCAGTTGCAGCTCATTGATCACCAGAGACATGTCGCCTGGTGCAGAGCGTCGCAGACGCACGCGGCCCCTGAAGTTGCCGTAGCTGCGGTGACGGTTGCCCATGGCGACCATAACCTCAGTTTCCCTGGCGGAGGCTGCAGGGGAAACAGCAGCACCGATGATGTTGGCGGGCAACCAGGACCATTTGACCCGGGTCCTGCGTGGTGTGGCCAGTTCAGGCTCGTAGTGGTAGTGACAGGGGAGGGTGACGCTGCTCCCCCTGGTGGCTGACACTGCAAGCTGCGGGGATTCCACGTGCAGACGAACCCCGTTGAAGTAAACTAGAAAACATACAAGTGTTGAAAATACAACATGTGTCAAACAGTAGAATCATATCTCTGATTTCTTACAATGATGACTAAAGCTAAATCTCTCTGGTCTGTGCCTTTAATCCTTGCTGAGTGGAAACGTAGTAGTAGGAATGCACAATATGGAGTTTTTTCAGCCGATACCAATAATTAGTTCTGCTTCTCATGGCCGATACTGTACCAATATTATAATCCAACCTGTTGTACTTTGGTCCTTGGTCCTGCAGTGATCTGCATGCCAAGCTTAAACTTGACAGTCTTGTATCTTTAAATTAATCTAACTGCAGAACAACAGAAGTGGTCACTGCCAGCTGCAGTTGCTTCACTCATGCGTAAATATTGTTGCTTTATGCACTATATTATGAAATGTATTTGTATGCTTACTGCTGCTATTGTGATTTGATGTAAGGTTGTAGTTGTCTTGTCATGTCTGTGATGCTGTTATATTGATCCTGTCTTGGCTAGTTCTCACTTGTAAAATAAATTTTAATCTCAATGTGACTTTCTAGTGAAATAAAAGTTATAGATGTATATATATTTGCAGTTGTAAACCAACTTTAAGGGGCATACTGACAACTACTGTGGTGTGTGTAGATGCTGTGCTTATTAAGTCAATATTGGAAAATGTATATATCATGCGTCCTTAGGCCTGTTACAGTAGCAGTACTTTCCCTGATATGATGTGTTAAATGTGTGACAAAGGCCTAAACTTTCTTTAAGTTTCATGACTATACCAATTCTATACAGTACTGAATGATGGGTGATTGATAAGTTCATGACCTGAGGTAGAAGGAGTCAATTTCAGAAAATCAAGCACATTTATATTTCATGGAACGGTAATGGAGCAAACGGATCGGCGTCTTAGACCTCCAGGAAGTGGTCCACAGCAGCGCTAACGTAATTATCACAGTCAAAATGACGACCTCTGAGCTTTTTCTTCATTTTGGGGTGAAGGTAGTCTGAGGGTGTCAAATCAGCATTCCTGAACGGCAGCCATTACCACTGACTATGGACAGTGCTGACTTGCAATTTTCAATTACCGGAACAGAAATACCACAAAAGTTATTAACTTCAAACTTTGTGCATAATCACTCCAAGAGTTGTGTTGAACGAGAAATCTTGTTTTACCTGAGGCCATGAACTCATCAATCACCCCTCTTGTATACAGCATAAACTATTCACACTCACCAGTGTACAAAAATGAACATGCTTAACTGTTTTGTAGGAACAGGAAACACTAAGGGCGACCACAGACGGATCAGTAAGACGGGGCCAGACAAGGGGCCCCAAATAGAAAACAAACAGTTTCTGTTTGAAGGTAGAGTTCTCAAAAAAATCTCTATCACAGACACACACACACACACACACACACACACACACACACACACACACACACACAGGACGAAGACTACAAACCACATCAATCACTGGCAGAGTTTGTTTTCATAACTGGGTTGAGTGCCTGGGCTCCGTTAATTACAGCTGTCTTCCCCCAACATGCAGGTGTTGTGATGTAAACAAACGAAGCATGTAGTTGATCTGTGACTCACACACACACACACACACACACACACACACACACACACACACACACAAAGGAGGACCTACTCTCTCCGTTTCCGTTCCCATTGCTGATGTCCTGGTAGTGAAAGCCGTTGCTGTACGCGGGGATCCTGCACTGACCGCCGGGCAGCAGCAGCAGCAGCAGCAGCAGGTACACGCAGGTGGCCAGTAGGGGGCGCAGTAGACTGAGCATCGTGCTGTCTGTCCTCTGCTGAACGAAAAGGATCAGAATAAACACTGTGCTCCTTATTCTGTTCAACTGCCATAAATACCAGGAGGAAAAATCACAGACTGGAGACTGCATTGTTCGTGTAAAAGTCAAAGTAAAATAAAAGGAAAAATAAGAAATGAGCCTTTTCCCAAAATAACTACAATAACCTGACTTGTATAACTTGTGGTATAAAAGTGATGAGAATCCAGTTTCACAAATAAAAAATTCTGTTTTTATCCTCAAAACTGTGAATGTCACAGAGAAAACGAGCTACTTTCTTCACGCATTTATTAATTGAGTCTGTCCACAGTTGTTGTTGTTGTCCCGCACATTCCTTCATAGTAAATACAAACAATCGTTTCTCAGTCAAGATGGACAAAAAAAAAAAACATGAACGCACCGTGATGACTTATAAGCCACAGTAGATCGACCACATGCCTTTTCTCACATCTCATTAGACAATAACCTCTTTTAATTTCTTTCTTCGCAGTTTTCTCTCCCACTTTATTTTCATTTAACCTCTTTGTTTTTCAGTGAAGCTATGATTTTAAAAAGGATCGTGTTTCATGTCTTTCTGACGCCCAATGAGCCGCATTTTCACTTAAGTATAAACATTGTCTTTCTGCTCACCAGCTGAATCAAACCTTCTCTACATTCAGCCACACAGCCTGCAGCCTCGAAACTAAAATAAGCGAACCATCTCCGGTTTAAATCCGCCTCATGAGCGTCTCTTTGTGGGGAATAAAAAGTGTAAAGTCGTAAAAAGTGACTCACAGATAAGCAGTTGTCGGCCCAGCGTGTCTTCAGCTCATCCCCTTCTCATCCTCTGCTGTCTGTCTCTGCGCTCACCGGACCGTCCCGACACTCACGCGCGGTGACGTCACGGGACAGGCATCCTCTTTGATGCTCCAACAGTGACGTCATTATACACGAGCCCGTACAACAGAGTACCGAATACAACATCTGTAATGATACTAATAGGCCCATTCTTGACAGTAAGCGGTGGACAGAGTATTCAGACACTTCAGTACAAGTAGTACTAATACCACACTGTAGTACTAGCAAACAGAGTGTACCTCTGCAACTACAAGGTCTATCTGAATAATCAAGGTATCACAATAAAGGGAACACTTGAAATATTTGTTCAGATGTGTAAGTATAAATATATGTGTCACTGGGTCCGAGTAAATGAAGTTGGCACACAGCATAAATGAAAGATTTTTTTTTAATTACAATTTTAGAATAAGTATCCCTGAGGAATGATCAGCTGCAGCTCCACATCTCTAGCAAACCGTAGCAAAACACCTGAACATTACCTCTGCCAACTTCTATGCTAATAAAGTGAATCAGAACAAAATTAAAGAGGTTTTAGTACAGAGTACTCAGGCAGAACCTGTGCCATTTAACATTTCTCAGGTACCAACTATATGTTTCACTTATATGTTACCATAGGTGCTCAAAAAAATTGCCCAATTGTGCTCCGCTCAGGCTTAAAAAGTAAAAGTAACTATAGTCCGGAAAATACAGTATAGTTAAAGTAAAGTAAAGTAACGTAAAAGAATTAAGTGAGGTAAAGTGGAAAGTGAATACATACAATTACTCAAGTACCGTAGCCAACTTAATACTCATGTTACTCTACTTATTTTCATTTTATGCTAATTCTAGCATCACTTCACTATATTTCATACAAGTCTGTTGGTTAGTTTTCAGATTTTTACATAAACAAAACATACTGTATAATGTAATAAAGTATAAAATACAACGCTTTGTTAGAAGATCAAGTGGTTTCTAACATTTTTGACTTGTGACAAAACAAATGGTTTCTATTTCAGATGACAGACTGATTACCTCTCTAAACTTTTCAGATGGTTTCATCTCATAACAGATGCAGTCCCAAAGAGGTCACAGTATCCAAAACTTCACAACAAAGCCAACATACAGAGAGCCAGAGTCACGCCCCTTCAAGTTTGGTAGTGAATGGAGAGAGACAAATAATTTTTTGGAATACAAATAAAATTAAGAAGAAATTGTGTAAGAGAAGTTTATTCTTTCTTCTTTCCTCCCCTATTAATCAAGTCATAACCCCTCATGTTTATCTTGTGACCCCTGGGCCTGACCCCCACGTTGTGAATCAGCATTGCTGCATCTATTCTTTCTGGGGTTCACAACATGCTTTACATTGTGACATCAAAACAACTAACACATGACGTTATGTAATGAACCACAGACAAAAATAAACAAGACAAGACTAACGCACAGATAAGACAGCTGCTGGCAACACAATAGAATGCAATGGCTTTTACGCAACATGACATTCAGTCAGAGTAACCACCAGTGTTGGATAAGATTCCTTAAAATACATGTTTACACATTCAAAATCTAGCAGTGTCATATATAATGACATATCAGACAAAGGAGACATTGTACTGCAGTATTTTTACTCTTACTGAGCTCATTTTGGTGATTATACTTTCACTTAAGAGGGTTTTTGAATGCAGGACCAGTACTTTGTAATACTTCTTTAGTTGAAGTAAAGGAATTAAATACCTCTGCTACCACTGGCTAAAAATAAGATACCAACACACACGATATTTGTGGCAACACAACACTACTGGCAGTACTCGTACATGTAATAGTATAAAGTTCAGCTTGACCTGTACAAGTGACCTATATTTAACTCATATTTCATGAGAGATTTATTTGAATAGTGACATTTAATCATAAAATATTCCATTACATAGACGATAATGAAATCTACAGATCACCACAGATTAACCGGGTGAGCCCCAAGAGACTGATCATCTAAGCAACACAATGACAGCCACAATAAAACATGTCTGTTTTCATTTTTACTGTTCGATTGTAAATCTTCAGATTTCAACAGGACTTAAAAATGGAACGATCATTTACACAGTGGCAGTTACAGTATGATTAAAAAGCAGTTTGAATGCTGGCTTGTAGTGATCTCCGATTTAAGTTATAACATAATGTGTCTTAATTGAGACAAATAAGAGATAAAAGTCAAGAAATATCTTATTCTAAAGCAGCTTGTATGTAAGAAATAGAGCAAATTAAGAGAGAAGAAAAGGCAAAGGCAAAAAAACATCACATGTTATTACTGTATTACTGACTTCACTCCCCCGGCTACAAACACCACGAAAACAACTGACTTAAATGAAACATCTAAATGTGAGTATCATATTAAATTGTTTTACTATTTTCATTAAATATAACAGTGACACTTATACTAATACCTATACAGATACTTTAACCACATCACCCCATCTTGCACACAGATGCAACCTGAACGCTATTTGCATCATTGTTTAAAACTAATGGGGGTCAGGTCAGCCCAGGTGACCCCTTTCTTGACCTTGTCTCATCCCACTAAGAATGCAGTCAAACCCAAATTATGTTCTTTTTCTGCTTTTTCTCAACCGTCCTTCAGTCAAAACAAGCACTTCTGGGTGTGTAACAGCAGGACATTAACATTAAAAGCCTAGCTTAAACATGCTGTAGCTTCATGTTAGCATTCTATTAATACCCTGGGAATTTTACGAGGTTTAAGTCCATTTAACAGCATAGGAAAGTCCTCATTAACAGTTAACAAGGCAGGTGTTTTTTATTGCATCTTCTCTGGATGATGCAACCCAAAATGGTCTGTCTCTTACCCCTGGAGTTTTTATATATAAATGAGGAAAAACACTTGTATCTTTGTAATCGTAATCTTTGAATAGAAACTTAATCTAAATTCTTTAAATGTTAAATGTCGTGCGTGTGATGGAGATACTCTGTGACCAAGAAAACTGCACATTTTATTTATTACAACAAATAATTGAGATTTATTTAGGTGTCAAGTGTAAACGCTGTTCAATTTGCAGCTCTGTCAAACACTGCCAACTTCTGTATTCGTGGTATGTAAAGGCCAACAGAGCATATTCCATGCCCCTATTTTGCCGTGGCCTCAAGTAACACAGCAAATATTGCCACACGAACTCATATTTCAGTCATTAGCTGAAATAATAGCAGCCATGGTGGAAAACAGGAGCAATTCCAGTTCTCCTCGGGGGCCTGAGAGAATGTGCTGCTGCTAGACCGGCACTCGAATATCCGAGTGAAGTTTGGCTATCACGGTGCAGATGGAAACTGCCCTCTTGACACGGGCACACGAGATATTATTGTCTGACACGACACTGCCATCCCCCAAAAGAGCCACAGCATTACGACTAACCCAAAATAAAAGCCTCTCTGAGTCCTGCACGCAATGCTTTCCTCTGCGGTCAGACCCCTGCAGCCACTGATGTTTTTGTAGGGGCTTGACTGACACCCAGCCGACATAACAAAAACCCAAGACCACCACATTTCAGGAGAGGGGGCTGTGATCGTGGGTTTGTGGATGTTCAGTGAAAAGCTGCCCCAAGCTCCTGGAAAACAACCAGGAAATTTCTTTGAAATCCCTGTTGTGGTCAGTAATCAAGGGTTGTTAGCATACACACTGATTATAAAATTTGTTTATTTACCACATTCACATGTTTCTGCCATTATGCTCTTCATTTTTTAAACCCAAAAGTTGTATTGTGCCAAATACTGTTTCCAGTGAAACAAAAGAGTCTCGCTAGTGACTCTGTGATGCTGTATTTAGGCACAGTAGTACATTGTGCTGCATGCTAACAATAGCATCAGTGGTGGAAGAAGTTTTCAGATCCTTTCACTCAGTAAAAACAGCAGCACCACACTGTATATGTTCTCCACAACAAGTTAAAGTCCTGAAATCAAAAACGTACTTAAGTAGAGGTAAGTAAGGATCATTTTACTTCAAGTATCAGGTAAACGAACTCATTAGAGAGAGAACTGGTCCCTGTTAGATTTTTACTATTACATATGATGTTTTGGGTTAATATTACTCTTGCTTAAGGTTGTTCTGTGACTACTTTATGTACTGTTGGCTGTAATGAAACCTACCTTAAAATTGAAAAGTAACAAATACGAGCTGCCAGACAAAGGTAGTGGAGTAAAAAGTACAATGTTTGACTCTGAAATGTAGTGGAGTCGGCATATAAAGTTGCATAAAATGAAAATACTCAAGTAAAATATAAGTAGCTTGAATTTGTACTTAAAGGTGCACTATGTAGTTTTGGGGAAGACATTTTAATCAGAAGAGAAAGATCATCATCGAATGAGTTTTATGCCTAAACAAACTAAGTAAGCAAACTCTCTTTGTTTTCATGACTGAATAAGCAAACTGACCTTGAAGGAAAACACAATTTCATGCTGTTTCACTTTGTTTATATTCGGCGGACCCTGCCACCTTTCAAGCTTCAAACAAAATTCATTATTTTCCTCTGAGAACAGCTTGTTTATTCAGTTATGGAAAAAAGTCTGAATTTCTTATACAAAACTACGTAATGCCCCTTTAAGTAACATTGTAGCATGCTGATGATTAGAGTGTTCATTATATTACTTTTGCAAGTTAGCATTAGACATAAAGTACTGTGAAGTCTGGTGGGAGTGTCAATAGTTTGCAGTTATTTGGTCCTAAATCAAAATGTTGGACAAATTAACATTTGACCTGATAATGGTGCCAGGTGGAAAATTAAGGAATCACCAAACTGAATTTGGAGAACATAAATGTCTGAACCACACCACATCCAACAGACAATGTTCACATAGCGGCCCTTTTCCTCTGAAGTCATGTTCAGGGTGGGAAGCTCAAATGCTGTTATCAACAGGATAAGGTTACACTGCTGAGTTCCAGTTTACAAGTTGTTCAAACGCAGGAAATCTGACAAATTACATTGAAGGCAATGAATACTGAAAGACTTCAAGATTTATCCTCTGGGAACCATTAATGTATTTAAAAATTATTCCTGGCAATCATTCTTGCAGTTGTTGAGATACTGCTGTCTGGACCAAAGTGGTGGTCCCACTGACAGACATAGCATTGCTTAAAACTACAATGTATTAAAGGAGGAGCAGCGTTCAGAAAAGCTGAACAATTCTCTGACTTTACACTCAAAAGGCATCTGAAACTCAGTTTGAGTTTGCGTGACCCTGCAAACAGTCAAGTTACATTAATGTTACAGTCACAGCTAAAAGACGATAATCATCTAATGGCACGAATCCCAGATCCGGGATCAACACCAACATCTCATCAGTTGTGGTTTGCCTCAAGTCGAACTCCTCATGCCAGTTAACCCTCAGTTGCCATCCTGTTGTGCTCCACCTTCTCAGTCCTTTCTTACTTTCTTTTCTTTCCATCCATCCACAATCCCACAATGACTGTCCAAACAAGCTGCAGCTCCTCCTGCTACTACAAAGATCAATCTGATTCTGTTCTTCCCTACAAATTTACACGGTGTGGAAACTCAGTTAACGATGTGATGACTCTCACTATTTTCACAATATCAAGTGTCAAAAACATTTTTTCCACATTTGTCACCAACAGAGGTTGAATTGACTCAATTAACTCATCTCTGGTTAAGGTTTGAGTAAAGGTTTTGAATATTTGCATCTTCACTCACCACCGACACTGAACACCATGAATTACAGCTCTGTTTTGGTAAACCCTTCACGCTCAGTCCTTCTCCTCCCTCTCTCATCACTTCGCTGAGCCGTCTTCATTACCATCTAAAATATGCGCTTTGAAAATAGATATGTATCATGGGTTAAAAAAAAATGGCTTGCTTCCTTTTTATGCCACATCGCTAGCATCGGGATGGCAGTGCCGATAAGTCAGTCCACTGCTTTGGTCCATTTCAACTACAGTGATTTACGATTTCAAGAGGATAAATTCTGCTGAGTTTGGTGATCGCCTGGCTTGTTGTCTGGTGCATGAGGTTGACATTCGTGGTTTTAAGTGAAATGTCTCTTTGAGTCTCCAGCAATGAGTCAACTAGCGGCACCAGCAGCTCAAAGTTTTCACATTTCTGTTTCAATATCTCAACATCTACTGAATGGATTGGCATAGTATTTTTGTACAGACACTCATAGTCCCCAGAAGATGACTCCTACTGACTCTGGTGATGCCCTGACTTTTCATTGAGAGCCACCATGTGGTTGATTATTAAGTAAAATGTCTCCCTGACTGTTGAATGATTTGCCATAAAATGTATTATAGCAAATCATTCTCCGCTAAAGATGAATTGAAATGTATTGGGTTAACTTCTAGTTAGCATCTTCTAGCGTCAACATCAGGTCAAAATTAAAATGTATCCAATACTTTAAGACCAAACACTTCCAAAACAAATGACATACCATTTAGCCTCTGCTGTACGTTCTGGTTAGTGCTGATCAGCAAATGTTAGCAATGCTAATATGCGTAACGTGGTAAAGATTTTAGGTGCTGAACGTCATTGTCACTGATTGCCCACATAATCTGGTTTCTCTGAGTAACCTGGTTACTTCAATGCATGCAAACCATAAATGTATGAAACACCTGGATACTAGCGTCCAATTTTGCCCTGTGGTCACTGACGGTATTGCAGCAAAACTTCCCCCATTGCCCACAAAGACTTTCTCCTTCAGACCACCATTATAAAAGAGACCTCGAACTGCAAGCAAGGTCAGTTATGAAGTTCTGATCCATGGAGGTTTTATATTCGTACAACTCTTGAGTTGAGACGATTTTAAATTTGCTGATGTCAGTCTAAGGGCAGTGCGGGAACTTGTGGACCGGGCCAGTGGGAGAAACTCTACCTTGCGTATTCAGTGGGTCACATAACCAGGAAGTAAACCAGAGAGCTGGAAAACTCACCTCGCCAGGTGAGCAATTCTCACTGAAGTCACTGAATTGGCACCATCATAGGGTTCACTATCTAGTTCTGTTTCATGTTGTAAAGTAGCGTGGATTCATGAGAGTTGTCTTCATTGTTAACCAACAACCATTGCCGTGGAAAATCTATCTGACGTTAATGCGGAAGAAATCTGCCTCACAGATGAGGAAATTAAGTAGAAGAAATATGTACCAATTTTGCAAAATGTGTCATAGTTCACAGTACATGTTTTTGACCTGACTAAGAAGGCGGAGAGGATGATGGTGAAGTTAGAGCTAAGCGAGCCAAGTCAGTGACCGTAGTTGAGATATTGAGGATATTTTTGAAGAGGGGCCATGGTGTTTCAACATTTGTAAGCTAGCTCCTTATTTTTAAGGAGACCTGGTGACAATTTCCAGCTGTGTTTTGTGCCTGAAGCTAACCCGACCATAAGCACAGCATTGTCACAACATCATATTGAAACGTCAAGTTGCATCATATCAGTTGTCTCTAGACACGTACATTGCCAGCATTTATTCTGGTGACTGCATTGACTTCCTTCCTCACTCTCTGAAATATCATCTGGTGTTCATGCGAGTGAGATTTCAGATTTCTCTGGGTTGGGACACTGTTCTAAACATTTGGGATAATTTTTTTACTTTTGACTTTAATGTCTGTTTGGATGTTTCTGCTCACAGGACTAAATGAACGATAAATCCACCAACAAATAAACCCTTTTTATATGGATTTCACTGAAACAGTGAAGTTGCTTTATTCCTAAATTAAATTAAACTTAACAGGCTGCGAGGTTAGTCATCAAGGGCTCCTAAAACCCTAAAACCGCCCCTCAGTGTGTCACCGGCTGCAGCCCCCGCTCTCAGCCAGTGTGACAGCCGTTTCCCCTCCCTGTGTGTCTCTAAGTCATTATCTCCCAGTGCGTTTGATGAGAGCAGACCAGTGCTCTTCTCAAAGCCCCAGATGAAAGGTTTTGGCCTGGGGCCCCAAATACCAGCAGCTCCTGTGAACTGCAGGGTGACTGTGGTGTTTGGAGGGGTGTAATTTCTGCAAGGCAGCAACATTCAGGCCCAGAGAGGCGAGCAGAGCCTGGACCTGGAGCCCAGAGAGACAACATGAAAGAGGAAGAGATGACTGAGTGTGCTTACATTTGAGCAGTTTGACTGAAGAGCAAAGCAGTCGATCGTGTCAGTATGCAGTCACACGCTGTCATTAGCAGAGACTCCTCATAGAAAGGTGTGTGAGAGAGTGAGTGTGTGTGGTTTTAGTGTGACTGAAATGATTAGAGAGGAAGGTTTCAATAAAAGACCAACAGGAGAGTGAAGTGCAGGGTTCAGGGTGACAGTTTCCATCTTGATTAAAAGATAGAGGGTAAAATGAGCTGTAATGACAAATAAACACTGCAATTTCCCATCTTTTTGTTACTCAGTGATGTAAGTTTAGCACCGACTAAACATACAGAATGCCAAATAAGGGTGTAGTTATGGTCATGACTATTTTAAAGCCATCATCACCTGTCAAATCAACAGTTTCGGACATTTAATTGAGCAGAAATAACATAGGATTTCCCTTCTTTTAGATGACGTCCCTCGAGATGTTGTCTGTGTTGGTACATACTTGATCTGAAATAGCAGTTGTTTTCCAGGAGTGGATCCTTCCTGCTCGAAACCCGCTGCGGTGCCTCCAGTTTCCTGCCTCCTTTGGCCTGACGCCCTCGGTCCGTCCGTGGCCAGCTGTCATACCAGGAAACCAAATACAGAGAAGCCTGGCACAGAGCTGTTGGAGGTGCAGTCAGTCGGATTAAATTCCTCATATTGTCCAAGACAACTCTAGGAGATATTATGTAATTACAAAGAAAATATGTCTGTATTCGCATTAGCAATTTTGTGTTTAATGACCCTCGTAATGCCTTGGTTTTAATAACAAACTTAGGGAAAAAGGACACTTCTGGTCAGAGAACCAGAAGTGTAAATAAATACTCACAAAATGATATGTTATAGGCTTTTTCACATTTTTTTAGGTATCAAGTCTCTTTTTCCATGGAATATAATCCTTACACGTTTAAACATCTGACACAAGAACAGAACGTTTTTCATTTAATTCAGGGGTGTATCCTATTCTTTTCCAATAAAGTAAAAAGCAGATAAACATAGGCCTATGTAATTTTAGGACAAAAACAAAGTTGTTTATGCAATACTTCTTATACTAGCTCCCCTACAACCTTTTGTTTTCATCAGCAAAAAAAGCAAAAAAGCGACTGATGGCCATCCAATGATTTTATCTGAACATTTTGGTGAAAGTGCATGAGACATTTTTTTCCAATGACAACTCAACAACTCGCTTGAAAAATATCACCAAATGTGGCTGAAATCTTTCACAACAACAAGATGCGTCTTCTATCGGTGTCTTTATTCTTTTTGGTCGTTCAAGCTCTCATTGTAGGAAGCAACTGAAAAAGTTTTCTGGATTGTTTTTCAAGAGCTCCCCAATCGAAACAAAATACTTATAAAAAATGAAATAAAGGGATTGTCCAGCTTACTTGCAAAACAGTCCATGATATATGTAGGCAGTCTGATAATCCGAAGAACTCTGATCCATTTAAATATATATATATATATAAATGTAGTTAAACTACTGTATACCAGAGTGCTGCAAATTCTCAGTCAGAACGCCTACATATAACATGGACAGTCACTGTTTTTTCTTGGTCCTCCTCCTTGAAGAGCACCTAATTCTTTACATCCACATTGCTCCATGTTTACTCCCAGTGCACCACCAGCCGTATTTTTTCAATATTTTTGAGGGTTGGGAATCCAATTAAAGGAGAAGCATATAGAAACAAAACTATCATCCCTCCACTGAATACTGGACCAGTAGGAATTACCCTCCAAGCTGTGCAGAGAAAGGACAATAGGTGGGAAGACAAGATGGAGATTTGGAGGGGACACAGAGGAGAAAGCTGTCATTAGTTCCTGAACACTTTAACTGCCTGCAACTCCAGAGGGAAAAACAGCTGCTCTGTCGGGGAGGGCCGGTGGTAACGAGATGAGCTCATCTGACAACTGTTGTCTTACATGATAATTAGCAGGTATTTGCTAATTGAGCACAAAATGTGACGTAACCAGCCTTTTTTCTCAAATACTACTGCTGTGCTGAAACACGGCACCAACATTATAAAGCGCTTCCTCCATTATTTAACCTTCAAGTATGAATGCATTTTCTGAATATGATGTAGTTCAGAGGATTTCACCACTTTAGTGTGACCTTCACAGACTGTAATGAGACTGCGAAGGAGACTCCTCGGGTGAGGATACCTTTGGAAGATTGCATAGTGGTGTAAAAGAGATTATGCCCCTGGGGTGTTTAAATGCTAAACAGGCAAAACGACCCACAGTGCTTTTGGTCTTTTGATCTCCCACCTTTTTAAATGGAAAACAGCTCCAATTAATTCAGCAATATGATTAATAATATAACCTAAATATTCCATCCATTGACATACAAAGAAGTGCAGACTGCTGTTGTGCTATTCAAGACATTTAGAGTCAGTTAAACATTTTTATTTCTTTATTTATTCTTCATTTTCAGATACAAAGGCCAAACATAAAAGGAATCCTCTTAGAAACACAATACTGGAATAAAAAAAACAACTTCAAATAGAGTTTAAATTCTGTGAGGTCAACAGTCAGTATAGAAAGAAATGAACTCATACCATAAAAACACATCAATGTCATCAATTCTGATAGATCAATCATAGAAAACCTGAACAGCGGGGAAACAAGATATCTACAATACTTTGATACTTTGAATGTTAATGAACACCTAAAGAAAAGAAGCTATGCCACCAATAAATTCAAATCGGTTGAACTTAAACTGAGTAATACTATTCAATAAAATGCATGCATACACGGATAACAGTGGTGACTGCTCGTGGAATCGTCTGCGACAATAATAAATATTGTACAGTGTTTGACACCAACATCTATCCTCGACCTCTCAGTGGCACCGCTATCCCCTCATGCATTTTTTAAGGATATTGAATTAATATTCATTGTTATCAAAACTAACACAGTATAATATTGCACAAGCCCATAATTCATAATTCATGGGGTGGAAAAGGTTTAGAATACTGTGACGGGGGCGGCAGAAGCGGATGATATGGCGGGTCGTGTCACATGTCCAGTCGAACCGTAAAAATCAGTTTTAATTTGGTTTCTCTCTTACAGTCTTATCAGCGGGGCCTCAGCTTTTAACTGGAGGCAGGATGTTGGACCCCAAAAATAGATGGTCGGCAGCAAACATTAACATCTACTAATACGGACAGTTCTCAGTACAGAAGTACTGTATATATGCATGTCACATATTAACACCAAACTCAGACTTTCAAAGCTCAGTTTAATCCAACAAAGAAACTGAACTGCAACTTTATTTTCTTTTTCTCCTATATGTAGTAATGAGTATCTTTACAGTTTGTTCTTTAAAGCACAATACTGTTTTTTTCTTGTTTTTTCTTTTTGGTTTTTAGATATTTCAAATGTCAAAACACGAACATCAAAGTGCCATGAAAAAAGTTTAACTGTGTGAACACAACTAGAAGCACAGCCGAGTGTGTGAGTGAATTAGTAGCGTTTAAGTAGCATTTACTGTACATTAGGAGCAGATCTGCTTTGACCTGAGACGACAACGTACATCATATATTTTAAATATGCAGCCTCTACACTAGTTAATCTCTCAGTTTATGCCTACCAATTAGTGACACAATTATTGGATTGTTATTGATATAATACTGCCATTCTAGTCATTCCAAGAATCTTGTCAGCAATTAAAAATTGATTTGAAATGGAAATGTCGAGATCTGAAGAATTACAGATGGTGAGAAAAATCTCAACGCATGCTTCTTTACAGAATTATTCCACTTCAAACAGCTGTTTAGCCAGACACAGCTATAAACTGACCATAAAGATGATATTTTTTTAACTGAACCAAGTCATGAGATTTGAAACACATCTGCTGTAGCAGCCAGTAACGTAAATACTGAAATAACAGTGCAATGTATAACAAAATTTAGTCAAGAAACTAAAACATAACATTTCAAAAGATGAGTTCTTGTGTCAGATTTTTGTCACACCAGTTCATGTGTGAATCTGTGTGAGTCAATAGCTTTTATTCATTATCCAAAGAGCAATAAAGTGTCTCTTGTCTTTCACTTGACAATGATCTCAAACTCTTTTTGTCCTTTGTTTATAACATCCTGTCTGTCAATGAGGGTGTCTCCTCCAGCTTTGAAATCACATCTGTTTCTCTGTTAAACTGACTGACCGTGAAAGTTTATCAGGTTTATTGACCGATTGTGTCCCACAATGACAGAGATTAATTTATTTTATGACTCTTTTGTTTCGAGTGTCTGTGTCACTGCACCATATACTTTTTTTTATTTCAAATAAACCCACAAAAATAAAAAGATTCAAGGGGGCGTTGGCACAAGATGAGTTTATTACTTAATACTGTTTTGACTTTCAAATGAGTTTGTAGATGACGCTTGGTAAAAGTTTCAATACGCTTCCCTAAACATGTTCAGTTAAAACGAGGAATAGCGTAAATAGTCTGTTATTGGCTGCTACACGTATATGTTTTACTAGCGTGATTACATTGTTTACACCATGGGTGTTAACCTTCTAAAGCAGCGCAAACAAATGTACTTAAGGAAACATGAACTGAGGATTTTACCGTCCAAACCACTGCAGAGAAATACTCTGAATACTGAAGAACACACAGTGACACAGCTTGAGATGTTTAATCTCTTATTTTTGCTCAAACAAAGACAATAATATGCCAAATTGTCTTGTAAATTGATTTGGAATTCAATATTTTTCCCCACTAAAGAGCAACAAGCAAACAAACATGTCTCTTCCCAGATTTAAAGACAAAGGCTTCTTTCCAGAATATTAATCATATTTTTTAATTCACAATTTCTTTTTTTTTGGAAAGAAAAAAATCAACTATAAATGTCAATATGTCTTCTAAAGGTAATATATATTCTGTGTGTCTTGAGCGGAGGTGAATGGTTATAGGACGTGTGCAAGCTATTAAGTGGAGCTTATGTACATCACCAGCCGTGGGTCTTGGAGGTTCAATGTTCCAGGTAGAACTGATCTAGGATCAGAGTCTAGGCAGCACCAACTGATACAGCAGCAGTCCTGTTACCCCTGACCTCCGACACAGGGACGAGGTGGAGTCACCACCTTTTATTTAGCTTGTAGGTGGGATACAAATCTGACCCCAACTGTGCTCAGTGACAAAAAAGATATAGAGTAATTTCTTGAAATGATCACAGATTTGGTTCAGGTGGAAAAGATGAGTGATCGATTCAGGAAATGGATTAAGAAGAGACACAGGAGCTAAACTCAACCAGGGCCCTGATAACAGTGGTTAAGGGTAACATCTCCCACCTCCAACCAGCCAGGGTTGGGGTGGTGGTGTGCTACTCTGGTGTTTGCTGCCCCCTAGGGCTGAGAGCAAGGCAGTGCAGGTGTGGCTCAGGAAAGAGAAGGGAGGGAGGGAAGAGGAGGAGGTAGAGAAAGGGGGAGGAGGAGGAGGAGGGGGAGGTGGGTCCAGGATGGCGCTACTCGTCACAGCCGAGAAGCTCGATTCGCAGGGTGATGCGCTCGTGCCACTCCCATGGCAGGATGCGGACATATCGGCCGTAGAACGGAGGCTCAAAGATGTTCTTTTTGTGAACGTTGTTGTCGCTGTTGCCTGGGAAGATCTGGACAGAGAACAGCAACAAATCAAAACAATACAGATTATAGCTGTTGACAGTTTTAAAAATTCAGATAACAAGACTGTTGATGCTACTTGTTTCCTTAATGACTAAAAATATTGGTCACTTCTGGAGTTAAAGTCAGTTTTTACTTCATTTGACAGCTTGTTTACATTTACTCTTTTGTTGTACGTATATAACTAGATTTTTTTAAAACGTTACTTTTCCGGCTTAAAATAAACTGCTGTCCCAGCTAAATACAAATAAAGTTGTATGACAATAAACTGTGTATATTTTCAGGGATTATTCTCCTATAATAACAATAAGAATGCAACAGAGAGAAACGCATATTAAAGCGCTCTCTGGCCCTCAGGCAGAATGAAATAGGGTTAAAAACTAGTGACCGACTCAAACTTTCTGTGGGAAAAGCAGTGAGAAACAGATCAATCAATAAGTCAACTGAACACAGACATCAGAAAAAATCATGAAATTGACCTTCACAATCAGTAAAACCTTATAAACACATGCAAACATTATTCCATCAAAGACAGATTCAAATCATAAACTGAACTTCAATAACACATATTTCATCGATTAAGTCAGAAAACTGTCACTTGTTCCACATCCTGACTTAATACTTCATCTGGCTGTACTAGGGCGCACATCTGGCAGGTGAATAGACTTTTGGATGCAATATGAAGTGCATACAGAAAACTAATCAAACCCAGCGTCAACCCAATTGCTTCCAGGTGCAGAGACGAGTACGTCAGATAAAAGCCAAGCCCCTTTTTATAGATTCCTTTACAACCACACAAATAAACAACTCTGAAAAAAACTGTATTCTTTACTGTTTTCATCAAATTCAGCAAGATGTTGTTCATTCTATATCAGTGAATATCATCATTATAAGAACATATGTATTTTCTATCAGATGTACAATATTTTTGATTAACTGTATCAACAACATATCTTACATGTCCTCATAATACTGCTATTTTTTTCTTAATTATTAATTTCCACGTGGATCATTTCAGTTTTAGGTTTTTTAATTAACATTTGCAAGCATGTTTCTAAGCACAACTGGACTGACCCTGTCTGTCCTCGTGGTCTCGTCTTTCACGATGGTCCAGGACTGTCCGTCATCACTGTGAGCCACTTTGAAGGCTGTGACAAACTGGATGGAGCCGAAGTCTTTGGCCCCCTGTGTGATGATTCCTGTGATCTTTTTGGGAGACTCCAGGTCCACCTAAAGACACAGACACAGCTTCGCTTAACAAACCTATTAATGGGAAAACAAAAAAAGCAACAAATATCCTGGCCCGTTATGCCTTTCTGTCCTACCTGCAGCCACTCAGATCGGTTGTTCGTGGCGGCGGTCCAGGCGTTGGTCTTGCCCTGTTTGTCCAGCCGGGCGTAGTGTGGGTGCCAGGTGAAGGCTTCGATGCCCCAGGTGCGGAAGGTGCTGGAGGCCGTGATCTGGCGGTTAGACACCAACCGGGACTTCATGCCCATCGGCTCTGAACAACCTGAAGTGTTTGAATACACTGTAGAGGTGAGACCAGACAGAGAGACAGAGGAAGAGACAGAAAAAGAAAGGAATGGAAAGAGAGAGAAAGTATGATAGACAGGGGACGGACAGAAGCAAGCCCAGGCCAGCCAGCGACGATGATGTGAAGTGCGAGCGCAGCAGATGCAGTGGACAGTGATATGGCATGCAGGTGAAACCATAAATGAGCAGCTTTAGGCTTAGCTAAGCTCACATGGAGGAATCTTTAACTGCCTTCAACTGATTTGTTTCCACCATCTGTGGTTCAAGATAATCACACCCACATTATGATATTATGACATTAATGACACAAAGTATTCTCATACTTTCTGTATCATTTCACATGGTCAGTATGAGACGAGTGCAAATCCTTAAATAGAAACAAACTTCTGGAGCTCATTAAAGTCTTCACAGGCAGTAACAGACTTTTTAATGAGTATGAGTTAGTGAAGCAGCCAGGCATGCAGGTCAGATGAACATAGGGTCAAAGACGCATGAAAACTGTACTGTTGAGCTTCGCATGTAGCTGCTATGCAACATCCTTTCTCATTTCCATAACATCATTTTAGAGCAAATGTACTTAAAAGTACAAACATCATTTAAAAAAGGGCCCAATCTCATGCATGATGGCTGTCTTATGCCGGACTGACAGGCGACTGAAAATTTTTGAAACATGCATTGGTGGGAGGAGGACAGACACTGATCTGATGAATGAGACGACAATCAAGAGAGACAAATATTCAGCAGTGTAATGAGGTCGGCGAGTTCAAAAGAATCAAACTACATAAAAGAAACAGCTAGAGGAACAGAAATGTGCTGCATACAGAAGACTTAAAAGAAAATGTATCACATCTGCCTGCTGGGGCGACAATTTTTAGATGTGAATGTGACTTTCAGTCCCTAAATCATTAGCATCCAATGTGCAGTATGCTTGCCAGTATCACTCCAAAATATGGTTTTGATCAATACACATCTGTGTTTCTAAGTTACAAAGTTTAATTACAATCCTCTGAGTAACACCCTTCGAAATATGATCAATCAGTGAAGAGGGCTAAAAACAATTAGTGAGGAAGCATATGACTTGCATACTGGTTTAAAAAAGAAAAAAGACTGTCGGATGACAATTTTTCCCACCTGGAGTTTGAATACTTAAATTGTGAAAAAGCTTGTTTCAGTCACTAACAAAAAGACACTAACAGAAAGATACTGAAAGACAAAAGTGTGTGTTTTGTATGTTTTCTGTGTGAGTTTACCGTTGAGCTCACAGCCCACCATCTCCATGCGCAGGGTGCAGGCCTTGCGACACACCACAGGGACAATGCGGATGTACTGGGCAATGATCGGGGGGTCAAACAGGTTGGTCTTGGTGCCGTCGTTGTCCACGTTTCCAACAAATACCTACAAAGAAAGGAATTAGTAAACTGTGTCAAGTGTACTATTAATTTGTTATTTGAACTGATAAGTGATGCTAATGATAGTCTCCTTACACGGTCCTTCCTCTCTCCTTCTGTTCTGTACAAGGTGTAGGTCTTGCCGTCCAGGCTTGAAGCCACCTTGAAGGCCTTGATGAACTCAGCTGTTCCGATGCGACTGGCACCCTGCGTCACAATACCTGTAAAGCGCATCTTTCTTTGCATATTGATCTGAAATTGTAACGAGAAAGCAGACATTCATAAATGCTGTTTATTTTTCAATGCGACTTCTATCCAAAAGTTTAATTAAAGCATCAAGTGACATACAATGACAGCAGGACATGTGGGGAATGATTAACAAAAGCTTAAGTTCTAATTATTTAATGGTAGACAGACAAGATTTTTCTAGCCTGGTAGATCTACAAACATCCAGACAACAAAGCATTTATCCAACTATGCACTTTACATCTGTCTACACATCTCACCTCTATCCATGGGTTCTTGTCATGTGCAGCAGCACTCCAGGCGTTAACCAGCCCCTTGTTGTTAAGGCGGGCGAGCTCAGGTCCCCAGCGCTGCAGGCCCAGCATGCTGTAACGGACCGATGAGGCTGAGATCTGGGACTCAGCGATGCCCCCTCCCTCCATGCCAAGCAGAGAAATACAGCCTGAAGGGGAGAGGTGGGGGGGCAAATTCTGACATCAGCGGAAGATTTCCTACTGTGACAATAACCTTTCAGAAGCCTAGTAAAAGCACTCATATTTCTTGAGAAAAAATTAGCTTTATTAATTGCTTTACTTTAAAATAAATAGGAATTCTGCTACTGTATATAAATATAGACAACACTTTTACACTAGTAGAGCAGTAGAGAACAATTGCGAGTGCACAATGAGAGGGACTTAGAAAGAGAATCAAAATAATCAAAGTCTAACACACATTCAGCTATAGTTCTTGTGTGCACTACAACCTTCACTGAGCTTTGTAAACCATTAAGTCATTAAGGATGCAGAGCTTTGAATCAGCTTAACTAAATAAAGTATTGATTCCTCATTTGGCAATCTCTCTTAATGCTGCCTATTGATCATCCTAAATTGCAGCAGCTTGGCAGCCTTCCCAGTCCTGTCATCTTCAATGTCTTCCTTCAATCGTACTTCTTTCAATTAATATTTTTCTACCAGCAATAGTACACCATCGCATGTGGATTGATTATGCCTCTGTGTATATGCGTGCAGTTAGTTTACTTGAATAAATGTGAAATTATTGAATTTGTGAAACACATCTAGTTTACACACAGTATAATTAGTTATAATTATTTCCAGGTAAAGATAGTGACAGTGATCAACATGATGTATTTTCAAGGGTTGACTGGTCATACTTACGCAGTTGGCAGTGTTTGCCCACATAAGGGGAGGGACAGTGGCATTTGAAATCTCCGTCCAGGTCCCTGCAGGTGCCACCATTCTCACACGGCTGGCCGGCACAATCGTTTACATCTGCAGAGAGATAAATCACACCGTTACTCACTGAAGTCAAACATAAACAGATTTCCGGTCAACTGTCTTGAAGCCGATCACAGTTAGTGTGAGTGAAGATCACAGGTCATGCTGAAGAGACAAGAGAAGACAGAGGGTTTGATGTTTCTTCAACTGCTTCACACTGAGGTTAGTTGAAGCCATGCCAACAGGACTGCAGGTATAGCAGAGAGGAGGCTAATGGGAGGTGCTTGTTCCTTGTTATTAGACAGTAAGCAAAGTATAGATCAAGATATCAGAGACCAAAGAACCAGCTGCACAAGGAGCTCATTTAGTCAAGATGTGGAGTATATAATGGAAAGCTCCCAGGAGTGAATGTGTTTAGCTGGGTGAGTGTGGAGATGAGCTTTACAAGAAATCCCAAACTGCATGATAAAAGTATAGTTAAGTATTATTGAGGGCCATTTCAGTGCAATGTACTGTACGTTTAATTCCCTTGTAATTCTTTGTTTTGCCTCTTGATGGCTCCCCAACCAACACTATCTGTCCAGCTCAAATGAGTCGCGGTGAGAAAAACAAGTCAGCAGAATGAAATGGGAATCAACTCTAACTCCCTTTCATCTCTCACCCACAAGAACTGTCAGTGTGACTAACCAGCTTTGAACACACTCTGTATTGACCACATAGGACAGGAAAAAGGCACAAATTTAGCTGGTTGTATAGATGACTCCAAACCAAAAGGGGGATTTCAGTGGGTATTTGGAGCTTTAATCCTCAGCGGTTATTATGGAAGAAAATACGCGCAAACAATCCAGACACACCGGTTTTATTTTTCTATCCAACAAACACACACATGGCAGCATCTCCCTACCCACATGCTCTCTCCATAAATAGCTCCGTGTCCAAACGTTCATTTTCACACAGTCGCAGGAGGAATACAGTTATTTTGAAATGTGCATCCACAAACTCTGGATAACGAGGTCCACAGGCATGACACTTCTGGCTCTGAAGCTTACACAAAATCACATTAATATACTTTTTTCTAGCAGCAGCAGCTGAATATTTTACACATCAAGCTCTCTACAAATTGTAAATAAGCTCTTTGATCAATTTAATGTCTTGGAACACATCAGGAGGTAGCAGCTGCCTCTGTCTGAATCCACATATGCTGAATATTCATAATGTCATGGCATCTTTGGGTTTTAAGAATTTACAATGTGAGGGGCTTTTTCCAGGGCTAGAGGCAATTTAACGTGTTTTAATTATTTTAAATTAGGATACTGAATAAGAGTAAAAAAAAAACACTGTTACAAAGTGTAACAAAATAAATTGATTAGGTCAGTTTTGCATTAAGACCAAATACCCTTAGGTCGGAGAATATCATCAGCTAGAAGTTAAAAGGTAACTCATGAAGATGGATGAAATGATTCATTCCAATTTATTTGCTGTATGGGGATCAAATCAAATAACTATTGTAGGTAGTATGGGAGTATTGTTCTAAAGCAATCCTTACTTTAAGAGGTTGACTGGACATATTGTTGACAGGATATCAGGTTACTAACAACCGACCACGTGTTCCTTACCTTGTTGCATACAGACTGAGGCTTCGGAGTAGACACACCATACAACCCAGACACCTATATCAGTAATTGATGACAGACTGATGGAAACCCTGGGCCTGACGTGCGTCAGCTTGTGGTTTTCTCTCCAGTAAGAGGATTGGGCACCAGGACGACCTTATAGCCTGTCTGCCCCAGGGTCTAATCCATTTACCAGAGGAGGGGCAGTTGACGGAGAAGCCTAAAGAGCACATAGCATCACTGAGACAGGTAAAGGAACAGGTGGAGGCAGTACGACTACAAAGGTGTGTAGGTTTGTTTATCAACAGCGCTACACGTGCCTGAAATGTACTCACTCATGGAGTTCTGATCAACTATAATCATGAAATGTCTTACAGAGATGTTTCCGGGTGAAAACTGAGCAACTGTCAGCAACTTCAACCAAGAAAACCAATACTGACATCTAATCAGCTGTTACATACTTAGCAGTATCTGCTATGAGCACACCGTTTGTATATACATATAGATTTTTGGAAGCAGAGCATGTGCTAGACACTCCATGGTCTGTATCCAACAAACCCTGTAGCTTATTATGGAAACAGCACACTACCACAATATTTAGAGCATCAATATCTGTCCCAGCATGAAGCGAAAACCAATACAAATCTCATGCGGCTTGTTTGAAACACAACCCTAATCAATGCAAAGCCAAGGTCAGCTGGCAGTGCATGTGGTGATCAGCAAAGCTATCTACGTCCAGGATCTGTGCTACAGCCGGCAGGATTTGGGACTAAAAAAATGTGTGAGCCTGCGTCTGACGGCCCAAACCTGCTTATGTGTTACTGTGAGAGAAGAGTGTTATACGATACATTCTCCATAACTCACAGTGTGAGGCCTCAGCCCACAAGGTACTCAAACTGAGTTTTAAAATTAAACCATCTGTGGGGTTTGTACACTTTCCTATGAAGTCAAAGAGCAATGACAGTGTGAGAAGTAAAACTTAGAAAAGGTATCTTTTATCCCCACAGACACATTGTCCAACACTGTATTAAAGTATTGAATTTATGGTGTAATTGTTATGAATATCAACGTTCCACATTTTAGATGCAACATTTGTAATGGGACTGTTGCAGAGAAGAAAAGTTGGTCTTTTCTTCCAACCAACGACAACACAAAATAAGGAAATTACATATTTTTAAGCACCACTCTCACCGTTGCCATGGTAGAGCAACCAAGGGGGGGTGCTCTGAAGGCTTTATGGTCACCAAATAAAACCACATTAAAGTAAAAAAAAAAAAGGCTGAAAGGTTTCCAGATGTGTAATTTGCTGTGTACTGTGTGGACAGCCTGCAGTGCACCAAGGAGCACCAGCAGGACCCAGAATAGCTTTTGAATCGGATCTCTGCCAGGGTGTCACTCTCTGCTGGAGGGATGAAGAGCTCTGAGACAAAACTTCTGATGTCATAAAGTTTATTTACAGAGCATGGTATTTAAAGCTCTGTCTCGAAGCGCTCACCCTGAAAAGATCATGGTGACATCAGATCCCGTGTGCTAGAAAATGATAGCTATGGTTCAAGTCTCCAGCATTTAAAATATCTATATTACTATATTTCTTAAGTTTGAACTAAACATTTACTATTTTTGTAAGATAAGCTTACCTAAACTCATAATGTACATTTGCTACAGTAAGGCTAGATATTTCTCTTTTTCTTTATAACGAATATACAGAGGGAACTTTAAGAACATCTGAGTCAGAGAAATAAAGTGTCATAAAACTGACAAAGTCATGACTTTATGTCCTTGTGGGTTAAATAAAAAAGTGAGTCTTAGAAGTTGTACACAATGGATTTTCCCCTTGCTGAACATAGAGTTGCCACCACATTATGGTTAAATATTTACAAACGTGGTTGTTAAATTTTCTGAAGGATCTCAAGCAAGGCACTCAACCCCAGACTGCTTAGTGGTCAACAGAGGAGGAGTTACATATGTGAATATACAGTACTTATGAGTGAATACCAGAATGCTGATGAAAAAGGGTATTTTGACAAGAAAAATCTGACTTCAGTAATCTTTACTTTCTACAGTAAGATTCTTTCTAATACGAACCAACTTGCCAACAACGCACACTAATTAACTGTGAAACTGAATTAAAATCTCAGTTCCACCGTTGAAAACTGTACAGTTCTGTCATATCTGCTGTATTGATTTCATATTCATGAGAGCACCCTATGTGGCTCATTGTTTTAACAGCCCTTATAAGTCTGTTGCTGTTTTCATGTTTATGTTTACCTGTGAAGGCTCAGTCTCATTTGTCAAAACACCTCAAAGATACTTCTGTTACTTCAGATGATGTTGTCATTCCAAGTAAGCAGCTTTGGGGATCTAATAGGACATTCTAGCATGTTTAATGTGGACAATAGTAACCTAGGAAATGCATGCCAGTCTTAGTCAGATCCATGACAGCACTAAGGGATACAGGCATGCATACATACATATATATTATACATACACAAACCCTGTACTCACAGGGGGCATGGAGCCCAGTCTGCCCACGCAACCACATCCTGGGAGGAGCTGAAAATTCTCCCAAAACAACTGAAAACGCAGCAAATGCATGCACACCCCCCTTTGAGACTTCCAAGAAGCAAATAAGTGCCTTAATCTGTTATGAAAATCTGGGATTTGGAGACTGTAAGCAAGAAAAAGACTCCATCTTCCCTCACTTTTTCCATTTGCGTTGGCCCAAAGTGAAGTGAACGGCTATTGACATTTCCCTCTCTCTTTCTCTGCATCTCCATACTTGAGCCTCCCATAAGGACACACACACACACAAACACACACACACACTCTCTC
This sequence comes from Pagrus pagrus, assembly GCF_965226575.1. Classification (NCBI taxonomy): domain Eukaryota; kingdom Metazoa; phylum Chordata; class Actinopteri; order Spariformes; family Sparidae; genus Pagrus; species Pagrus pagrus. The sequence goes on from NC_140194.1 coordinate 19,084,937, forward strand.
TCTCTCTCTCTGCAACCCATAAAGGCTTTTAGGCCAATTTGACAGGACAGTCAGAAGTGCTGCAGTCAGACCTGAGTAGTGAGTGTGACATTGTCAGGAGGGCAGACTTAATTCATCGTTCCGCCTCCACGTTCACTTTTCCGCCCGGCAACAGTAGCAGTACTGACGTTGCGAACACTCAGCGTGGACCGCCACTTTCTGTTGGCTAGGCTGGCATGAGGGATGAACTGTGTGTGTATGTGATTTCTAAACAGTCTGTATATGAGATCATGAGCTGTGTGTGGTTGTTCATGTGGGATGAGCTGCACTCAAATGATTAAGCTTTTTCCAGTGGAGATTTTCTTGCCCTCTTGATCCGTTTCTCAGAGGAATTCTATTCCTTTAAGGAAAAATTTATTCGCCAATGACATAAATTGTAACTACATATTGGTAAAAAAACATATTTGTCATTTGTTTTTTACTTCATTCCCATACCTGAAAGTAGGCCTCAAAGAGAGGATGGTGCTATTTTCTACCATCTTATTCTATTCCCAACTAGTCCATCTTTCACTTCTTTACTGCTGCGTTATTCTATTTATAGTTTTCTAGATGCAGTGGTTTGTATGAGAACAACTTCTATATCTAACTCCAGTTTGCAAACACCTACTTGTCAGGCTCTGTTTTAGGCAGCTTACTGTAAAAAAAACCAAAAAAACAAAACAAAAAGACAGTTCATCCTCCAATAACAGGCTCCCATAAATTTTCACACTTGACCAGTGAGAGATTGTGGTCACATTTTTGAACTTTTTAATCAATTTCTGAACAGAAAATGTGCATCTCAATATACTTTTTCATGTGTGAAGTAAGTGTCAGGATGCTTGTTAAATGTTTAACTACACTACAACTCCCAGAGCTAACCACAGTCACTGGATTTCTACAGCCTGTCTCTTTCTGTGTATCATACAAACCATAGGAGTTGGCTGCCATGAGCCTCACGCCTTACCCACACCCACACACACACACACACACACAAATTAGAGAGCACTTAAACTGTCACAACACAGTCATCAGTAGCCGTGAATTGAGGGGCACCTCCCTGACCCCGCCGTTCTCAGAGGGGTTCTCAGAAACCAACACGGTCACATAAATTCCCCTCATCATGATCCTTCAGGCATTATCTAATTAGTGTAAATGGCTTCTCTGCAGAGGGCTCTTATTCTGGCTGCTTAGACATAAGTACCTGCCAATGGACTTGTGAATGTATGGATCTTGATGAGCTGTGATTTGTGGTTCTCAGGGGTTAAAGAAAACACAAACCGTAAACCGTGGCTGTATTTTTGATAAGGCTTGAGGGAGTTGAACAACAAATCTTTTAATATGCAAGCACTTCTTCCTGTCAGGGTTGGTGAACTGATAAAAAGGCGGTATATCTAACGTGGAGATTATCTCACTGCCGGTTTTGCTGTTAGCCTTGACTCAGAAACAAGGAGAGATAGTGCTGAACTCAGCGGTTCCCCCATCGGTGAGTGTGTGTGTTTGTATGTGCATACTGTCTATGTGTGTGTATGTGTGTGTTGCTGAATTCCTCAGCCTCCGCATGCAGCCAAGAGAACAGAGAGCACCTGGATCCAAGAAGGATAGGAGACCACAGCACGAAACATAAACACACAGACATCTTTCTCTCCTCAAGTCCCATTTCCACTGTTACCTTTTTGGGAACTTAAATCAGCCCCTTGGACACCTAGGATAAAAAGGCATACATGATCAAACACAAAATATAAATAGGCTTTTCCCTAAAGCCCCAATTGATTCCTGCTAAATTACTTCTTTGTGCACACTTGGCCACTGTTATTCTGCCGCCTTCTCGCGCAAACAGTAGCCATCTGTCTCTGTGTGCTGGGCTGGAGGCAGTTGGAGGAGCACAGCACATGTTCCCACCGTTGCTTCCCTCTGACCCTGATTGAACCAACCTAGTCTGAGTGACGTGTGAATAAAGCTCCCATAAGGACGACAGCTGTCTGTCTGGTGGCCAACACTCACAGCAGCTGTCTGCATGTTAGTGTGTCAGGTTAGACGGATAAACAGGGACCTCATTAGACTTGCTAATTAATTGTATAGGTATGTATATCTGTAAAAAAGGATACAAGCATATCAGAAACATTTTAATTTGGTGTGCTGCTGCAGCTGAAAATAGTGAGGATGCAGTGTAGTGATTAGTAAAAAAGGGGGGAGTTTTCCCCAAATGATCAAGACTAATGATTGTGATTCAAAATCTGTTTCAATACTTTGACAATCAATCTTAATTACACTTAAATTAAAAATAAAATATCTTAAAGAAATTTTGTTGTAATAAGATTGCACCTACTGATGCCCACTGATTCTGACATTTTGCAATGCTGTTATGATGCTATATAATGTATATACAGTGTTTATAATATTCACTCATAGGCAGACTTGCCATTTAGTTATACATTTATACAGTACAGGGGTGCCTTATGGAATGGGAAAAAGGCCTACCAAAATGTAAATACACTGAAAACTTTTAATCTGGCAGTAACAAAAATACTTCCAAACAACAGAACAGAGTTTACATGGATCATGATATAAATACCCAAATATGACTGAGTGTAACTGATGTGGAATTGTGTCAGAACTAAACTACTAGAACCCCTGATCACTTCTAACACAACTGTACAGTTATAAAGCCATTGAGGAGGGAGCACAGACTTACTGTTCTGGCAGTGAACTCCATCAAAGCCCGGCTGGCACTTGCAGACATACTCGCTGAAGACATCACCTCGCCGGGACTGACCGGTCACCTCGCAGATGGCATCATTCTTGCAAGGATTGGGGTTGCAGGGCCCTTTTGTATGAGGAGAGACACAAGTAGGAGAGGTTTAACAGCACTTGAGCAGTAATACGTATTTTTTTCAGGAATTGATCTAGGGCGAAGTCTAAAAAAACAAAACTCAGATCTAACATTCATTTCAACCTCAGGTGCATGGCTTACCAGTCTCAGTCTCATTGCAGGTTTCTCCAGAGAAGCCATCAGGGCAGATACAGATGAACGGAGCTCCTGCCCCAGTCACACAGGTTCCACCATTACTGCACACATTCACCTTGCAGTAATCACCTGAGGAGAGAGAGGGGGGGGGGAGTGACAAAGTGACCACCACACACTTTTTTCTCATTCAGAGAAATCATCTACATTGTTTTAGTCAACGTCTCCTCTTACAAGAGCAAATGTTTAGGGTTAATTTCTAAAAAACAACTAGGAATGTATCAGCTAAGCTTTCACTCAAACCTTTTTGACTGAGGTGTTGGCTGCTTTCATTCATTTAAATGTGTAGTGTTGCAAACAAAATAACGCAAAAGACAGATTCTGTAAAAGAGGAGCATAATGTTAAACTGGTTGTAAATCTGGTTTGATCCAGCTGTGTACTTGGTGTACTTTTCTTTCACATTCATAAACAGCTGACTGCCAGGCATTTCCTGTCGAATCAAATCTGATATTTCCAGGCCCATATTTCAGGACAGGAAGAAAGCGATCAGACTTTGTTGCAGTAGTGACTGTTGGGAGGAGTTCTTGTGCAGTTTTTAGCATTAAAACCAGTTTATGTTATCAATAAGAAGAGTAAGAGATGTTCTGAGACAGTATCAGTTATAATGATATTTTATTCCATTATTAAGTTGTTCACTCCACGCTTTTGTTGTGCTGCTGAGTGAAGAGTAAACAGCCTACTGCAGGTTGGATGTGCTGCTTCGAACAGCTGAGTAAGCCATCACTACACTGTAAACACAACACAAACACTCGATGCTTCCACCAGCATCACAGCCGCTTGGCCTGAACCTGACAATCTGGCAGCTCTCTGGGCATGAGGGAAATCATGTCATCTCTCAGTGGGTGGGGAAAAAAAGGAATGAAGAGGCGTGTAGTGTTTTTCAAAAGCATGAAGATTGAATGAGCTATGATTTACAGTCAGAGAGAGTTTTATTCCAAAAGAAGATTTATTCCCTACAGAAACTATGACAACAATGCTTACAAATCCTAAATGTCAAAAACTGGAAATTAAGTGTCCTACAGTACATGAGTGAGGTAATCTAGGTTCTGACAAATGAATGTATCATCTAGTTTATACAATATATTGAACCAGTAATTACATTTTTCTCAATATAGATACAGCACATAGCATTTTGAGTGCACTTTTCAATTATACCCTGTTTTGACACTTACAGGAAGTAAATAATTGGGAGTCTTTAAACACCCGTGAAGACAGGGAGGACATTTCCAAGTTAAGACTCATCATTTGGATAATTGTTCAGGGAAATTGAGGTTGGACCCCAAGTGTGAAATTGATGGTTATGGTACCACAGTGTCTGTCATACAGGCTAAAAAGGATCTCTGACCCTGTTTTTTTAGTGTTTCAGTGGGGTACCTCCTCCTACCTCAAACAAAGCAGACTCGTGGGAGTAGATAAATATTTTTTTAGACTTCTATAGTAAACGAAAGTGGTGTTTTAGTCCTGCTGAGGATATAATTCAGAGGCCACAAGGCCACGGCTGAAAAAGGCATTTTGAAGAGACTTCTAACTTCCTGTGTATCGCTGCATCCTCCCCATCCATCCTAAGCCCACACATCTGTATAGTTTTCTTGCTCTCAGTGGTTTACTCAGTATGAACTCTGGCAAACACTACAGCATTGTGGAAAAACTGGACTCCATTTATTATCCATTAGCAATCAAGGAGATGAAGGGAGAAGAAGAAAGAAAGATACACTTTGCCAGCATCCTGTTTGGCTGTTTATCTACTGAACTGCACTTCCCACAGATGCCCAGTCTTATCAGTGCTGTATCCAGTATCATGGCCTTCAAATGCTTTCATATCTCATGGGACTGTAAGGCAACAGGCTGGGCTGGCACTGCCAACACATCCGATCCAAAAGCTGCCACTTGTTTATCTTTGGGAAGGAACACAACCTCCCTTCCTTCATTGGCAGACAGCTCCCTTCAGGAAACCCTCAGAGCTGAGAAATTACAATGCTGAATAAATTACCCACCAGGAATATTTTAATGGAACAATCTGATTAAGATAAAATTACAAGATAAGAGAGACAACTGACTTAATTTAACTGTCTCTATGAAAATTGCTTGTGGCCTGCCCTGACTGAGGGGTAATTTAACGGGAAGCTTGTCTGGATTCATGGAGGAAATTAAATTTGTGATGTATTAGTCAAGGTGGTCAGCCAAGAGACAGTGGTCAAACCACCAGAGGACTTAAAATTCCCCGAAGTGATGCCACTGTCTGTAAAAATCACATCTGTATGGAATTACACAGGAATAAAGAAAATATTATTCTCCCCTTTTCACTACACTATACACAGTGTATTTGAAATATGATGGAATTTGCAACACTTTCCACATGTAAAACAAAAGAAGCCTTTGAATTAAAGAGAAAAATATGCAGCATCGAGTTATGTGGTTTCCACCCCACATCAACTGTAAGCTCCACTGCAATGTCAGAGGAAACCAGAGATTTCCCATTAACTAACAGACAACTACAGCTTCAGACAAGCATGAGTTTATATTACAATTCAAATCTGTGGGTGTAGTATCAGTTTAGTCGGGGTGGGGAAATCACTGCTGAAAATTAGGCTCATTTTCAACTTCCACAATCCAAACTGCCAAACCAGTCAGAAACAGAAATGTTGCTGTGGAAAGACAAACAAAACAGCTATTCATCTCCATCATGTTTTGGAGGTAACTGAAATCTCAGGACAAAGTAAATCCAAACTATCTGCATGGATAGATACCAACAGGTATATGTCAGAAATGCTTTTTGTATTTTTTGTAAATTGACCACAAAAAAACGCGGCAGCAACCAAGATAAGAAAAAAGTAACCAAACCAATCTATAATCCAAAAATACATGTATGGGCACTGCTGTTAGTCCAGAGATCTCAATGACCTCTATAATAACCCTATTCAGGCTGGTGAAGTAAAGACTCCTAAATGCCTTTTACAACAACCAAAATGAAAACAAGCCTGAGCATGTTAACATTGTTTTGATATTTCAGTTAATGTGGGCGTGGATCTGTAAACACAAGCTGAATCCCAGAGACAATATATCAGTTGTTTTTATTATGTAAACACACAGATATTTGCTCTTAAAAGTGCAAAAACTACTATGAGTCACCTGAGGTTGCAGCCACAAACATCTATTTTGCAGCATTTAACAATGCATTACAAACATGTTCAATAAATTTGTCAAAATTACACCAGTGCTAAAAGTACTCAACATGGTGCCCAACTTTGTCCTAACCACAGTGACAGATTAGGAAGGTATGCAGAGTTTTGTTTGGCAGGACAAGCCATTTCCACAGGGCATTGTGCTTTTCTCACTCCTTATGAGTCATGGTATGTGCCTTTCCCATGATGCCTCAGCCCAAGAATGAGCTTGGAATACCAGACCATAAACACAGAGCAGTAAGTACCAGAATCACATAATGAGACCCACTAACAGGAAGGTGTATGTGATTGTGCAAAAGCTTCAGTCACAGCTGGGGTAGGGTATCATGTCAGTGCGTGTAGTAATATTTTTATTGCGGATATATCCTAAATTAAAGGAAGTTATCACACTGAATGTAGGTACTTTAGCATCTTATTAGTATCAGTTATAACGATGAGCAACTACTTGATGTGCCAACAGCTTTGCCAATAAAGCAAGTTTGTATTACTGTCCATTGCAACTTTAGCTGAAGAAATGCTCAAAATATTAGCGAAATCGCAATATGACCAGGTGCAATATCCACATCGCAAAGTGTAAAATTTTTTGACAAAGTCAAAATGTGTGACAAACCGGCATTATAATGAAGAAGTAATGCAGTAGTGCTGCAGAGATGTCCTTTTTTGAGTGAAGAATAAAATTATAATGGAAAAATTATCATCCCAACTAATCGTGAATTATATCACGATCACAATATGATTTTCTTTTTAATCATGCAGCTCTCTTGGCTGAGAAAACTTTCACAAAACTGCTCAATAATAAGCAACTGGCATTTGGCTGCAGGTGGCTGGGTTTGGCATGAGTGACCCTGACAAGTCTTGTGCTTACCTCTTAGAAACAAATGAGTGGCAGCACAACACATGGTACATGTTTCCTGTAGGAGCTTCACAGAAGAAGGCGTCACTACAAGATATTTGGCTACTTCTGAGAGGATCAACCAGCGATCTGAGCCAACACACTTGCCCTCTGACCATATTAGAGCCCTGGCGAATAGAGGGAAAGGAAACATAACCCTTATACAAGGCTAAGCAGAAGTCACAACAACAGAGTGAAGCACTTCAGGACTGGATTGGTGAGACCTGCTCTCGGAAGTCATTGAAGGACTCTGCGCCATGACTGAGGATGAAGAAAGGGGAGCCATTTCAGGACATAAAGGGGGGGGGGGAGGTTGTACTCTTTGAGGACACTCACTGCAGCTCATATTAGAGAAACAGCGACTGGTTACAGAGATCAAATAGCACTTTGGACAATATTGACATAAGTGAGCCAGCAATCCTTAATCAGTTTGATGCGAACTACATCAATTAGATAGACAGACAGACAGACAGACAGACAGACAGATAGATAGATAGATAGATAGATAGATAGATAGAAAGAACTTTATTAATCCCTGAAGGGAAATTAGGTTATCATAGCGGCAGGTACATTCAAGTACAAATACAATCAAAATACAAGGGCAAATATAGAAACATTACATGTAGTATATACAATATAAAAAAAACAATATACAATAAAATGCTTAAAATAAAATTTCTGGGCTCAGACGTAGTTTAGAGAGGTCTCACTGACAGAGCATGCTATTTTCTGCTTTAGGAAAATACACACAGTGCACAGCAATGGGCAAGAATCTCTTTCCTCTGAATTATTCTTGAGTTATCAAAGATGACGTGGAATAAATCAGAAGTACATAAAAATGAATACAGTTGGACAGTTTAAGAAGGCTTTGAAGGAATTAGCTTGTGTGTGTGTGTGGTTACGTCACTGCTCATGTCTGATGTGTCCCGAGGCCTCAAAACAGTAACTGCTCTGCCCTCTGCTCTGTCACGCACACACTAACACGCTGGTGCATATAGGCTGGCAGGGGTGGGAACTCAGTGTTCCAGAAAGTCAAGGAGAAGGGCCTGCGTCACGAATACACACACATACAGACACACACTTCCAGCGCTAGTTAACCCTAGTTAAAACTGTTAAGGATGTGCTGAAGGATAATAAGAAGGCTTGAGCCCTGTGGACTGCTGCTCATCCAGTCTGATGTCCCACCACCATCACCTGCTGTGTGCTCTAAAGGCCAAAGGAGAAGGGAACCTGGACATGTGTAACAAGAAGTGGATTTATCAAGGCCTTGTCCTTAAATAACCTGTGTCTTTTCAATATTAAGATCAGCAGGACTCCAGCTGCAGGTGAGCTTTCTGTAATCTGCACGTGCTACTCCAGAGCAACACAGCCATCTGCCGCTGCACGAAAAAATAAAAAAACAAGGGCCAGCCACTAAAAATACACACACGCGTCACAGACCATCAACTAAACAACAAGCTTTTCTCTGAAGTACTGTAACTGAAACAGAGCCTGGAATAGTAACACAGCAGCAGCAGCAGTCTAAAGTGAATGGAGTGAATGTGAATGTACCTATATATCAACACTAATGAAAAGTTAGCAATTTTCTCTGATCGTCTTCCTCTTGGATTCACAGTACCGCCGATTTTGTCCTTGGCTCACTGTTCAGCTCACATGACAGTTTGTAAAATATTAATCATGGCAGATTGGAAAGTGGAGCGACAGACACTAATAAAGTGGCCCGAATTAGAAGATTCTCCATATTGCAATGAAACATTGATAAGGAAGCCATTCAAAATTCAAATTGGAAGAAAAAGAGCCTGTCTTGTCCTGCGGGACTTTGTGGGAAAAGCCACTAATAAAGTCATCAGAGCCAAGGACGACAGCAGCCTGAAGGGAAGACCCACCACAGGCAGATGGTAATGACAGAAACACACACATTCATATTTCTCTCACACACATTCACAAACTTACTGACACTCCGGAAACTCAGTGTAAAAGTACTCACCGAAAAAAACTCACAAAGCTGCAACCAACTATTATTTTCATTTTCTAATAATGTGCAGTTTTTTTCTTGATTAATTGTTTTGTCTGTTAAATGTCATAAATTAGAAAATAAAATGGTCTCATTGCTGTGTCCAACCAACAGTTCAAAACACAAAGATATTCAGTTTTCTATCACACATGACAAAGAAAAGCATTAAATCCTCACATTGTGATATTTTCAGACTATATCCCAATTTTGAGATCTTCTCAAAACAAATGATCACAATATTTTTTACCAAATACCTCAATATTGATGTTAATATTGTGACAATATTGTTGGGATGACTATTGGTACTTTCACAAAATATTAACACAATGAAAATCTTGATAAATAATCATCAGTAATGTGGATATAATAACCAAGTAGGTACTAAGGCTTATAAGTATTAGAACAAGCAGGAAAGTCTGTTAAGTTCAGAAAACAGCACTTGCAGTATCACGACACATGATATCCAAAATCTAAAATGATATATTGTCTCATATCACAATAACGACATAATACTGATATACTGACCAGCCCTAGTACATCAGCAATAAGGAAAACCTTATAGGAAATACTTTAAGCAGAAGACAAGGGCGAGAATAATTTAAATTAAATATAATTCCTCCGTTTCATGACCCCAAATAAAAGTACAAAACTAATTGTCAATTTAACTGTGAATATGAAACATCCATCACATAGGCAGGAAATTAAAATTCCTGGTTAAGTAAGTCCAATAACTGCCTCATATATCAAAATCCTATCTTACACCCACAAGTAAATTTGCACCAATTTCACCTGGAAAGTCTTCATATGCACCTGCCTACCTCCTCAAATTATACACATACACACACTCCTGCCATGCCATTGGCCCAGCTTCCGGCTATATTTAGCCCTGGTTCACTCAGTTGCCCTAAGTGGTCTTGTTGTGAGAAAAGACTGCCTCAGCCCTGACACAGAACTCCATTTTCCACTTCTCTTCCCTCAGCACTAGGCAGAAAGGACAAGTGAGCGACAACCTGCTGAATTGAGCCTAATCAGGTAAAACACAGGGGGAAAAACTCCCCTCAGCTCTTATCCTGCCCTGTAAACAGTCCACATGACACAGCAGCAACAAGTCCCATCCCCCCAGATCCCTGACAGCATGGAAAGCCCTGTTGTGGGTGGAAGTCCACTGGCATGTCTGTGTTGGCGGCTGCATCCGGAAAAGTGACTCAACGTTGTGGTCAGTGCAACCACACCTATTCTCCACGGCTGTCCCATCCCTGAGCATTGAGGAACAAACATGTTGGGATGTGTGCTTCATTTCAGGCTGCATGCTTTTTCAACTTCTATTAAAAAAAAAGTGTATCAAACATTTATGTAAGTGAAGCACCAAGGAAAATCTAGCAGTCTGTCTGTTATGCCGGGCTATATAAGGACATTACAGTAGAAGGAATGGAAATACAGTCCAAATCCAAGTTGATAGTCATCAATTTTGGCCACCCTGTATCTGTTAAGAAATATTTGTTTCTGTTACCTGGTTCCAACATGAGTTAATCTCTAAATTCAACAACTCTCCTTGTCCAGTAATGAAGCCACATGCTTGCATATGCAGCATACAGTGTGTTTGTCAACATAGTGGACCAGCACATGACTCAAAATGTAATAATGGGGCATTGAAATGCAATTTTTATGATCTTGTCAGCTAAAGGGGGTTAAATAGGACTATGTTTCTGATGCAATTCATATAAAAATGTTTTATAAGCAGATTTAATGCAGCATTCGGGTTAAATATGATTATTTTAAGCCCATGTCAGGACTGCTCTAATCACATATCTTACATAATATGATTTACTATTTGCTTTAGTTTTAAATCCCTATCTTATACAATGCTTCCCTGCACATTTATACATAAATCAATGAAGAATGGAAAACATACCTGACCTATGACAGTAAGTGCAAATGCCTGAGGGAGGAAATGTCAATGGTTGGTCTGTTTTGCAACTCAAAAAAGTCAAAAGTCCACGTTTCATTGGCCAAGAAATACACTTTTACACACACTTTTAACCCAAGAACCAAATTCTGCTCTTTGTCAATGTGCAAAAAAAGGCCTAAATGTAACAGGAACATTTCCACATTTGGAAAAAACATCAGCACACCAAGGAAAACATGCTTGTGTGACATGTGATGCCTTCTCCCCAGTGTGTGAGCAGAAAATGAAGGCAGGAGAATCAGGCCATTTTACCCTTTGTCCATCGGCCTAAATGTGTTTGATGCATGGAAATGCAAACAAAGCCCATCGCCAATGGCATGAGGGTAACACCGGGCAAGTATAATAGCCAGTCTGTAGGTTGTGTGTCACGCTCCTTAAAAGGGGCACTCTGCGCACAAAAAAGCCTAAAGGTATTATTTCTGTAACCACACACTTGGTCATGAGCGCCTAGCCTCTAAAACATGAAAAACAAGCGGATATAATCGATTCCAAATTATTATTTGTGATTTCTTAAATTGTGAAACCTCTCTGAATACACAGCTGTCCAATCTTGCAATTTCAGCGCCACCAAACACTGTCTCACTTCTCACATTCCCACACGTCCTGTCAACTTATTCAAGGACCGCTTGAACTTGCCCACCTACAAATGCCCACTGCTCTGTTACTTCGGTGATGAATTGACAGTGCCTCTTGTGCCAGGCTGAGATTAAATCGTCACATACCAAATACACTTTACGAGCGAAAACGAGCTGTCGTACTGAACAACTACCTACACATATTTGAACTGAGTGAATTTGAAAAGAAGAAGACAAAGTCGTGGATAGAAAGCAACTTTAACGTACAACTGTTTGCCCGATTCAGCAACGGTGCGGGGACATTAACAGCGGCGGTTTGAACTGTAAACAAACACAAAAAGGCAACTTACCGTTTACCCCAAGCACCAGGCAAGCTGAGAAAAGTTGCAGCAAAAGGAAAAAACTTGTCTGCTCCTTCATAGCTGCTGTTTTTGTGTGCTATTGTTGAGCTGTAGTTTGTTAGTTAAAGGGACCGTTGACAGGACAGCGACCCTCTCGCGCTCTGGACGTTGTTGCTACTGTGGCTCGTGCCTGTTGTGCGGCTCTAAACTCCCAGGCAGCAGGCGTAGAGCAGGAGCACGTGCGCCTCAGCTTTCAGCCAATCGCAGCCTGGCTTGTAATTGTAGCCCCGCCCCCCCTCATTCCCGCTGTAGATGATGAACAAAGAAGAAATTAAATTACCCTGGAAACAAAAGGAGCTTTTATGGCTAATGTGCTGCACTGACTTGAATCTCTTGATTAAGATCTTTAATATAAGAGCCAGCTGAGGAAAATAATTGCTCCTCTGTTTTGGCAACTGTAGTCACAAAAACCTGTGACCTAATTAAGTGTTTCTATGGGGTTACTTCAGGCAAAGGTCTGGAAGAGGCCAGCAGTGGTGTAATGTAACAAAGAAAAATTACTGAGGCACTGTATTTGAGTATACATTTGAGGAAGTTCAAGTCCCTTTGTGCTTCTACTCCACTACATTTCAGAAGAAAATACCGTGGGCTGCATTTTAGTCACTACCTCTCTATCTGCCATCTTGGCAAGATGGCGCTGTAGAGGCAGGGTGACGTGCAGAGAGCTCTGCAGGATTTTCTTTAGTTATTTAGTGTCTTTTGTAACTTATGAGTGTTATTTAAGCAGTGTTGGGTAGCATGACAAGTAAGATTACTGACATTAAAAAGTAACTTCTTACGGTACTGCATTATCTACTCAAAAGTAACGCGTTAGAGTACTTTTGAGTTACCAAAAATTGTCTAAACAATTTTTTTTATGTCTGAACAAATTAAATAAACTCTCTTCGTTTTCATGACGGAAAAACAAACTGATCTTATAGGACAACACCGTTTCATACTGTTTTACTTTGTTAGCGGACCCTGCCACATTTCTAGCTTCAAACAGTGTTCTGGGGACCTTGTTTTCCTCTGAGAACAGCTTGTTTCTTCAGTTATGGAAAAGATAAATATTTATGCGTTTGTATTTTTACCTCATTACTATTTTAAAGTATTAGTTTTAAAGATATTCATGTTAATAGATCATATTTTTTTTAGCAGACAGTCTGCTTAGAGACTATGGTGGAGTCTCTAAACAAAAGATTTTCACACAAGTATATTTGTACAAAAGGAGCGATGATAAACTTCTTGCATCTTTAATCTAACATTGCATTATGATTTATCAATCTAACTACCCAACAGCAGGCTATATACAAGTACAGTTGAAACATTTGGACAGAATTTACAGAAAATGAATTGCTATCAGTTATTAAAACTTTTTTGTTTATTGTTTAAGTCACATTCATGCAAAATTATTTCATGGTTCCTGCATCTTAAGTGTAATAGAAGTGCATTTAGTACTTGTTATAATATATTTTATACTTTAAGTAGATCTTAAATTTTCCTTATTTTAGCTTACTTACACACTTTTACTTAAATTTTCAATCTAAGACTTTGACTTTATAGTGTGGTATTGGTACTTTTAAATAAAGCAACATTAAGTAAAAATTGGCATTTTGTGTGATTTGTTGTCCCCTGCAGTTTCTGAGTACAACACGACTGTTGTAAATAAAAATCCCAGCTCTGTAACAATTTGTCAGACCGAATGTAGGTGCTAACTACTAACAAAACTCAAAACAATGTTATGTGATGAAAACTTGTATGTTGAAGTAAACATGTATGTAACACTGTAATCCTACCCTCTCACTGAAGCTACAAAGTGCAGAAACAAGTGATAAGGGGGTGGAGTGACTGAGACAGACACCATTCACCCTATTACAATACAATGTACCATCAACATGATTTTGAAGCTGTTATCTTCAGGTAAAAAAGTCACATAATGTTGTCATCAAGGGATCTGAATACTTCCTCCACCGCTGGAGACAACTCATTACAATCATTTCACTTTACATTTACTTTACTTTACAAATTAAGATTTCAGCAAAATATCATGTTCATATTAATAATATGAATCTGTCCCCGGTTATAAATGTGGCTAAATAGTTAAATTATGGCTCACAGTTGTACATGTAGTCCACATAGTGAAATATGTGCTAAAGATGTGTGGATTTATTAACACCTAACACAACCCTAGCTTTTATTGTTCTACATTTATTCTTTATTCTTCTCTTGTATGTGTTTACTCTGCTTAATTCAATCAAACAGGCCAGTAACTGGTTACAACAATGCATCTTTAATCCATAATGTAATTTCTTCATAAAGCCTGTATGCTAAATGTGTTGCTTGCCTTTTCTCTAATAGTTCTGAGAAAGTTCCCGTGACGACGCCATGCATGAATTCCTCCTCTGAAATGCAGATAAAGGCCAGTGTTTTATTGTGGAAAGCCAAAAGGTTCATCCGTGGGCGTTTCTTGAGTCGAGATCCAGCAGTGGGTCAGAGTTGATTTTTGTGCTTCAGAAGGAGTGGGCGGAAGTTGAAGAGTTGTTTTAATGGGTAAGACTTTAAGATTGATGTCTAGCAGAGTACATTTTTCACCTCATTCCTCATTTATGGATGAGTTAGCTGTTCATTTTCATCTTGCTCCAGATTAAGGAGACAAAAAGCAGACTAAATATAACAACAGTCACATGATTGTCAATTTTAGAAGATAAGATACCTGCTTAATGGCCTTGGAAGTATTTTTCTAGCTGTCATCCTTAAATTTCTTCTCATGTAGCAACAATATTCCCAGATGAACTCTACACATTTTTGATTGGCAGGGTAAAATGTACCCCTCTGTAGCCTAGTAACAAGCCAAAGTGATTTAAATGCAGCATAAAGTGATCTCACGCTTGGAGACCAGCTCAAATACAGAAAAGAAAGGCTGCTGTGCTTTGAAGGTCTGTTCTCATCGCATCTCCATGCTTCGTTTGTCGCTCAGTTCTCATGAACAAATCTAGATCAAATGTAGCTGAAAATGATCATGTGTGAAACCTACAGCCCTCCCTCTCACATGCTGGACATAAAAAAAAAAAATCCTTCCCCATTTGACCTTTACACATCAAAGCTCAAGCTATGTGGAGCGATACCAAGCTCCTCTTATATTCCCACTCATTAGTTTGATGAGCAGTAGGTCAAACAGAGGGTGAATATGCTGTTATTTGGGATGAACTCTTACCTCAACTGCTACTTGAGGAGATGAGGATTATAAAAAACAAAGCATATTTCTCTTTGGGAGATCGAATTGAACAGTGAAAAGTTAAATTCCATGTGAATCTAAAGGCAGAAGGTTATCTGAGGTATTTTCTATCGAGGTAAACCAAGGATATGCTGGGAATCCAAACGTACTCAGTAATTCCCTTTATTGAACTATGACTAAAATTCTTAAGAAAGATGAAGGCTGGAAGGTTTCTGTTTAGCAGGTCTGTTTGAGTTACAAGAGGTGCTGTTTTCAACAGTATAAAAAAGATAAATTACATTGTAAAACATCCTAAATAGTTTTCTCCCTCTAAACCACATTTATATTAGATTGTATATGAATCAGAAACAAATAAAACAGTAGTGACCTGGTGTCGCAGGGGTTGAAAACTTTCAACCTGATACAAGTTTGCTGATGAAACATGCTGAGAAAGAGTAAAACCCATGTCTTGTGCTGCCATCTATGGTCCCTGTGAAAAATGTATCATCTCAATCAAAATCTCTTATGCACAACACTGTGAAAGAACCCATTTTAAGTTGTTGAAGGGATCCTTTTCATATCAGATCAGTCTGTAAAATCTGTTTTCCCTTGGTGGTGTGACTGGGGCAGAAACGGTTTTTAAATGAATTGATATCCCATTGCTCTACAAAGATTATTTGTGGGTTTATTGTGTTTATTGGTAGATTTCAAACCAATGTAAAGTTGCGTACCACCACCTCTTGTGGAGTGGTTAGATGCTGCATTTGTTAAGGGATAGAAAGCAGTCTGGCTTCATTTTATTGGCTCTATTTGTGGGCTACAATTTCACAGATAATGATACATAGGCGATACTATACATTTCCCAATATCAATGGCCCAATATAGTTTGTGCATCATTTATCTTTAAGGTACTGACCATGAACTGCAACATCCCCAGTTTGAGTCCAGCTGGGGACTTCTGCTGCATGTCGTCCTCTCTCGCTAAAGTTGGATAATCAACAAGGCAAAGAAAGCAACTCCCTCCAGATTCACTGTGTGGCAGTTAAATTTGATTAATTTGGTAAATTGCAAATCTTTATGTATAAACCACTAATGCACAATATGAACTAAATGGTGAGAGTTAATAATTACTAGATAATCCATGTGAAATGCATAAAGAGATGATAGAAACAGGGGGTCAATAGGGTCCCGCAGCTCATCTTTCCCTCAGGGTCTCCACAGCAAATTAATGTGGTCCTGCTCTCTCCCCTCATTTCCTGTCATGCCTCCACTCTCAGCTATCCAATAAAAACATTTAGATTTTTTTATGAACCAAATAAAACATACCACAGCAGATGCAATAAGCAGCATTTTCCTTCAAGCTCTGTGCTGTCCAGTTTGAATTAAAACCAAAGCTGCCCGTCATAACATTGCACCATGAACTTTGACCCTATTTCGTTCATACATCTGTCGCAGTCCATAGCACATATTTGAAGTTAAAAAGAAAAAGAAGGCATTGACCTGTCATCTGTCTGTGCTCTATAGGCTCAGTCAGAGGATTGTCGATCAGAATGTGAGCGGATGCAGTAGGACATCCTGATATTTTTGGCATACTACATTTGACAATTTATGTACTGGGATATATAAATATTTTTCTGGCATACTAAATAATATGGGTATTGGAACGCAGCCCATATCTCTGTGTATGACTGTATGTATTTATATAGTCTTATACACCTCCAAACACTCAGCCTGTCCCTTAGACTATTATCAGTAAAGTCAGACTTGAGCGCATCATAAAAATGTTACAGCAGGTAACAGCCACCAAAAGCCTCTACCTGATAATGTATTAAGAAATGTGAAAGGACAGTAAAATGCAGGGACAAGAGAGATGTTCCTATCCTTAAGTGGCTGCGCTTTCCTCCTTATGATGATAATGCTTCCATCATGTTGAAGTGTGCTTTAGCAAAGATATTTAAGCCCTTCTTGATTTCTTTTTCGCCTCAGAAAAAGACTGTCAGCAAAATCCCCAAACTGTAAAACTCAACAGGCAGTAACAGAAAGCTGCTTTATCCGTACAGTCATGAAACCATAAGGATAGATTAGACAATCACGTGCACTGTGAGCTGGATAACGTGTAGCAGCCGTCAAATGTGGTGAGACGGCATCCTCTGATGTTCTTCTCCTATCAGACAAAGCTTCTTCTCATGACTGACCTCACTAAGTCTGAGCAAGAGGATGAGGTTAATGATGGTTAGATGGAATTTAAATGTGACAGAAGCCTTTTTGATCCTAATCCTCAATGCGGAGCGCCGCATAATCCTGTAAACTCAAACCTTGTGAAAATGTGGTATAGTTAGAGGGGAATGCCAGTCAAGAAATGTGTCATAGAATTTATAAATCTGTACCTGGTGCGTATCAGGATGTTTCACTTCTGTATTCCAAACAAAAACTACATAAAGTCTCTTTCACTTCCGTCTTTCATCTGGGAACACGAGCGAGGATTCACACTTGTGAAAAACATCACAGATAAAGAAGTGAGAATGATTTTGGTAGGGAGTGTAAATTCCTGTGGCTCTATTTCGTTGGAAGAAAAACAGAGCTACAGTTCAACTGAAACCTCATTTGGTGATCATAGTTCCGACAGATGTTTTTACTCAAAAGGTTCATTAGAACTGTGCCAAACCAAATGGGTGCAACCACAAACTGACATGTAGACTCTCTAGTTTGGGATCAAAGATATACAGTAAAAATATATATATAATCAGAAATAAAACAGCTCTTGTTTTTGCAGGGCAACGTTCATTCTCATTTGTATTATATCTTCACTTGAAATTGGTGTTTCTGTGGCTTTATTTATTTCAAAGATATGTGGCTATATCTGTAAAATGGAATTAAATAGAAATAGAAACTCACTCACACTTCCCTGTGTCTGCCATTTACATTTTATAATCTACACTGATTTTTTCAAGTGTATATTCCTCACATTTTCTCTCCAAGTTTGCATTATTGTGTAAGTGGTTTGGTAATTGTGGAGGTAAATTGCTATGAAACAATGTGATGGGTCTGTTTATTGCATAAAGAACTATAGAATGATACGAGAAAAATATTGGTAATGAATACGTTGAGGGCATAATTAGCTCACTATAAATGAAAATTAAGTTATCACACTGTATGTCCCATTAGTGGATGGCGCCCTCCAGTGGTTAAAATACTTAATAAAAGCGAGTCTGATCACTTTTAAAAAAAATCTGTTTATAGGAATGAAACCCAATGTAAACATGCAATAACACATTTTATAAAGGAATAGGCGTTTTCTGGAGGCCTACTGCCATTTACCATTAACACCGCAATCCTACCTATATATTTAACTTAAAATTCTAATCTCTTGTTTTTTTTTTCTCATATCATTTTAAATGTAGGCCTACAATAAGAATTGGAAGCCCATAGTAAGTTTGCTAAACCTATTCACCTATAATATCCAGATGTTGGTTATAATAGCCAGATGTTGGCCATTATTGTGGGATATTAAGCCAATATTGTTTGTCTAAATTATGTTTGTCTGTTTTTCGTTATAAAATGGAGGTCTACAAGTGTTTACAATAGGCGGACGCATCTGCCCGATGAGGCCGCAGCATGCTCAAGTCATTTAGTCAGCTGTTAGATTCCCTGAAGTAGGAAGTAAGGTACACCGCTGTTTGTCATGCTGCCTTCCTGTGCTATCGGATATCCTGGCTGACGACGAAAGCTGACATAGGCTGTGACTCAAAGCAAGGGAATTAATTGAGTTCTGATAAATAGTTTGAATAGAACAATTCAAGGGCTAAATTGATGTAAAGGGGAAGCTAAACGGTGTTATTTCTTTTTTTTATTACTGAACGTATTTACTGCGGGTGTTACCAGAAATCGGAGCTTTTGTCAGAGCACTTGAACGCACCCTGCTGGTCAGTCAGCTCCTCGGTTGTAAACAGTCGGTGTTCAGAGACGGAGCTCTACTCCGGGTGGATCCGACCAGAACCCGGACAGACTCCGAACCACGCGATGGTAAGACCGGAAATGTCCTCCGTATACTTAAAAAAAACATTATGTACCTTGCGTTGTGTTTGTTGAAGCCTCCAGTTTCACCTCGACCACCTTTAGAAACAGTTTTACCTGAGTGACAGAACAAAAGAGTACAAGAACCTGAGACCAGAGACACTTGTTGTGACTCGTTCTTAAGCTAACCGGAGCACAGCTGGCTAACTCCAATCCTTCAGCTTATTAGTTTTTGTTTTTCCGGTTTTGTCGTCCATGTATTTTAAGTGTATGACAATAGGATCAACTTTCAATAGTTTTTCTTAGTTTGTATGTTTTCCTTGGCCACTGAATCGACCAATTTGTTAGTAAGTTGCCTTTAAAACCTGTAAACACACTTTAATATGTAAAGTTGGTGGAGTTACCCTTTAACTGTGTGTGTTCTCCAGCACTGACCATCATTACACTTTGGGTTCAAAAAGGAGGGACCACAGCAACTGTATCTCCTTCAAAGTCAGACAAGGTGAGTAAAAACTGTTTAAATCAACTGAGAGCATCTCTGCTGGTTTTTAAAAATGTACTTTTTAAAAATGTCAAGAAGGATATGAGGATTTTAGGATACTGTTAGTATAAGCAATTTTGGATTAAAGCGTCAAATACCTGATATTTTGTACCAAGAGACAGTATTCATAGATTTAGAGCTAGATAATGTAGGACTGTAAAGGGTGTGTTAGCAGGATCGGAGACTGTGACTCATTCTTCAGACCAACATGAGAAAGTTAAACTTCCCACTGACGTCAGACTACAGACATTTTTTCAAGGGGAGCAGTTCTCTATGTGTACGAGAACTCATGAATGTCTGTATTCTGATTCATGAATTCATTAGACTTTAGGCTGGTTGATAGCGCCCTAAAAAACTTCAGGAGATTTAATAAAACATGCTTTGTAAAAAAATCCTTTCTTTGCCCATGTTGTAATGCACAGAACCAGCTGACTCTGAGATAGACTGACAGTCAGAAATTAATTTAAAAAAATAAAGGATGTTCAGTTTTACGGACTGTTTTATGGAGATTCTGTCTGGTAGAAATCTACAAAATAGCAGGAGTTGCAAAGATCAAGTCTATCAAGGGGAAACTGATCATAAAACCGAATACATTGGTCTAAATCAATATTTATAGGTAATTCGTCAATCTCAGCAATTTAGATCATTCTAACAGAGCCATAAAACTGGCTAATTCCTCCTTTCACGCTCTTAATAAGTCATGTAAGTTAAGTGTTATCTGTGCATAGGTCCTCTCCTGTGTCCACAATGGCCACCCTCGAGGATGGCTACATGAACACCTTCGGCCCGGAGCTGCCTGCCATGTTTGATGGCATGAAGCTCGCAGCAGTGGCAACTATCCTCTATGTCATCGTCCGCTGTCTGAACCTGAAGAGTACCACAGAACCACCGGGGATCACCTACCAGGACACACCACTCAGCCGTTATCTCCTCAAATCCTGCTCGATGCTAACCAAAGAGTAAGTGTTAATCATTATCCAGTCCAAGTTTTAAAGACTAGGAACACTGGACGACTGAGATACAGACGTCACATCTTTTCAGCAATATCTGAAATCCTACCTGATTGTGTCGTTAATGATAAGCCTACGAGAAAAATTCTATCTTACACCCACTGACAAAAGAGGGAGATAGATGAAGACTGCATACTGTGAGCGTTGTTTACATGGCTTATCAAGACTGCTGTGAAAACAAGCACTGGAAAATCTGGCAGAATAATTTTGAAAAATGGCGTTGTAAATTGAACTGGTTTTCTCAAATGTACAGTTAACAACTGTGGACTTGACAAGATATTAGCAACTCAGACTTGACCTGGAGACTCTGACATGAGCTATGTGACCTTGTTGTGACCATAGAGAGTTTGTTTTCACTCTGTTTTTTAGCAGGAGTAGTTTTCCCACAGAGAGGAGCACCAGGAGAAAAATAGGCAAAACAGAAGGAGATTAATACGTTTGACAAAACAAATCTTCATATCAAATGGCAAATCGACAAAGTTATTTTTTTTTAGAAAGTTAATTGTCATTTGCAAAAAATATACGAATTGAACAAAAAACAGAAAAAATATACATACGAGAGGTGATTTGTTTGGAAACCAAACTGGTCAGCTGACTGTATGAGCTGCCTTATAAGTCAAAATGGATAGCACAGTTTTTTGGTCAGTGTCAGTCAAAAGTTGCAAACTAGCACCTGCAAAACTGTAATAAAGATAAAGGGACTTATTCTTATTCTGTTTTTTTTTAAACTTATTAATAGCAAGACACACCTTTGTTTGTTTTTTGCCTATGTTTGAAGTGGATTTTTTTCCCAGTGTGCTGATTTTTTTCATCTTCAGACTTGTAGTCTTCAGACCCAGTCGATGCAGACTCAAGTGACATCACAATTTATCACAATTTATCAGATCACAAAAGGCTTTATACAACTTTTTGTCACATATGTACTTCTGACCAAGACCTGGAAGCAGACTTGTGTAATCGCCTTTTATCCCTTTAAGTTTCTGCTCTGAGCTTGCAAAGCATTTCTCTTATCTCTAATGTACTGTTTACAGTGGGAGTGTCTGTAGGCGTTTTTTTTTTTTGTCTACGCAGGAATGTGTTTGATAAAGTTAATGCTAAAGCTGAAGTCTCTTTATACCAAACAAACCATGACATTGACTTGCTGTTGCTTGTGAACCTGGGCCTTGATCATTTAAGGCAGTACGTCAATATAAATTCTGCTTAATCTTGTTGGCTTGAGACCAAATCATTTTTAACATATTTACAAGTACTTGAGTGAATACTGTTTCTAGAGTTACATGATTTGGTGAATGAAAATGTCAACCACAAATAAGCAATCTCCTCTAGCTCAGAGATTAAATCCAATTCAACTGGCTGCTCAGTTAAATGAATGATGGTGCCTTGTAGACTTGTCTGCCACCTCCTATAGTTAGAGTGGTATGTGTGCCTGTCTGTGGTGGGATAATCTTTACTAAGACTGTGCTGAAGCATCTTCAGGGTAGCAGTTACAGCTGTAATCTAATATGGAGCTTCTCTTCAGATACATTCCTCCCCTGCTGTGGGGTAAGAGTGGCCATCTCCAGACGGCACTGTATGGCAAGATGGGACGTGTCAACACCCCAACACCCTGCGGGGTCCGCAAGTTCCTCTCAATGCAGGACGGGGCCACAGCGACCTTTGACCTCTTTGAAGCGCTTGGAGACCACAGCACAGGAGGTCAGATACTATTACTGGTCTATCTGGTAAAGCTCCAAAGCTGCTGTCTTTGGATTTACTGCATGTTTAGGATTTAATCACACAACTACTGAACTTCTGTCATACTTTTAAAGCTAGTTTTTTGATGAAGCGTTCACTAATTGTTGTTTTGTAAAGATGTTTTTGTTCACCGGTCTTTACTCCAGAGTTTTATATGCCTGTATGAATTGTGAGCCTTGAGTATCAATCAGCTCTTACTACAGTAAGCATGAGCAGGAAGACCGCTAATGAACTCCCTCGTGCATAAATGCCATGCATTTCAGCAGCCAATTAGATCAACACACACACAGCATCAATTTTACACCCGCACATGACTCCACTTTGTATGTTTATGCATGTGTTCCCTCTTGTTTGTCCGTGTGTGTGCATGTCAGATGACATTACCATGGTAATCTGCCCTGGGATCGGTAACCATAGCGAGAAGAACTACATTCGGACCTTTGTGGATCACTCCCAGCGGCAGGGATACCGCTGTGCTGTCCTCAACCACCTGGGAGCTCTGCCCAACATGGAGCTCACCTCGCCGCGCATGTTCACCTACGGTAACGAGGGAAACATCACATGGTAGTGGGTGACTTACGGGTGTGATTACAACATCTTACAGTCCAAACCACAGAGGGGAAGTTCACTTTAGTACATTTTTTACGTCTGTTCATTAAAGAGAACTAAAGTAAGGGGAAGCAAAGCAAAATAATAAAAAAAAAAAACAATGGTTTCAGTCCTTGACAGTCACAGTTGCAACATTAAATGGGGGAAGTATAGCAGATCTTCATTGAAAGGCCGTATCCGAGCCTCTAAATATAAACACAACTTTATGAAATTATCTAGCCATTTAATTTAATGTGAAACTGAGTTCTAAAAGTGTCTCTCTTTCCCTCAGGTTGTACCTGGGAGTATGCGGCTATGGTGAGCTACGTCAAACGAGCTTTTCCACAGACGCTACTGGTGGTTGTGGGCTTCAGTCTAGGGGGAAACATTGTCTGTAAGTTCCTCGGTGAGAACAGATCGAACCAGGACCGAGTGCTCTGCTGTGTCAGCGTCTGTCAGGGTTACAGTGCCCTCAGGTTAGTGGGATGAAGAGCAAACAAATGAACAGAATGGATATTTCTAAAAATGCACTGATATTTGTATTCGAGCCCCAGCTCTACAGCAGCACTTTTATCAAAACCTTTGAATATACTCTACATGTTATCATAAAAAATGGTCACCTTTAAGCTGCAGGTGTTTTGCTTACTGTAGTGTGTTCATGCATTTTTTATGTGTTTTTAGGGCCCAGGAAACATTCCTTCAGTGGGATCAGTGCCGGAGGCTTTACAACTTTGTGTTGGCAGACAACATGAAGAAACTTATCCTGTCACACAGGTGAAGGAATGCAACAACAGTTTCTGCAGTAACAGATTTACAGTAACGGAAGTATTAATCCATTCAAGTTTATGCCAGTGTCAAAGCACCAAGATAAAAAAATAAATAATTTTTAAATTTATTGAGTTGTTCCTTTACGTTAGTTGTTGCTGTGGATTTGTGCAGCAAGAAAGATAAACATCCATGAAAGGAGGCAACATTTCCTTCACTGTCTGTCGGTGTAATCCTAAAAAATTAGACTACTAGTTTGAATTCCATCAGCAATGATTTGGATATGACTCTGACATTGTCAGATGGGTGTAACAAAGATTTTGATTCCTACTCTGATTTGTCAATAACTCTTAACTGTTTTGATCAACAGGAGCAGTTTGCTTGGCCTGAACTCCAGCAACATTGGCGATGCAGACCTGGGAAGACTGTATGCAGCCACATCTCTGATGCAGATTGATGACAGCATCATGAGGTTTGGATGCATTTTGATTTTGATCCAGCTGCTCTGAAATCTACAGCTGTTCTCTCTTTCACCAATGTTATCACACAATTCCCTCCGGCAGAAAATTTCACGGTTACAGCTCGGTGAAGGAGTACTATGAGCAGGAGAGCTGTGTGCACTACATCCACAACGTGAGTCACCTATGTCTGAGTACTTCTGTACTTTTGATACCATTGTTACTAATGCTACTGCTTTTTACTATCACTACAACAAGTACTACCAGAATATGCTCAAAAAGAAATTTTAAAAAAGACAATTTGAGGTGTTTTTATTGAAGCATATGATACAATTCAATAGCTTCATTTTTCACTGTAAACCAGAAGACAGAACACAGAAGACAGTTTGTGGTTTTAGAGGAAGTTACATGGTGTGACTATTTGTTATGACAATCAACAGTGTTTTCTGTGGGTTACTTGGCAACCACACTACCTTTGTTATTCCCCTAAAACCACAGATTGTCATGATGACCAAGGCTGTCTTCATTCTTGATGCTAAGTAATAGCCTGCCCGCTCTAACCCACACTCTGACTCTGACTCTGACTGACCTATTGCTATAACATCTCTAGTGGTAGTTAATACTACCACTATCACTACTGATGCTGCTTCTTTTCAGAAACGGTGTGTGACAGGCCTTAGAAAGTCATTCAGAAATACACTGTTGTTTCACATGCAGGTCACTGTGCCTCTCCTCCTGGTAAACTCTGCAGACGATCCGCTAGTTCATCAGTCACTTCTGGCTATTCCACGCACACTCGCAGGTTTGTGTTCATAGACAAGAGTCATTCATCAGTGTATATTTCATTGGTCATGATGTAGCAGTAATATCAATTACCATTGGTAAAATGGGTTTTAAGTACACCTGTCGTGACTGTACCCGGTACATTTTCAGTATTTGTGACTACTGTGGAAATGGTTTGAGATGGAATACTAAAAAAAATATAGTTTGTCTTGTCCTCAAGGCTAAATTTGTAAGGCCCTATGCCTTAGTGGACTACAATAATGTACATCTCTTAAAACATAATCATTCACACCTTATTAAAAAACAGCAAGATGGAAGTATGCAAGTATAATCTGATCCTCTACACATCCAACTGTGCAGCGAAGCGTGAAGGGCTAACTAAACTGTTGCTATAATGACTCATATGTTGTTTGTTTTGAATATTTTGCGTGTTTCCTAGTGAACAGTGACTACACCAGGAAAATGTTGTCCTCACAGTGATACAGACTCAGATGAGTGTAGAGCAGATGAATCCATTGTCCTCCCTCCACTGGAGCTGGACACTGGAGCCGGAGTCTTAAGTGTTGATAAAGTCTTGTGGCAGCTATCTGCTCAACACGGCCCAGCAGAGACAGTCTTGTTGAATTTTTCAGGGCCATGTGATCTGCCTAGGCTGTTGGATTATATATATAGAGCAGTGTGCGCGTGTGTGTGTGTGTGTGTGTGTGTGTGTTGCCTTAGTAGGTCACATGCGCCTGTGCCTGCCTGTGTAAATCAGTGTGTATAACATAGATTTTAACAAGTGAAATTCCAAACTTGTCCTCTATTTCAAGAGAAGATCAACGCACAGAATTTACTTTTCAGATGAAAGATTTTGAGGAGTTGGTGTAAATATTCAATATTCTGTGCAAGACGTAAGATGTGAGACACAGAGTTGGTTTTAGTGCCTCATCAGGTAACCTCCAGTACCTAGTTTGTAGTTTGTAGGTGCACACACGCATAAACAGGAGAAAGTGTGTAGGTGGTGTTGATGGCGGAAAGGGAAAGAGGCTGGTGTATTTCTGAGCGGAAACCAACCATCTTGCCAGCTGACCTCACAGTCAGTCACTGAGCCATTTTAACGAGACTGCCACAAAGCAGCAGAGCTTAATTATTTACCTTCGCATTAATGAGATCAGAGTGCCTTTAATTACCAAATGGCTGCAGGTGCTCGACCAGAAAACCAAAGTCAGACAATGATTGTGCCAAATTGTGCCTTGCTAATCCCTGAATGTCCTTTTCACCTTAGTACTGAGTTCACATTCTTGTGCAGAATGTAAATGCGGGGCAATGAAATCAGAAAGTTTTCCATGTAAAAAACCTAGATTGTCACTACTCCTTCATTTATTGAAGGTCAATTAAATCAGTGTTTTGAATATAACACTGTGTTATAAAAAACATGCAAGGTTTTTAATCCATGAACAATTACAACCTAACTTTTAGGCTCTCCCAACCTTTACCTCATTGCTTTGTTTCACCGACTACACATTGACATATTTTACCATTTACATAGACAGTATGAATATAAAACTAACATAGCTGCTTCCAAACAAACTCAAACAAGCAGAGTGTAGCACTGTAGCACACTAGCTGCACAGCACCAGCGGCAGCAGAGGGACAAAGTAAACAAGTGGCTGGTGGAGAAAGTTGAGAATCCAAAGACCCAGATATTTTGCCAGTAGTTGGTGGAGAACAAACTAGACCTATAAAGAGTAGATATTTGATTAATGTTATTCAAATTACATGAAATTTGATTTTAAATGGATGCTCATGTTGTCTGCTGGTTGTGTTAATATGTGGTTGTTTTGATAAGCCAATAATATAGTTTGTCAAGGTTGTGTCTCTGTGTTTTGGAGAATTTGTAGTAGTGGTCAAAAATCCCTTAATGCAGCTTTAAAGTGGCTACAATTGATATTTTTCTAATAACAATGACTATGAATCACTGTTGTTTTCGGCCACAGCGGGCAGCTGTTTTCTGTGCAAAAAGCAACTTAGTTAGCGTCTAGCTGGTGAACATAGTGGAGCATTTGCAGCTAAAGAGGCAGATTTGAGACAGGAGTTGTGAAGACCAAAAAATTAGCTTAAAGTAGAGTGAATATCGGACTTGCATTCATAAAAATCCAAATTAATGCTAATGTTGCTCTGTATCTTTCACATATCTAACTGGGCAAGCATATGCTAACAAGTTTGCCATATCAACTTTATGAACTGCTAATGTGTCAGTATGATGTTACAGTTATTTCTGCTGACCCCAAATGGCCAAAACATCAGTTATTGCAGCTTTAAACAAACCCCCACAGAAGCCAAACACTGTAAAATGTTTAAAAGAGATTTTTACCTATTTTTAAGATTATATTGGTCAGTATGTCCAGAAAGACTAAGTCAAGAGATATTGGACTTACTTTAGATTCTTGAAGATGTTTTATCCAAAAGCCTCTTTCAGTTTGGAGCGAGTGTTTCCATCAGGAGTCATATTGTGTACTGATAAATATGATTTGCTTGTCTGGAGATTGATGTATCTACTCGTTGTACTGAAACTTTACGCATAAGAACTGATGTCATGTTGCTTTGATGATTGGTTCCTGGCATCAGTAGTTTATATGGCTGATTTAATTATGTGTTTACTTTAAAAGTAAATACTGCTGATGAAAAACTCCTTCTCCCTCTGTCTGTAGAAAAGATGCCCAATGTGATATTCGCCCTGACCCAACACGGAGGCCACCTGGGTTTCTTTGAGGGAGCCGTGCTGTTCCCTCAGCCCCTCACCTGGATGGACAAGTTCATAGTCGAGTACACCGATGCCATCTGCCACTGGGAGAAGGACCAGCCGGCTTGCCAGAAGAGCAGCCACCAGGACATGAACTCCTACCTGCAGAGCACAGGGGTAACACTCAGTGGGTAACATACATGGATGTTTGGAAATGAAGCAGAAACACACAGGTACACACTCAGCCTCCTGTATTAATGGCCTTACAGTTTAGTGAGTAATTTTGGGAAATGCAGGGAATCACTAAATGGATTAGAAAAGGAGGCTAAGTGGGAGTGGCTACACCAAGCTGTAACCTGAAACTCACATAAGATAATAATACTGGAACATGTTATATGACACTGTGGTGAATTGTACCTTCCTCTTGTCCCATTTAACCTCCAATATAACACGAGTTCACCCTTTGCTGGTTTTTGGCAGCTGCTGCGTCTTGAGTCTAGACAACAGATTGACCTTTGACCTGCATGTTGAAGGAAAAGTATTTTTATACATGAATTATGACTTCTCTGACTGAAGACGCTTCTCAGTTGAAGGGTTCACTTGCAAAAACAAGACATGTCTGTTTTTATTTATTTTCCTAAATCATGTTTTTTGTGCACTCCAGGGAATCAATCAAACTGGTGATGTTTTGATAAGTAATCTCAAAAATGTACTTAAATCTTGGTTTTTAATGTTTGTGTGCACTCAAGTGGGGTTAGTTTATTAATTTCAGAGTGACATGTATCTGTTTTTGCAAATGAACTCATAGGCCAGCTTACATACAAATTAGACATCTAGTATCAATCTTCTATCAATCTAAAAACTGGAAAATCATCTTAGTTAAGTCTACATTGTTGTGGTTTTTTTTAGCAAACAGTCTGAGGCCTTAAAAGGGGGCAATTCACTTCAAAATCAAAACGCCATATTCTCTTAACTGTAGTGGTATTTATCCATCTGGATTGTTTTGGTGTGAGTTGTCGAGTTTTGGAGATAAAGCGGGCAAAGATGTCTGCCTTCTCTCAAATATTATAGAACTAGAAGGCACTTGGCTTGTGGAGCTCAAAGTGCCAGAGAAATACATTTGAAAAACTCAACAGCAATGTTTCTGTCCAGAAATCATAACCCAGTTACTCAAAATAATCCACAGACCTTGTTGTGAGATGCTTCTTGAAGGAACTACTTCTTTTTTTTTTTTTTTAGATGAAACTACATGCCAACTGTATCAACGCACAGATTGCAGAGTGCGTATATACATAGACAAGAGGCTAGCTAACTGATACCATTTTTAGATATTTTTGGTTAAGTTAGTGGGTAAATCAGCTTAAATTTCACTTTTTCACATTACCAGGAGACGAGCCTGTCTTTCTGTTTTTTCTTTCTGATTAGGATGTTCTCTCACTCATCACAGCCGTTTGGAGCCAGGGCCGATAATACCCATGACTACTGAAGAGTCATTTGACCCAGGACTAAATGACGATTATACACATTTACTTTGAAGACAAAAGCCAGATATTAGCAGGTGTAAGCAGGGTTTTTTCTGGTGTGAAAAGGGTATAAGCTAGCTAACGTAATATCCCAGCCGAGGAGGACGCTATTAATGTTTGCATCTCCCGCTGTTAAGAGCATGAACCTCTCGTCCATGAGCAGATGCACACTTCCTTCTCTACATCTCCTGTCGATGTCTCCAAAACTTGGCAACTCACACCAAAACAACCTAGACGCATAAATAGCACTGCAGATGAAGAAGAAGTATTTTGGGGTGGTCTGTTCCAATAAATTCATAACCATAATATACTTTAAAATACACCTGATGTCCCACATCTGTTATATTTTGAAGCATATTATGGTGATCTATTTAAAAAATCTTTCAGGATTTAATTCATACAGTTCACGACCACATTAAGTGCCTTAATACAAATGTGAATCTGAACAGATTTCTGGCTCCTCATGAATCATTGAGCTACCTCTGATCAGCAGCAGTCTGACATGATTTATGGTTTACAGTGATGATTCCAGCTGATATTAAGGCTTGTGTTCAGTCAAACTAATTTCCTTAATACGATGTAATATCATCTTACTTGTTTCCATCAAGAACGTTGCTGTTCTTGATGGAAGAATGTGTTAATTTAACACCCTGTTTAGTTTATTTATATAGGTTAAGGCATCAAATTTAGCAAATTTTGACACCACTCCAGTTTTTCACTTTGCATTTGCATTGTGTGCCATGGACCATCAGCCTGCATTGTTGCTGCTGACCTATAAAATAAAATCAGGGTCTCTGGTTAAAAGTTTTATAAATAATGAAATTGTTATTTTGATTTAGGGATGTTCTTTCCTTCTGTGTAGTTGAATGGAAAATTGGGCAATTCATATGAACAGATTGTACTCTGCACATTGTACTGCTCCAGCTCAGCTTGTTCTATTCAATGATTTATTCCACAGTACCTTAAACCAGCAGGTAACAGCAGTTGATACCTCCTTTCATAGCACAAGGATGGTCAGGTGGTTTAATTCCCCTAAATGCTGCTCTGATTGTTAACGCTTAAAAGGTCCTTTTAAGAATCGTCCGATTGAGGCCACAAGTTACTGAAGGTGTACACATGACTAAAGGGCTGTTCAGGACAGAGCTGGGTCAAACTGTGTTTACAGAAACGTTTAACTAAAAGGAGAGAAGAGTGCAAATGGGACTCAAACAGTAAGTGTACTAAATACGAAATCCAATTGTGGATTTTCAATTTATGCATTTACAAAACAAACGGACCAAAGCAAGTTTCACTTTTAAATCAAAAAGTAGCTCAACTTTGTTGCTGCGTTTCGGCCACGTGACCTAAAAAAGACACACGGCTGTGGCTCAAATACAATAGAAATCTCACGTTAAATATGACTTTGCACAGGACTAATTGATAAGTTTACTGCAAAGTGAGCTGTAGTGGTATTTTTGGGGGATGTTTTAAGCTGCTTATTGCTACATACAGGATGGGTGGAGATTGTTCCTTAAAACAAATAAATAAATAACATGAACAGAAGAACAATTTTTTGAACTACCACATAAAACTCTGTTCTGTCTCATCTCATGATAAAGATCTCAAACATTGTTAAAAGATGACATTTACTTGCAGAAGTTGTTTTTTGTTTCCTGCGGTTTATTCTGGATCCACCTAAGTGCCTATGGTGTAAATGTTTGATATAAATCATGGTTTCCTGTGACTAACATCCTGCCAGATGCTGTAAATGCAACGGTCTCCACCCAAGTCCACGCTTCTTATTGATCAACTTTTCAACCATTTGCTCTTTATAAGATTAATACAACTTACATTTGCACCATTACTTTGTCTGTATGTGCAATATGTCCTGACTAAGAGATGGACTGTTTAGCCTGCACTTTACTGTTTTTGCAGTTCCTATTTTTCTGTATGGCACTATACTGTAGTATATCAGCAGGATATGGGTGTAACATTTGCAATCTAATCATGGTTTTTTTTTGCTCTGATGGGGTGCAGCTGCGACTGAATAGTCATATTTAAAATGATTAATAAATATTTTTCACATTGATTTGTTTTGGTCTGTTTATTTTTTCCGATTCTGGGTTTTCCTTTACTAGCAATGCTATTGGCATTTGTGTGAAATATTTCAACAACTGTTGTTTGTGCTGTAGTTAAATATGGTAAACACATTCATGTTCCCCTCAGAATAAATTGCTATAGTTTTGGTTATCATGTCCTCTAGTGTCATCATGTGGTATAAACTTCAATTTTCTACTAAACACTTCTCACCAAATACCTTCAAAACCAATGACATTCCCATCAACCTTAACTGTAGTTAATGTTGAGTGCTAATTAGCAGATGTTGGCATGCTAACATGCTAAACGATGATGGTGAACATGATAAACATGCCCACTTAACACCAACTACTGCTGTATAACTTCCCGAGGCAGTAAAAGTAAACACATTCTTTACTCAAGTAAAAGCACAGATACTTGACTCTGGTGAAAGTAGATGCACTGATTCAACTCGAGTAAAAGTAAGAAAGTACAGGCTCTGAAATTTACTTAGTATAAAAGTAAAAAGGACCTCTGAAGGATGTTTCCACCAACTCTGTCTGTGCAAAGCTAACTGAAGCTGAGCCTTTGTCACTACACAACTTTTCCCCCCATTTGAGTCTCCCTATCCGTCTTTCCTTCTTGTTACGTCATTTCATCTTGCTACGTCTGTCGTGCGTGATATTCACTGATAGGTTGAAATCAGTCTTGTGATGTTGGCAAGGCGGCATGTGATGACGAATAATAAAAATAATCAAATGCATTAAAACAAAAGTAAAGAGGCTGTTTTGAAAATGTAAGGAGTAGAAAGTGCAGATATCTGTGTTAAAATGTAGGGAGTTAAAGTAAAAAGTTGTCAGAAAAATACATTTAACTAAAAATCAAGTTGAGTACAGATACCTGAAACATCTACTTGGAGTAACAAAGTATTTTTACTTGGTTTCTTCCCATCTCTGGTAACATTACAGAGCTGCTACCGCTGCAGTCCCTTCTGTTGCCCTATTAAGATCTGAAAATTGATGCAAAGACTACAACTTATATTTAAATACAGTTTATTGTACATTTATTGACATTCTTATTGGTGCACCAGGTAGCACAGTGGGTAAAACCTCATAATATTCATACTGAAGAACAATCTAAAAAACACATGAGAGACAGGCACTTGTTGGAAGATCAGCCTTGTACTTGAAGGAGAGACGGGGGCCAGAGGGTGGAGATTGAGAAAGCTGGAGCCTGCCAGTGTTAATACAAGCTGTGTGGGTGAAGCATGGTCTAGACAAAGCACAACATAACAGAGGCTGTGTTGTTCAAAGCCATCCAGTAAAACACTCTCACTTGGCTTCTCCTGGTTGGATACTTTATAATTTTTTTTCTTTCATGAAATGATATTAAAAGCATTCATATGTTTCTGAATCATGTACAATTTACAGTAACGCTGAATATTTTTCAAATCGTGCCCTACAGACAGCCACTGAAATCTGTGTGACATTTAGTCACCTTTATCTTCAGATCAGTTACAGTGATGCAGTTGTCAGCATCCACTGTTTAGAAAACTTTTCCTTGTTGGTGACTTTCCATGAGCTCTAACATCTCCTGTTTCTGAATCAGTGAAACAAAAGACATTGAAAATAATATTGTAAATTTGGTATCTTGGTGTAATAAAAGTTTTGCTGTTTGCCAGCAAACTGTCAAATCTTCAATATCAGAGCTTCTTTGAACATAAGTGTCAAAACAGCCTCCGCCCAGAACTGCTTAAATGTGTGAAAATGACAAAATAAAGGTGCCGAAATGTTCATCATGATGAATTTCCTGTTTCAAGCCAGTCTTAAGACTAAGAAGGTTGATTTTCACACCAAGCTGGTGTGAAGCGTAGTCAGTGTTGCCTGGGAGGTAGCTAATCAGTTGGAAAAACAATCTACAAATGTGTAAAGTACATGTATACAGTATGGAGTCATTAGTAAATGGACTAGTCTAATCTGCCAGTGCCTCCAGTCCAATGTATAGCATCAATGCTAACAATGAGCGTCAACCAAAGAGCTGAAACAAAGTACTGCAGAGTAGAATAGTGATTGAGGATGAGGCTGCCTCATTCCTGTTAGGTTGTGCTTTACCAGGAGCTCTGAAAACAACATCACTTGAACTTCTCATACACTTCATTCATTACTCTTTTTCCCTCCACCCACACAGCTACATTGGGCTTTAAGTCTCGACAGTCTATGGGGGTTTTGTAATATATAACGGCTCTCCGCCTGGTTGGCGCAAAGAGAGCCAGGACATTTAGTCGAACAGCTTGGCTGCTGTGGCCTTGCCATCGTACTTGGAACCTTTTCC
The DNA here is from genome assembly GCF_965226575.1 of Pagrus pagrus. Lineage (NCBI taxonomy): Eukaryota > Metazoa > Chordata > Actinopteri > Spariformes > Sparidae > Pagrus > Pagrus pagrus. The sequence goes on from NC_140194.1 coordinate 19,118,728, forward strand.
ATCAAACTCGGAGGGCAGGATGTCGGCATCAAACTCCTTGTAGTAGTTCTCCAGCTCGTCTCCGTGGACAAACACCTAGAGTAGGAACAGCAGCTGTTAGAGGCCTTTTAGACAGTGGGGATTTTCAGCACCTGACTATCCAACATGTAAATAAGTGGAAAGTCAGTAGAAAGTTTATAAAATCATTGCAAGTGAAATAAAGTATTAATAAAGTATTTTAAAAGCATAAATCTTTGAATCTTGTCTAACTCACTCTCTCTAGCAGCTTGCTCTTCATGAGGGGTTTGACCACATTGTAGGTGGTGGTGAAGTACCAGGGCTGGTGGATGAAGTGCACAGCTTTGAAACGGGCGGGGAATGAATCCTGAAAGAATGAAAAGTCAGATGGATTAGATATGAAACCTTTATCGAAGACATGTACTCTGCATTAAGTTACAGAAAAGGTATGAAGACTTCTCTTTTTCTACTCTTAAGTCACAGCTCATGGACATTTTTCACACCGAGGACCAGACTTCAAACTTTGAATCAATGAGCCGCTCTTCCTTCCTGCCTGGTAAAGTTAACTGTGAAATGCCTTGCTCAGAGGCACCTTGGTGTTAGGAGAGTTAGAAACATGTTTTCCACTTAACTCTTGTATCCATCAGTTTACAATCTTCTAACCTTCTGAAAACTTCAACACAAACTTTTTCATCTGCAGTTTTCAGTTGTAGAATATCCATCTCTCCCACTCTGCAATCTGCCTTTAGTTATAGTTTTCCCACCTGCAACATGTCCACCATCTTCTTGAGCTCGGTGGGTTTGATTCCTGACGCCTGCTGCATGGTGAAGCCCTTGAAGTTCTCGATGATGCAGAACCCGTTGATCTGAGTCTCCTCGTTCTCCAGCAGCTTCTCCAGGATCACACAGTAGGCACGAAGGATCTGAATATACACACATCTATTATTCATATCATATTTAAATCAAAAGTGAGTTTGTTAATATGCCTTCCCAGGAGCATTGTGGGATATGTGGTCTCACGTACCTCATCAAAGGTGATCTCTTCATAGTCCCAGTTCTCGATGTTGAAGAGCAGAACCACACGGCCATACTTGTCTCTGCTGGGCAGGATGCCAGGGTAGCCAGCCTCGATGGTGCTGCGTACGGCCTCTGGGGTCAGATTCTCAAACAGCTCGGGGTAATCCTTCCTGAAACGCACGTAACCTGGGTGGAAAAAACAGACACACATTCTGGGGTCACACCTGGTTGTAAATTTCCCTGTCCCTCGAGCTACTGGAATCATAGTTTTCATCTAAAGGTTTTCAACACTTCAGAATTTTTCTTCACAATTTAAACAGTTTAGTGTTTTTGTCTATTAATGAAGAGGTAAGTTGGGTTACACTGTCTTTAGAGACTGATGATACAACTAAAACTTTTAAATCAGTCTAGGCTTTATTGTCCTATGATGAGCTAAATGGTGCTTCAAAGGCTTTTTTCACCCTGACGATGACAAATATTTGATTGATTTATTTGATTGTAGCATGAAAATGATCAAATATAAACTCAGCTAAATTAGCCTTCAGAGAAACAGAACACTACAGAACATAATCAAGACTCTGAGATCTTCTGGTGAAAGAAAACAGTTGTCAGTATATTCAGTTCTGCCTCTGCTGACGTACCCTTCATGAGCTCGAAGGCTCTGGGCACGTCGTACTTCCTGGCGCGGATGAAGCGGACCAGCAAACTGTCCGGTTTCTCCCCAAAGGTGTCCTGCACCCCCTTGGCCAAGTCATCGCCTCCATCTGCCTTCTCCTTAATAATTCCTCGCAGCTCCTTCACTGCTGCCACCTTCTTCTCATCTGTCTCGTTCAGCTCGTCCTTGGCCTGCAGGGGGAGCCAGAGCAGACAGTTAGCTGACAGTTTGGGTAACTTTGGATGGGACTGACTTGCTTTTGGAGCCAGACTCAAGTTGGAGCAGTTGGAGAAACTGCAGTTTTTTGTATTTTGTACTGATCATCTTTCAGCTCAGGAGATTGTCACTTGGGTTTTATACAGTTTAGTGAAATACTGCCGAAAAGTAAATGTAACTTTAACTTTATCTAATCTCCAATTAGCCTGATATTCAGACTGAATGACTGTTACTTAGCTTAACCTTGCCTTCATGTTAGCTTTCTCATGAATGAAGAGCTCACATTGCACCAGCTAACAATGTATTATCTTTCGTCCTAGGTGTGAGCAGCAGGTGGTTCAATAGCTCGCTAAACTAGCATGCAATGCCTCGCCAGCCTTTCATCCAAAGTCTGCTTTTCCCTATTTTTTAGTGCAGTCATTTAGTACGTTCATTCAGCTACTGTTGTGACAACATGTGGAAAATTAATACAAGTGGACTCTGATAAGAGCAAAACAGTAGCTAGTAAATGTGTCAGCATATCCAGGCTGTCCAGATGTTTCTTGAAGGAACATGTCCGGTCACCTTCTGCTTGGTGTGGTCTGGCAGGCTGGCACATGGTCCAAACACTGGCCCGTGGTCCTTGACGGTGAGACGCTCCAGCTTGGACCTGAGAGCCTGCTCCTCCTCCGACACCATACGGTAAGTTCCGCTCTGAAAAGAGATGCGTCAGTATTAATGAGAACATAGTAAATTTATTTTATGCTTATAATTCAGTTATAGTGAATACGGTTCAAACTTCTCTCAGGCGTGACAGGGCATTGATTTCCTTGCAGCTAATACTACTAATACTAATACTGCAGTAATCTGTAGCTCTGTGTGTAAATACAGTACATCTTCCTTGTGCACTATGGAGTTGATGAATACAGTTACCATGTGCTTTAACATGTTAACAGATACTAAAATAATATCTTCCTGATCTGCAGAAACCATTTTTTCATTTGACAAAAGAGGCCAAAGTTCTTGAATATTGAATGTTGTCTAAGCCAGTGGGAGGCAGGCCTCTGCAGGGGGGCTCCAAACTGTTTTAGAGGAGGAAATGAAAGAAATGACATTATCTAATAGTTTTGGTTCTCGCACATTCCTGTCTATGTTTATGGGATCAGATAACAATCATAATCCCATTGGCATCCAGGAATTGAGCAAGTAAACTAAGTGGGGTTGCAGGGGTGCCTTTTCCCAAGTATAGTCTGAGAGGAGGCCTGCCGTCTCAGACTTTCAAAACCACTGGTCTAAACACTAGCAGGATTTAAATCAGTAAATATGTGATGAATGACTCATGATTCATAGTAAGAAGTAGAGCACTGTTGTTTAGGCCAAATATATTTCTGTTTTTACACATCAACAGTTCACTAATGTCAGAGTAAAGCAGCACTGAATCACATATTGAAGATAACTGTCCCTGCTCTCCATTAGACTGAAACACCTGAATAGATCATTTCCGCAGTTTATCATAGCAGGAAAAGCAGAGCTGTTATTAATGACATTAATAATGGATGAGTTTCATTTAGCTGTGCCAGTCTAAGGGCCAGTTGGTATTGTGGATACTCGCTCATCGGGAACGACTTAATGGCACACAGAATGGAAACAGATCCATCGTTTATGTTATTGGTTACAACAGTGCCTGACCTTCTTAACGAAGGCCAGTTAATGATGTGACAGCAGGTGTTTGGGCCGCTGATGGAAAACACCTGCACGCCGTGACATTGTTTGCAACCGTAACATTTAGTGCGTCCAGAGAGAAATTGCTCTTTTTCTATCTTCTCTGCCTTTGCAGGTTGCTTTGGACAAGAGCTCAATGTCTTACTGTGTTGATATAATTCTCTCACAAGACCTGGTTGTGCTGTGTGAGGTTTAAAACATGTCTAATCCACATGAGACAAAACACACGTCCACCAGTGCTTCAGCAGCATAATCAATAGGCCTCAGTGTTTGATTAATCTCCCTCACGAGTCCAGTAAAGCTTGTAAATACGCGGTAAGGACTGCTAGTGGACCTGAAGCAGGGATCAGAGATTAGCAACTAAAGCTACTGTAGCTGTTGACGGCATCCTAACAATGAGCTTTGCTCTTGAGAAATGTTGAGCTGCAGCCACGTTACAGGAAGATGAATGGGTGTTTGTCTTGGCAATTGTTATTTGTGTGTGAGTGTTACAGCTCAGAAATCCATCCAAAATATCCCCATGGAGCAAAATCAAAGCACAGTTTAAGTTTAAGTAAAAGTGTGATAACTTACAACCACAGCCATATCTCCTGCTCCTTATATCAGCTCCGAACTGTCTGCAAGAAAATGAAAGGGAGTTTGTGATTCACATGAAACAACTGACACACTGTGCTCAACATTAATCCCCCTTCATCCCACCCTCTCTGCTATCACAGGGTACCTTGATTTGGCTATATTTAGCACTCGTCCATTCCTGGATGATTTGTCAGGAGATTTAAGGTCGAGAGTCTTTTGGTTTTATAATCGACAGGCTCACATTTGCTGTCAAGGTTCAAACTCTTTGATAAATTCTGTATAACCGCAAGGATCACCAAACACTTAATGTTCCCTTAAATCTCCTGTGAAGCAGTTTTAAAGTAGATTAAAAAAAAATCTCATAGTGTGATGTAGCATATGCAGTATCTTCTTGTTTTAATCTACTGTTTTCTTTTATAGTTTTTTCTGAGGTTTGTGGAAGAATTTGATGCACACATTCATTAGGGGATTTGTGGGTCCTCCCTCAAGAAATGCTATGTTTTTTTGATTCAAATTATTATATTTGGGTACAAAAAATTGGAAAAACTAGAGCAGATAATAAATACACAAAAAGCATAAAGCAACACAAAACTTGATAAAACTTGCTTTAGTTTTTTTCTCTCCACTTTGATTTTACCTTAATTTGACTTAGGTGGTGCCCAAAATTGCTGCGCCTGAGCCTTATAATGGTGGGGAAAACCCTGATCTGCAACTATTTTGATAATCGATTAAATATTTCCCAAATTAAAAAAACAACAACATCTAGCTCGTGACAGTACACTGAAAATCATTGAATTTTTAGACATTTTCACAGCCAAATTAAACAATTTGAAGTCATCTTGAGCTTTAAGAAATTGTAATGAACACTAAACTGGCATTTAATGCACAAAAAATATTCATTGAGAAAATATCCAGCAGGTTAAAAATAATTGTTAGGAAATTCTCAAAAGTCTTGTGCATCCTTTTATGCACATTCCTCTGTTGTTCCTGCAAAATTTAAGCATTTTCTTCTGATCCTTTTTAGATAAATTGATAGTCCTCCTTCTACTATACTATAGCAGAATATACTATACTATACTATACTCCCTTATATTGAATACAAGTAGGCCTAAAAAGCCTCACACTAAAAGACATCCCACTCGCCACAGTGTCTCTGTTCCATATTTTTTAAAGACTCCTGCGTCACCTTCACAGATATAACTGTGTTATTATTCAATGCAAGCCACTAAGTTGGTGCTCAAATCCAAAGCTTCAGAACCATGAGCACATTTTTGGGAATTTTTGCTCACAGTGGGAATGCAGCTCTGAACCTTGCTTGTGTTAGTCCCATGATGCACCTGCTGAGCACGATATGGACTTCACTTGATTAGATTTAGCACTCAAATACCTCAAAATACAAGAAGAAAATGTTTTTTGGGAGTCAAAGGAAGCAGAATATCCACAGTTTATAAGAGAATATCACTGTTCTCGGTCAAAATCACTGCTGCGTTAACAAAAGTTCAGCTATAGCAGGACCAAGAGGAGCTGCAGAGTTTTACAACATCCGAGGAAGAACAGAGTGTGAAGCAGCACATCAGCAGAGGAGGCTGAGTCTTACCTGAGGCAGATGTGAAGTCGCCGGTGGGCAGTCACAGGGGTCTGTGTGGAGCAAGGTGGACCGGACCTATGTTTTGTAGTGCTGGGATTAGTGGCGTCACACCAGATTACATCCTGCAGATTTCTTTTTCTTTTCAATCAGCATAAAAGTGGCAGAGGGTGGGAAAGACGGGGGAGGAGGGGAGGGAGAGATGGTGAGGGTGTTTGGCCAATGGTGGAGGTGCTCCCATAATGAAAGGCAGGGCCAGGGCACATTTTCATGAATGATGTAATGTTGAGTGCACACTTTAGGTAAGAGGTGGTTTAAGAGGGTGGACGGATTTGATTGCATTACAAAGAGACTCGGGTGGAGTGAAAAGTGACCATTGTGACCACTGGTTTGATTTCTGCAACGTGATTACACTTGGGTGAGAAGAGAGGGGAGCCTGTGTTCTAACGGGCTGTTTCACATGTTTAAAGGCATTAATGGGAGTTCAGTCTGCTTCTAATGTTGTGACATTTCTCCCTGGATCAGCAGCAATATTATCTCTCTTCCTGAATCTTTTTAAGTGAGGTTGATTTCTTTAGTCTGCCAACGAAGGCTGGAATTGATGATATAGTCTTTGTTTCCATGTGACTAAAAAAATAGACAATACAATCCCAGATCCTGATCTGCAGCAAAATCTAATATATAAATCTAATCCACCAAATTTCATGGAGATCTGATTAAACAACAGCACGTTACACGTTATACAATATATGCAACTATGCCCCACTAGCTCTCTGTGTTCAGATTGAACAGCTCGCCTTGCACACATACTAAAACATACAGTAAGATGAAGACACAAAGATACATGAGTAATAAATAGAAAGAGAATCAAATAAAATTTGCCAAAGAGTTCAGTGGAATAAATGAATCTATAATAAACAGAGGATGTTGATCATCAATTAACAGAATAGAAAGAAAAAAGAATAATCTTTTTCTGTATCTTTTGTTTTTACTACATGTTGTATTACCTATATATGATTTTATGAATTTTGTGTTTTCTTTTTAGTTCACTTTTTTTTGAAGCACTGAGCTGAATATGGTGTTTGAAAGGTGCTATATATGCCTTCTTCTTAATCTTCTTATTCTTCCTATTTTCATCACCTGATGGCGGTAAAAAGTTTTAATTAGAACAGGTTCTGCTCAGTAGCTGCAATTAGATTTTGGGTCCGTATGCTCTCATTTTGCATCCAGCTATTCATCCAGATTTGTCAATGAATCGATTGTCAGGGAAACTATTTGTTAATCATGAACTGTTCCCATCTTTTAAGCAAAACATTTAAGGATTCATTGGTTTTCTTTCTTTGATATTGTTGTAACTTGCATATATTTAGGGGGGGGGGGGGTTGATACATGGTCGAATCAAACAGGCAATCTGAAGACGTTAAAGTGGCCTTTTGAAATAGTGATGGTGATGGTTATGGTTGCAATTCTGCACTGCTACAAGGGAAATACAAAGCAAAACAAACACACTAGGAAAAACACAGAGCAAAAGAGAAAAAGCAGCAGAAATATCCAGCAGTTCACCAAATATACAAAAATATTATAAAGAGCTGTCAGACCAGGTTTCTAATTAGGACGTCTCACAAATCAGAAAACAAGAAATCCATCATTCTGACTGAGGAGAAAACCTTCATCTCTTATGTTTTCATGAAGCAGAAATATGTACACAAGCCCACAAGGATTTGGATTTAGACTTAGGTGCATTCATATCAGTTAACATGGTCCTTAAACTACCCACAATTCCCCGGATCAGATTAGTTCTCACATACACATTATACGTCAACACACAACATACTGACACCACGTGCCGGTCACCTTGATAGCTGTGTGTGCTACAGCGAGCATTCATTCATTCAGAGCTGAGAGTGAAGGTTAATATAATAATTCTGTGAGCACTCAATCTAATCGGACACACATGTACTCTGTGTTTATGTCTAATCTCAACAGAGCAAGGCTGAGTAAAAAAAAATCTAGATTTAATCTCACGTAATTGAGCAACAGAGAGGCGTGCATGAAAACGAATTAACAAAGAGCTGGACAGTAAATACAAGAGGGTGCTGTGAATATAGTAAGTGCTTTGGTTTTTGCTTGTTGAGCGAAAATAATCTTATCAATATCGATCATTATGAAAAACAGTGGAACATTAGCAGCGTCTTAAATCAGATTTACAGGGCCTGTGGGAAGTGAGGTGATGGGGCCTCATTTATTCCATCTGTAACAGACATCGGTGTCGATCTATTCACAGCTCAAACACACCTCCGTGCATTAAAGAGAAAATGTGCCACTGTTTATGTGGATGTCCAGTTGGTTTTGATGGTAACATAAGTCAATTAAAGCAATAAACTCCTCAGTGTGTGTTATATTGACCAAGTAAGCTGAGTTATCCTGCTACAAAATCTGATACCAGTGACTCTTTAGCCACCGGGGCATGCTGCTGCTCAGAAACAAAACTTGTTCTCTTGCTTGTAAACTACCTTATAGCAAAAATGGTACCCCAAAATAAAAGTGCAGAGGAACAGAGGATGTTAGTTGACTTTAACTAATCTGGCCATATGTTACACACTGCTCCTTTAAAATTATGAGATATTTTTCAGTGTCTGTGAGAATCACAAAAGGAATTTAAGTCTAAACATGTTGGGCCCTCTATCAAAATTAATGCTCATTTTATTGGGTTTTTCAATTCTTCAACACCCAGAGCCCAAGGACGCAAAATAAAAATTAAAAAGTTTACAACCTCTTATCATCTAATATCTGTAAATTTGACAAAAATTCTTTGTCCTGAATGTGAGGCCCTTGATGTTGCCTTTACACTTCAGCAGTCCATCGCTGCAGCAGGTTGTTCTTTTGTGAGGTGATTTGTGATGTTGGGAAGTCGGCCATTTTCCTCTCTCTGACCCCGGTAGCACTAACGTCACCAACACACGTTTTTCCTCCTGATGCAACGATGAAGGAGCGGGCAGCCGACTAGTAATCTGCTAAATCGGGGCTGATCTGCTCAATAAAGCGATTTGGGGAACAAAATTAGACGGATTGGGCAAACAATGCTACTCTGTTTTCTTCCTACAGAGCTGAGGGGCCAAGTTCAGGCTTTAGATGTGTGTGTGTGTGTGTGTTCATGGGTTTGAGTAAGAAAGCAGGAAGCTGAGACACAAGTACAAATCCATTTACAGAGCCATAATAAAATGTGCAGCTCCACCTGCAGCTCGCTGTGTTTCATGTATAGTTAATGTCAGTTAAATTACATGGGTCATTCCATACCAACTCACCAAGGGCCGAGTTCATGTCATGGATCTTCTTGAAAAAATAATATCCAAACTACTATTAAATTCAAGATACCTTGCAAAATCCTATTGCTCTACTCCAAATGGCCCTCTGAGCTAAATTTCTGCATTTTTGTGATTGTATTGTCTTGTATTCTCCGCCTCACCAATCAATTTTTTTTTTTTACCAGAACAAAGAATCTGTCATTTTCAAAAATTCTCCACTAGTTTTCACATTCTTGCAACCAAATGTTGATTGCATAGTATACAGCCACATACAGCAGCGCAGCATTTGAGTTCAATGACTCACATTTCAGTTGCTGGAATTTAACTGAGTGTGCTGGGAGAGAAGAAAACAAGGATAAGCATTAAAAGTGAAAATGGTGCTTTGTCTGCAGACTGCAGTGTCTTTTCTGGGTCAGCCCACTTTTAATGCAGTGGGTTTTGTAACCTATTTGGACATGGTGCCATTCGATGATTTAAATTCCTGATCCAGTATTTATGAGACTCTGACCTGTTGGTCTGGATGATCCTGAAAATATTTCCCAACTCCAACAGAGCTTTAGTTTCACACATTAATGCTACTGCTGCTGTTAATGCTGATCTGGCTCTGAATCAAGTAGGAGGACCATGACGCCATTGTTTGTTTTTCCTCCACAATTAGCATGATCATTAATGCAATGATTCAGGGCAACAGAAGTAAAAAGGTATAGGACAGCTGACTATACTCTCATCAATGATCTAAATGCAACACTTTTGTTTTTTTGCTCCAATTTTTCACAAGCTGAAGTAAAAGTTAGAAGACTTTTTCTGTGCAGACAAACGATTAACATCTGTCAGATCATGAGCATGTATCCTGCAGTGTGCATGTGTGTCATTGTGTTACGTGATAAAACTCAGTGGCCTTTTATTGTAACCAGCCCAAAGCACGCCTGTGCCACAATCATGCCGTTTCATCAGCATCCTTATTTGCCACACCTGTCAGGTGGATGGATTATCATCACAAAGTGCTCATTAACACCAATTTTAACTAATTTGTGCACAATTAATCAAAACATAGAATCTATTCTTAGAATTTTTAGAAAATAAAAATATCCTGGTATCACATATGAATCACTATTGCTGCTTTTTCTTGTAATTTTTTACTTTACTTTTTTACTGTTCCGACACATTTGTATGTTAAACCATAGCACTCATGTATTTTTTTTCATCGACATGCATGACCCTTTGACATGTTTTAACATCCGTTTTGATTATTTTTGTGTGTAAATAAATCTTAATAAAATGTGTTTTTTAAAAAATGCTCGTCTCAAACCTTTTCAAAGCAAAAAAACTGAAAAGAAACCCCAATTAAAGTGCCCTCAGCAGCACTATGTTACTATGCCACAAACTGTAACTTGAGTTGGCAGCATCTGCAAAGTGAAGTTAAACCAGACCAAAACAATTCTAAAGTCATAAGAGGCACAACAATATGGTAAAACTTTGTTAATATGTTGTTCAATGAAAGCACAAAGTGATAATGTTTAAATTAAACATGATGCCATTTTATTGGGACATTTAAGAGCAGCTTACAATGAGAGGTAATTACATAACACCATTACAACTGAACACAACTGTTAAAACATTAAGGCCACATATACATGGAGGTAACTGCAACAGATTACATTTAAAATGTTTCCCTTTTGCCTTACATATGCAGAAAAACATTTTAAAAAGTGTAACTTGTTCTACTTTGAGTGCTCTCATAGCGGCCACTTTCCTGCCACATAATTTTCATGTTCTTCTATGAATAGAAGACATTTTTTTTTATATAAAGCAATCTCAACTGAAAAATACAGTTGCGCTTTCCAAAACAGCTGCACCTGTGGCCCGTGTCCCATTAATAGTTAACCTTTTTACCTTTCAAGTAAGAGCAGATCAAGTTAGAGAACTCCAAACTCCGCATTTCATAACCTCAAAACTTTAAGAGCACCAATGTCACTCTATTAACATTATCAAGTTAGCCTGATAACTTAGAAACTCTGCAGGCAAACGTCACAGCAAAAAAATATGCTGTTGGGCACTCCAACCATGTTTAACATGTTTTAAAGTAAGTTAAGTGTTTTCATTTAAGCAATAAAGTTATTTTCTCCAAAGTGACACAGTACATCTCCTCATGTGAGACAATGCAGATCATCTCATTATACCCCCCCACATTGTTTATAGTTATCTGAACGTGCTTTGATGACTGTGTCTCTTGAGGTATTTCCCACTAAATGTGCCACATGGGTCATAAACACTCTCATTGGCTGCCAGCTATGACATCATCTGGCCAGTACTCGTCCTGCATGTAGTGGTTTGAGGAGGCGAAGCTCGGCTCATGTGGGGCGTCGTCGTCCCTCAGCTTGTTCTGCAGCTCCTGTTCCCACTCACCCTCCACCAGCTTGTAGAGGTCGAGGGTGGCCTGAGCGTCCTCCACCGAACAGTGACCTCTCCTCCCCATCTGGACAGGGAAACAAAGACAGGGTCAGCGTAACCAATCACATTACAAACATGCTGACAGCAGACTTCAAATACAGATTCAATAGTAGTTACAGTATGTGCACATGAGGAAAATGAGGATCTGTTTTTGATGGCATCACCAAATACAGCTCGACTAGTACTGGTTAATAATAATTTGATAGGAATTATAATTTGGTATTTAAGACAGGGCATTTCACAGTAGAAAAATGAATGTCTCAGCGCTCTCTGGTGGGCAAACATCATGATGACACTTTATTTTCATGATTATTTTTGGACAAAAGATGATGATTGCAAAACAAATTAAATTTATAAACAAATAAGTCTGAAAATGCTTCCGACAGTCAAAGTCTCACCTGTATCCTCCTGTTGAGCAGCTTACTGACCAGGATTTTCAGGGAGGGGCAACGTTCGCGGGGGAAACCAGCCAATCGGCTGAGGAGACGTGTGGTACTCGTGTCCCTGACCATGTGACCTGGATGGAGCATGTCCAACACCTCAAAGTCGTTGTAGACTGAGTGGCCGATGACCACTTTGCCCTCAAGTATGCTGAGGATCTACAGGAAAGAAGCCACATAAATGCATTAGAGGAGAAATATCTGACTTGACAGCTCAAACCACTTTGACGTGTATATAGTAGAGCCCTATGATCTAAAATGAAGAGACAACAATACAGGCATTTTAAACACAGGCGGTATTTCTCAGACCCTCCTCAGGAGGATTTGGACTCATGTGCTACCTGTTAAACCTGAACTACAGCTTCAGCTTTTCTAAACAATACTTCACATTTCTGTACTTTCTCCTGAGGGGCTGTTGGCGTCTCAAAGCTCAATATGGAGCAAAGTAACAGCTGATGCTTTGGAAAGGAGGAGATGATTAGAGAATCATTCGATAGAGCTCAGATCCAAAAGCGAATTGGGTCTCACCTCTTCCCTGGCCTGAGTGAACGGCGTTGCGTTCTGCAGGTGATGCCTCCTGATGCCACTCCAGCGAGTCCTGTAGTCTGTGACTGGCTGACACGGTTGGACATATTTATCATACAATATGTTGCCATGATAGTCCAGGATGCTACAGCGTGCCAGCTCGCTGCAGCGCCCCCCAGGCCCGGTCCCCACCATCTCACAGTCCAACGCTACCACCATGGTTGAGCTGAGGCACGGTGAGCTTCGACCACTGGCTGGAGGACTCGCCTCTGAGCAGAAACCACTGTCCACCTCCCAGTTGTCCCTGAGGGCTGTGGCTAAACTGTGGTGGTCAGCGAATCCAGATTTAGATATGTCAGCACTCCTGTTCTCAGAGTTCAGAGAACTTTGACTTTCCTGCCCTGAATTGCTTGATTTTGTTTTTTTAACAAGTTTATTCGTACCAAGTGGTTCATTGTGGTTGTCCGTTAATTTCCTCTTCATGTTTGGGATCTTCATATTCGGCTGGCATTTCTTCCTTACTTTTGTGTTCTCCATGACTCGAAGCATCAGGGATTTTTTGCACAAATACCGATAGTTGCTGAGAGGCCCCCAAGAGGAGGCTTTACTCCTTTTTGATGGCTCTGCCATCATCAACCACTGAAACCAGCCTTTGCGACATAACTGAGGAAATAAAACACAAAAACAGCCAGATTAACACTAGGAAATAAATTCAATAGGTAGTAAGTAATATGGAAGATTTTATTTTTCTAACATCTAAACATTTTCTCTGAAAAGGGTAGCATTGTCACTGGGGCTGTTGCATAACCTTGGTTATGATCTCACTGTGGCCCATAAAGCAGACTGACATGAGTTAAGTCTAAAGATTATTTTTTTTAATACAATACTTGTAACAATACTTACAGCCCACATAAGATCTCACTGATGTGGCCATGCAGAAATACCACTGACTTTAAGGGGCAGGAGAGTGACAGCAACACACGAGGACACGACAGCCAGTGACACTGTCTTGTTTATCTCATTAATTTAAGTTAGATGAGCTCATCTATGGTTATTAAATTACGTTAAGTCTGGGAAAATGTGGGATGACAAAAGCAGTTCTGTCTTACAGACAATGGCACCAAACTCCATTCAAAATTCTGGCATTTTAATGTTACTTTGTTACTCCCTGACTGCTACTTACTGCCTAACATTTATTTTAATCCTAAATAAATTCACTATTCTATAACATAATATAGCTCGTACATACAGCTATAACAGATTTAAATAACGGAGATTGGTTGAGTTGATCGATTAGGCCGTGATGGGCAGTGTGTTACCCAACTGTCGTACAAAAGCTTACAGTCATTCACAAAGATGTTCTTGGTCAGTTGTAAGTAATCCGACGAACACTGGCACATAAGTGTTTAGAAATGGCGCGGACTTGTGTTTTATGTAGTGTTAAACCGAGGCAGTACCTCCCACAAACAATAATTGCCAGATATTTCAAAGGAGTTTGGCGTCACGTTCCGCTACAACAACTGACATGTAGCTAGCTTGTCCAGCTTTAAAAGCGACGTCAAACAAAGACACTAAATATCATTCCTCGGAGAAAAACACACGAAAAGACTAACGCTAACATGTAAACTTGTTGTCAAAAACACATGAGAATAATGTGACATATAACAGATGAAATCATTTCTACGTTACCTTCTGATGCAGCACGTGTACAGTCTGGACATGCCTGGACAAGCTCGATCTACTCCTCATCTGATTGGCTGTTTCTCTTCTTCGTGTGTTCCCTGACAGGAAGCGTTTGACCGCCAAAACCTGCGGAGTCGCCACCTAATGGTTGGATGTGTTATCGTTTCACAAGTGCGACTTTTCATTGGTCAAACAATTCAGGTTGTGTGGACGATTTATAATCGATTGATGACAGGAAAGCCGTTAAATTAATATCCGAGGTTCATAAAAGCATTTATTAGTGGCTGCACCTCTCCGGTTGGATCACCAAAAGCCTTCAATACTCTAAAAGGTGCAACATGTAAGGACTGGCCATCTGTCAAATTCATACTCCAAACAAACAGGGGGCAGCATATTACCAGAGTAGCCGCTAACTGCTGATAACTCTAGCTGCCCCTTAGCTAGTTAGCTCAGAGGGCTGTGCAGCTAGCTGTTCAGACTGGGAGCTCAGGGACCAGGAGGCTGTTAGTGTTCACAGCGCTACCACAGGGGCTTTGGACTGGGACAGGCTGAGGATAGCTGGTTGCCTGCTTACTGTTGTAGATACAGTATCTGTGCAACATAATACATTGACATCAAATTATGAAAACTGATTTATTCACAGCCTGTTGATGATTTTTGGACATTTTTTTAAACTAAAATCCTTACATGTTGCCCCTTTAAAAGGAAAGAAAAGCCCCTTGTGACTTACTAGGTTACATACAATTTAGACAGAAAGGTGTTTTAAAAATAAATCTATCTTGTACGAATCTAAACCTATCCTGTCCTGCATGTTTTAGATGTTTCTCTGCTTCAACATGCCTGATTCAAATAAGCAATCCGTCATCAAGCTCTGTCGATGACCTTGATGTATTGGCAATATGTTTTCCTATTATGTTATGATGGGAGTAACGTCTTTTTTTCCTTTGACCCCAAATTGTTTGTGTTATAATTTACAGACCAAAGCAAATTCAGTTAAATTCAGAGCAATCCATTTTTTCACACATGACCCAACTTATGACTAAAAAATGAATTTGTCGGTTGCCAAAAAAAAATTATCACCAATTTTAAATAACTGAATTGCTGAACACATTTTATTAATGTAGAGAAAAAAAAATCTAAAATAACTAAAATAACAAAGAAAATATTTTTCTTTAGTGCTTTGTCTCTTAAACACTAAATGCAATGACCTAATACAATATCGGAAATAAATCAGAAACTCAAAAATCAGCCAACAGTATGAGAAAACATTTATATCCATGAATGACATCATACAGTTCCTTTTGGTTTTGTGGGCCTTTTTATTTCACAATCCTTCCAAATGTACAAAAACAAAGACGTGTTACAAAAACAAAAAGAAAAAAAAAGGAATTCACCATTACCATTATCCCCTGTGACGACAACAACAAAAACCAACAGATGACTGGAGACTGCTGTCAAACCAAAGTGCATCAGCCTGAGGTGTGGTAGACAGACCAGGGGAAATAAAAATCTCAATTTTTCAAAAGCGGTCCCCCTCTTCTCTAAAAATGTGTTTTTGTTTTTAAACATTGGGCAGGCCCTGGCCACCACCTCTCCACCGTCCACAGTTTTCCCAGAGCAGCGGAGGACCTAAAAGGGAGCGCCGCATCTTTTCGACTTGGCTTCAGAGCATTCGGTAGTTCACTAAGAGAGTGGAATATAATTTAGTTCTTTCTTTGCATGGATTGATTTCCCCAATCCTCCTCCTCCTGTTGTGGGTGGGATGTTGAGTTCCTGTTTGGAGCTTTTATAGCTCAATCTTGTCGTCATCGTCGTCCCTCTTCTTCTTCTTCTTCTTCTTGGACTCCTCCTGCACTGCCAAGGGATTGGTGGCCTCTCTCTTCAGGTAGGAGACGAAGTCGCTCACCTCGCGACCACCCTGAAACACAAACAGTGAGGGGACGATGAGCAGAGTGGATACAAGCGTGACTTTGATTTAATGAACGCTCAAGCTGACACTCACCTCGTATTTCTTTGGGGTCATCTTACGTCCAGCTGGGGCAAAGTACAGTGTGGGGAAACTAGAAAAGCAAAGGTTGAGGAGATTGATGAGAAATCTCATCATGAGTGAGCAAGATGCCAAAAATGAACCCACAAAACAAAATTAACAGCCCAACTAACACAGGATTTTTAAGGTCGATACAAATGAGTTTTAAAAAATCCTATAACAATGCATTGGCTTGGCCTTTTTATCGCTCTGGCTCTAAATACATTTCAGAACTTCCAGTGAAATACAAAAACTAAATGAACTAGTAAATGGGATATGACAAGGTTTATTTCTTCCTGATAGTAATTGGGAAGTAATGTGTAGATGAAACTGGGTGTTACATTTTCCGTCAAGGCTTTCTGAGGCAGAAGGGAAGTGTGAATATTACACTGAAGTGACCCATGACTCACCCGCTGACTTCATATGGAGATGGCACATCGTTGGCTGTGGCGTCCATCTTCGCAATGACAATGTTGGGATCATCAGCAAGCTTTAAGAGAAGAGGAGAGAAACAGTCAATTGTTTGCAAGCTATTTCACAAAATCTACCTCTAGAGAGTCTGTAAGTTCTGCTCCATTACAACTTTTGCTCAAAGCTAGTAAAACATTGGTCTTATATGCTGGTTTCCATTGTTCTTTTAAATATTATTTTACACTTAAAAGTACAAAACTGAAATGAAAGACAACACTAGGTTCCCTAAACTTTTCAACCTACAATTGTTTCTTGTTCTTGTTTAATCTCTTATAGTGTGTTTAGCCCTTCTTTGATTAAGGTCATTGAAAAGCATTATTTTACAGTATTACCTCAATCTGTTAAATATGGCAACAGTAGTAGATAAGACAGATGTTTATTTATCGTCCGTTCCCTCACCTTCTCCCCCAGCTCGTTGAATTTGGGCTCCAGGCTCTTGCAGTGGCCGCACCATGGAGCGTAGAACTCGATCAGCACGTCTTTGCTGTCGTCGTTGACGATGGAGTCAAAGTTCTCAGCCACCACAACCTGAAGACAAATGACAGATGTCACAATTTGTCATTATGGACCGATGAGCAGCTTTCTGTCAACATTTTTTCAAGATAGCATTGTTATTCCTGAGCACTGCGACTGTAGTTTTACCCCTAATGTTAAATGCTAAATGTTCAATAAAGACCTACTGCAGCTTTTTATGCTCTCAACAAGCACAGTATCTGATCCTAGAAAATAACTGTTAACCAATGTTGATTGGTTAACCAATAACAACAACAACAACAATATGAAAGCAGCATTATGCTACTAATATATCTTGAATGTATACATAATAGTTGCTCAGTCAACTAGTGACTACATATACGTTTTATTTTTACATGTCATTTACTAGCTTATAATCACAAGTACAATAGCTAAATTAAGATGGGAATGTACCCCTTACAAAACATGATAAAGCCAACAGTCTAGCCCCTCAGTAATCCCGAAGGTGTAATCAAGATCTGGCTGTACCAAAGGATCAAGTATTGTTTATATTCCATTAATCCTTACAAGTATTAAGTCTCATCAGTTTTACATAGCAGAAGGTATATTACACATGAAATAGAAAAATGTGGAAGCAATACAAATACCACTTAATGGTACATTATTAATAGAATTTGTGAATCTTCCTTGAGGTTTCATCTGACCTTGACAGGTCCGTCGTTGTTCTCTGGGATGGCCTCTGATTTGAGGTAGCGCTTCAATTTGCCTTCAAAGTAGTCCTGCAGGAAACGCTCCAGAGCTTTTCCGTCGCGTCTGTTACGAGAACAAAAACAGAACTTCTTTTAAATAACCAGTAGAGAAATAGTGTGTGGGGAGCAAACACATGCAAAATCAATAGATATTCAAACTTTCAATTTGATTAGAAGCCAGTAATCTGACTTTAATGTAGTTTTTCACTGAGCTCCTGCAGGCTAATGAAAATGAGTCATACTGCATTTCTGTTCATTTGTTTATCCAGTGCTGATCTCTTCTACAGATCTGTCTTGTACCACAGCACCTAGGGAACTTCTTAAAAATGTAAAAACTCAAATCAACTCAAAACATGTCCATTGTGGCCCACACAAAAAAATTCTGGATGACTGTTACAATAACCATGAGAATAACACGAGCTGCAGCTCACATTTTAAAATATTGGACCTTTAGATTGTCATTTAACATTATGAAACCACACCCGAGTACATTAGACAAGCATCTCCTCATTGTGTGAAAGGGTGTTGATTGAGTCAAAGTGGTAATTCATGCAGAGACATCATTAGCTCAACACCCTTTTAAAGTCAACAAGCTAGCAAATAGGGAAATGTGTGAATAATTAAGTCATCTATAATAATTATGCCAAAATGCAAATTTGGATGTTTGAAATGCACTTATGGCAAACGACAAAATGAACATTTGATTTGACTCACGAGAACTCCTCAGACATGGCGTATTTGTCTCCCTTGGCAGTGCGGATGGTCACCAGAGGCAGTTCTCCTGAGCTGCCATCCAGGCCGAACTCGGACACGTCGTGGCTGAACGCGGCCTTGCTGGCAACGGCAAAGTTCAGCTTCTTGCCCTGATCAAGGAAGCTCTTGGCCACCTTCATCACCCTGTACAATGCCACAAAGAACAAACATAGCTTGTGATTTTTCAATTTTAAATACACAAGAAGACCGAGATTTTAGCTCAGACTAAGAAAGTCAACAGCCACTGTGTGAAGGTGAGGGACCCTGGATGGGTTTAGAGACACTCACCTGTTCCTCCAGTAGTTGGAGCCCTTGGGATTTTTGTCATAATCAACATCATAATAAGCCACGAGCAGGTCTTTTCCTTTCAGCTGGTCTTTGTTGTCATCTGTCATGTGGGGGCAGATTCCAAAGCTGAGATGGACAGAGAATGTAAGAATTACATATACATTTACATCAACAATCCATATTCTCCAGCCACATAATCCAGCTATGCAGATGGTCAACAGCAGTGGAACATATATGAGGATTTGGTTTCAATCCGATCAAACTCATAGAAATACGCTGCACATACTGGCATCCTGCAAACTTCAATGTCATGCAGATTGTCTAGACAAGAGGCAAGCCTCGAAAAAAGTGAAAGTAAAACAAGTTGATAGGGGCGTTTGCGTCATGAGGGCAAAAAAGAAAAGAAAAAAAGAAATGCAGGCGACTCATCCGCATGCTTTGTCACACAACGGTTGGTGGAACACTGTTAAACCACATGTAGATGAGATATGCGCACAAGGGCTGCATCTTTTGTTTCCATTAAACACGTCTCTTTTTAAAAAAAACAACAGGCAGTAGCAGGCTAGAGGTTTCACATTCACACCCTTCTTGCATCTAATTCTCTTTCTCTATCTGTACAGTGTAAGTCTAAACCTTAAGATAACGATTTAGCGAAGCATGAACCACAAAGACTTCAGATAAAACTCATGAAAATAAGTTATCAGTCAGTTATGTCATTAACCTCCAAAAATGACATGACACCGGATTATAAATCCAGTTTTTGTTGATCACAAGTACCAAACACAATTTGTTACAGCTCAGATGTATGCATTTCACTGTCACGTCATTTTTGTCTGAATGCAGATACAATGGATTAATAATCTGAATCTGCAGAGTAACTAAAGCAACTATAAACTAAAATTATCAAATTAATGTTGTGGAGTTAAAAGTACAATATTTGCCTCCAAAATTGAGGAGTGGAAGTATAAAGTAATAGAAAACAGAAATACTAAAGTTAAGTACAAAATTGTACTTCGTCCCTGGTTACTCTAACTCCTGAGACAATCATCTGTTACTGCAAATGTATATAAGTTTCAAACATCAGTATCAGTCACCTGAATTACTAACAATTGGTACTGAAAAAACATATTGGTCGATCCCTGCTCCTAGCTGAGTGACAGCTGACTGTGTTTGCAGAGTGCACACCTCACCTACAACACAAGGTCCTGTTGGCACTGGGCCTTGTATGTAAATATGTACAGTGACTATGCAAGATGACCAAGTTTTACGGTTGTCAACTAGACCAACTGCTCTACATGTACCAAACATCTCTGCTGCCTAACTGGAGCCTCTGAATGCTAAATGATGGGGGAAGGATGCAGATAAAACTCACATGTTGTCCTGGATGAACCTCTTGATTTTGTTGTTGGTGTATTTCTCATCGGTGAACTTCACAGAGCTGTCTTCAAACTTGTTGTTGAGTCGTGGTGGGCGGAACAGGACGACTCCCCTGTCGACCAAAAACAGGAAATGTCATTGTAGTCCTGCTGCACCAACGGCAGCTGTGTTGATAACATCAAATGTGTATGAGAATCGAGATATTTGGCTTCTCTGCCAATATCTGTTCCCATGGGCTTGTGTGAAAGCAAGAATGATGACTTAGCCAAAGGTGGAAAGAGCTACTTACTCTCCGTCAATGCTTTGGCTCTGGAGGAGAGCCTCAGAGTTGGTGTGGGCGAAGCGGTAGTTGTCTCTCAGGGCGCTGGCTGCCTTCAGGAACTCAGCCTGTGATGTGCTCTTGTCATCAGCAAAGAACCCTGAGAAGGAAAGACAAATCCTATTCAGATAGGGCTACAATAAACGCGGTCCTGTTGTTTGTGGTTGTACCCAAATGGGGTTCAAGTTACCATCCCATGCTTATTTACGCTATATTGCTGATGGACTTTGTAAACACAGAAAGTGACTACAAGAGAAGGTGAATGAGTGAAATTCAAACAGTAACTCACCAATGACACTTGCGTCTTGGTCTGCAATGTACTTCTGAAAGGCTGCGTCATCCTTGAGCTCCACAGAAGCTGGGCCAGCCTGCTTCTTAAGGAAGCTGACAATCCCATCTACAGAGAGCAAGAGGAAAGTGGAGGAACAACACAGAGAGAAGAAAAGAGGGAGAGGAGACAACCATGAGGTCACAGAAATAAGCAGATATCAGGAGTATTTGTGCAGGTATGAGAAGGTATACATGTTAAAAATCACATCACAGGCAAATACCTGCTGTTCTGGGACCATCATAGGGACCAGATTCTTCTCCATCCCTGAAGATCTTCAGGGTCGGGTAGCCACTGACACCATATTTGCTGCAAACGTTGCTGTTGGATGTGCAGTCAACCTAAGAGGAAAGAAAATCATTCACTTTCTGAAGAGGTACAGAGTGCAGAGAGCCCTTGCTAAAGTGGACAAAGTTAAGTGAGCTGCATTATGCAATACCTTGACCAGAGGGACGCTGCCTTTCAGACGTGTGGCTGCTGCCTCATACTCAGGTGCTAGCCGTTTACAATGGCCACACCTAATGGACAGAAGATATGATGAGTCAAACAGGGGCACAATTTGCACTTCAGCTGTAGTCAGGTTTCAGCTTGGCCAAGATCCTGAGGGAGGTCTAGTGATTTCACCATGTGGAATTTGATACTTCTGACGTAATTCAGTAGGGTTTGTGAAAAAGTTTAGCCTGAGGGCAACAAACATGATTCACAAGATTGAAAATCATTTAACTTTAATATTTGCTAATAACTCCATTAATTGTTTGGGTCCCAAACTTTGAGCTGTCCATCACATTTCCCCAAAGCATGAGTTGGCACTTTAATACTGTTTATTTTGTCAGTGCAACAGTCCAAAGCAAAGACATATTCACTCTGTTAACACAAATATTCACGTTTATAAAATTAGAAAGAAATATGTTTTGGTATTTTCATTGAAACATGACGTTTCCGCTCTAGATAGTATAGTGTTTAACGTTTTAATAATACCATCTCGATTAACTTAGATTTCTATTCAAGTTTGGCACAGTGGAACCACGTCACAGCTCCTTTCGACCAATCAAAGGTGGACACCAAAACTTCCCTGGCCAATCAGAACGTTACAACAGTCAAAGGACACCCCCCTAACTTCCTCATAGCCTCATTCGTACGTAGTTTCCATTGAAAAGCATTCAGAACACTTACAAGTACAAGACAGACATAATTGTCTTTATTATGTTTTCCATTTTTTATTTAAATCTACTTTCAAACCGTAGCACTCTTTGAATCACTGGTCCACTTCAATTTAAACTACGAATACAGGTAGTTGGCTTACACCTTTCCGCTTCAAGCTAACATGCTAACGTTTGGTCACTAGCCAATAAACCTGAGACAATTTGACACTTCCGACTATGTTAACATTAGAGGTAAACAGACGTGCAATTTTTAACAAACACAACTAATGATACACATTCAAAAAACCAATTGAGATACACTCCCAGTGTTTTAAGTTCTGCAAGTGAACGGTAATTAGCTGAACTGCTCACCGCGAAGCAAGTAAGCTAGCGTTACGTTAGCTTATTTAACGAACGTAGAGGTTTAATATAAACTGTGCAAGTAACGTCTGAAGACTCACCACGGGGCGAAAAATTCCACCAGAGCGATGTCATGGCCACCAATCTTGCTATCGAAATCATCATCCCCGTATTCGAGCACATCACTGGCCCGGGAGAACCCAGCGAGGGCGGCCAAAAAGATCAGCCTCAACATTGCAGACCGCACTCGCTAAAAGTAGTCTTTACTTTTTGAGAAACAAAAAAAAAAGTTTGAATTGCAAATTGTGTCCGTGGCGGCCCCCTCTTCACCTCTTCAGCGACGTAAAGCCCAGAGCTGCAGGCTCATCCGACAGGGCCAAATGCAGACTAGTCGATAGAGAAAGAGAAAGGGATGGAGGCGGTGAAGATGTTCAGGCAGGCAGCGGGACCTCTCCTCCTAACCACAGTGTGGCAGCCTCGCATTGGTCCAATCAATGCGTCACTCTTCCTCTGTCAGCCAATGGGAAGTAAGCAAACGGGCCCTCATCCTCTCAGAACCAATCACGACGCGACAAAATCAAAACTCCTCTCTCACACGCGGAAGTGCTTATGTTACTAGTTCACTGCTTGATATCCTGGCTTTTTAATGAACTGCAAACAACTCCAAGTGTGTCATTACAGCAAGTTATGTTATTTAATATGACATGTACGTACAAGTGCTCAATCCATGGACTGATACGGCTGAAATACAGTTGCAGTGAGAAACATTTGTTAGACAACAACAAACCTTTTCATATGATATCAGGTATACTAGAATAGGGTAAAACTTTTATGTCACCAAGGAGCACTTTGACTCCTTGTAAACTTCAGCCAGTAATGATACATACAGAAAAGTACAGAAAAACATAAAAGTAGATGCAGGACGAATCCAACAAACCAATAAATACCTAATAATAGCCTCATCAATTTAATCAGTCTAAGTTGTACAAAAAATTAAGAAATTATAAAAAGTAGAATTCAGATTAAAACTTGGATGGCAATAAAGTTTCATGTAAGCAATAATTGACTTTTTAAAAATGTTCTTTTTAAAATTGTGGCTCCTAAGGTAATATAGTATAACATATAATGTCATGGAAAGAGTGGCCATCTTGGTAAGGGATCATTTTCATTAATTGATTCCAATAATGTCTTGTTTAGTCCAACCAACAGCACAAAGCACAGAGATATTACACAGAGTTTATTATCATATCAAGACAAAAGTAGCACATTCTCACAACTGAAAAGTTATTTTCACATTGTTGTTTTCAAATCAATTTTATGTAAGTGGTTAATAGACTGCCTTTCAGATGATTTATTAAGTATTGTCAACCACTCGTTGTTCACAGGCACCTTCCCTGATGCCTCAAAGACTGCCATGGTTAGACCACTTCTCAAAAAAAAGTTATTCATTCCTCAGTTTTTAGTCACTGCCGACCCATACCCAATCACCCTTTTTTAGGTAAGATTTTAGAAAAAGTTGTGTCTGAACAGGTAAACACTTTAATCAAAAACAAAAATATCTTTGAGACTTTTCAATCTGGTTTCAGAGCCCACCACAGCACAGAGACTGCATAGGTTAAAGTGCTTAATGATATAAGAATGAATACTGATTCAAATAAGCTTTCAGTCCTGGTTCTCCATGATCTTAGTGCAGCCTTTGATACCGTTGACCATGAAATCCTACTGCTAAGACTAAGACTTGAAAACTGGGTTGGTCTATCAGGAAGGGTTCTAAGATGGCTTAGATCATATCTGACTGGTCGGGAGTTTTTTGTTTCCCTGGGTAATTTATCCTCACAGAAAACAGAAATAACCTGTGAGATCCCACAAGGTTCAATTTTAGGTCACATCCTTTTTAGTCTCTATATTCTACCACTTGGTTATGCAGATGACACCCAGTTATACATTTCCTTATCCCCAGATGATTTTAGCCCCGTTGATAGGTTAGTGCAATGTTTACATGACATAAATGTGTGGATGTCACACAACTTTCTACAGCTGAACCAAGACAAGACAGAGATTATAACATTTGGGGGTAAAGTCGAGAGAGAGGAAGTTTCTGTACACATTCACTCCTTAGCCCTCCATACCAAGGACCAGGTCAAAATCCTTGGGGTTATCTTAGATCCTGACCTCAATTTTGAGGCACACATTAGAAATGTCACCAAGGTGTCATTTTACCATCTTAGAAACATTGCTAAGGTTAAACCATTTATTTTTCAGGACGACACAGAAAAGTGTATGCATTCTTTTATAACCTTTAGGCTTGACTATCGCAATGCTCTCTTGCTTGGTCTACCTTACAAGCTGTTGGCCACCTGCAACCTTGTTCAGAACGCAGCAGTACTAACGAAGACCAAACAGCTTTTAGCCTTCTGTGGCCCTAGTCTCTGAAACAGTCTGCCTGAGGATCTCAGAGACTCCACCTCTGTGGACATTTTTTAATTTTTTTTGTCTGTGTTGTTTTTATTTTGCTTTGTGAAGCACTTTGGGCTGCATGTTTGTATGAAAGGTGCCATACAATTAAAGTTGATTAGATTTGATATACCTTAGCATGCACAAGGCAGCACAACTGGATCTGATAGGTTCCCCCAACACTAGTTTTCAAAGCCCGATTACATTTTGAAATCTTCCTTCAGGCAGCACTATTTGTGACCACCTTTATTAGCCCCTAAGTTCTGATGTACAAATGCTCAGTGTTCTTTAACTAAATCCACCGTTGGCTCAGATGTCAGAGGAAAGGTCAAACACACTGATCACCATCTGCAGGTTTTTACCATCATTGTGCTATGTGTTGTATCTGTTGTGGAAACTCTAAGCCCCCAGGATTTAGTGGGCTGGAGCCATTACTGATATAATGATAATTTAATAGAAATATGTATTATTATCTCTGTTGCTGTTTCGTCACTGCAACAGGAAATTACTGGGGAAGTCAAAAACAGGTAAACATACTGCTCTCATGACAATAAAAATAGATTCTTATGCTTTAAGATGATGAAAAACAAGCATAATCTCTATCTATTATGAATAAGGCTGGATTTTCAACCAGGCAAAGCAGGCATCAATTGGTTACAGTAAATTATCCTGTAAATTTTGCACCACTTACCGTAAGTGAAATATCAACTGAAGTGGGTCCTGCATTATCACTAAATCTTACAACCCTGTCTTTAAAGAGGAGCCTTGTATCAAAATCTAGCTTTAATACTTGTACTATTTTAGTTTATATGAAGCTCACATGATGCATTCCAAAATAAAGATGTGATTAATCATAATGACCACAAATTAAATGACACACAGAAGATCAGAGATCAAGTATTATTCCAGCAAGTTCTGCCCAGGGGTCCACTAACAGGTTAGCCTGGCTGTGATTATGAGACAATGTAGGTGATGTAGACCTTGTGTTCTTAGGTCTCAAATAGAGGTGTCGCAATATACCGATATTTCGATAACCCTGATAATTACAAATGAAGTATTGATATTGTGTTAATAACCCACATGTGATAATATCGTATAAATAATGCATTGCCTCTTAAATTTCAGTTTCTTTGCGTTACTGCTTTGTCACATAGCAGGTAACGGTTGTGCACCTTAACACTGGTTGCCAGCCACCATAGAATAGAAAAATTCATCATGTGTAACTGTCCTTTTGTACACTTTTGTACAAATATGATTGCAGACTCTCCCTCCAGCTCCCTCCACTTGTATTTTGAGTGTAGTTTATTTGCCAAAAAAGAGACAAAACACACAATAAAAAAGTTAAATATGAATTAGACTGAGCATTTCTTTTTTTCTTCAATTCTTCTCATGATGATATTATCTTGAATTCTTTAGGCCACAGTAATCGTGTAGTGAAAATCTGATATTGTGACTATTACAAACCCCTCAAGCAGATTCCATTCTTATTCTTCTTATTAGAGAAGACACACAGGCAAAAGTAGGCTCCAAATTCATTACCAGTTTGATACAGGATGTGATAACGATTTCAATATTTTATGAAGCTGCAGTTATAGTATCATGCCAGCAGAGGGAGCTATCAGACAGCCC
Organism: Pagrus pagrus; assembly: GCF_965226575.1. NCBI lineage: Eukaryota > Metazoa > Chordata > Actinopteri > Spariformes > Sparidae > Pagrus > Pagrus pagrus. The sequence goes on from NC_140194.1 coordinate 19,145,249, forward strand.
AGAGTCAGCGAGTCCATAGTCAGGTGAGGTCTTTTCAAAAAACATATTCCATCAGTGTTAAATAAAAGCAAACAGTCATACAACACCTCAGAAGGTAAGTCAGATGCAAAGATATGTTTTACTTTAAAGGTATTCCTCGCAGACTTTGGAATCTTCTATTTATTTCATGAGTATTTGTAAGAAGTATATTATAATACATTTTTATAAGCCATACTCATTTCCAACCTGTACCCTGTATCAAACCAAGGGTAACATATCTGATGCTTGTGGAGGCCAATATATCCCTTGTTAAAGTGTCTCTCAGCGATATCTTCTTAATGAATTAGGCCTTCATCACTTTTTCATTAGTTTCATGTTAATCTGCCAAAACTCTGTTATGTACCCATACTACTTCAAACTCGCTTACTTTGCCATATTGGAAGAGGAAAGTTACAGACTCGTAGTGAAAATCTTGAAAGTCTAAGAGATATAAAAGTAATGAAATTGTGCAGACTAAAATCAGAAGATCTTTCTCAAAATTTCTATCATGTTTTATTTTCTTTCTTCCTTCTGATCTTATTTAAGGTTAACAGATATTTGTGGGAAACGAAGAAAAAGAAGATGCAGATCAAAACTTGTTATCTGGGTGTGCAAAGAATGGTCCACATGAGGAATGTTGTAATAATATCTGACCATGTAGTTTATGGAGTCTCTATAAATCGATGTGGTTTTGGTATGCATTGTTTGGCTGCCTCGTTAACCTACAGTACAGTACAAGAAAACCTCAATCATGCTCCACTACACTCATCTAAAACCATGTATGTCAGTGTGGAAAGTATTCTTGTCTTCATTCTTATAAACCTTGCATTCTCAACTTATCCCTGTGGCTCAAACAGCCACACAGCCAACTGACAAGCTGTGTTGCTAATCCTTTAAAAGCAGAGGTGCCTTTCTTCCAGAGCAGCCACCGTTTACTGTAAACTTAAAGCTGAGATTGGGATGGCAGAAATAGAAATAGGGATCAAATGAGGTTAGATGTCAATTTCAGTGGAGCTGTGATGAAAGTATGTGAGAGTACAGAAACAGTATTGCACTACACAGCACTTTGTAGAAGATCTGTATTGTTTCAAGGTCATCAATTAGTTACCCACTGGCACCTCAGCCTGTACACATTTTCATCATCATTTAGGTGACATATTTTCCCTCCGCACAGTCTGTCACATCACTATATAACCACCATTTTATCCTACGAACCAGTGTTTTGTCTGTGTGTGGTCGTGTGCTTCTGCGCTGTACAGATTCCAATATGACAGATTTCCGTTACCCACAAAGCCCCTTCGTTCCTAAATCGGAGCCCCCATTGCCTCTGTGAAGTGGTTGCCATGGCAACCCTCTTGCTCCTCAGCCATATCTGGAACAAGGAGGAGGAGAGAAGAGGGCTGCGGCATTATGCTTGTGACATGCTCTGAGAGCTGTGAGAGAACGGGAAGGAGGGAGGGAGGAAGAGGATGTGTGCGTGTGTGTAGTCAGAACCTTCCTCCAAATCCACGAACAGAGAAACAGATTCCTCATGCCTCGCAACACCAACACTTGAAGTCTCAGCTGCGTCTTGTCAGAACACTGAGCGCCTTGTTGTCCTGTCAGTGTCCACACCAAAACACTGGAAAAATTGTTCCCTGTTTCATCACTGGAGACAATAAAACTCTATTTATTCACAATAGGACAAAGCACTTGTTACATACTTCCTGCACTGTAGAGAGAACACTGACATCTTCACACTTGCTTGTAAATAAAAGACGGACACTTTTTTGTGTTGTTGCTGAGATTGCGCACTGGATGTTTACACTGTAGATGTGTTCACAGTCAGATTTTATATTAAATAATCATGGAGCTTTAAGGATGAATCAGGGAATATTCTATATATTTTTGTTGTTGTCAAAACATCCCATGAAGAGACTAATACTTTACAAATACTTCAGTTTTCATTAAATGCAATGTAATTGCAAGGTCTGAATCTAACAATTGTTAATCCATTAATATGCCACTTATATTTCGATCTCAAATAACAATTTTGGTCCGTAAAATGTTGAACAACAGTGAAAAATGTTACTATTTCTCAGAGGCCCAAATTGATTTGAAAAGACGTTACTTACATACGCTCAGTCAAGCTTGTGCATCCACCTCAGATGGAATAAGCTGTACAAGCCCCATCTATTTGAGTTTGTTCAGGAGAATGCTGCAACGCTGTTTTGCTGTGACTACGAAACTTCATCAGGCTTTCCATCGGCTTTGGGCTAAGTAGATAATGACTGAATTTTCATTTTTGGTTGAACTTATCCTTTAATATGCAAAGGCAATACTTGTCAGTATGATCAATTTAGTGTTGTTTTTCATGGGATTTGTTGTCGCAAGAAAGATATACAATATCAGCAGCCTCATCCTTTAACTGATGCCTACATAAGACTGCCATTGCAGTATAAGAAAGAGTCCTTGAACATTTAATTAAGTCAATGAAATCTGACATCTGCCAGGGTGCATTGTCTTGGCTCTGTCAAAACAAGAACCCTGAATACTGGCTTCTCAAGCATAATACAGTTTTGTTATGCCTCTGACTGAACATTGTCACATGAGACTATGCAACCACGCTGATCGCAATCACGCTCCTCGAGCTATGTTACCATGGTTACACAAAGCTTGGGCTTCTTACTTGGGCAAAATCCTCCTAGATACCAAAGAATTAATTCCAGCTCACGTAGAAGCTAAAAAAAGCAATGCTTTATCGACACTTTAAGACACAGACAGAGCAGATACTGTTAAATAGATGATTTCTTTAATAAAATTCATTACAGTGTGACATTCAGCGATGAGCTGGAGTGATATTGCTTCAGTCGCTTACAGTACAGAATCCAGCCTGGCCAGTGTGTGTTATTACATTACATTTTGACACCAGTGTGTCATCAAACGTACAAATCCTCTGGAGAAGTATCTTACCCTGTTAATCTACACTTAAAATCCACTCAAAATGGTGAAAAGAAACCACTCTACACACACTCCACAATGGAAAGTATAGCACAAATGGATGGACCATACAAGCACCAGATAGTAGGAATGAAACAACACACAGGAATGAGAGGAAGAGACAGAGTATAAGACATGCGTCAGGAAGGGACAGAGGTAGGGTAAAGCCAGGTTTGGTGGGCGTTGGAGTGCTTTGGGAGCAGAGCCATAGATACTGTTTGGCCATGCAAAGACGGACAAACTGGCAGCAATCTGTGCTCCGTCACAACAGCCTACAGTTTGTGCATCCGTCATTAATCTTTGCTGCAATTTTAGAGCTAGGCTTGGCTTTGAGTTTGAAGATAAAAACCTTCAAGCATCTGAAACACAATGAACCCAATGCAGTATTCTGGGACTCTGGTTTGGTTTAGCCGGATAGCTGTGTATAATATACTGTAGATTATATTATAAAGAGATATACTGGAAGGGCAAGGAGGGGTGATTAGATAAGTAGTAGGAATAAAAGAGGCAATGACATAGATATTCATAATATCTATGGGCACAGAGCGGAGTGTTGTGCATGTGTGTGTGCCCAGAGGTTTGTGCAGGTGAAGTCAGGGGTCAGTGTCTACTTGAACTGCTTGATGGGTGCGGGCACCTTGATGTCCTGGCCTTTCTCCAGTCTCTTCTCGCACTCGACAAGGTAGTTGACTCCGTCGACCACGGTCTGCACCAGCTGGACCTGATGGAGGGACGCATCACACTTTATCCATTTTTGCACAAGATAAATGATCAGGAACATAATACAGCCCCTTCTGCTCAAAAATGTGTTTTGCTTAATGTTGCTTCACCTGGATGTTTAACCTTTTTTTGACACCAGCAGTCCTGACATCCGCAAGCCTCTCACTACCGAAGTATGGACAATACAGATACTCCCAAATATAAACACAAGCAGTCTGCACTCTTAAATGGTAATTCTGGTATTTTTAAACCTGTATTCCATGAAGGTTACTTTGCTTTAGATGTGGAAAATATTCTGGTTCTACAAACTGTTTTCCCCACTATCCACTGGCCAACCTCCCTCTCACTCCTCTCCAAACATTTTCACATCTCACATGGCAAAGTGAGGGTTTATTGTGACCAAACCAGTTAGTGATTATTGGAACAGTGGAGGGACTAACCAACATTGTTTTTGTCAAGGTTGAAGTGCGTTTTACTAGGATCTATGAGGAAAAATTACTGTTTTTGCCTGGAGCCTGGTGGCTTTGAGGAGAGCTTTATAACAGCTGTTTCTGCTTAAACAAAAAAGATATTACTGTTTAAAAAAAGGGCTCTTTCTGAAGGGATCCTTTCCAAAATGTCAGACGTTTGGAAAAACAAGCTGAGACTGTCAGTGGCGACAAAAATCACTTTTATTGGATGTACTTTGACTGCTGCAGTTGCCCTGAAGAATTATGTTACAGCTTGATGTTACGTGGCTGCCAGTTGAGGCGATCGACCTGCTCTAATTCCAAAACTTTTTGTACCTTTCAGTCATTTACACAAAAAATAGGGCCCAGATTTAAAAATACCAGAATTTCCCTTTAACCAAACTTTGAGACAGCATCAACTAGAGGTCAACAACCTTCTTGAGGAATGCCTTCTCTAAATGAGTAAAAAAAAAATAGAAAAAATCGTCAAATCTTCAAAACAAATACTTGCCTTCCACTCTCATTCACACCAACATCTGGTGTGTCAGTTGTTAGGTTTGTAAACTATAGTTGCACAGTTTGAGGATAGAAAGGATTTTTGTAAACTCTCACAAATGAAGAAGGATAAAATCTTATTCACATCCAGATTTAGAAAGCAATTTACATGCTATTTGTAAGATGCCGCAGGGATTTAGTAACATGTGTGTAATAAAACAAGTGTCCTAAGATAGGTTGTATGTTTTGCTGTTGAGAACCACATTTAATTTAATTTATACTGAGTTAAACCATCATGAAAAGACATAATGAAAGAAGATTTGTGTTTGGTACAAATGGGATACTGCATCTGTACTGATTGGCTAAAAGAGGCACAACTTCTTATTGTTGTCTTCCTGCACTTTGCTCCAGCTGTCCCTACTCTGCCTTTTCCTCCATCTATTAACTTGCTGACTTGGGGCACCAAGTAGCCCGGTAGCTCAGATGGTAGAGAGCACGTCCCATGTACAGAGGCTCTGTCCTTGCTGCAGTGGCACAGGGTTCGAGTCCAACCTGCGGCCCTTTGCTGCATCTTATCCCCCTTCTCTACCATCCTGTTTCCTGCCAGAGAGGCAAAAAAAATAAAAGTAAATACTCTACTCCACCCTCAGAGTGCTCCTGTCCTGAGTGGATGATGGAGGACTAGCCTGCTCTGAGCAGCCCACGCTCTCCAAAAAGCTTAAAACAAGAATTGATGTTGGAGTCAGACGACTGCAATGCTCCAGTTACCTTCTAACACTTAAACCTCTCTATGTCAAAGTCACTTCTTTTGCACAGAAGCAATCACAACAAGTCATATCTCTAAGTTATATAACAGAGAGAAAATTAAATGAATGTTTCTTAATCTGCACTATATTGGGATGAATAAGTACATTGCACTCCAACCACTGGAGGAGAACAACAATAGAGAACAGCTTCATTGTAGTGTATGACTCTGTCACACAGGCGTGACAGCATGACTGAGAACATAACAAAGACAAACTACATGCACAGACTGGACAAGGACACTCTCCTCTCCTCTCCTCTCCTCTCCTCTCCTCTCCTCTCCTCAATTTCATCTGAAAAAACAACAACACTCTTATTCTTTTCTGCTATAACTGAGTTGCTATTTGGGCTGCAATCCAACATGTTGACAGAAAACATGGCAGCGGTGTAGTTGCTGTCTGATATGTGACAAATATCTCCAAGGTAACCCAGCTGAGACGGTTTAAATGCTACACTGATAACACTGATGCAATAAATATCTATTGTCTACTGAATTTGTTTTTTTCAGGGAGTTACTGGTCGAGTAATTGGCCAGTTTCTTCACTCAGCCCCGACCACTTGGCAGTTCTACATGGGCTTCCCTACCTCAGACTGTCCCAGTCGATCCAGGTTGGAGATGTCAAACACACCGCCCACAGCAGCCGTGTCCACACCACCTGTCCCTCGCTTCTGCAGACGCAGGTTGGCCAGGATCTTACCGAAGCGGGGATCCTTGTGGTTGAATGAGAACAGTTCAAGTTTCAAGGCACTTTTATCACCATATTACTAAATGTGAATTTTTTTTTTTCCACGTATCTGCAAAATTCAGACATTTTGAAGACTTTTACCACCAACATTAATAAATCTTATGAACAGTCCTACAGGATGAACAACAATACAGAGTGTTGCATAACACCACTTCAAATTGTTTAGTAAAACAGTTGTAGAGTAGACTGAGTAGTAAAGTATACTTTATGAAGGGGAGGGGGAATTTCTCTTGGGCACAGCACAGTTCAAAGCATCTGACACAATGTGAGACACTTGCTTCACATAAAAACTGGGTAACACTTTATATTAGGGAACACATATTAACTATGAACTAGTTTCTTAATAGCTTATTCTTATTAAGTGGTTTACAACAACTCCCTAACTTACTGTCAATAAGCAGTGATTAGGAAGTTATTGAGGGAAAACTCTCACAGTAGTTGCAGAATATGATCATGCAGAATAAAGCATCAGTAAGTGATTTATAATGGCTTAAAAACAGCCAATATGCTACTAATATGCATGCTAATAAGAAACTAGTTCATGGTTAATATGTGTTCCCTAATATAAAGTGTTACTGAACTGAAGAAGCGCTGTTGAATGAGGGGTGAAACATCTTCAAGAAAATCAAGCAAGTCTAGTTGCCTTCTAATAGCACATAAAAGAGTCATTTGAATATAGATGCAAGGGAAAAAAACAACTAATTTGGCCTTTTGAAATAGCCATACACATTACAAATCTTATTACAGAATTCTGCTGATTCTCCCATTCTCATCTTGTCTGAAAAAAAAAGTGGCTAAGGATAATTTTATGCTTTCACTATTTTGATGCTTTTAAACCGGTGCTCTGTTTTTGTTCTATCAATGTGACAAAAATAGATTACTAACACAAAATACCCCTGTTATCCACTGAAGTGTGAGTATTTTCTTTGTATTACAACTACTGTGTTACCTTGCTCAGCAGGGGCAGTTTGACGTGGACCCCAGCCCTGAGCCCTGTGCCCAGGTTGGAGGGGCAGGTGAGGACGTAACCGAGCCTCTTGTTCCACATGAACTCCCAGCCTCTCTCCTGGATCAGACGCTCCACCTTAGAGAGCCACAGTACAATGAGGGTGTGTTTCATTCATAAAATCTGTGACCTTCTGCACTTTTCATGGGTGTGTCTACAATGTTAATACAAAGTAAACTGTTAGTAGCAGCTGATTTTTTTTAGATCATTTTTAGATTTTTCAGAGAGAATGAAGAGTTGACGACTTGTAGGATTGCTGAATGAACTCTGGTAGAGTCGACTGACACAAACACTAGCATTGAGGTGTTTTGTCCATTCCTCACTAAGCAACAGTGCATTGCCACGTTGCAGTGTTTGTCCTTTGCTCTTTTTCTAATGAGGAACTTGGACTGCTTGAATAAATAATTTATGTTTGCACAACCATGTTTGGACAGTGTTTTTGTTCATCTGTCTACAGGTTTTATTTTTATAGCAGGGCAAAGACTAGGATGAGCAGTTGTTTGCTTCTGAAAGCATTCACTATATACTTTAAACTTAACTTGTAATAATGCCCTTCCTTTTGGCTAATTAAATCCCTACAGTCACCTGATAGCAGCAGGACAGATATGTCTGTTACAGCTGCTTAAAGTAATAATCTTGAATATTTTATTCAACAAAAAAATTAATCTCCAAATGACGTAACACAATGGTGATTGAGCCTATGGCCCTCTGATGAAAGCCCTTGCATTCGCAGTATTACGAACTGGATGTCTGTGGCAACATTCCCAAGAAAAACTACAAGCAGTGCACTTTTCAATTATGTTGGAATCGGCTTGCTATTTTTTCCGGTCTCTACTAGCATTGGGAGTAAATGTTTATTATTGCCAAGTAAACAAATGTTTGAGTCTCTGTAAATACAGCTTGTCGTTATATGTGCAGCCCAGAGAAAAAACATGCTGTGCCTAATTTTCAAACGGTCCACTATGATCCAGTAACTTGGTTAAATTGTGAACAACTAACACCTAACTGCTGCAAAATAACCACAGTAAAGTGGTAAAGTGTGTGCCTCTGTGAACATCAAACTGCATGATGGTTATTCAATATACTTCTCATTTCAGAGATGCATTGTAAATATAGGGCACACAGATCACAGAGAAAAATCTCAAGACGGTTAAAAGTTCAGTCTCCGTCTTTCTCAATCCCAGCCATCGTCTCTCTCATCTCAACATCTTAAACGATCCACACACACACACAAACACAGTCATACCTCCTTGAGGCCTTTGCAGAACCTCTCAAAGACTCTCTTCATGTTGCCTCCCTTCTCCATGGAGATGACCCTGGTGTGATCCTCCTCATTGACCCAAATCAGGAACGTCTTGTTGTTGTTGTGCCTGCACAGATAAGAGTTATATTGAGCTATATAGTATTTAGCCCCATTGATTAGGTTTATTTGTCCTCTGCATTTTGCCCCAAGGAGCACCGGACAGACACAGTGCAACAAACAGGGAGGGGTTGTTTATTTCGATGCAGCAACCAGGGAACTTGAATAGAGAGCTGATATCCCTTTCTTATTCATGGCATATGGAGAGAGTTGTTTGTAACCTTATAAACAATTTTAATATATTTACTTAATACAAATATGAACACATGGTAGTCACACATAAATAAATAGTCTTTTTTCAGGCTGAATCAAAACAGAACTGATACTTTGGAAGTCTACAGGGATTAGGACAAGGTAATGAGAAGAAATTGGTGGTGGGTTTTCTCTATCAGTGGAGCCAAACAACATTGGTGAGCAGAGAGAAGCCCATTAACCATTGGTCACTGAGGATAATGCTTGTTTCTGCCGCAGGTCATGGACTGTTGTGTTTCTCGGAGTGGTCTGCAAGGCTACACTGTGCTTACAAGGCCTTGTAACATGGTATTGATTTATGACATACTTTAAAGAAACATGACACCTCATAAAACATAACAAAAAATAAGACCTCACAACTTGTCACGATCAGTTTGTCAGTAGTAAAGAAAGGTTTACATCCCTTCAAATTTTCTAAATATTTTAAAAGTCAGCATATAAATAAGCGTGAAGAAAGTGGTGCTATCATTAGCCTCACTAGTGATGGGGCTCTATTGAATTTGTATGGTGTAATGTCAGAAGGTTCATCTGTCCACTGGTCGTACAAAAGTGTCCAATTTGAACAATCTAAACTACTACTGGATCCATCAAATGATACAGACGTGTGGTCTTCAGAGTATAAATCTGACAAATCCCACATTAGCTCATATCACCTCTTTTAATCAGGTAAGTCCAATTGAGATTAATATCTTCTTTTCAAATAAGACCTAGGAGCTTATAAAAGTACTGAGGCATGATGCAGATGGCAGAATTTCTGAAATTCCCATAAATGTTGTTGTAAATATTAATGACATGCAGTATCTTAGTTATTAAGGTTTTGGTCCCTCAATTTTTAAATATATATAATTACAAATCTGACAAGCAAACTACAGTGACATTTGCTGAACACATTCATGCTCCCCAGGGGGAAGCATCCACTGGATTTTAATGACCCAATGACCCCTCCAAGTACAGATCTCAGGGCAAACTGTACTTTTTTATACACAGGATATTTCACATAGCTAGTATCAGCCCCTACAGAGGCTTTTTGTCCACATTGACCTCCTTAATAGTGTTAGATTTAATAAGGTAATGGATAGGTTATGGAGACAGCAGGCTGGGGAGAGGGAAGAGAGAGAGAGTTAGAAAAAAACGGCAGGGAGGTGAAACAAAAAAAAGAGTATAAGAAAGGTGGGGGTGATGACAAGCAAAAATAAGAGAAAGTAGAGCAGAACATATGGGCAATGAGACAGTGAGAGATAGGAGGGAGAGAATGAGTCAGAGAGGGGAAGAGAAAGCTGGCAGTAGATCTGAAAGAAGAGATGATGGAGGGATGAAGTGAAGGTGAATTATTAAGGAGAGAAGAGGCTGATACGGCTGGCAGGAGAGAGGAGGGAGGCTGGTGATTGATTTTGGCCGGCTGGCACGTTGCATTGGGCTATTCCTGGGTACGTGCAGAAACTCAGTGCTGAGGGAGCATTGTCCGCATTGCTAATACACCTCCACCACAGCTCAGCAACAGGGAGACAACATTACAGGTGCATGCCAGATAGATAGGAATTGGAAAGTTCTGAAAAAGCCTGTAAAAAATGTTCACGTTTACATTATGAACAGAACTTTTAAATATGAAAAATGAAAAATGAACCATGGAAAGATTGGTTTTATTTGGGGCAGAGGGAGATTAAAGTTACATAATTCCTTGTATGACTTGGTACCAGTCTTCAGCAATAGAGGAAAGGGCTCATACAAATCCCAGTAGATCTAACTGAATGTAAATTTGTCAAAATGCTGTATTATTTACATATATTTACAGCTGCCTTTGACACTGCTGATCACATTTTCATTCAAAGACTTAAAGATTGTTGGTGTGTTTTTACTCATAGGAGAGGAGAAACAAAACTCTGCTCATGAGTTCAACAAGGCTCATTCCTAATTTGCTCCAACTTGGTGTCATAGCGTACCTTACCATTGATATACTGATGTCACTGTGTCTAAAATACAGTGAACAGGACACTTATCTTAAAACGACAAATAATATAATCAGGACAGCTATTAACTTGATATCCAAATTCTAAGTGCTGTATCATAGGCAACTGGACTTCTTGATATCCAAAGCTGCAGAATTCAAATCTCAAACTGAATCTGACAGGCTGGTTCAAGCATCCGATACATCAGAGAAAAGCAACATGCTCAATTAATGCTGGGTTATCAATCCACCAATGGCTTTATGCAAAAGATTATCATTTTTTCTATACACATGATTTATTGCTTTATGTCTTATGTCTATTTTGTTGCCAGAGGTTTGTTTCATCATTGTTTTTCACTTACCAGATACCGCGGGCATCTGGCCAATCACGAGCCATGCCTGCGCACGTCAGCAGGGGTGACACGGGTTTGTCAAACAGGAAATGGTCCTGTTGTAAATACAGAGAACAAAAGTTTTATACTCAAAGCACCAACAATGGCTTTGACTGAATCAGTGAAAACTTAGATTGGACAGTTTTGTCACAGGGAAACGAGGGTTGAGCGACTTGAGAATTCAATAATCTGCTCAATCTTTCTCATTGTGGGTGGGAGAAAAATGCCTTGGAAGGCACAGCTCTCACTCATTTCTGATTAAATGTGAGGAAAACATCTGTTCCTGTCAAGAAAAGTCAATATTTTAGTCAATTTCATTTAAAGCCTAATAGCTCATAGCCTTATCAGAAATTATACATTTCTCTCAAGGGGCTTTACAATCTGTACAGCATACTGCACCCTCTATGGTTGGACACTCAATCTGCAAAAACAAGAAAACAAGCTCTTGGTTATCCAAGGTAAAAGACCCATGTTTGGATCAAGCCCCAATAGAGCCATTATAGACATGATGCATTAGCATGTATAGTGTGTATGAATGGTGTGGGTACCTTTGAAACTTTTGTCTTTCCTTGACTAAAACTGCAGGAAATTATTTTTTGCAAAATTTAAAAGACTAGAATTGTCAAATGACTGTTTACTAAAACACTGCCGACCCATCCTTTTTTTAAAAAAAAACAAAAAAACAATTCATCAAGATGTTGCATTTGCTGTGCAAGTCATAAGTGGCATCTCAATAATGTACAATATCTTCATACTGTATGCACCAGCATCCCTGCTTCACTCACATCAATGAGCTGTTGCTGCTCCTTTTCTGTCATCTGGGTGAGACTGTAGTACCTCCCAGCCAGGTCATCCTTCAAGCCAGCGAGGGCGTCAACGACCACCCTCTCCACCTCCCTGCGCTCTGCACGGGTGCAGGCGGGGGGCAGGCTCAGCCCGCGGATACTGCGGCCCGTTCGCACCCTGGAGGACAGCACGTAGCGCTCATCAAACTGGCCTGACTGAAGCTGAAACAAAAACAGAGAGGGAATACTTACATTATCTATCTTACATGTCTACATTTTCTGTCATTTTATGACTGATTTGACTTTTAGTAATAAAAATACAGGCTGAGGTTGTTTCTGGAAGCAGAGTCAATCACCCCAGATTGAATTTAATATAGATTACGGTTTAACTTCTCTAGATCAGCTGTTAGCCTACGCCATTAAATTGGGACTAACCATACAAGTACATACAGCTATAAAACAAGCCAGTCACCTTGGCAGCTAACATGACATCCTTTGCGCAGAGGAGGTCTTGTTTATATGTGATGTTTTGTTATCCACCCTGTGTGTAAGTATCACACTTTGCATGTCATGTTCATGTATATACATATATTTGTGCACTGACCCTCATCAATTTTGAAACTAAGCAATACTAAAGAGATAAAGTGACTGGCACAGATGTTTGCTTTCTGCTGCCCATCAGTTTTTGTGGTGAAGAAAATGTGTTCAAGTCAGATTAATATCGTACGAAACATAATAAACATTGTTTGGTTATTTTAGTTGTTCTTAAATAATTGCAGCAAGTCATCGGCCTGCAGAATGAGACAGTTTCTCTGATAAGAAGAGTATTACCTTGCTGGCATCCAGGTCAGTAGGGTGCGTCATGGTGAGGGGATCATAGCCGTTGTGCCTCTCTTTAATGATAGGGTTCAGGAGGTCTGCAAATACCTGAAACAGACCCAGAATGTAAAAATACAGAATAACGAGACAATGGATAAAGACTCACCCTGGGTTCACCTCATCAGTGTACATCATGGCAAACATATACATTACTGATATTTTGTAGAACCAGTTTACATTTATGTGCATCAAAACATGGCCTTAACGGCTGTTGATGACAATGGCATGGATGTGATAATGGAACAAAAAAAGCAGCAAGAAACCAGAAATAAAAACAACCCATAAGAAATTACTTCTATGTCTAAAGTACAATCTAAAGCATCATATTCTGTGGTCTGGAGGCAGTTAGAGGCTTATGTGACTATATACTGTGGTCTTTACATTAATACTTTTCCTATGTACATTAAAAAATCTTTTTACACACTGCAGGTCAGCACTTCTCTCTACTTACCAGCAGCAGCAATACCACACCCAAATGACCACAAACAGAGAACCACCCACACATGGACAGAGCAGGGAGTAATGATTAGTCATTACATCTTAGAGAAACAGTATAATTAACATTAGCTACAAGTCAATACACAAAAATGAGTCAGCCGCTTGGACACAGGAGTGATGCAACCTGAATGATACATCCTTCCCAAGCCTTGACCTGCGTCTGCAGCCTTAACACTCCCACTGATTGGCCCCCACTCGTGTCCATAGTTTATATAAGTTTAAACAATATTCTGACTACTCAAAGAAGTTCTAGATCATTTGTGGCCTCTAAATGAAGTATGCAATTAAAATGAAAGTATAGTTAGACCTTCATTATAGATAATGAGACTTCCCAAAAGAGGTGTCCTAGCCTACAACTCTCCCTCTCCTGTGCTGTAATACTCCTTCCACTGAAATGAGACAGGGGGATTGGGTGACTGCATTTTTTGGTTGCACTAAGGCAAATTCCCCAATCATTTATAATTTCTGAGGAATAAAGGGCTTTCATCTATGTTGAAATTGTAAAAGGGCTGGGAGTGAAATGCAACTAGCAATTTCTAATGTCAATATGTACTTTGCAATACTTGTGTTTACTACTGTATGTAATTTTGGACTTTGTCAGTGTTTTCTTGTCACTGCAAACTCCAGCTAGTGGCCTGGGAAAGCAATGGTCAGCCTCAACTGTTCTACGATAGACATGGAGATGTGCCAGCCCCTTCTTTTCACCTGAAAATGAGGTGCTTCCATTTAGATGTGTTAAAAGGTACCATGATGTCTGACCTCGTAAGTTTCCTCGTCACCTGCCACCATGCCCACAGTCTTGATGAAGGGGTGCCCAGGGTTGTCCACGCCTGTCTGGATGGCCTCGTCCAGTGTGTAACCGTTGGGAGTGGCCTTATCACACAGCTTGGCATAGATGGAAGGGGTCAGGTTACTTGCCATGCAGTTGTTGTGTGTGCGCAGGTCAGGGTACTCCGCACTGCACAAATACAAATGCAAGATAACAGTTTACTGCATTGATCCTTGAGAGAGAAAATCTTTTTTAGCAGTGTGGGCACAAGTTAACCGTGGAGCCGTGCCCTTGGAGCAGGTGCGGAGAGAGTGACTCACTACAGGACACTTCCATGTGGCACATACACAAGTAACTGCAGTTTAAACCTGAGCCCTTCTGGCTATGGGACACCTGCTGTGAAAGACGTCTACTAGTTATCTAGACAGAGATGATGTAGGACACACAGGGACGTGAGGCTGTTACTATAAATCATATTGGCGTTGTAAATATACTAATAAAAGCCCACTGAGGCAATGTGATTTGTGATTTTGGGCTGTATAAATAAAACTGACCTGAATTGAAAATGCTACGTGAAATACATTAAGCAGAACTGACTGTTTTGGCTAGAAGCTGGAAAATAACCCAGCAAAAGACTGAACAACTATTGCACGATGTTCAGCGCCAAGAGACTGACTATAATCAATGTTTAAATCATCATGAGATGTTCAAAGTGTTGTATTGAAAGTATTTCAATTTATGTTTCTACGGTAAAATAATAATGCTGAATTAACATTAAGAGAATAAAGACTTAATCACCTCTACCTTCAAATGGTCTGTTTAGGTTTTCAGGCAGGCTGGTATGGGAAAGAAAATAACTTGCTGTCAAAGACTGGCTTTGATCCAAAACAAAATACACTTTTATGGCCAAGAATGGAATTAAATCGGGGTTGGCATAACAAAGACTAAAACTGCAGGAGCAGCACAGACTACGTAGCTTGTGGGTTCCTGTTTCCTGCTGTCTGCCAAGCAGATAAGGAGGACTAAGACATTGAAAATGATACAATATACTGTATTGTAGGCAACTGGACTTGTTTCAGTTTCTTGAAGGCGTTTCCCCTCTCATCCAAGAGGCTTCTTCAGTTCTAACTAACTGGAGAGGAGTTGGCTAGCTTTTAAACTCTGTGTTGGAGTGTCCTTACAGAGTCGTTAAGGACATGTGTGAGCTCTGAGTTTCAATCCTTAGGGCAACTTGTGGGTCGTTTGTCAAACCGGCTCAACAGGGAGCATTCACAACCGCAAGTTCTTCAAAACTTGTCTTCTCTAGTTTTATCTGCAATCTGACAGAAAAATCACCAATACCAAAAATGAAAAAATGCTGAATATCACCCAAGGTCGATAATCAGTAGCCAATAAAATAACCGATAATAGAAACCAACATTTTCATGCTTTTTTTATGCACACCTGAGATGTAGAGATGTAGTGAGCAAAGATAGTTTACTTGATATTCAATAGCTGTGATAAGGTTTCATGGTTAAACTTGAAGACTTTTCCCCTCGTGTTGTGTTGTTCTTGTAAAAGAAACAGGTCACACCAGTAATGCCATGTGTGACTTATATCAACATTTTGTGGCTCTTCACAGGTGAAGCAGTGTGACATTATGAATTCAACCGCAGTGTGTTTGTTGTTCTTCTGTGTTTATCGGCTGCTCACAAAACAACGTTAAAGGTATATACCACCACCCACTGTGTGTAAATGCTGCACTTGTTAAGTCAATAAAAGCAATTTGGCTTTGTATTATTGGCTAGATTTATCGGATATAATCTCTTTATCTGCCAATAACTGATAATGTACATTTTCCATTATCAGGCCGATCATTTATCAGTCCGATATATTTTGTGCATCCCTAATTTTTGCTGTAATTCAATTCATAAGTAACACAATGGCAGGATGTACGACTATTTTAGTCATGGGTGTCATACACTTTCAGTAATAAAACATCTACAAGTAAATTTCTCAAAAATTCTTATCAAATGGGGGTCTGTGGCCTTACTTATTTCAGTTTAGGTGTCCTTGACCACTCATATTGCTTAGAGAGATGAATTACTTTAATGTTAACACTTTCTGCTCACTTGGTGTGACCGGTGTGTGATCGTTATGCAACACTGTAGGCAGGGTTTTATATCTGAGCATCAGATAAGGTTTTAGTCAGTATTATGTCGGTGTGTCGTGGGACACGTACGCATCACCGCCCCCACCTTCTCCGCGTCATTTAATCCTCCCCGCTCCCATTCATCAGTACACAGTATTGTCATACAACATACTTGGCGTCACCTGAGGAAAACTTGGTCATAGAAGAAGTTGTGAGGCATTAATTTGTCCTCATGTACAGGCGCGAGAAAAATCTAAGTGAGAGCAGACATGGCTGTGTGTCATGTGTGTCTCAAATATGCGCCAGGTTTAACCTAACACCTACTTCATGTTAAATCTGTAATTGATTAGTCAGGTTTGTGCAGTATGGCATGTTTCCTCTTGTGTCTTAATTTTGCTCTATAATCTTTCAAATTTGACGCAAGATAAAATCATGAGCAACACAACAACGGTAACATTGAAGACGTGTTGAAGAAGTGACTGTTCATAGCTCTACCGTGCTTTGACCTGCTCATATTATTATTTATTCTGCGTGAATTGCTGTGACATGATAATTTCTGATATTTTTATAGGCTATTATTTCATTTTTAATTTCTAACGTCAAGATTTTTTAGCTAAATTCTTGGGGTTAAATGTTAAATGACCCCTATTTTTAATTAATGTTTAGCTAGCAAGGTTACTTTGATGCTCCTCACCCCGCCCTTTTTCATTCAATTGCACATAAACCAGGATTTTACTGAAGAACATATTTACGCCTATTATTAGTGTCGATGACAGGCATCAACACTTATCAGGACTTCTTGAATATTAACAAACATAATGATATGCAATGTGCTTATGAAGCCGAAGGGACACACTTGGGGTAACGTTACCTGGCGGGGTACCTCCTGCGTACTGGGACTCCGGCGCTGACATGTTCCCGGTGGAGCAGAAATCCAGCCGTTACAGAGCCTCCAACAAACGACAGGATCCCGAGATGTCGTTTGGAGGACAAGATTCGTGTGAAGCTGCTTGCCATTTTTGTTTTTCCTCTTTAAACGTGTTAAAGACGTATTAATTCCACAGCCGCAGGGATGAAGGGACAGGTGTACGGGAGCGTCGGTGATGAAGAGCCTCTGGTGGAATGACAAGAGGCAGAGCGATTTAACCGGAGCGACGGTCAAGATGGACGGAGACAGACGGGACGAGACCGGAAATGAAGATCTTGTTTCAACATAAAAGCACAAATTGTGAAAGGACCATCTGTTTTCAAGTCGTTTGTTGTCATATGCACAACAATCACAGTGAAGCAGTCGTTGGCAAATATATTCTCTGATGTCAGGCTCCCTACAACACTAATCTTACAGATATGTATAAACATATACCAAAATGTAAATAAATAAAGGTGAACAACACCTAATTAGAATTTAAGACATAAAATAATGCAGCAACTTCAATATCATTACACGAAAACGTGCCATTTACCATTCTTAATGTTGGATTTTCAAAGTACTGTTTTAAAAGTCTTTAAGCCCCTTTTTGGATGAAGTATATCCTTACCTTTCAGAAAAATGTGCCGTGCCATCTCAGGCCATCTTATTTTTATTTTTTTTATTTTCACATATAATCAACATACATGTGTGTTTTGTCAACCATGTTACTGAAATATCAGTTACTGTTTGAAAAGGTTTTAAATCCAAATTTAAAACAAATCTGATATACAGTGAAAGATACAACCCCCCTTGTTACACTAAGTGTGTTTACAAAGTGAGAATATTGAGGATTTGACTTTTTTCCATGAATGAATATGCTCATTTACAATTGACTCTTTCACAGCATCTTCTGTTTTAAGAAAATGTTATGAAAACAAAATAATAATACCCCAATTTCTTTGAGTGGATTACTGGTCTCTTTTACTTAACATATAAAATGAGTTGATTTTACATTTGTCTTTTCATTTTTTACATTATATTAGAATATTATACAAGTAACAGGGCTGACACCTCAGTAACAGGGTTGACAACAGTTACCGTATTGGTTATACTGCTTATTTAAGTTACAGTTATGGCTATAATCAAGTTATAATGGGACATTCCTTAATCTTTCATTCAACATGACTAATCTGAATATTTTGGAGACAGATTTTCTGAGAGGAATTAGCATAGAAGATGATGAAAAATGATGATGATATATGCTTCTCGTCTCTCAGGATCAGCATCTCTACGTTGTCTGTATCTGCGTTGTTTTTCAGCGGCAGAAAGAGGCATCCTAACAAAATCATATAAAACACATAAATCACTTTATTGTTAACAGTAACCTATTTCATGTAGTAAGTTATAATAATAAAAATAATAATGAACTTGATTTATAAAGCACACTCCTAAAATAAAAAGGTCTAAATCTATCTAAAATAGATAGATCAGTATAGACGGGTTTCACGTCATCGCACATATGCGCGCGCAGCCAGGGGGCAGAAAGCGGAGCATGTCTCATTTGTTTACCAGTGGAGTCAGCGGAGAAAGATGGGATGGATGGAAACTGTTTAATATCCCGAGGGGATCTCATCCTTTTGCCAAGAGAAGAAGAAGATTGTGGGTCCAGTGCACGTACACCCAGGCATCATAAGGTTTTGCCTTTACTCCCTATCTCTGGCTGGGCAGGACACCTGCCCTCAAAGCGCAAAACCCTGAACTCGTGTCATAAAATTTTAAGTTTTGCACATGACCACAAAGTACATAATTATACGCGTCTAAAGATTTGTATGCACGCAAACTGTCCTTAGTGTACACACTAGGCTTCTCAATTATGTAGCCGCCAGAGGAAGGCTACAGTTAGATAATTGTATATGTCGGGCCATATAATAGCTGGCCATTTGGACATATCTGAAATCCATTCCTCACTCGGAATTTTTTATGGGTCTGGTAATTTCTCACCAGTACTGAGGACCAGTTTGTTCAGGTAATCGGTGCAGTCTGAGCTGCTGAGGCTGTTGATATAACTGGTCTGAGCCATCTCTGTCAAGACCTAGCTAGCGAGCTGTCAGACCTGTAGTGTAAAGTATATTTACCGATATTGGCGGGTTTTTTTTCTTTCTAAATGTTGGCAGGCCGTAAAGTAGCCTTGTTGTAAACATTTTTACTTTGACTTTGTTGACGTTCACTAACATTGCCGCCCTGCTCCTGATATTGTAGACATCCAAAACAGCCGTCACAACCTGGTAAGTTGAGTGAAATTCATGGACATTTCAGCAAGTGTTTTTCTGATTTGTGATGCAATGAAAGACAAAGCGATCTTTTTAAATGAAATGACATTTTATTGCAATTGTGTCAGGGAGAACTTACAAACAATACGGCATCTACATTGATATCAGTTCACTCCGAAGCAGTCTTTTGCCCCCTGGTTGCGCGCGCACCTAGTATTGTTTGTACACAAGAAACCCGTCTATAGGTCAGCACCCTTAACACATTGTAGCCCGCCTGTCAGTAGAATAAATAGAAAAACATGATATTTAGGTATGAAACCTGCAAAAACATGTAAATTATGTAAATACTATTGGAAAGAAAAGTATATTTTCATGCACACACAAAAGCATATGCTTTCGTCAACCCTGTTACCTTAGAATAGTAACAGGGTTGACGAAAAATGTTATTGGCAGCCATTACTAGTCATATGGTATATGTCATGACACCACATGTTGTGCATTCATGAGAGGCTTAAATGTTGTTATATATGTACATTTAAAATTTCAAACAAATAACTTTTTAAAGTATGCTTTTGTGGTAACAGGGCTGACACAATGAGCTTGTCCCACCCTGTCAGACATTACATAAGTCAAAGAAACTTCATTAAAAAAAGAGGACACTCACTTGTTTTTTCACCATCAACTTCATAAAAGGCAGATGATTTCACTTCCTGGAATGATCCAACTTTCGGAACAGTCCATTATCTCTGAAGGGGTGTTTTCATTGAAAGTAACAGGGTTGACAACAACCCAGGGACCCGAGTAAATTGTTGCCACTAGGGAGGAAGAGCAGGAGGAAACATCATGGAAAGACAAACCCCTGCTCAGTATGTACCATTGACAGATTGAAGAAGTGGCTGATATCGAGAAATCCTACCAGTGGCGGGGAAAAGGCCGTGCAAAGATGCCCCTGAGACAATCCAGCACATAACAGCGGGTATAAGATGTATCTTGGAGCACAGGGGGAGTGTTGGTGCTTACACTTACACTTGATCATTTTAGTCAATATTTGCATGTTTTCAACTACACATTTCTACTTACACATTGCACCTTTAAACAGATAGTAATAAATACAGTATATATACTTCGATGTAAACAGGTTAGGTAAGATATCAGTTAAGCAGGGAGATGGGGCCATTGCAATAGAACATATATATACACTATGGTTAATTATCGTATTTTCCCTTACACAAATCCACAAAAGGGTGGTTTTATTGTGAAGTTTGCCTTGTACAGGAAGTCAAATGTTATTCTGGCGGCCTTGACAGTGGTGGAGTTGTGCGTGGTGTGAATACTGAAGGGCATCAGTGAGCAGGCTGCAGCACTGACAGGTTTCACGTCAAGCTGGCCAGTAACAGCACACAGTGGAGTCACTCATTCTCACCTTTTAGTCAGAGACGAGGAAAAGTGAGATTTATCTGCACTGAAACTTATCACAAGATTATTCGGGCCATTCATTAATTCATTCATATCATATCATAAAAACTGCTGCAACTTCCTCATAACGATGCGGCTCACTGAAATTCAATGGAAAAGTTAATTTGTCCAATGACACAACTGCAGGTCAACCAAAGGTAACACAGGGTGGTTTCACTGTGACCTCCAAGCAACCTTTAGAATTTATAACTTCAGTATTTAATGGAAAGTGTTTTATTTTCTTAATCTTTGAGTATCCTGAAATTCAGATTTTTATCACTGATATTTATTTACCTTAATCGAAAATGTGGGCCTACATATGACATCATGATCTAACTCAGCAACAACTTGATCTCAAAGTCTGTCCCACAGACCTCAGCTCAGTTTTCCTCTTCTTGATTGTGAACTCATCTGACTTATCCAGACTTTCCTGTCACATGTTTGGTCAAAGGTGTTGATGAATGTGCATAACGATGCTATGTCATATACTGTGCCTTTTTCTTGTAAATGTTTCCAAAAAAACCCCTTTAATTTGAATTCATATAGCAATAGTCAGTAATCAGACATGTGCAGTCCACTTCACAGTCACTGGTTTCCAGACAGAGCTCATACTGTTTTATATTCAGGCCCTGAGCTCCTTATGGAGGATAATTCAGTAATCTGTGGATTAAAGAGGAAATAGTGGGCATACAGTACTCAGATCAAAGTTCACATTGTATTTCTGCAGGACCTGCAGTCAGTTTGCAAGACAATGTATTTGAACAAACAGTGTGTGTAGTCTGTTGAACTTCAACCAACAGTAAGATTATAATATAACAATACGTGTTACTGGGAGAAACTTGCTGTAGTAAATTACAGTACCAATTAAATGTGTTCACCTGAGCTGGACTTTGTTTTACAACACTGAAACACAGCAGACATAATTAGGCTTTTCTTTAAACGTCGGTAACATGAGTAATAAAACATTCATACACATTTATTAAACATGAAAAGTTACACAAATATATACACATACTGTATTTATCAAAAATACAATACACCCATATATGGATGGTCTAAATATCCCTCAGAATGCAGTATGGAAATGGGAAGCCACCAAGAAGCTTGTGACACCCGCTTAATGTTATCAGGGAAATGTCCAGAAAGGCTTCTGGAAGCACACTAAAGTACAATACAACAATGTTAATGCTATAGAGAAGCCAAGTCAAGAGTACAGACCTGAATACAATCCATCATTTGTGGCAGGATTTGAAAGCTGCTGTTGAGCGATGGCCCCCATCCAACATCACAGAGCGCGAGAGGTATTGAATGTTATAATAGGGGAAACTTGCAAAGCTGATTAAGGCCAATGCAGAAAGCAAGGACTGTCACTGCTGTCAGAGTACATTGATTGGAGAGAGATTGAATACTTTGCTATCAATAATTTTGTTACATGCATGTAAGTGATTTAGGTCCTTTTGTATAAAATGTATCACTTTGATATTGGACTCAGTTTTGTTTGATTCAACAGGCTTTTATCACAGCAGACATTTTGACTTGTCATAGTATGACAATCAATGGTAAAACTAATAACATTAATAATGACTCTGTTGTATTCAACAGTCGAAAGCCACGACTATGAGCCAGCGTGCATTATACCAGGAACCTGAAACCAAGGCGGGTAAATAAAATTAATAAATTTGTGCTGTTTTAAAATGCCCGTCATTAAAACACCCATGCAGCAGTTAAAAAGCTCCTACTTCAGGAGCAAGTTGTTGCAGAGCACGTCAATCTTGCTGTCTAAAATCAAACACAAAAAACGGCACACCTCAGCGGCGTGTCACCTTATCTGACTTTACAAACACTGGTACCTGATGTTAATCTTATGAGTAATAATCAACAAGTATACTCTAAAAAAATAAATAAAATAAAAAGCAGTTCTGATGAAACATAAAGTCGAATTCCTGATCAGATAACTGCAATTATTAATTTTCTGGGGATATCAGCAGCTATTAAAATGTAATTTCCTGTAAGCAACAATCATTAATGTTCCACCTACTAAAAGCACATATAAGGGTTTATTCTTCCAGAGCAATCAACCTTTGAACAGGTAGGTGATTACAACATGAAAGTATCAGGTTTCATTTTATTTGCAGGCGGCTGATGAACTTGAATTATAGAAGTCACATTCACAGAGAGGAAACTCTGTAGTTAGAAGGTACTTGCTTTGCCCAATATCAAAATCATGTGAATCATAAGAAATCAGGCTGAGTAAAGGATAAAAAGGAAACACTGTCAGTAACTTAATTCAGAAAACTTGTATTTATTTACATAAAACTTTGGCAACATAAGATATTTACACCATGACTCAACCATTCAGGCTTCCCTTTTACTTAAGAGCAAGTCTATGACAAGAACAAACTAATAAATAAACAAATAGTTTTTACATAAAAAATTTCAGCTTCAGACTTGATTGTAAAATTGCTGATTAAGAAATGAAAAAATGACATGACATAAAAGATCATCATTTTCCAACATTTTAGTTTCAGAAAACATGGCAGACTTTGATAAAATCATTAAGAGGAACAACTTGGCAGAACTGCATAGGTTTTCAACTTAGTGCTAAAACCTACCTGTACTCTTTAGATGTCCTGATTAAAACTAAAGTCATTGGTTAGAACAGAAAATGTCAAAAGTGTCTGTGGAGAAGAAAAGGACATTCATTCATCTGCAAAAGCCCTTCAAGTGGTGCTTGAAAGACATTTCAGATCAGACATCAAAAGCATTTTTGATAGAATAGGGCTAAGTAAGGCTTCACAGTACAACACAGATAGACAGTCTTTTTGCTGGTTTTGTGGTTCAGTGAAGCAGTCTCTTTCTGCTGTAGGTCTTCCCTGTGTTTTGGCGTCTGATCGGCTGGCTGAAGGGAGAGACCTCCACGGCGTCATCTCCTATCCTCCTCCCTGACGCAGACTCATCTATAAAGTTTAGGAAAAGATGACGATTGTTAATTTACAGTACAAGTGATGACAAGTTCATTGCGTTTATCAGGTCATTTGTTCACTTTCGGCCAGAGCTCTGACTTTCTGGCTCACCTGGACAAGTGAGAATACACTACACGGCCAAGAGTCAGACATTACTCCATTATGTGACTAGGGCTGAAACTATTGATTATTTTCATTGTCGATTAATCTGTCCATGACTTTCTCGATAAGGGCCTGGCAATATGGTAAAATGGAATTTTTTTTTGAAAGATATTATATTTGCGATATGATTCACAATCATTTTTGTATCACAACTTTCATTTTCATAAAAAAAACTATTAGTCATAATGATGCGACATCGGATAGGGTCTGACTATACAAACAAACATGTTTTCTTACATCCGGAGAACAAGATTTGTAGGCCAGGGCAGCTCTGCAGCACTGCAGTATTTCATTGTAACGCTATTTTGTCACACATTTTACCTTTATCCTTACCGTTACAAAAATGGCAGGTTCTGCAGTTTCAATATTCTATTTGGATATTCTGTTCTCAATTAATCATTTTGTCCATAAAATGTCAGAAAATAGCAGCTGCAATTTCCCACAGACCATGACAATGTTTTATTAACTTGTTTTTATTCCACCAAAGTTTCTTCAGTGGTGAAAGATATTCAGTTTAATATCAAATACAACTATGTAAGAAAGCAAAGAGTCCCATTTGAGAAGCTGTAACCAGGTCAAGTTTGCTCAAAAACAAACATCTTACCTTTTAAATTTGGCATTCTCTTACTAGCAGAAGCAGTTTTGCCTTTGAACAACAATGGAGAGTGAGTGAGGGCCAAAATTCCACTTGCTGTCACCGGCTTCCTCACCTTTGAGCTGGGAGGAGTTGCCACTGTCAGAATGTAGAAAACAGCAGTGACAAAATTAGATTTTTATTCTGTAACATACATCCTTGAACATCCTTTCATAAAAAAGTTTAACTTTGTATTTATCATTTAATATCTTTAAATAAAACTGATTTTATGTCAGATTTTGTTTGATTGTAATTTGTGACAATTGAACATTTTTTTTACATTTATTATGAGTTATTTATGAAGTAAAACTACAAAATATGTACTGGTCATAGCTTTACATCTGAACATTATCTTGCTTTAATCTCATGTCATTGCACACCAAGTATATTTGTTCAGTTTTAAATTTGTAACTGAAACAAAACAACAAAACATTTTATTACAGAATGTGTCAACTAAAGCTTACATGAATTGACATCTCCATTTCCAGCGGCCCAGATCATTTCTTCTTCCGTTCTCTGAGGATCAGCCCCGTCAGCCTGCTGAGCCAGCTTCTCCATCCAGTACAAGTCTTCCAGTGGAGAAAGAGGAGATGCGTCTGCTCCAACTGGGGGTGACTGTTTGGAAATCAACCCTATTACTGCAGCTTTGTTGTTTGAGGGCTCATCCGTATCCTCCACGTCCTGCAATCTGCTAACTCCAAGGTCAGCCTCCTCCAGCAGCTCCACCAGCAAAGCCTCCCCCTTCAGGCCTCGATCTTTGCCTCCAACCACTCCAACCTGAGCTCTCTTCCTGCGATGCCAGCTGTTGAGGTTGTCTGGAGTCACCTTCCCTACACTCTGAGGTGAAGGACTCATGGGAATGATCTCTGCAGTTGCCACTGGAGACATTGTTCCAACAGGATGGCGTGTAGGGGTGTAAGACTGGCAGATGTAAGTTTGGACACTTCCACCTTTTCCAGGTGTGCTCTTGGCCGGGGTGACATGAGTACAGAGAGATGGTGAGACACATCCGGGATCTCTGTGCTTAGAGAATAAAGCCAAGGGGCTTTCCAGCTGAGAAGGTTTCACACCAACTAATGGACTCTGAGCTCCTAAGGCCAAATCACTCGCATTCATGGAATCTGTGCGTTTGATCTTGAGCTTGGGAAGTCCTGATGTCTGCATTTCCAGTTCTACCTGGTAAGTCAGAGGATTCGGAGTACCCATGCCCTTTTGTTTGCGAGGTCTTGCTAGGCCTCTAGGGGTTGAAAATCGAGGGGATTCATTTCCGTAGCCCAAACGAGCAGCAGCCTCCCTCTGCTGCCGGTCAGGGGTCTGCCGGAAGCCATAGCTCCGGCCGGGAGGTGTACCTTGGGTAGGCACATGTGGTTTTGGAGAGACTGCGCCCAACAGAAAGTCTTCACCGGACTGCGAAGGCTTCCGTGAGAAGCTAATATTCATCTTGAGACCTCCACTGAACTGGGTCTTTATAACTGCCGCATCTACAATGTCCATACCATCGTCTGTGGATGAAGAGTTAAAATGTGATGAGTCAAACTGCTGTGAATCTGTATGGGAACTAGAGTCCGCTTCAGAGGTTTGGGAAGGTCCAGCCTGTAGCTCTTCTGTTAGATCTGACTGCATGTTCTTTTCCACAAGGTGACAGTTCTCAACAGATTCTGTGTTAAGCATGGAGGAAACATTCTCACTAGACTGAGATCTTAAGTTATGTCTGGTGGTTCTAGCACCTTGACCAGACCTTGTTCTTGTCAAGGACTTTGCAGGAGACTTTACTGAAGTTTCTGATCCCTCTAAAACAGCAGCAACCTCTGGTGTTAATACTGGCTTAAATGGGGATGTTGGGTTTGAACTTTTGGCTGGCGTTCGTCCAGAGCGTGTAATCATTTGGTGAGTAGGACTAGGGGTCCTGGTTTGAGTTGTAGTGTTGGGTGTAGGTGAGAGGTGGCGGTCAAGAGGTGGTGTGGATTGTTGAGGAGGCATTTCTAGTAGACCAACAGTGTCACTTTTTTCTGGTGTTTTCATCCTGTTGTGAAGTTTTTCCAAGGACGTCTGATTTTTTTCCTTTGTCAAAATAACACTTTTTGCATTTTCAGAAACCCTTACCAAGCTTACTTGACAAATCCTTTCAGGGGTCTTAAAAATGTCTCTTTTAGTGTTTGTGCCTTTGACAGGACTGCAGAAGCTGCGTGGTGATTTCAACAGTCTGGGAGAAGTGCGAGATGCAATACGAGGCGACTCTGGAACCTTGAAAGTACTGCTGTTCTCTGCCACTTTACATTTTTGAGGTGATGGAGACCATGTGACGCTCTTCTTAGGAGTCCTGGAAACTGGGCTGTTGAGTAATCCATAAGAGAAGTGACCTTCGACCAAGGCCTTGACTGGAGTCCTGAGAATACCCTTCAGTGGGCTCCCCACAGGGCTTTGCTTAGTAGGCGTTTCTACCACAGCAGTTTTTCTGGCTTGAGATCTGAAAGGACTGCCTCTCAGACCTATACCAAGTTCACGAGAGCAGGCTGCGACAGGGCTCTCTGCAACAGAGAAAACATTAATCCTGGATGGGGGTGGGGTTTTTGGAGTCCCTGGGGTTCGGGGGGTCTTGGGAGTTTTGGGTGTCCTTATCCCATGGCTGGCCATCCCACGTCTGCCAGGTGATTTTGTTGGTGTTTTATTTGGACTCTAAAACAAACACACAGACAGAGATTGCATTAAACCGACAAGTCCTGATTTCTTTGGCCAGCAGAAACACGTTGTGAACACACTGAAATATCACCAGCTTCTGAGTTGATAAGGTCAACTGAATCTAAATTCAGCTACGTAAATGGATGGATGAATACATGGATACTGTAATTAAATGGATGTCTTTACATATTTATTGTACAGGCAGTGCTTTACATGGAAATATATTTCTAAGGCACAACAAAAAAAAAACCTGACATGAAAATGACAAGATGCTTTAGTCATTTTGCACTTTTAGTATAATAATTTTATTTCATTGTGTCCAGTAATTGTTTTAAATCTCCTTATTCATTGGCAAATTGCATGTCATGTGTTTGGTGGACCACAATATTGAAAAGAGAACTTACCTCAAAAACACTAGAGTCTGTGAACAGCCGTGACCTGGTGGCCCTGGTTGCATGAGACTGGTCAGAAGGTCGACCGGGGGAAGCAGCAGCCCCAAAAAGAAGACGCATGGGGGACCGAACTGCTTTCACATTAACCCCACTGATTTTGCCATCACTGAGAGTAAGCTGGGATGCGGTGAGCGCTCTGTCCAGGTTGCGGGAGCGAGGTTGAGAACTTGAGTAGAAAGTGTTTGAGTGCCTTCTAGCAAAGTTTTTTATTCTTGGGCTCCTTCTCAGGTCTGAAACAAAACCAAAGCACAAAAAACAAGTTATTGGTGTTGCTTAAATTACGTAATGTTGCCCTTCATTGTCAAAATGTTCAAGAGAAACATCCAAGAACATTTTGTTAAACAAGAGAAATACAGATTATACTTCTTACATTCATTCAAATATATTTTGTGTGGAAAAACAACAAAAACTGTGGTGTCAGTAAAATACCTTCTACAGGCTTTACTGGCGACTCTTCCACTATGCACTCCTCAGTTGGTACAGATCTCCTGGGGGGAAAAAAGGTCAGAAAACACGTAGGTAAACATCTAAGTTTCCAATAATCAGAAAATGACAATAGAGATGGGAATCGAGAACTAGTTGCAATTTGTCAGATCTGTCAGCCATCAGTTCCTTTTATTGATGCTGGAATGTTTTTGGACAGTTGTGCATTGCAAAAACAATGACGCCAAACTCATCTACATGCGTAAACATCTGTTTTAAAAATACTGTAAATCTGCAGCTCATTGATATCATAAAGGAAATGATTGCTGCACTGAGTGACCATTGGTGATTAATTTTTTTCCTACTCTGTTTCAATGCTGTTTTCAGAAAGACTCGAGGGATAATAAAAACACCCACACTGAAAATTGATCAGAAATCAATAAGGAAATCAAATGATAAAATCTTATCAATTCCCATCTCTAACTTTGGTTGATTTTTGGGATACATAACTTGTGTTATGTAATGTAAATATAATTACTGAGGAATTTTAAAAAAAGCCTCAGTAAGTCTCAATAGGGTTAACTGTTGTTACACATACCTTCCCATTTTCTGACGGTATAGGAGACGACTGGACACCTGCTTGTGATGCGGTGTTTCACACACTTTCTTTGTTAGAAGTTTGTGCCTCTCTGAAAAAGAAAATTCCACTTAATTGAAATGGATGTACAGTGGGACAAACTTCCATCACTCACTCATATCTGAATAACAGGGATGGCTTAATACTGATAATTAGAAATTCAGTCATTCGTTTACAGCAATTTTTCTTTCAATTAATTTGAAATAACTAATCTCTTTACCTTCAGATTCATGAGATCGCTTGCGTTTCAATCCTTCCACAGCGGACACAGACTGGCTCCTTGGCAGCTTGGCCTTCTTTGATGGGGAAATGATCTCTTGGTTGAACAAGTTTCTTCTCACCTTAGTCACCTCTGTTGACAATCAGAACATGGTCTGTATTAAGGACTCTCATTTCATAACATGGTGATGCCTACTGCTAAATGTGTCATACATTCAAAACCAATTTCAAGGTGTCAAAATGGTATTGAATGTAGCAATATCCCACTTTCAACTTGAAAGGAGGATGTTAAGAGTTGTAGAGTTGCAGTGCCTCCACCTCCTCAAAAGGTCCATCAGAAGTGGCACACTTGGCTCCATTTTGCAACATTATGAACGAATAAAACACATTGAGCAAACTAATGTACAGCAATGGATTGAATTACCCTATACAAGCAGTCTACGTTACCTGAGGATGTTTTTTGACAGAATTTAACCCAAATTAATTCAAGCCGTCTATAGTCACTGTTCTTAATTTGGAGCAAACTTCAAACCTTTTACAGTCACATTTCAAACCTACTGGCATGTTCAGTTGTAAATTTAAAGCATACCTTGTGTTTCTTGTTTCTGAGTTTGTGGTTCTGCAACAGGTTTCTCCACAGCAACACAGACCTTGGATTTGGACTAATGAAAATAATGACAATAAATTAGGTAAAGTAAAATAATCTGGATTAGACAGCTAATAAAAACATGAAACGTATGTCAAAATGTCATCTTCACACAGGACAACAAAGTAAGTGTCAGAAGCAAGAAGAAAGTTTGATCGAAGATTCATAATAATCCAATCAGGATATCAGCAGTATATCACCAGCAGCATTCATTATCTAATGTCATCTTACAGCTCTTGTAGTCTTTTTGGGCATCTCTATTTGGCGAATACTCTGTGATGATTCAGTCATACTGCGATGGCGAGTCAGCATCCCACTCCTAAAAGTAAAAAACAAACTTCAAATTCTTGACACAATACATAACAAACATAACTCAAAGAGCAACATCATCATCTTCATTTAAATATTTCATCTTCTTGATTTCTCATAACTAATTGGTGTCTTTAACATACAGCCATCCCTTACCTCCTCTTGCTGGCTGAGCGATTTCGCAGGTCCTGCAGGCGATCTCTGCCATCCGAAACCAAGCTGTGTGTGGATAGAGGAGGCGAGGAGGCGGATGGAGAAACACTGTCCTTGGCAACTGACTCGTCACTGAAGAAGTCAGCAGGTAGAACAGCTGTCAAAGCCTCAGGGAGCTGGGTACCCAAACTGTTGTAGATGTCCGCAAGCACTCGAGGGATGGCGGTCATCAACCTTCCATGACACAAAAAGACTATTGTTAGATTCTACCAACCATAGATGTGGAATATTTGGCTTAGTTAAGATTTGTGTTACCCGATACAATTCGACATGGATGCTGCGATACACTACGTTAGTATTCAAACTTGCCGTTTTTTATCACTTTTGTTTTGAAAAACTAAAGATACATCACAATCAAGAATCAAAAGTTTGTTGGCAAAATAATTAAAGAGAACGGGAAACTACAAATCCTGAATTTGTAACAAAGAAAGTGGCAACTTTACAATTGCCTCCAACAAATTTCATCTATACATATAAAACACTATCAACAATACTTAGCCTTTATAATATTTATATTGTATTTGCATTCTTCTCAGATATTACAAAAAAGTTCCATTCCAGCAACTGCAAAAACTTACCCGGGGAGAACCTCATCTTGAAGGAACCTTGCAAGGCAAACTGGGTCTTTTGTTAAGGAGATTATCCTGAGCATTTCAGCCACCTAAGGAACAGGAGAAGTGAGAAGAAATTTGTTGATATTTGCTTTCAGTTTGCTGGTCAAAATGCTTTAATAGTGTTAATAGAAATAAATCAATTTTTTATGGTATTTTTCATCAATATTAGTTGCAAAAGAATGGCAGTGCTAACTTTTCATAACAATGAAACCCTGTAGCCCCAGTTACTCTGCCCTTTGCAATAACATGAAAAAAAAATAAAAGACTGAATTGCATGGAGGCCTTAATAGCCAGCATCTTACCTCCTCTGCCATCTGATCACCATCCAGTGAGTCAGACTGCTCCGAGGAGAAAAGTCTGCACAACTCCAGCCTCAGCAAAGCCTGAAGTTGGCACCTAGAAGAGACAAACTGTGTTAGTGACACCTAAATAAAATTGACTTGGCTTTGGAATAGAAGGGCTTTCTCAACCTTTTTTATTGTGCAGAATGGGCACAAATGTTAATCAGTAATGACCTGCCACAGACAGACGTACACAAACACTTCATATTTTAATCCTAAGAGAGACAGTATAATCAATTGACTCTAAAAACAAGACAACACACAAAAGGTAGAAAGCACTCACTCTCTGACTTTGCTATCAACATCAGCAGTCGTGCTGTAGAGCTGTCTGATTGATTTGCTGGTCTTGAGAAGGTGATGCTGGACAAACAGGGACATCTTTACCTGTGGATTAAATGTTAAGTATACAAATTAATCACAGCCAAACTTCACCTATCACTTCCTCCACTATCAAATTATGATAACCAGTCTGAGGAAAAGATAAAAGTGGGTCAGGTAAGAATCTTGAAATACATATAAAGCTACCACTTGTCTCACCTCCAGGTCTGATTCTGCCACAAGGAAGGTTTTCACAGCAGACAGGAGGTGCTGGACACCAGTGACGAGAGATGAGTCTCTCTCTACCACTGTCTTGTCATAAGTGGACTTCAGATGGGACAGCAGTTCTGCCTCACTGGTGAAATCTGAGCAAGGTGAGATGGTTATTACTTAATTTGTTACTGAATCAAAAGGGAGAGTTTGACTTTTACTTTCTTGCAGGAAAAGACTGCTGAGTGTTGTAAAGTTTTAAGCAGCACACTCACTGATGGTGTTCACTCCTTCAGATTTGTTCCTGTCACTTGACCGTCTCTTTCCCCGTCTCTCTGGCCCCTTGCCCTCAACTCCTATCTGCTCAGCCTCGGCCTGATTCTTTTGGGCTTTGACATTCAGCCGCGCTACATTCAGCATCTGCAGAGAGCGGCTCATAGTCTTCATCTTCTGCTTCACTGGTGTGCGCTGGGCGCCACCTGTAGATCAAAGATGGGAAACAAAAGAGCAATATTTAGTGCTACTTACAAATTTTTCTTCCATTTTAAAATATGAACTATACTTATGTTTCAAAGGATAATTAGGGATTCAAAATATAGCGATACACTTCACAACATTCAAAGAAACTCTGGAATATTAATTAAAAAAAATTTAAAAAAAGAACATCTCACGTTTCTTGCCCCTCTTGTCATTTGCACCCCTGGATGTTTGATACAGTTCAGCCAGACCACTGATCAGCTCCTGCTGTAGGACAGACGACTCCTCCTCTTCTTCTTTTTGCTCTGGCACTGCATGCAGCAGCCTGTCCAACAAAGAAAGTGAAATATCAGGACCATATGTTATACTTTTAGCCGAGACAGATTTTTTTAGGCAGCATTTGATTATTCTTGTATTTAAATCTTTATATAATATTTGCCTCAAAAGCATTATACACAAATCAAGCAGAAATTTTTAAATCATAATCAACCTTACCTCATTGACTCCATTAAGTGGGAACTCACTCCTGACTTGTCTGACTTGGGGAACCAACTTTCTAATATGCCTTTGGTCAGCGAGCAATGGCTGACTTCCTGCTGAGCCCACTCAGGAACTTGATGATCCTTTGGCTGGTCTGAGGAATTAACCATATCAGCAATAAACAGCAAGCAATTAAATACAATATGCACCTATCTGAAACCATCTAACACATTAAAGGTTTTGCAAATTCCATGAAGTATACACATAGGTAAGGAACATAAATATTAAAAACATGCATTCCAACAATAATCTACCATTGCAAATGTAAATTGAAAATTAAAACATTATACCATTCTGTTAAAATACATTAAAAGTAATCTGTGGGTCCACGTCTTCGAACAGCTATAAGTCAACCTACAACCTTTTGTTAACTTACTCTTTTGTTTTTGGTGACAATCATGTGTGTCTTTGATGGAATTACTGACAAATCCAGGTAGATTCTTTTGATGTTTTGAACCCTGAATATTACTATTCTTTCCTCACCATCGACACCGTCACCATCCTCCTCCATGATGTTGTACACTACTCCCAGAACACTGCTCACAACATCTGGCAGTTCAGCTGAGGTCTCTGCTGTAGCAGGTGCGATGATTTCGGTGGTCAGGAACTGGTTATGCTGAGTGATTCCTGACTGGAGAACTGTGAGCAGAGCTGTAGTGTGTGACAATGGGGAGAGGACAGCT
The DNA here is from genome assembly GCF_965226575.1 of Pagrus pagrus. NCBI lineage: Eukaryota > Metazoa > Chordata > Actinopteri > Spariformes > Sparidae > Pagrus > Pagrus pagrus. Next base: position 19,178,632 of record NC_140194.1, read on the forward strand.
GAGCATACCAGGCCGCTGTCATTCACCTCAGAAAGCTGCGGGAACAAACAAAAGACAGGAAAAAGCAGAAGTTATTCCATTAATGCCCACAGAAGAGAGGGATATTTTACAACAGGATCTGTCCTGACTCATTAAAGTGCGATTTTATTCAGTTGGACACTGCAAAAGAGCCTTAACTGTGACAGCTGCACTGTATAATTGAAACACAATTTGTCTCACCATTTGCAGAGAATGAGTAGACAGTTGCATGAGAAGATGCTGAAAGGCAGCAGCTCCCTGGTCACTGTTGCTGGAGCACTGAAGCACCCAAGACTCTGTGGGGGTCTGTGTCAGGGAGGAGGCATCCCAGCCCTGCAGCACTCCTTTCAGACACACTTTCACCGACTCTTGGAGAAGCCTCTGTCTGCAAGACACTGGCTCAACCATGACGCCACAGCTCTGCATCACATCACCTGGTTGGGTGAAGAATAACACACATAAATAAAGGCAGTATATATTCAAATCTAGGATTAATGTGCTTAATTTCCTTTCCCTGTCATTTATTTAGTTCATACAATTTCCACTGTTGCATTCTGTTTTTTCTTCAATGAGGATGGACAGTATGATGTCTCACGATTATTTAATACCTGCATTTAAACTAAAGATTGCATGAATAATTCTAACAGCTTCAATATTTCAGGCATGTCTGAGTTGTAACAGACGATGTTAAGAGTTCACTTTAATGTTACCAACCTTGCTCCCACTGCAGAACACCACCTTTCACAGGAAAAGCCAGGCGGTAAAGCCTTTCAGAAGATAGCAGATATCCAATGCTAGACCTGAATGCAAAGGCCTCTTGAGTGCAGCAAAGATTGAGCAATGCAACCACAGGGATCACTCTGCCATCCACCTGAGCAAGAACCTCAGACAGCTTGTCAAAGCCGAGATGGTCCTCACACCTCATGACCTGAAATAAGACAAAAGATCAAAGTTGCTTTTGTCAGCGAAAAGGGATTTTTCAGCCACTCTATCAGGTAGATATCTGTAACTAATGACTGGATGTGTATAGCCATTTCTTAAATTGCACAGTTTGGTTAAAAAGGAAATGATATGAGTTAAATGCCTTGAACGTGCAGGTTTTAAATCCCAAAAGTTGCTGGTCCTGTTTTTGCAACATGAGTAACACACAATTACTTTTTAGATTCTAGTTATAGTGGGATCCTAGATAAGTAACAAACAAAGGGAAATGCCAAAACTAAGTGTCTCGTTAAGGTGTTGGGCCATCAGCAGCTGCCATAAGAAAATCAAAAAGTATACAGAACACAGCTAGAGTAATGAACACCTTTTTTTCAAAAGAAATACCTCCTCATCTGGTGTTTTGATGATGATGGTGGATGAATATTTGTATCTCAATGACTTATTATCAACTTATTGATTTATAAATATTGTCATTTTTTATGTTGTCCAAATTGTCCAGCTCTTGTTGATGCCTCATGATAATATTCTAATGCTACAGTGCTCTATGCTATACTCACCTGGGCATGGGATCTACTGTCAACCCAGTGCAGCACAACCTGTCGCTGGACAAGCAAGTCGTGAAGGCCCCTGGATATCATTTGGTCAGTCACATCCGTAGACAGGTCATGGTTTTCCAAAGAAAGATAGTCCACAAGTTGTGTCCTGGATCGTGGACACTCTGAGACAATAAACACCACATTCCTCTCTTTGTTTGAAATATCATCGTCCTGTGAAACACTTGCAGCTCGGCTCGACTTCCTGGGCCTCAACGACAGTTTAGTGGGAGAAGTGATGTCTGGCCTGTCCCACTGGAAGTCCAGCAGGGTCTCTTTTAGTGCGTTTTGAACTGACGCAGATTGACTGCACTGCAGCTGCTGACGAGAGGGGCACGGTTTACCCTTCACGTCAAACTTGGCTTCAAACTCCAGTTCAAAATCCTCAAAAGTTTTGTGGCGTAGCTCCTTGAAGTCCGATCCCCTTGATATTAGCCTGGCACTGCGGCCAGTCTTGGAGTGAAAGAATTTATAACCCCAGCGCACCTTGTCAAATCCATATTTGCAGCTGAAATGCAGCAGAATTTGTAATATTCCTCGTTTCACGAAATGATTATTGACATCCAGTTGATCGCCTGACTCGTGATCTCCATAATCCACGTCAATAACAAAAACCAAGTTGTGTAAAGCCATACCGTCAACTTCAGTGTCCCAAAAAGACAGCGAATGGCTCCAGATCCCTTAACTCAACGAGAAGCCATGGAAAGACGTCAGTGTTATTAAAAAGTATTCATGTCCGCTGTCATTAGTTCAACAAACTTGGTCCAACTGGTCGCCCATTGTGTTTGGGCACAAGGACGCCATTTACAGCTGCCAACATTAGGACACTTCTACGCTATTTAGCTAACTTAGCAAGGTATGGTAGCTAACGTAACTGTACCAACGTACTCACAAATTAGTGTAGGGAAGTTTGACATGAATATAGCTCTCGCCGTTGTTTGACATAACTTAGTGCACCCGCGGTATAAAACAAACACGCGTAGTTAGCCTTTAAGCTAGTTAAAGTTGCCATATAACGTTATTCGATTACCTGACGCTAAACTCTTCCATGATCGCCATTTTGTCGTAGCTGTCTGTCCTTAACCGTTCGCGCTTTTGGAAGGAGAGCCCACCCCTTCAATGTGATTGGTTACATGCTTAACAACAACAACCTAATTGGTCCAAAATAAGGCTTAAGCTAGCAGGTGATTCGCCAAAGGTCTCATATTAACTTTTTATTGGTCAAGTGCACCATCCATCAAATGTGGACCGAACGTAGCATAACACAGGAACAGGCAGGGCTAAATGACTGACAGGCACCACCTGCATTTAACTTTTAAAAACTAGTTAGTCGTTATTAAGATATGATGTACATCAATATGTAACAGGGAATTTGAAGATAAAAGCAATACGTCGACCCGATAGTGTCTGAGTTATCAATAGTGTCTCTATGTTAAAGTTAACTGCTCTGTAAAGCTAATGTTAGCTAGTGTAGGTTGTGCTGTAAGTGCTGTAAAGAGACATCAGCAGAACACCGCCTCCCTACTTTCGTTACAGCTTTTGCAGAAGTTGATTTCCACTTTTTAATACTCAAAGTAAATATTTGCCCCATCCATAACATGTCAATTGAAAAATAACAACTAAAAAGTTGAACAGAAAGTTGAATTGAAATTAGACCACAGATTACCAGATATGGTAAAATCAACATGTCAGGGCAATGTCCTTATGAATGGCATCAGGGGATTTGACAATCAACTAAAGAAGTACTTTGTTTTAGCTGCCAGCTCTGCATGTTTAAAGGATAACGACAAAATAAAAAATGGGCAGGAGGACAGGTTTTTTTTTTTATCGTGCTGGTCCACAGATGACTGTCTACTTGCTCTGGTGTGCCAAGTAAAGCAGTAGCAATTATAGCTTGGCATCCTCAACAATTCTGTCTCTCACTGCCTAAAATGGAGAAACTCACATTCAGAGCAATATTTGGCTTTGATCTGGAGGTCTGTTGCTTCTCACTGGTTTTTTTTTTCCAACTTTCCCTCAATTTCCCCCAAGTTTTTAAGCAAAACAGGATCAATTGAGTGTGACGGCAGACCAGGAAAATGCACATGTAATCATGTTCTCAGCGTCCTGCAGTTGGATTTGGATGTTGGTATCTATCAATTCTATGCGTACAGATGCGTAAATACAATTTTGTGAATTCATAAATTCATATTTTCACATACTGAGGTCTGTCAGCATTGGAATTTAATTAATAATAATACACCTTGCACGTTTAAATGAAGACCTTTATTCACCAACATTAATTATAATTCAGGAATATATATATGTACGTCTGTATGTATGTATATTGCACAGAGTTACAGGTATTACAGTAGACGTCTTCATTTAAATTGTTGCTATGACCAAAATCCTTGAAACTGGCATGGCTCTCATGCACCCAGCTTCTCTGTTCTCTGCACATGGACGGGTAAGTGTATCATCTTTCTCCTCCCCAGGGCTGGAGGGAAAACCAGAAAAAAAGGAAATAGAACACTGGGAGAGGAGGTATATGGGTCACCTTCTGTTTTGCATCCGTAATCACCCCTTTTCTGCAGCACCAGGGGGAGATGAAGAGCTTGTAAAAGCTTTGAAATAGAGACAGAGATGAAAGAAGCACGCTGAACGTTCTAGACTCTGCTTTCTCTGTCCTACCAGACACCTCCTAAGTCATGAGACCAGGATGTAGGTCAGGAATGCTTTTGGGAGGGAGAATGCTGCTGCTAAAACTAAATACACACTGGCACACACATGGATGCACAAATACACAAATACTAAAGTGTACATGCATGCACTCCTAACACTCTTGGTTAGCTCAAGGTCAGTCAATACTGATCAATCTTTGTCAGGTGTCAAAGTTCAGGTGTAATGTAACTACTTCATCGATGGTGATATGTTGTGGTTTCTTTCTTGTGACAAATGTACTTATTTTAAGTCGCTTTGGACAAAAGCGTCTGCTAAATACCCTAAATGTAAATGAAAATGAGTCAAAGATGATCATAGTAAGTATTGCATATTGCATATATTCAGAATAAAACAAAAACAACAGTGATAAAAGCTTGGACAACAAGTTTGGAGGACATTTTATGTCACTCACGGTTTTCACATTGTTATTGAACATTAATTACAAGGTCCAGAGAGAAATGTCTTAACAACTGTTAGACATTTTGGGATGATATTTAGTACCCTTCTTGCTCCCTGGGGGGTGACCTTGTTGAAATACTTCAGTTTATAACAGATACCTTTAAACTAATGACCAATTTCTTATCATAACAGCATGTGAATAACTTGTGTGTTAAAAGTCCCAAATGTCCTACTCTGCCTATGACTCAAACAATCAACTCCCAATTGTAGATAACTGTTATATAATCGGTTAATTACCCTTTTTCTTGGTAACACTGGAAATTGCCATCTTGAGTTGTCTGATTGTGTAAATGCTTACAAACAGCTGGGAAATGTTGCTACTGTCCATCATATCCAAGCTGAGACTAATGTGTCCTAAAATGGCCACAGATGATAAACCCTTGTGATACAAATGAGGAAAGTTGTCTCTGTTTTAACCGGTTGAGTGTTCAAAATATCATTTTGGAGTTAATTGCATACCTTGATGGACGCCATCCAAGCAATCATACATACACTACTATCATCAAAATGCAGTGAGGGCTCGGGTGCAGGTGTGAGTTCTAAGACAGACACAATACTAACACACAAAAGCATCAACAGGCTGATTACCATAATATCCTCCAGGCTGTGGGTGGAATCACTGAGCAGATCCTTTCAACTTGGCAGAGACGACAGTTGTTCCAAAGCAAATATTGTACCAGATATTATTCATGGTGACCTGTGTATGTGTGCAAATCACTAGAATAGCCTTACTGAGATGTGAATGAAGCCTTCTTTGCGTCATTGAAGTGGGGCCGTCTTTATTCAGTGCCATTCTGAAACCTTTTCTGATCCCACTGACCCTAAAAATAAATCCCTGTCCATACAGACCGGTCTCCTCATGTGTGTTTGTACTACAAACAAAGCAGGGAACTGGCTTGTTTTTAGGGACATTTTGTAATAATGTTGACTCACAGTGCTTTCCAAAATAATTCAATCTGGTGCACTTAATAAGGGGATATTTCAAATGAAATCAAAATATGTTGAACACAGAATACAAAAGAATATGCAAGCCTAGAATAATGACAGCAGGAGCAAATTAGATCAGAACAAAATACATGAAAAAAGTTTAATTTGTTAACATACAGACATTAAATTGCTTTTGCAACACCAAGGTATCCTTTTCAAATAAAAACAAGCAACATATACAGTTTGTTTTATGCTATGTGACAAGCCTTGCATCAGTTGTCTTTATCTTGAAGCCCAGGTTCTCTGAGTGGTTTGTCATTCATAATAAAAGACAATTTTGCACACACTGGTTTAACCTTAAACACACTACCAGGAACTTTTAACTGATTATGGAACAGTCTCAGTTTAATACTGACCTACATAAGCAAACAAGACCATTAGCGAGAAGACTGGCTATTTCCAAATAGTTATTATAGTTTTTCTTAATGCCTGTCATCAGGTCAGATTTCATTTTATCCAGGTTGGATGAGTCATAAAATTTAAACTACTTTTTATGAGTGCTGAGGATGGATTGAAGGGAATTACAGCTGCGCTATTCTGATGATACAGTTAGGAACTAAAGCAAAGTTTACTTTGTTTCGTATTGCCCACAGGAGCCACCGGAATCAACATAAAAAATTAAAAGTTCCTTGTAGTAGCTTTAAACAAAGTGTGCAATAGTAATCCAACTTGGAGAGGGATTTTAGTGTATGTATAATGTCTATTGTTATGTTTTAAAGCTGTAAAGTCCTCTTTCACATTCACAGGACAATATAGTATATCGTATTTGCATGTCAAACAGTTTAAAGTGCTGATATGTTCTTAGTTAAATGATTAAAGCTTATGTTTAGCTGGTTTCCATATATGCAGCAAATATGATGTAGTTAAAAACAAAAAAGGGATTCAAAGCAGAAATGAACAAATGAAGCATAATGTAAAGTTTGAAAGAGGTACGTTTTTGGAAGTATTCAACATCATTCCATTAAAAAAGCATTAAATCTTGTAGGTTGGCACTGAGTCCTTCCTGAAGATCTTTATGTAATTTGTTTTCACCAAAGTTTGAACTCTTCAGCTGTTGATCCCACATATAAGATAAGAAAACCTTTTCCAGCAAGAGACTGTGTGTTCGTGTCTGTTTGCTGTCGCTCTGTCTCACCTTGTCTGGCCTCAGCTAACACACTGTCATTACAGTAGTGCACTTAAAGCAGTCATGTTGGCCTTCAAACATCTTCAAACTTCATCCCACTTACAATGAGGAAAACACGGGCACTTTAACAAGATTACATATTGCTTTCAGCCTATGTTCGTAGTTAGTCTCTGTACATTTTGTTCCATGTGCTGCAGGTTTTATTTAACAGTTGATTGCCCTTTTATGTGATTTCGTCTGCTGCCAGGTTGTAAAAAAACGACACCACGCACGTCTCAATGACCCCTTTTGGAACTAGCACTGCTTTCCTGTTGATTATAGGATTGAACTGATTGCTTTTAGCTCTCAGGTATGTCTGGTTTCCTACCTCAGCTCTTGTTAGGGGTGAAGGTTTGACACTCAATAAACTGGAGAGCAATTTTTGAGCTACAATCTCAGATCAAAGAAAAAAACAAAGGTGGCAAAGCCTTTCGTGTCCAAGCACTGTGCTTTAATTTTACATCTGTTAATTAAAAGTGTAGTAGGTCACACTCATCACAATTATAAAAATCTGTCTTTCTGGCCAAATTTGGGTTATAATCACTTACATTTATACATAAGATTTGGTGGGGAAAAGTCGAGGCATGACTAGAGATCAGGCTGTTACTCCTGCACATGATGACAAATATGTTTCTCTTATCTCTGTCTATCTCTTCCTCAGAACTGTTGAACACTCCTTAAGCAAAATCTCAGTGACGCAAATGCTTCAAGAGTTGCGTTGTCACACATGAAAACAGACCGTAATTCTGCTGTGGATGTGGTTAAGGATGACAGCTCTACAAGCACTAGACAAACAATGACTAATGTGTGTTTTTGTGAGAGACGAGGAAAGAGGTATGGAGACTTTTCATGTTCTACCGGCTGGTCTTTGTCCATCCCCGCTCCTGGATGGGAGACAAGAAGAGGCTGTTGTTAAATAGAAGGGCAGCTGTGCTTTGGTTTAGCAGGCCCAGGCTGTCTCACTGCTGAAATCATGTTGAAATGCTGTTTCTCTTGCATGCACTAAAAGATGACAATGCATTTATTGTTGCAAAAAATATATATACATTCAAGAAGTGTGTGCGCACATTAATATGTATGACAGTTAAAGTAAAAGCTGGCAATATTCTGTATTTTTCATAGTATCAACCAATACCAAGGAAAGAGCCCCTGATGCTACATACACTGATAAATGTGTGTCTGAGTCATCGTTCCCAAAAATATCTATTTCTGCCCATCCAGACGTAAACACTGGAAACAGACTTTCTGAACATCTCCACCCCAGAAGGAGTTTTCTATAAAGTCTGTTTTCAGCGACCTAAAAATGTCATTTAGATGTTTTTAAAAGGCCAAAAAAGCTTTGTTTTCAGAAATATCCATGAACGTGTGGACAGGGCCTAAAACCTACAAGAACACATAAATGAGCCACATGTTGACATGTTCTTTTCATTACAGCCAACATGGGCACTTTAGTTTGAGTCAACTAATCATATTCACCAAGAGCTATACATGCTACAGCACTGAATGTGCATTTATCCCTAATTGAAAATAGTCCCCAACTAATACTATTTACTCCTGTTTGTGTGACATTTCCAAAAAACTACAGCTGTTGTGAAACTATATACTTTTGACTTGGTTTTAAAATCTTACGCTGTGTCCTCAGTGGTAACCAATGAGCTTGGGGGCTGCCTGCCACAGACAGGGCAGGGAAAGCAGAAAGTGTTGAGTCTTTTAGGATTTGTTGACAATAAGAAAAACATAGATTGACGCATTTTCTTCAAACAGATGGTCTGCCACCAGGTGTCTCAATCAAAATTATAAGACATAGTTAGCTGACACAGTGAAATCACGTGTGATCACGGGAGTTGTCCTCATTGTTGGGCAACCACTATTGACGAATCTGACAAAGAACGAGGTAATGCATTAAAGTTTTATTCGCGTTGACAAGCAGTCGGCAACTTCCTTCCTTCACTCTCTGATGTATCATCTGACATTTCTTTGGAATTTTGGTTGGAAACATGTTGGGTAATGTAAGTACCAACTCAACAAAATACATAATAATTTCTTATAATTGTTTGGTCCTACTTAGACATTTTATTGAAGGAATGTTATATATCTTGAATAGTGAATGGTCACCCCCACTGCTATCCCTTTCTGCCTCACAAACGCTGATCTCCAATCTACATCCCTCTTTGATCACTCTTCCTCTCGGCACACATCATAGTCCAATACTTAAGTCATTCTCTGGAGAGAACGTCTCTCTCTCATCTGGCAGATTTACTTAATCAGAGTCTATTTTTAGTCAAGCCACATGCAACCCAAGCAGGTTCTCAACTAAAGCCCCTGCAGCATTGTCTCAGTCTGCTGACTCGCGCTTGGATGAAAGTCATACATCACGTTTCACTTGTCACAGAGTGGATTAGGAGAGTAGGGTTATTAGCAACAGGAGGGATGGCTGCAACGGATCTCTGTGGGGTTCGAGAGGGCACGTCTCACAGCAGGCTGGTGTTGTTGTGGATGAGTTCACAGATGAAAACCTGATATTACTAAACGTGCGTCACCAGCCAAGCAAGCATGCCATAGACGCAGCTCAAGTAGTGAGTGTTTACACATGGGTCTGACATCAGTTTATCTTAACAATAACAATCGAGATGGACAGGCAGTAAAGGTTATACATCACTTCCCGTTGTTTCATAAATTCCTCCTTTATGTATTCCTCATTTTGTGATTAGCTTTTCTGATAGGACTTTTTATTCTTTACCCAAGATTGGGTCAATAATGTTTTCTCAGACCCACTGTCTTGGGGCTAAGACTTAGTGCCCTTTGCACGTATTCTCAATGCTTACTTCTGTTAGTTTCCAACTGCTTCACTGTACTCGACTACAGGAGTCTGTGCTTGTGATTATTCGTCTTATACCTATATCTCGAGACAACAAATTAAAGGGACAGAATGCAATGTCTGCCAGTCTGTCAGTTAAGACAAAACACAAGACGCAAGTAGTGTGGGATCATGGTAGTTGTGATCTTCATTGTTAAAGGTCCTGTTTGTAAGGATAGAAGGAGAGTAACTGTATATAGTATGTTTATCTTTATTCTAATAGTCTTTATTATATTTTTTATTCAGATTGTTATTTTATTCTTCCAATATCTCTTTATTATTGTCTCTATTTTTTGAGACTTTTGTGCTGCTGCTTATTTCCCTCTGTACTGCTGTGTTACCTGCGAATTTCTCCCAAGGGGGATCAATAAAGGAACATCTTATCTTAAAAAAAAACAGATTTTTCATGAGTTGGGAATGAGACTCAAAAATCAACTTTTCTTACATTGAAACAACCACCATTGCTGATGAATATCTTTCTACTTGACTCACGCAGAAATGTTCATGACAAGGTAACATTTCAAAGTTTTATTCATCTTACGTTTAATCACGTTCACCATCTTTCTTCCTCTCTCTCTAACTCTTTCCCGGATGTTATGGAGACAGGCGACCAAATGAAACTGAAATTGTCATTTAAGAGGAAGACTAGCCCAGTTGCAACTTTACAGGCGAGTACACTTTGGTCATCTTGCTTAAATGCATGTTCAACTGTAACTATACTGTTCAGTTATGAATCCTCCTCGACAGATAGTCTGTCTCAAGTTCTCCATATTTATCCTGTGATCTTGAGAAAACAACAGTTGTTTTACAGTTGATAAATTATCTTGTTATCTCAAGAAATTGGCCTTTGGTTTTCTTTTTTTCTTTTTTTTACATTATGTTTTTGCCCTTTTTCCATGGCTTTATTGGACAGGACAGGTGAGGGGAGATGACATGTAACAAAGGGCCACAGGTTGGACTTGAACCCCGGATGAAGCCTCTGCAGATGGGGCACACGCTCCACCAACCGAGCCACTGGGGCGCCCCTGGCCTTTTGTTTCCTGAAGATACCAAGATAAATTAACCTGTTATCATGAGAAAAAGACCTTTGTTATTGAGATAATGAAATAATTACCTTGTGATTTCAAGATAATGAGCATGGCCATCCTTGGCTTTGGCTTCTTGACTGGGTGTAAATCAAGTTGGATTACTGTGTCAACACACCTGATGTCAGAGATGTCATGAATAACACAACTCACTGCTGATGAATAGCATTTTGTTTCAACGATTGGACTCCCTCAAAATAAATAAAAAATGAAATGAAAATGGCTCAAAATACTTGAAAATATTTATTAAAGTACATATAACAAACATTGTATTGTATATGTATAAAGTAACACAAATATACAGTATAAAGGTTATGATTTTCTTTGAAAGTCAAGGTGACTTTAGAAGAGCAACACATCTACAACTCCACTTGGTTATGAACAAAATAAGAGAATAAATAATGACATTTAGAAAGGCATTTTCTTTTTGCTCAAGAATTAAAGCAGGAGCAGAGATTTGATTCACTGTGAAGCTGAAAAGCAAGAGCTTGAACTCCTGACAGAGCTTTGTGTTGGAACTCTACTGCCTCAGTGACGGCCGGGTCACTTTCAATGCTCAGTACATTGCTTAGTCAAAGTACATACAGCATGGTAAGTCACAATACTAACATTTTTCAACAGTCCTTTCTAAGGTGACTGGTCAAGTAGAAAAATCTGGATTGAAACAAAAATACCTATACAATTTTAAAGTGGAAAAATATCAACCATCTTCATCATTCAAGTTTCCTCACAGACATCTACAGTAGAAAAGGAATACATTTGAAGAGTTGTGTGTTCAACACTGCGTCATCTGCTACTTTCACACTCATCATATCTATACAGCAGTATAACCAGCTGTGGCACTGGTAGAGATCTTTACAGATATGCATCAAGTGCATCCTCGAGCTATATACTGTATGTTGATATGTTAGTATATATTAACAGCAGCAGCTCACACACACACGCACACACACAGGCAGGCTGGCAGACAGGCCAGTTTGGTTCAGTTCAGTTGGCCTCCATTTGAAGCGGCGTCATGGAGAAGCAAGGAACAAGGGTGCCGGGTACCACTCACTGGGTAGAGTCGGAGTCACTGGAGTCCAGGCTGGCCTGTGTGGGTGCGGGGGTGCAGCTGTGATGGCCAGTCGGCAGGCAGTGGAGGGTCTGTGTGCTCCGCCGCAGGTTCTCCAGTGACTGCAGGAAGGAACGACGTGCCCTCTCCTCCTCCAGGGGTGAGGAACCCTCTTCTTCTACCTCTGCGATCTCAGCAAAGGTGACAGGCTGTGTTTTGAAGCGAGCCTCGCGAGATCGGCGGGAGCGGCTCTTGCCCCTTGCAGGGCCCTTGGGGACAGGCAGCTGCTGGGGGAACTCCTCCATGGCAGAGGCCATAAGGTGGGCTGGCAGGGCGTGGAAGCCGGACGCCTCCATAACCATCTGACGCACAGCAGCCATTGGCAGAACAGTGATGGGTACGAAAGTAAATCAAATGTGAACACAGTTGGAAGAAGACAGCTGATTGCCTGTGCACCTCTCAAACTTCTCTTTCCTTTCTCCTCGTCCTATTTGAAGAGAAGTCTCTGTCTCAGGTGCAAAGCAAGAGTTCGTCCAAAGTCAAGCCAAACAAACACTCCTCAAAAAGTCCAGGCACGCTGAAGAGTAACAGTCTTAAAGAAACAAGTGCTCTTGAGCTGCTCTGGTCAGTCTTCACTCCTCAGTATAAGAGCTTCTGCTTCAACTCTGCTGCTGCCTGATGTCTCTTTTCTCTCTGTTGGCTGTTTCTCACTCTGTGTGTGTGAATCTCAGTCTGCTGAGGCTAATGCCACCGACAGCTCCAGCACTCTCTTTTATAGCAGCTCACTACCCACTCAGTGTCTCCCTCTCTCACTCTCTCTGCTCCTTGTGTTGCCAGGTCCCTCCCACTTCCCTCCTCCCCTCTCCGTCACGGTTCCGGCCTTCAGAGCAGTCAGTCAGTCACCCCACCAAAATAAACACATGAGGGAGAGAATATCTATGTGTGAGTGTGAGTATGTGCTCGGGTGTGGGGGCTTTGACGGGTTGTGTGTGTGTGGGGGGGGGGTTTAGCGACAGAGGGAGAGAAAGACAGTCAAGACCAAAGTGGAGACGTTAAATGGAGTGACACATTGAGAGCTGGGTAAAACAGAGAAGAAAATCAGAGCAGGAAGAAAAGTGGACCAAACCAATGTCAAGGTGGAGAGACTCAAATGCTGCACATGTTATATCACAAAATATAGGACAGGATCCTTGGGACAAAACTCTACCTAACTACTTTTATAGAGCTGTTAGTGAGACAAGTAGAGATGTGTTGCTCCAACTCTGTGGCAATTTTGGTATCTAAGGGTTGTGTTTTTGTCTCACACTGCATTACATCAGAAGATGATTTAGTTTATGTATTGCCACATGTATTCCACAGATTCAGGAATAGTTTGCCTGAAGTTTGAGAGTCTGAAGAGAAATAAAGGTAAATCTCTTGTCAGTAACAATTAAAGGTTGAATAGACAGCATTTACTGCCACTAGATATCGCAGTAGAGCAGCAGCATCTCAGACCAAAACAAAATGTGTGAATCTTTCACACAATAAAGTTGGGAAAGAAAGACCCTGAGCACACACTGCTCAAAAAACTCAAAATACAGCCCAGTCACCAGGATATCATGTAAGCTGTTAACATTTCTGCAAACCACATATACGTCCAAGGCTGACATTTGTACTGAACGTGGCACGTTCACATTAAATGCTTATTATCCGCCTTTCATATCAGATGGGATGGAGGTGGCATTATTGCAGCCAACAAGGCAGCCAAATGGCTGACTGCAGTTCAAGTCACATCACTGGATATTTATTTTAGGAAACCTGGGGATATTTCCAGCCTTTTTTATGGCAGCACTGGGTTTTTTTTAAGGAGACCGGCAGACATTTCCAGCGGTTTTTGAGGCAACTAGTGGGACCATTTCTGTCAGTGATCATGGTGACCAAAACAGGTATTATAAGTGAAAACAAGATTTTTGTCCTAAGGTTCTAACCAGAGTATAAGCACATCGTTGTGACAAGAGAGTAATAAAAAAATAAATCTAAACAGACGTAAGGTTGCATCATAAAGAAACTTCTAGTTCCAACTTATCTGTGGTTTTGCAGAAACGTACAGAGTTAACATTTATTCTGGCGATTGGGTTGCAAAATAGGCAGTGCTAGACAAATATAAACTAACACTCCGTCACTGCTTCGTCTATTTAGCGCTTAAAATGTTTTTGGAAACATTTTTTATTGTACTATTAAGTCATAATATGATGGTTTTTACCAGGTCACCATGTTGAAAACGGACACGGGACAGAGTGTACTAGCCCGGCTACCAAAACAAAGAACAGAGAAGCTCAGGCTACAACACACACAGAAGGAGTGTGATATCATTCTCTGTACATGACACCATTACTCCACCACATCTTTACATAGCAAATAGTTGTTTGCTGATATATCACTGGTTAAAAAAATATTTTGTGTTTAAAGAGCCGAAAAAAGGAAGGAAAAAAAGCAATATCCAACTATGTGTTACTATTCTATGAAGCACTAGTACACAGTGTATCCATTGTGGCCACAGTCACTGTTGAAGCAAATTTAACAAGCTATTTTAATTATATTTTACCAACCAAAGGCTTTGTCAAAAACAACTGATGTGGTTACTTGCCAAAGACGGTATGGTTTAGACATACTGGTGAGCCAAAGCAAATAGTGGATTTTCTCATGCATGTACTAAAAGAGGCACACTCAGATGAAATATGTGGTCACCACTGAACTCACCCTGATGTGTGTCTGTAGAGAAACATGGCAGACAGCTCTGCTTATAGTGTTCATAATGTATGTATGTAAACATGACTGCAGAAGAGACTAACAATGTCAGGAATTTATTGCAGTGCCTGTGTCGGTAAAACCATATAATCTCTGACTTTGTGTATGCACAGTGTGGCAGTCACACATGTACACACTAACCAACAATGAGCTGACTGTACATTAACAAGTAGTCAAATCCACCTAGACTGGATGACTTTGGTCTGTGGAAAGAAAGTGGAGCACCCTGAGGAAACCCAGATACTCACAAAGAGAACAGGCAACAAAAGGTCCATGTGCCTTAAGGCAGCAGTGCTGACATCAGTTAACATCAATGAATTATTTCCACTTTAATTAGTATAATTAATGCAGATTAAGACGATCAGAAATTCCTAACCAGCCTTTGGAACTGTGAGCTACTAGGTCAGATATGGCAGAAAATCTGAATTTCTTTATGGCACAAAATAAAGAGGGTAATGTTCTTCCAGTGTGACTGAATCTGAAGCTTCCAGTTTCCTGTCCTCGCAGCTGGAGTTGGATAACGTTCCCATGAGATACTTAGCTTCCATCACATTCATGGACAACCACAGAACACCCAGGCTACAGTGTTGTTGTCTCAGTGGACATGTTTCTCTTCCAAATGAAGTCTATTAATAAATCATGTTTATTTGCAATTTTTTGATCGAATGGAGCTTCTTCTGTGGTTACTGCACATGTTCACCAGTTGAACACATGATAAATGCCACTGACTGTGTGCAGGTGTGCTGAAAGTCCTGTCCTAGAATCAGAGCAACATGTTGCTCTAGAACAGGCCTGCATGCAGAAGTTGGCCCATTTTAAGATTAAATTTGGCACGACAGATGTTTCTAGTGGAAAAAAATAAAAAATAAAAATGTACAATAATGTGTATGTTGTTTCATATTTTGTGAGGTAAAAATGCTCTTTAAATACGTGGGATGCATAATTATGAATCATTTTTCGTAATCTGAGCAAGGGTTTGTGAATTAAAGGAACTTCTTTTCGGTTGTATTGGTTTGAAAGTTGATTTCTAAATAATGTTCAGCTTTGATGCAGTATATAGTTAATAAAAATAATGTGTACTTGTTGAAAAACTTGATCATTTTAAAATACAATCAGTTTTGGTAAATCATTACAGCATAAACATCCAAAAAATCTGAAAAATATACCTTTCTGCTATAAAACTATACCTGTAGACGTGACAGTTGATGTATCTAAAAGGAAACATTTGTTTCTCAAATACATAATGTAAATAAATTTCCCTTTGGGAAATTTAAAATGTTTGGAGATGAGGGAACAGGATGACAGATAGGTCACAGACAGTCACAGTAGGCAAGGAAACATGTACACAAACACCCGGGACTCACCAGCAGTCTCAGCATCATCCAAGTGACCATGTCATGTCATCTTAACCGTTACCGTAATAACTAAATTTATCAGTGTCACTGCTGGTGGCGTCATGTCAGGGTCGGTGCAGCTTGGCTGGGTCGTGTGTCATTCACACTGCAGCTGACAGCCTCCCAGTGCAGACTGCTTCCTTCACATGAGACACAGGTCAGATATTTTCTGATCAGAGTGACACAAATCTGTGTACAGTCACATTTGATCAATTCTAATCTGGAACATTGATTTTTGATACAAAATCCCTTCACAATCCCATTCAACCCTCTTGTGACTTTAATTTGAATGCTCAAGGCAAAAATTATTCACTGCTGCCATGAAAATAAGCAACTTTTGTGTCTGTACCTCAGCTCAACAAAAAATACAAAACAATAATAACTGGCTCAGTCACTCTACAGTCTGTCTTGAGAGATGGATGTTGCCGGTTACAACGATTGCTATCACGTACGATAATGTCAAAGGCCACATCAAGGACTGACGCATGTGCCTGCCTGGGGAATATTCACTTCCACAAACAACTCTGGCAAATGAGCTAAGAAAATATTGTCACTTACAGTAAATGAACCAGCTTCGATAAAAAAGATAAATCAGTGTACATTTTATTTCCATGTACATAATGTGATTATTAGCATGACTCACTGAATCACGCTGCTCAATGATCGTGCTGTCTCCACTGCTAATTGTCACCACGGTATAAATTTAGGATGTTATGAGCTTAAGTGTGGAGAGAAAGTCAAGTATTAAAGCATAAATTAACTTTGCAGAGTTGTAAAATCCTGTCTGATAGCATTATAAAACTCTGTGAAGCGTTTGGTCGTCTGATAAGGCGTCAGACTCGTGGATCTATTACCCAAACCAGACGTCATCGTCTCACCAATGCGTTATAACACACACCCCCAACAACACAGCCTTTTTTTTCCTAATGAATGTAGGGTTGTTTGTGGTCTAAATACCCAGTTACTGTGCAGCTGCTTCATTTCACTGTTCATATTGGTGACAGAGATGGGTCATGTCCTCAACAACCTGTAGTGTGATCACTGGCTTTGACACTCTAGAGCAAAAGTTCAGCTCAGAAAACAAATTCAATGGAGAAAAAAGACAAAATGCTTTTGAAATTACTGGTTTTTCTCATTATGCAGTTTCTCTACATTTCCATAAATCAGTGAGTAACACACATACAAATCGGATCATAATCCATAATCTGCAGTTAATGTCACAGTAGTCAAGGCAACACGTACACAAACACCAGCAACACAGGGGCAAACCCAAGTGTCACCCATAGTTATTAACCTCTTGTATCACCAACAGCAGCATGTACATCATGAAACGTACGATCAGTCGCACTGAGGCGACAACTTTTTTGCATTTCAAGGGTTGATCTCACAGGGTTTCCTCTGCCGTCGTTTAAGAGTTTTCAGGAGTGACGTTATGGCCAAAAATGGCTCCCCCGTTTCGTCATGCATTCCTTAGATGGCACCTCAGGAGGGTGAGACAGAGACCTGGTCATCCTGTTTCTTGTCTCACACACACACACATTCAGCGGGTTGTAAGTCGTAGATGTGGACTTGCAAATACCCCGTGTTCTATTTTGAGTAGATGTAAGGTCAACCACGATCGAGCCAGCTGCTGCCAGTCAAGTGACATCACATGACATTTTTGATTCCTTTTTAACCATACATGTGTATGTGTGGCTTGGGGGTGTCCTTTCACACATGTATGTGCTTGCCTGGTTTTTCATTTCATGTCATAGCCCATTTGATCTAGCGTACATGTTTTATTACAAGGAGGGAATGAGAAGTGTATTGAGCAGGAAGTTAGTAGGCCAAGAGCTGTCAGTGTCCTTGGGGACGCCTTGTTTTTCTAAAAGACCCTGTGCCAAGGCTACATGGGTTGTACAAGGACATCATGTGGCAAAAGCAATCCCCAGACAAACATTTGAACTGCACTCATCTTTCAATCAGGTTCTTAATAGTTTCTTTGAAATTTGAAAAATCTTGTGTATTAAAAGAAGAACAGTTCAGTTTATCTTGGTTTCTTTGTTTCATGCATCACCGTAGTTTAGGCTTCTCAAATACGGCTAGATCTTAGTGCTAACTAAAACTATACTAGCATCCTACCACGACTACAACATCAGTCATCTTCTTTCAGGAATTGTAAAAAAAAAAAACACAAACACAGGTAATCCAGGGTTCTGTATATCTCTCTTCCATCCTGTATCCTGTATTCAACAGCTGATGGCATTTCGAGGAGAATACTTCCAGCAGGGAGCATGGGCAGAGGCAGCTGAGAAATAATCCTCTCCAATCCTCTGCTTGATCACTAACACCACACTCGACCCGCCCCAAAAAACACAGGCACACCAGAAACACACGCACTCTAATCAAGGACAGCTTGAAGTAGATTGCCATATAGTGTATATGTAGCATATTATGTATGTGGCTATTAACTGGGGCACTTTCAAAATGTTCTCTGTACTTTTCTTTGTTTTTGCCTTTTAAGTTCCACTCCACAAATAAAATTCATCGATGTAATATAAAAGACATTTCTGTGGTGAAGAAAGAATTATTACGCAACTGTGCAGCCTACAAAGCACCAAACCAACCAAGTTTAAGGTCGTTTGATGGAAAATGTCTCCTAATTTTGAGAGCCACAAAACCACATCACTAAAGTCAGTTAAGTTCCTTAAAACATCCTTGCAAAAGGAAAAAAAAAGATGTAATTCATATTTGCTTGCAATAGTTATAGAACGGTGTCATAATAAATGTATTGGCTATACTGGTGTTTAAAAAATATTACACCTACAGCAGTGCTGTTAGAAGGTGCTTTGCAACAGTGTACTCCAAACTGGAATATAAGCCAGCATCAGTTACACAATGTGTGTAAAAGTACAACAGGCCTGGTTATGAAACATGGTTGGAAACAAGGGCATTGACTGGAAAAGGTATCAGATGGAGTCATTATAATTAACAAGCAGGCTCGACTTTCACTAGATCCCACTTCATTGGTGCGTAAGTATGTGTTCGTACAGTATGTTTGTGTGTAGTGGATGTTTGGCAGGTAGAGTTACAGGGCCTGAATACATGGGATTAGTTCAGGGGCTGAAAGATATGAGATGCACGCCATGATAACGATTCAGCAATATGGTTTGTCTCAATATAGAATAGATTTGAATTGCTATAACTTAGAGTACATTGTGAGCATGTGTGCAACATACTGCATGTGTGATCAGGTGTGATAGCATGTGCAAAACGAAATGTATAGTAAGACAGACAACACAACAGTAGAAGCACTAAACAGTAAAAAAGTTTACACATTGAAAAAGCTGGAAATTAATCAGGTCTGACCCTAATGCTTCGAAGCTTGAACCACTTCGATTGTAACTGACATGTGTATCCATCTGAGATCTGTAAATCCTTATTCTTTTAAACAAAGAAATGCTTTATAAACCATTTATTAAGCAATTATTTATTATAAAGTTGCATATGATCTTTACAAACCTTTGCAATTGCTTAATGAGTAGTTTAAAGCATTTTATTTGTTTGTCAACAGCAAAATACATAGTAATTAAAGTTTAATTAACTATACATTTTATTATTGATTAATGATGGTAAAGTGTTGCCTTTTTATCCTGAACAGGAAGGAGATGTTGCTTTTGCTTCACTGAAAAATATGCAGAATACTTATAAGAAACGAGAAATGGAGCTCCTATATGGCGTTTAATTAGTCGCAATACTTGAATACATAAAAACCAGGCAAATGCTCCTGAAACATGAGCATAGAAAAATACCCACGAGCGGAAAAACATCCTCTCAAGGAAGCACTTGTGCTGCACGTGCACAAAGAAAGAAACGGAAACTAAGTCACAGAACAGGAACATTATCATGAACAGCAAACAAGTATTTTTTGTTTTTCTTAAATGCTTAATAACAGAGTGTGGAACAAATCTGTACATGTTTATTTCACTGGATCTTCAGTGTTTACTGGATCTATCTACAATTATATATTTTTATAGTCTTGAGTACAATTCAGTCACTCTGGGGGCAGTATAAGGTAGACTATAAATGTGGTCATGGAGAAACAAATGGACTCAAAGGTTCAAATAACTACAATCAAATCTATTTAAACATGCACAGAACTAAAAACCCTGGAGCCAACACTCGTCTGCACAAAAATACCTCCACCAGTGACACTGCATTCGCCTTTGTCATATCTGCACTTGTGCAATCAAATCAAACTTGGTTCAATCAGCTGAGGGCCCTTTTAACACACGCTTCTAATAAGGGCAGTATTGAGTCTCATACAGACCAATTCAACTGAGACTTTCATCTTAATTTAGCGTTAAAATAGGGTTTAATAAAGTCTAGTGGATGAACGTCTTTGGGACACTTTGAGTTCTAGAGAAAATCAGAGAAAGAAATATTATCTTGAATGTACTAAAAGATGGTTTAAGCACAAGTGGATGTCAGTGGGAAGGGTCTGGGGTTGTGTCTGTTTCTTAAAATTTGAAAGGTATTGATTGAATCGAAGTATTGCTTAATAATGCAAAGTACTTACTCTGCTATGCGCCCTTCGAGACCACTCACACTTACTGTGCACCTGTTGACAGGGACACGTTTTGTGAGTCTGTTAAATAAAATCAGAAACACATTTACACAACTTCATATAGACAGTAGTATGTATATATTGCCATAAATCAAATATACATCCAAAATAATTACTTTCACTGAGTGTGTGTGGGAGAAAAAAATGATAGATAGAAAACAAGAGAGAGAGAGAGAGAGAGAGAGCGAGAGAGACAGACAGACAGAGAGAAGAAAAAAGGAAAATCCATTATCCAGGTCCACATGGTCAAGAGGTGAGGTACACGCCACAGGCAACATTCCCGGACTGGCAAATCACTCTGGACCCACTGTGGTGGGACACCCTTGTTACCATGACAACCGAAATGTCAAGGGACTGACAGGAACCAAGGAGAGGAGGGCAACCAGAGTTCGTAAGTCACACAGCAGTTCAGGTACGGCTTGTCTTTTCTCCCCACTAAAATACTGTGAGTGAGCACACTTGTACCACCATACCATACCATATGACAGGTCATTAAGGAGACATTATTTTCTGGAACTATTTCTTGATGAACAACAACTTTGCGCAGCATCCCCAAGTGTTGCTGTCACAGTTAGGTTGCCAGGTTTAATACCACTGTGCCTGTACAAAGACCAAATGCAAAACTTGTGCTCACCGACTCTAACTAGATGGACAAATAAACATCATTAGCTATGGTAACTTTTCAAGTTATAGCATTGCAGCAATTTTTGACAGTTAACTTACTAATTTCCCGCGTTTGAGAAGTGCTGATGCAACTGAATGGTTTTCAAGGCCAATTTACAGTTTTTATCATTATTGCATTAAGTCATATCATGGCCCTGCTAACACAGAGAATCATTGATACATCGGCTGCTTCAAAAAAGCATGTTTTGGACAGAACCGTGTAGTACACCTGTGAAGCGGGGCTGTGTGCACAGTCGAGTTATCAGATGTAATGGAGAAAGTAGTAGAAAAACATGGCGTATGTTGCTAGAGAGAAGCGAATGCCAGATGCTAGCTAAAACTACCAATACTATTCTTGAAAAGCCTACACTGACCAGTTTGATCATGTATGACTGTTGTGTAATAAAATTCATCCTCTTAGATGCAAGAAAAGCCTTGAGGAATAACACATTTGGAACCTAATCACCTTATCAAGTTATTATTAGTATTTTTAAGTATTTTGGCACCTACAGTAAAGGTAATGTTATTCAAAGTAACATTGAAATAAAAGCGGTGCAATGTGCCTGCCCTGACAGCGGTTAATTATCAACAGCTGGCTAATCTGGTCAACTGGCTTAAAAACAAAATTACCTGCAGATTTCATTAAATACATTAGTTATATGGTTTATATTTAAGCTGCTATGTTCAGTGCAGTGAACATCTTATTGAAAATACATGAGACAGTAGCGGGGCAAAATTGGTGTAAATCAATAAACACGTCATCCTCTGGGGATTGGCCTGGTCTCCCCACCCTCCCTCTCTAGAGACTGAGTCAGTAAGACACCATCGGGACAACATGGTTATTTATAGACTGAGACTTGGAGACTGGGAAGCATTCCCATCCAGAACACTGAGTCTGTTTACGCGGCGCGGCCACGTGACAAATTATGTCTCACAGATAAGAAATAAAAAATGTTTTCCGACTTTTTTTGTTTTTAATCTTTCTTCAGTTACAACTACATTTAAATGTACAAGACTTGAACACTTGCAGATTTTCCCAGACTGAGTCAAGTCTCTGTTGTGTTTTTTGATTATTACTGATTTGATTTGCAGTTTGTTTAAACATGGGGTTCATAACACATGAATAGACAGACAGGGTCCTCCTATCCAAATCAAAATTCAGGACAACACAGCTTTGTCGGGGGCACAGGTGGTGAAAGGGGTAAAGTTTCCATCCACCCCTGCAAAGACCCTGGGGTTTGATTCCCAGTAACTGTATCTCCATCTTTGCCAGGAATTCCAAGAAAACCATTTCCCTTGTTCGTAGGTGGGAACCTGGTTAGTGGTGGTTGGTTGGTGTCCTTGTTTTTTTTACCTCTGATCCCTACAATTGTTCATAAGATAAACATAAGTCTTAAAGGGTCAATATGAGTCTACATGTCTCTCACAAGACAATGTATTTTTGATGTAACTGTGGCGATTATTTGTTGACACGAAGCTGCAGTTTAGGGAAGCGAAACTGTGACCTTCTGGTTGCAGGATTATCACTTGAAATTCTCACCCTGCATTAAAGCAATAACAATTAAAATGTATCTCTTCCTGAATCCATTTGTGAAGTGTTACCACATTGGCGGGTCATTGCAATCAGTCATTATGTCCTCAAGATGCCCCTAATGACACTTCTGTTAACGTGAGGCTAGTGTCAGCTGCTAAAATTCACACAGGAAAGACGTGACTTCACAGGGCAGGGGGTGGATATCGAAAACAGTGTGAGAGCTCCATTAAGACCAGCTGAGGTCATGTTAGTATGCTAAGATTAGAACAAGGCACTAAAATGAAAATATGAACGACTGACATATGAAATTCTACGGCTTTTAACCAACACGAGGAAAGGGCTTTTAATTTTGAAGATTGTAAAGCTTATTAAAGACTGTGATCTATCTTAAGTCTAGCAGCTGATCTCAAGCTGATACATTTCGGGAGAGAAAAACAAACCACGTTCTTCTCTCTCTCTCAGAGGCAGATGCAATGTGACACGACCAACAAGCGATGGATAACAATGAGTACAAAAGGTGATAGACGACGGGGACGGAAAGGTGAAGATAAAGAAGAGGAAGGAGGAGAGGAGGAGGCACAGTAAGGGAAAGTGAACTGAAGTCATGAAGCCCAAGGGAGGGGAAGAGGGGAGTGAAGCAGGAGGGGGGTGAAGTGAATCGGTCAGCTCGTTCCCAGAGCAGCTTCCCAGCAAATCACAGCATGACTTCAGACTGCACTTACGACTACATTAATCACACACACACACACGTACACGCACGTACAAAGATGTTCAACAAACACTTCACTCTTGGGCAACTCATTCTCGAGCTCTCTCCATTTCCAAATAAACAATTCTATACTACAGCAGTTGTGTTCATACATCTGGAGACAAAAACACAAACATCTCACAGACTCACTTGCTCACTACACTCTTGGAAGATGCAGGTCAGTTTGGGTTTTCACAGAGTGCAGCAATAATGACACAGCCTCCTGCACACACAGAAGGTCATGGACTGTTCTCTTCTTAATGGACACTCCGCTATTTTGACTTGTTGACAGTGTGTTTAACTTACAGCCTCTAACCAGAAAGACACAGGTTTGCTGCACTTTACAACCTGAATTTATTAGTGTGCAAACACCTGCAGGTTTCCCATAATACAAACAAGACAGCTTGGACAAGACTGGCTCTCATAGTACAATTAGTAACTTCAGGGGGACACGTTGTCCCGTAACTGCCAGTTGTTTCTCTTATTGAGCTGTGAAACAACCTCAAACTATGTTGAAATGTTAGTAAATTTCCATATTGGGACAATGAGGCTTTAAATCTAGGATGTGATGTCTGATCTATGCAGTTTCTGCTCTTCCCAGCAGTATTTTCCAATCCGTTTCCACTGTGAGATAACAGATAACTCTGACATGTTGCACTTTTGACCTCATAGATAATGGTGAATTTAGAAATGCATGCCGAATGGCAACAACTTTGATTTTTATTATCATTTGTGTTCATAGTCTACTGCTACAGGAGTGGCTCAGAGAGGCTGAAGCAGGTAGTGTTAGCTGTTAGCTATTTGCTAATTAGATGGGGACATGAGACGCATGCAGCAGGAGAGAAGCCACAGAGAGTCGGACATCAGCGACGGACGATTTAATTCGACCAAACCAGAGGTGATTGTGGAAAGACCAACTATGACTGTGTTGGCGAGTTTTATTTGATTTCAAGTTTGAACAAAGCGTGTTTTACGATGAGTTAAGAAGGGAATTAGGCTCATCTTAGTATGAGTAAAGTATAGAAGAATTTCATTTCTTGACATTTTATGAGTTTATTTTGATAATTTAGTTCGATAACAGCTGGCATATATCGGCCTGCTGAAACTATGGGGGCTGTCAGACTATCACCTCTTGCAAAGTGTACTGTGCCATATTCAAAAATAGGCACAACATGCTCAAACAGCTGGCAAATTAACTAACAATTATTAACACATAACATTATGTAACACTGTTGCCTCTGACTTAATATATGTGGATATATATTCCCCACTGGATTAATTTCAATATCCTGATGGATCAGGACTTCGTAATGCCACACAGCCTATCTTCAGCTCTGTAATAAAACCCGGCCCAGTAGTTTTACGGCTCATTGTCTGCTAATGTGAGACTATACAGTCTGGTGGCTGGAAGTCAGGTGGCCACAGTAAACAGCATGGACAGGAACGTGGCTGGACTGAGGCCTAATTGGGTGTGATCCACACAGTGGCTCCAGAGCGAGCTAAAAGGAGTTAGCAGCAACCGCAAGTCTGATGCAGCTCCCATGAATCCAAATGTTTCCAGCTCTGCACAACAGGTGTCGGGATCTTGAACAAGTAAACTGTGGCTAACAGAGGAATGCCAGGCAGCTTCTCAGTTAGCTATCCAAGTTCCTTTCCAGGCAGAGCGGAAAACATCAACATAAACAAGACAGAGCTGGGAAAGAGCTGCACATACAGGAAGACAATGTCTAAATCTGAATGTGTAGCGGGAATCAGGATGGCTGGAAACATAACGGAAATTTTATTCTATAAATATAAAAAATGTATGTGAGCAGTTATTCTAAATGAAATCTAAATGTAAAATTTTGTATAGCTCAAAATACAATTGACTTATTGACCTTTTCTCATTTCATCGGTTCACTTTGGAGCAGTGGAACAATTTACAGTTTGCAGCACTGTGTTAGAGTTTTTTAACCAAGGGCCCTAACACACTAACCCCACATCAAAGAACTAGCGACGACGAAGGCTGTCTGTTGCATCGCTCACGCTGCCTGTGTTCTGGCCAAAAACCTTCATCTAAACTTACTGCAAAGACAACAGCCAGCTTGTACGTGCGTAACAGGAAATAACTCCCCTACCACCAGGTGGCAGTGGATGGTATTCATCATTCAAACAGGGACACCTGAAGACTCAGGAAATACAGTAAAGAGGTGGAGGCAAAAAATAAGAAGAAGCCACGCTAAATGGATGAAATCATGAATACTACAGCGACAGGATCATGGGTCTATCACCTCCTTTTTTGCACCTCTTCTTGTGAGCTGATTGCCTTTGCTGAACAGCAAAGCTTTAAACATTTTATACAAAATCAACAGCACAGTGAAATAAAGAATTTTCCTAAATCACTGTGCATTGACCAGCATCACCAGCACAACCTGTAAGAATCAGTGAGCAGGTGCAAGGTTTGCTACAGTTCACTTCCAAAACATAAACACACAATGCCGACGTTTGGAGCACGAGGCACTGTCCAGAAGCCAACTCAAATGTTCAACCCAGGCCTAACATGAAGGTTCAGTGGTGTAATGTTCTCTTCTGGTACACGATGTCCCAATCTGTGCCTCTCGAGGCCCATCATCAAGGAGCCAGTAAAAGTTGGGCACAGCATGCGGCGCATTTCTCACCTGCAATTCACCAACAAAAGGCCGAAGACCTATTACACAACCTGCTGCACTCACTGTGGGTCCTCCTCATTAACTCACTCTATTGGCATACACACACACACACACACACACACACACACACACACACACAAAGGGTCTTGCTAGGAGAAAGGGTGACTGCTGAACCTAGTACACAGTACGAGTTCCCAAATCCTCTTGCATATCAACAAAAATACATCCTGCAGTCGGCTATTGTCACGTGTAACTGAAGCTGTTTGCTCAGTTGTAATGGACTTTGAGGAGCAAACAATACAGTTGTGGGGTTTATAACTCTTTTTGTCGGGCTATCTGCTGCCGTGTAAGACTTTAAACATATTAGCAGACCAAAGGATGGTCTACAAGGGGCCGCTAACCATGTTGTCATGGTTACAGTGACTGATGTTGTGATGGAAAATTTAGTTAAGCAAAGGCTGCAGTGAGTTTAGAGAGTCTTGTCAGAGTCAAGTGGTGTTTAGGTTAAAAAGAAAACCCTGGTGGTCTTAACTTACAGAACATGTTAAACTTTATCCACTTTTTTAGTTGGTAAATCATAATGCATGTTTGTCATCATACAATCCACTGGTCCTGGTCTCAGTCTGTAGCGTTCATTGCAACAGTAATTATTTGCCTTGTCCTCAAGATCAATCATGTAAATCTGCTGAAGTTAGTTATACTACTATTACTCAATACAAAATTACAGCTTTTGAGGTAAATATACTGTACATCCACCCAACTTCAACTCATTATGTATCCGGCAAGAGATACAGCAGTATCCGCTGCCATACCACCAGACTCTGAAGCAGCTTCTTTCCTCTGGCCGTGAGACTCCTCAATTCATCATTAAGACTTTGTATTGTGGCAGGACTCCAATACTTTTGTTTTTTTAACCCTTGTTTAAAAAATGACATTAAATCACTGTTTTGATGATTTTTGACTTTGACTTGGAAGTGAAAGACTTGTTACTTGAGACATGATGACTGGAAAGTTTTTGTCTTTTTATCAAAATCTTTTTAAATTGTTCCATATGCTTTAATAAAATGATTTCTCTTTCGTTTTGATTAGATTCATTCCACCTATTATTGATTATTATAACACAAATTCAATTTGAACATGTTAGATGTATTGGCCAATAATATCATTATTAGACAGGCTCTATTACCTTGCCTTTTCTATTTATAAAGACAGGATACTGCAAATCTTGGGGTGTGAATAGACTTGGGACCTGCCCAAGAAAAAAAATGACTTGGGACTTGCACCAATTGACCAAATGACTTGAGTCACACCTCTGGCTATAACTCACATTGCATTGTTTTTATTACCAGAAGATCCAAAGTAAATAATAAAAATAATAATAATAAAGTAATTTGTCCAATCAGCGCAGCCATCTAATCTGCTAGATCACTCTGATTTCAAATCAATCATTCATTGATTTGTCAGCTAGTCACTGAGGTTCTCTGAAATTTAGAAAAAAGAAAAAAAGGACATTAAATACCACAACTTTTCAGTTCACATGAAAAGAAGATTGTGGA
This sequence comes from Pagrus pagrus, assembly GCF_965226575.1. Classification (NCBI taxonomy): domain Eukaryota; kingdom Metazoa; phylum Chordata; class Actinopteri; order Spariformes; family Sparidae; genus Pagrus; species Pagrus pagrus. Next base: position 19,206,422 of record NC_140194.1, read on the forward strand.
CGCCTTCAAGATAGATGATGTAAAATCATCAGATCACCTTCCCCCAAATACATCACAATCAATCTGGATACTAAACTTCAACTGTAGCAACTGTTTTGCTAGTCCTCCAGAAAGCTTCATTAGTTCAACTTACTGGTAGGGGAGTGACTCACTGAGTGTCTAATCCATTTGACTTTATCTTTCATCGCTCCTGTCAAGCTTTTTGTGCCAGTCTTGGCTGTTAAAACTTCCCTGTGCACCAACTTTATTAGAATTACAGGACAGTTTGTCCCAGACAGCACTTCTCTTCTTGGGGACGTAACTATTTATCTGTTACATCAGGTTCAAGTATCGATATAATCTTCCTTCTTCCCAGTGGTTGCAAAAGAAGAGTTGAGTCAGGCCTATTTACGGTTTTATTCCAGGATCGTTTTGCTAGGAAGAACCCTCAGATTGGAGCTGCGACACAAACAACTATAAATAACCCATATAGAGGGTTACTGGTATGATTAGACTCAGCTAGCTGATGTTACATGGCCAGTGACCAAATGCCTAACATATCACCGGGAGTCACCCAGAGGAGCGGGTTTAGTTTCTTGACACTTTGCTGAATGTGTGTTTTTCCATTTCTGCAACAAAATTCCTAATTATCCTGAAAATTGAAGCTCAGTGAAAACACATTACTGGTGGAACAAGAGCTAATCCATTTTGAGCCTTGACTGTTTCCGTCATGTCTACTGGGACTTGACAAGACAAGCTGGATTCTTTCTCACAGTTCTTGATAGTGTGAGTGGATTTCAGCCAATGCTACAAATGACCCATGACTGTTTTGTGTCTTTTAAGAGTGTTTCTTTGTTTGTATGTGAGTTAGTGTAAAGACTTGAATAAGCGGTGGTAATCAAATAAAGTCTACACACACATTTTGTCAGTATATTATTTAGTCCTAAAACCGGCTGTGGAATTATTTGATGTAATTATCCAAGAAGATGGCACGACAGAAAGGACAGTGACACATTTTTTGTTGTATACAAATACTCCATCCAGGTGTTTACATCCAGGTAAATGGCTTGTTTTCACGCATAGGTTCCTAATTTAGGTGTCAAAAACTAGAACAACCTAAGTTAAGTCATCACACTGACAGTAAATGCCAGAAGTCTGTGGGCCACAAACATCAATAGTCACTCTGTATCTGCCCTTGTGGTGCTGTGCTAGGTCGGTCTTCTCAACCTTCACTTTTTGCGACTTTTTGCCTTCATTGTGGGGTTTAGCAAGTAAAACAAATGATCAGTTGGATTGAGGTGGTGACTTGGCCAATGAAAAACAAAAAAAACTAACGTCTGTAATTTAGTCTATTGCCTATCTAAAAATGGGGACTATTTTCAAAAAGGATAGTGGTTAGTAGAACATTAAAAATGTGACTCAGCACTTTAACTTCTCTGTTTAATTTAAATCCAATATGTTTGACAGAGACCAAATGACAAAAACCACAAAACTGCCCGCATACTTTCTGACAGAACAATGACTGTTTTCCATACAACAACCTTATCACATCTTTTGGGTATAATTACAACAATGGTTGCATAATCTCGTGTCTCAGACAACCTGGCGAGACCTTTCACTGCTTCTTGTATTTAGCAAACATTATGCACTGATTGCAGCATATTTTCATGACAAACTTTCTATCAAGATGTTGGATTTTTTTCAACTTGCCTGTCCATTATTTAATGTTGAGCCTCTTCCCCAGAAGCTATGGCAGCTAGAAATTAGGTTTTAAATTCCATTATATGTATCAAATAAATGATGTTATGATTAATTAATAAACATATATTTTTTGGAAAATAGGACACAATAGCAGAACATTCAGAGAATAATTGTTTATTTCAGAACAACAGACAATCAAAACATGTGGGTGGCGAAAGAAGAGTGTATCCCCCCTTTAAAATCAGACCCAAAGTCTTTTTCAGCAAAAAGTTGCTCTGGTAATCTGCCAATATACAAACAGTGTGAGTTTTACCTATCTGTTACACAACAAAATTGAGATTGCACTTTTCCTACATGTAGTACATGTAATAGCCAAATAAACATTACTTTAAGTACAGGAATTGCAAAATCATTAATTGTGCTTGGACGGTGCTACCATCAGGTTCTTTAGTTTTATAATGTTTATTTGAGGCTGTTAAAGATTCTCTTTCTCTTTTGGGTTGTGAGATTCATCTGTATCATTTCTACTATACGCCATAGTTAAAATTAGGGGTAGACCGATTATAGGCCCGATATTCAGCACTTTATCTGTGTCTGTGATTTTTCTGTCAGATTGCTGATAAAATGAACTTGTTTAAAATGTGCTTCTTTGGCTCTGATGCAGCATCCTCTCACACAATGTCCCACCCACAACAATATCTGATTGGTAACACGTCACAACTAATAGCCTAATAACACTGAATAATCTGAATCTGTACAGAAGTATTAGAAAATGGAAATACTCAAGTTAAGTACCTCAAAATTTTACTTAAGAAAAGTAATTGAGTAAATTGTACTTAGATTTATTTCATAACTGGTTGTTCAAAATTTTGACACAAAGACTTTCATTTTTTGCTGCAAATGAATATCAGTCCCAAATATTGGTTTCCTTGATTTCTAATAATCGGTATTGGACCTGAAAAAGTCCTATCGGTCGACCCCTAATTAAAATGTCACTATAGTTTTTGTTTGATGTCTCTAGGTTGTTTGTAGCGTATGCATGTTAAGTTAGCTTGCATTGTGTGATGGCTATGTCTGCAAATTTAGATGCTTGTACCAAATGACCTATAATTTCAACAGAAAGATAAATCCAGCAATGCAATATATTCTAACTCTGAAAGGAGATATTTTCAAGAAATGATTAAATAGTTTTCTCCATTTATTAATTTACCAAACAAAATTTACCTCAGTAATGAGTTGAGAACAAATATTTATATTGAAACAGCAGCTAGCTCTGATGTCACTGGCATCATTGAACAACATACAGAACTGATCGGTTTCTAATAATCATATTTACCACTTAATATTTACTATCCAACACTTCAAGTAAAACAAAAACAAAAGCTGTTTCACAACTGATCAAAAACAAAGTCTAAGGTAGACAATTCATTGAATCAAAAAGAAAATGAGGTAACATGCTTCGGTTTGCTGTCCTGTTTCCCAGCCTACAAGTAAACATTTTTGTTAATAAAAAACAAGACACCTTAGTTATACATATGTTTCCTCAAAACACTGCTCTTTTCTGGTTGATTCTGGTTCATGTTATCAGAGGTTTGAAAAACCTGAACTACTTCTTTGAGGAATGGTCAGACCAGTCTTGTTCAACAGGACAATTATCTAATTCCAGTCGTGATGGAGGTGTAATTGTTTTAAGTGGCCACTTTACTTGTTCCTTCTCTTTAACAGCAACTATGTTTTCTCCAAAAGATTAACAAGGCAGAAGTCATTTTCCTTTTTAGAGCATTTCAGGAAAAGTCATATCGACCGTGAGCACTCAGGACACTGTTTTTCATAAAGACGATGGAGTCATGGAGTCAAAACGAATAAACAAAAACAAGACCTTCAATCTAAATGACTCACAAAGGCAAATATAATGATAAAGAAATGCAGTAGGTTCATGCCATGTCTGACATTGCCACCTCGGTGCTTCCTATTACTAACCAAACTTTTATTAGCAACTACAACAATGCATTGCTCACTGACATTTCAGTGGCAGTTGAACTCTCCCAGCATACTAAGTAAAGATTAGACCAAACTACTGTGTGAAATGAATGTAAAACAACTGTTGTGAATAAATAAAGTTAAAGTAATATGCAGAGCTGACAAGTTGTAAAGCCTTCATTATCACCCATTCTCTACCTGGCTTCTCTGAAAACATTGATATCTGATAATCCCCACTGGTCATGACTGTGGTGTTATTATGGTTTGTTTATGCAACAGGTGAGTTCAGGCAGAGCTGAACATCTCCTCAGACTGCGGCCTGTAACTCAGTGAAGACTTCTTTCAAACAGATGAAATTGCTTAAAAAGCTCACTGAGAAGGATGACGACATTCACACACTACCGAGCCTTATTTGCCAATATCTCTCAATCATTCATTCACTCAAGTCTTGTTCGCCCTCCAGCCATCAGATCTAACACTACATGGATCAGTGTTTGGACTGCTGAACCATGAGACACAGTTTCCTCAGCTTTGCTGTAAGTACCTGACTCTGAGGGGAATTTATGGTTCTGTGGCTGCGAATCGCAGCTTGGTCCCCGCCCTGTGGCCCTCCGGCTCTGGGTAGATAGTTCTGAAGGTCAAGTTGATGCGTGGGCCTCGGTCATGGTACTCTTTAGCCACTTGATGCTGGTGGAGACAGAGAGACGGATAAATAAAGACGTATTTTATATTTTGGTGTGAAATATTTTGGTTGACTTTTACCCAGGACCCTATATTCTCATAGGCAAATGGATATTCATGGACACACTAGCTGCTTTTCAGGATCCAGAAGGTGACAGGCGCAGAAGAACATCTCTAGTAATTAGCTTTTCTTACCAAAAATCATGAGGCTGACATGAAGACAAGTACATTTTGATCTTTGGTTCTATAGTCACCAAATTAATATTTCTTATCAAAGGATTAGTATGTGACACCAGGTACAGGCTGTTCTTTATCAATCTGTAGAACCTGAAGGTGTGTTCGCACTGTTAATGAAAACTTTTAGCAATTTCAAATGTTTTAATTTGAGATAATCAAAACAAAACAAAGACTCATGGAAACATGCATGCAACTGAGATTAGAAATGGAAGATTAATATTGTCATGAGTTTTCTAAACAGTGAGTTTTTGCAGCTGACCTCTGTGCTCCATTAACTGGTCAACATACAACAAACACCATCTTCTTTCCATTTGACAAATGGGGCAAAAGTCAAATTCATTCCCGTTCCGAAAACAAAACTAAAATGTTTCCTAGCAAAGACACAATCGCTTTTCTCCCTTGAGTTCAACTTTTTGATGTCCTCACTTTTTGCATACGATAACTTCCTTGTTTTCAACACAGACACACACTACACCCTCACCTACATCTCAAAAGGAGGCAAACGTTTGCTTAACCCCAGCAGTGTCAAAAGAAGGAGTCCAGAACAGACATAAATAACTCTGTATACTTTTTCAAACAAACGAAGTACTTCAGCAGGATTGACAGGTTTAGTTAAATATTTAGCACTCACTTCCAAATCTCTCTAACTGAGCCAGGAAGTTTTATTAGGCAGACCAGGACTGCAGCGACAGAGAGAGAATTAATGGATGGTGTGATCTTCTGTCTCTGGCAAGATCTTTAAAGGAGAGATGAAAGCTTTGTTGAGATACTCAGGGTGGTGTCGCCATAAAACACCTGTGACCTTCTCCCTTTTTTTAAAGCCAAACCCCCCTTGTCACCGTCTCTGTAGGTCTCCCTCTCTTTATCCGCACTCTTTGTTTTTCTCTCTCTCTTTTGAATTCTCACTTCACTTTTTCACCTTTTTTGTGTGACCACCAAGTTTAACACAAGACATGCTAAAGGAGCTTATACATTACCAAAAACGTTTACATTTCATTTTCACACACGATGTTAAACTGGCAAGACTCAGTCTCTCAGACAGGGTCAAACTAAATAGTATGACCTATTTTCATCTGCTCTTACAAAAGCTGAAAACCTTAATCAGCATGAAATTCAAATTATTTCATATAAAACATATTCTCACTGTTGAATGTGACCTGATTTTTTTCACCAGAAACCGGTCACACACTTGCGCTCCTCATCTTCTTTCATGCACTCAAATAAACCAGGCCGCTGTCCCTGATTATAAAACAAATGACTCTCATTATGTTGAAGCTCTGCTGTTCTCTCCCGGCCACTCCATCCATCCTCGCTGCCTGAACCAAGTGCCTGGAACACAGGTCTATCGTCTCACGTGTGGGAGCCGGAAGCAATTACACACACATACACACACGTGCACACACACAAGCAGAGCAGGTGAGTAAAGTCTTTTTACTGTAAATACCTGTCTAATTGACGTACCCTTTGTTTCACCGGTTGTTTCTGTTTTAATAATAATTAAGGATAGCTGAGAGCAAAATCTTACATTTAGTTTGGTTTATTATCATACTTCTGGAAATACTTTTTGTGTTTCTGTGCATGATGGTATGTGATTTATAAGTGTGTATGGTATAAACAAACAAAGCCTTAAGAAGTTAGTAGTAGTCAATATAAAAGACACGGAACAAGACATAAATAAATTCTTCAAGCTTTTTGACCGACAAGTAAACTCTGTTAAGGGTAGTGTGAAAACACCACAACAACCTCCACTTCATAACAAAGATGTTTCCAATAGAAAGAAGCAAGAAGAAAAACAAACAAAACAACTTTTAAAGTAGTCCTAATTTCCACCTCATTCTGATCCCAGTGTCAAGTGGCTGATGTTGTTATGAATGGCCAAATTTCCTGCATGAGTGCTTGCACATGATAGGTCGAACCTACCTGCCAGTCGTCTTGTGTGGCTCCTGACATCAGCAGAAGTGTCCCGTGACTCAGAGGAACCCGAATCCTCTCCACATATGTATAGTCACCGTTCTCCTCCTAACATAGAAACATAAAAAGGGAAAAGCACAATGTACAATCATCAAACAACAGACACACACATTCAGTACAATGTACTTTAACATAACTAAAATACACATAAAAGCACAAAGCAGAACAAAAAACAGTAAAGCACAACTAAATGCAACTTGTTTAAATTAAGACTAATATAGTCTGCTTCCTGTGAGCTGTATATTTTAATGCTTGAAAAAATAGACAACTATTACACGCTGGCCTCTAAACACTGCCGAGTTTTAACCCAATATCTTGCCTTCCCTCTTTTTCCAGTTTTTCACTACCTCACAGTGGCTACTGCTATGTCCTCCACTATGCTTAGTCCCTTCTTTGGAAGAAGGGACTAAGCATTCTCTAACTCATGAGAAACATCAAAAGGTCAGATAGAGTGTGGAAATAGATGAGATGAGAAAATAAAGAGTGTGTGCACAAATTATCTCACTCACCGGTGGAGGCTGCTTGCGGAGGGTGAACACTCTGGTGTCGCCCAGACTGATGGAGGCGATGGTGGGTTTGGAGCCCAAGGAGGCTTCGTCGTCACTGTGCCAGCCGATGCTGTCATGGCCGTCACGATAGAGGTTACACAGCAGTGAGTTGAAGCTGCATCCGCTCACCTGCTTCAATGTCTCGCGAAGTGTTGACAGCAATTGATGCCACTATGTAGAAAAATAATAAGAGTAGAGCAAGAAAATTAAACTGGCATTAGACAACTTTTTTTGCTTTAACTTATTCAGAAGTACATTTCGATCGCAGTGTGACGGGTGTGGAAAAATGACACAGCCGTGTCTGGTGACACACTGGTTCTTTATAAACCTCGCTTTCAGCACAAGGGAGATGGTTCAAAACAGATCAGTAAGTAATGAGACCTGCCTGCTTATGGATACAACCAGATGTTTTACTCTGAGATCAAGATTTCTAGATTAAACTTGGATTATTACAGTTGATTTTCGCTTCAACAATAGCCAGGCTGCTAGCAGTAGCCATGTTGCTACCACAAGGAATTGCTTAGAGGGGGAGAAGTTAAAAACTAAAACAGCAAATAAAGAAAAAGATGAAAAATAAAAAGAAGAATTAGAAAACAACGAAAAAACAAACAAAAAGCAGCATCTTGAGAAATTAACAAACAAAACAGAAAACCATAGAAACAAACACATACATGTATGGATAATATTGTGACAGCAAAGTGCGTGTTTTTCTTTAAAATTTTGGTGGCTTGGACATTTATTAAATTTGTCTAACCTGTGTGTTAGCAGCCATGGTGGAGCGAGCATATGTGTAGGGAAGCTCTCCATACCAGCAGGTCAGCCGGGGCTCATCGTATGCCTCACCTGCATCAACACACACAAAAAAAATACATCTTCACCTAAAACAAACCAATTCAAACTATAGTCAGGATTTTTTTGGCAGCTTCCATCTGTAACCAGGTCTTCTGTGGTTAGATTGATGAATTAACAAAAGGCCATACTGGTTCCTCTGCATGTTGTAGCCTATTGACACAACACTCAACCCCTGCGGGCTTTAATTACCCTTTTCCTTATGGAGAGAAGCACACTTATGCAACTAGTTTATTTTATTTTTTTATTTTCCCCCCTAAAAGATTAAATTTTTTTTTTTCTCGATTGAGTTGTACAGGTTATAGGTCACAGGTCACATTAAAGGTGGAAAAAGTTCTTAAATGATTTATCTTGGTCTCATTTTTTTACATCACAAAAACCTGCCATTTTAACAGGGGTGTGTAGACTTTTTATATCCACTGTAGCTCTCTCTATATTCCATCAGTAATTGGGTCATGGCAATTTTAACTTCAAAAGAGAATACATCTAGTTTGTTTTCATAGCTTTTTTTTGCTGAATGACAACTATAAGTAGGGCAGACAGCTGACACAGTTTATTTCTTAATGGATTTCTTTCCAGCGTTAATACGAATGGACAATGATTATCTGCTAGAATCCATTTCTAGCAGAAGGTTCGGTCAACAACTTATTCAGTGTCCATTCTGTCCCTCTGTCGGTCTTTGTGCGTCTCTCGTTCTCTGGGAACAACCAGATCTCTTCTTGGAACCAATTCTCTGCTATTAGTGTATTTTGGCAAGCCCTCTGGTACGAGAACATGGTGAAACCAAAACAAACTGTTTAAACAGCCATCGCTTTTTATGGCGCTGAATTATTCAGGGACTTTGGAGCTACTACTTATAAATATGTGTGGCCATTTATCAACTATCATAAGCCTTACTCTTTCCATAAAAAGATGATATCAGATGGAAAAGATTAACAAAACTGAAAGCCACTCAGGATCCAATTTGGAGCCCTGAGCAATAGTTGGAAAAACTAAGTCAAGAGAGTTTTAAAACACTGACAGAGGGCGTAGGAGAGGTGACTGGTCACGGGTTAACATCTTTTTTCCACTACTTCCTCTTTAAACCAAACATCACATGGACTTTGTTGACAAAGTCTGAGGATAGACAGATTGAGATTACACAACTTTCTGCTCTGTCCTGTGTTTACACATCATCTTGGTCACTTGTCTCTATCATGCTGTTTGTCTGCTACGGGGCCATCACAGAGTAACACACCAGATGGACGAGAGCCAGCTGAGCGAAAGGCTGATTCTGAGGCAAAGTCTGGCTGCAGCTCAATAGGCTCACTGTATATCGTCTGGGTGGGTACAATCATGTTATTCTTTCCTTTAAAAGGAAAATCCTAAGTGTTTCGCAATATGAAGCCTCTGGACAACTTACGCACGTGCAAGGAGAGACATGCTGCAGTTTTTGTTTTTCACAAGTTTTGCAGTCTTCTCAAGATAAACTGTACTTAGATCAATGAAAGCAATCAGGCATGTTTACGAAACGACTACCTTTAACTTTATCTAAACATATTCTGTTGTTAAAATAGCAATTTCAGAGAATTTTGCAGCCTAATTTTTATAAGTGACATAAAAATGTCTCAAACATGAGATAGTTCAATGCTGCACTGTGATGAAGAAAAGTTGAATTTTGAGTCCCGTTTCCAATTTGTCAAAAACTGCATATATCGAAATGTCGATATGATAAGATGCATACAATTAGACAATAACTTGGTTACCGTGACAGATCTACAGACATGTACCCAACAGCAAATCAGCTGCAGTGGGAAACCCTTTCCACCCTTCAGTTAACATCATACGCTCACATTTCACCCATTTCACACTTCTTATTCTTCAGACCCCTGGTACCCACCCTGTCTGTAGTTGGTCTTCTGGGACCAGGGAAGCTCTGCTAACAGCTTACTGAACATCCAGTCGGCCTCTTCTGGGGAAAGAAACCCAGGCAGCAGCTGCAGTCTAGACAAATGGAAAGACAAAGCACACACGCAGACTAAGTAAAGTAAGGGGCAAAAATTGGGGCAAAATATGAGCCTGAAGGGCATAATTCAAAATCCTTGGTTCAAGCCTGGACATGCATCTCCTCCGGTCACCTTTATACGACTGACCCCCTGAAAATGTATCAATTCTCCGAAAACAACAAAAAAGTACAAGTAGTAAAGAATTCATAGGCAGTGGCTTGCAAACAAATAACCAGCCAAAACAATTTGGCAAGTGGCTGGCGTAAGGGTAGGTTTATGTTCAATCAGAACTAGTTTGTCAGACGTGTTGACCAACCATGTCAGAAATCAAAAGTGTTTGTTAAAAAGAATTGACCACCATCAAACAGAGAGGGAAAGTACGGGCATAACAGAGCACATTTTCAGACACTTTCCTCTGGAAGACAAATAGTGTTGCACTTAGTTATGTAAAAAGTTCCACAATTAGTTCAGCAACAAATGAAAAAGAGAGCTGGTGAAAAGAAGCTCAAACCATCCAACAAGTAGTTCTGAAGAAGCATTTTGGCCCCCTTCAGTATCCTTTGATGCTTAAATGTCGCACACGATCTAAGGTTAGTGGTGGGATTAATCTCAAAATCTAGCGCAGACTTAGATAAAGTATACTCAAAATCTCCTTCTCATTACTGCTGAAAATAAAGACTAGCAAAAGAGCAATGTGCCTAATTCGGTTCCCTGCTTGAGCGCCACGGAAGTTGACCACAAAAGATTTAAATCAGAACTGAAATGTTTTTTTTTCCCCTACTGTTTTCTTGGTTATCTATAATGTCTGATTCTCTAGGTATTTTAGTCTTGACAACAAGTGAATGCAATATTTACAGCACGTTACCACATATTCAGTGTCTATTAAAAACATGGCTCACTTCCATGTGTCCTCATGGGTATCATATGTGGGGTATGATGCATGACTTTCACCAAGACATTCACTAAAAGTGGTATAAAAGCTATACATACCCTATTGCTTGTGTGATGACTGCCATCTAGTGGACTTCAAACTCAATCACAGATTTGTCAACTTAACTAAAAACACTGGTTTGGTATTATCACATCACTGTTTATTCTCCTTGTTTCCATTTTTATCTATAATTCCCACAGAATGAGGATTCTCTCTGAGTCACTCCGTACTCACCTGGACACTCCTGATGGCCCGTGACTGATCTCATAATCACCTGCCTGTCTGTCCAGAGCAAAGAGATGAATGTTAGCCAACAGATGTGTAGCATACAACCAAATCATGAGCTAAAACACCATGAGATAAGAAACAGAAATGTGTGACTTACTCGATCACCTTCTCTGGTGGAACATCTCTAACTGGCTGCAATGAAGAAAAGAAGAACACAGAAAGGGTAAGCCTTATTAAAGAACAAATTAATTACCCCAGTATACAAAGGTGACTTATTTCTTATGTTTATTGTCTACCTTGGTGGGTTGGTTAAACTCAAAAGTTGTAGTTGTTTGCTGTGGTCCACATCCCCAGGCGGCAGGTGGTGGATTGACACTTTTGGCCTGATGGTTATTTGGGACAGCACCTGGTGATAAGCAAAAATAAGATGTTTTCTACATATCAAGCAAGGTAACAGAACTAACAAACTGTTTTTGTAAGTGTATGTTTTTCAGCGAGACACAAACAAAATGTTTACATCAGAATAAGGGGCTGTAAATAAGGAAACAAAAAGATAATGGTCTCATTCAGCTTGGAACAGGCAGAAGGATGAGTCACATAACACCAAAAAACAAACAAACAAACAAACAAAAAAATACAGTGTAAATTGACCTTAAAATTACCTGCTGTACATGAGTGTTTTGGCACTTGTTTGGCCCAGGAGCCCTGGACTCTGGCACGCTGACGCTTATCTGACATCACATCAAATCTGCAAAGAGTAAGAAGCAATAATGATGAATAATGAAATAATGGAAAAGTCTCAGTTGAATGATATATTGTCCCAGAAATAATTGTGTTAATATTATTGTCATTTAAAGGCTAGTGCAGAAAATATGGGAGTCTCTTCTCTGTCACAATAATGAAAACCCACAAATTCTTATCCAACTTTTAAACCATTTTATTTAATTTGTTGAAAAGGACCAAATCAAAAGCATGTGTAAAGTGGCACACGTCTGTCTTCCCTCCCTAGGCCAGTAGAGTTATCAGTGACAAGGAATGTGGCATAGAAAATTGAGGGAATCGTGCAAATAATTTTACATGTCTCTTTGTACTATGTGCCCTTAACTATTTGGTGGTAATCCTTTAGTTTTCTAGTCCTTTGTGATGGTATGTGCTATGCTATTGATTTAAAGTATGATATATGGGCTTTTATACGTCTTTAATATGATGGTGATTGATGACAATGATGTTGTTAATGATATGATGTTGATTTCATTTATGCTGTATTCTACTGCATGTTCATTGATTTGCTTTCTTTCTATGTTTCTTCATTTTTTAACATCACCCTGCACAAGAACTGCTGATGAAATAAGGCTTTTTAGCTAACATTATTCACCGATATAATATAATGAAGTCATACGTCCAAAGCTATTTCAGCTAGTTAGCAACAAACCTTGGATTTGTAGCCAAGTCGTTCCTATGCCAGTTAAGTTAGCTAAACCTACATCAAGTTACTTTAATAAACATTTTGTAAAGTCAAAATTTCAAACAAAAACCATGCTGTCTAATGTTGAACTAAATCTTCAAACGACTTACCAAAATGGGCTGCTAAAACTTGACACTTCAGCTTGAAGAAAAGAGACAAGTCAACATTAGCTTGAACGTCTGTGCCTTGACAGCCATGAACGATGTGTTACAAGAAAACAAATCCTACCCGGAACTGACATATGCAAAGGTTCCGCCCGCACTCTTTCCCTTTGGCTAATGTGATTTTACGGAAGCCCTAAAGTACGGAAGCCCTAAAGGGCCATGGATTCATACATTTTATTTCCTCCGTTTTCCCGTTTTCTAGAGATCTTGAGAAAACAAAACGATAGTGTAGTATATTAAATCATTGCAGGAAACATCATTCAGTGTCAGAGGAGCAGGAGCATATCGATCACCAAGGCCTGACACAGGCTGAAATAGCATTATGCCTTGCTATTACAGATAATATACACATTAGTGTGCATAATCTAAAAAGACAGCATGGCCCTTTAGACAGACTGCATGGCCCTTTAGTACGGAAGCCCAAAAGGGCCATGCATTCATACATTTTTTTCCCTCTGTTTTCCCGTGATAACGAGTTAATTTCATTTCTTTTCTCGAGATCTCTAGTTATTATCTCGAAATAACAATTGCCGTTTTCCCGAGATAACGGGATAATTTTCTCAAAATCTTGAGAAAACAAAACGATAGTGTAGTATATTAAATCATTGCAGGAAACATCATTCAGTGTAGCAATGTCAGAGGAGCAGGAGCATATCGATCACCACGTCACATATCTTTTCAATCAAGGCCTGACACAGGCTGAAATAGCATTATGCCTTGCTATTACAGATAATATACACATTGGTGTGCATAATCTAAAACGACAGTTAGCAAGGCCTCAGCTATATTGGCAGCGCAATCTAAGTGAGCCTGATGTCATCATTAACTAGGCCTACATAGCTGAGCAGCTATGTAGTTAATGACGAGATCTCAAATTAATTATATCGTTATCTCGGGAAAACAAAGTTTGATTATCTCGAGAAAATAATCCCGTTATCTCGGGAAAACAGCAGTTGTTATTTCGAGATAATAACTGGAAATCTTGAGAAAACAAATGAAATTAACTCGTTATCACGGGAAAACGGAGGAAATAAAATGTATGAATGCATGGCCCTTTAGGGCTTCCGTAAAAAATAGCACTTGAGGAAAAGTCTTAAAGTAGGGGATTAAATGTAACCTACATAAAGGTGCATGATGTAGTCTTGGGGAAGAAATATTAATCAGAAGAGAAAGATCTTCATTGACTGATTTTTGTATGCCTAAACAAACTGAACAAACTATCTTGTTTCATGACTGAATAAACAAACTGACCTTAAAGGACAACACAGTTTCAAACTGTTTTACTTGGTTTGGCAGGCCCTGCCACCTTTCTAGCTTCAAACAGTGTTCTGGGGACCTTGTTTTCCTCTCAAAACAGCTTTTTAATCAGTTATGCGAAAAATTAATATACGAGTTTGTTTTATTTCCACAATATTGTAAATATTACAAATCCGAGTTTGAATTTCTTCTCCAAAACTACATAGAGCTCCTTTCAGGTCAATTTGACTTAAAAACACAATATTTGCCTCTAAAATGTATTATTACTGTAAAAATGTTAAAAGAAGCAGAAAATAGAAATACTCAAGTTCAAGTACTTTGTTACAGTAATTGAGTAAATACCAGGATCACGTTAGCACAATATTTAAGCAGCCTATCTTTCTGCATTAGGACTACTTATACTGAGTACTCAGAACCTGTGTGTACTGATAACTGATTTTCATTTTGCATCTTCTTCAGAAGGAAATCATTTTCTGCAGTCGACTGCAGTTGTCAGCTATTGGTTTCTTTGCACAATAAGATTTTTGGATCAAATTATAAAAATCAACTGAAATATGATACATTATAGATTAAACAACCAAAGTGCACCTAAGCACATCAAATGAGCTTAATTAGCACTAGCCTGATAACAATATGCACATTATTGCAACACTTACAGTAACCCCATCAGTATAATAGGCCATTAAACAGTCCAGCATATAGAGTAAGGGCATAAGCCTCTGAAAAAAAGTACACAATAACATCAATTTACTGTATGGCAGCATTTTTAACAAACCGTATAAAACATATGTTTACAGCAAAATAAATGTAAACAGTGCATTTTACATGTAGAATTTCCATTTTTAATTTCCAAGCATATTAAAAGACTTTACAGAGAAAAAGCATTCACAAGGCAGCTAAGTTGAGGCACAGGTCAGACCAAGTGGCACGGGGGTATTCGACCGTTCACAAACTGCGTAAAGAGGAAAAGTTCTCCTGTTTTGCAGCAAACATTTGGTAGAATGAACCAGTCTGTCGGTAAATGTGAAAGCACCGTTTATCATGTAAAATATTCTCCATTCCTGTGAAATCCTTTCAAAAACACACTAGATTTGCAAAGGGCAAGAGGTTTTCTTTGTCTATGAAAAGTTTACATTTTTTCTAACAAGAGGCAGACAAAGCAACCGTGTAGTTCGTGGACATTGCACTGGTTGATTTACATCCTTTATCAATACATTTTAACCACCTAATACCTGCTCATTGAGTCTGACCATTTCCATCATTCATGTCAGTAGAAAGGCACTTGTGTTTTATGCAACAGTGAATGAAAACTACAAAAAACAACTTTGGTTTAGAACAACTGATAAACTGGTGCAACAACAACAACAACAACCCACCACAAAGTATAATTTTAAATAGACAGTATACTCGCAATATTATAGGGAAAAAAAGGAGCCGACGCATGATGATAACTGTTCACTAATGCAACTAAATTGACATGACAGGAAGCAGAGACTGCCATTGTTAAAATGGCTCAGTGATTGAAAAAAGGACTTAAAGGTTGGCAAAGGTCCGAGTTTGGCTCATGTGTTCTTTGGAATATAAAATAAATAATTATACAAATATATAAAAAAGATGCCCACCACCGTTAACCACTGCTTACAACAGCAGGGTTAACAAATTACCTTTTTTTTTTGGCTATATTATTTCCACCATCAGTGTCTGTGACAAAAAGTATTAATGTTCTTTGCCAAGAGCAGCATTTCATTACTATTTCAGCTCATGCCTTCTTTGACTATTTCTCTCCAGACAAATCACATCAGGGCAGGGTTGCCGATTTCAACACAGTCACATATGCTTTGATGCGCATATTTACTGAAGGCACAACGGTGAAATCTCAGGCAACCCTGGAGGATCAACTGCACAGATACAAACAAACACTCCCTTTTCCTCAAATGCTGCACCGGGTCAGAACAGAATGGCTGCCTGAAGATTCATCAGCAGTCCTTCTATTCTGTCTTCAAACTCTCTCCATTCCTCTGCTCTCGCAGCTTCCTCCTGTGCAGGTATCCGGTACGCTGCAGACGGTTCATTCTGGCTCCAAAGAAGGTGACGAGGTTGTCTGGCACCAGCTTGGTGGTCAACCAACCCTGTGAGGAAAGAAACAACACAATAAATGAGGTGCATGAATTTACAATCAGTTACAACTACATCTTTCAAGTAAGGCTGGGCGATATGGTCTTGACAATTACAATATTTTTAGGCTATATTGCATGATACACATCTTGACATCACCTCAAAGGAACTTCATAAATTCTAGGATGAGTGACACAATCTTGATATTGTTTGACCAAATTCCTTGATGTTGTGATGATTTTGTCATTGACTGTTGGTACATCACAAAACTTTAACAGAATCAGATTTTTGATTAATAATCAACAGTAATGTGGAGATAATGACTTGGAGGGTAAAGCCACGTACTTGAAAAAGTCGATCAGTCTGGAACTTTCAGAAAATCATTTTACTGTAATGCAGCCTTTCAAACCAGGAACAGACAACACTTTCAAGCCTTAATCTTTAAAAAGTAAATTATATATTAGTATTGTAGCATATAAAATATTGCTTAAGCATAGTTTCCACAAATTGTTTGATTAAGATAAATGACAGCCTGACTGTAAACTGGATTTGTGTTGCGGCTGAATATACAACTCATTAACAGACCTAAAGGGGCATCAGAATAAACTAATGAGCCACATATTTCAGTCTCAAGTCTAAACATTCTGTAACTACGAGCAACATTGAACTGAACGTTGTGTATTTTTGAGGTTTCTGCTTCTTACCATGACGGCATGTGGGAAATATCCATTGGTCTGGATCTGCAGACCCACAGTGTTGAGTTCAGCAGCCACATAGCGCTCAGGGGTGGGCTTGTCCAGGGTGGGCTTCCTGATACGAGTCATCTTAGTGGCCACAAAGAAGGGCAGCACGCTCTGAAGGAAGACAAAAGGGAAAATGTGAGGTTAGTTTACACAGCTTAAATGAGTTTGAATAAAACAAATGTTTGTTCTTCAGGTCAGCATAAAGTCTGCTCCCATTACTTATCTAAAACGACGAGCCTCAACAGTTGAACTCCAGATTTGCAGCACAAAGTTGTAATATAAACATTTAAAAAGTGGAAAAGCATATGTCCTCCTGTTCGTCCGACAAATGGCACATTAAAAACCCTTAACATCTTTGCTGTAAACTGGTCTGAGGACCAGAGCAATCAGGTGAAATTACCCACTGAAGGTTTGCTGAGGTGAAACTGTTGTACACACTGCAAGCCACAAGGTGGCACTTGAGTGACTACTACAGTGGGTGCTAAAAACAGAACAAACAGGCTTTGTGTGGAACAACATATTTTCAAAAATGCCTCTGCAGTAAAAATGCATATCAGAGGCAACATTCATGAAGGTGCATTTATTTCATTGCCCTTCAGGCAGGATTGACTGAGAGCAACAAGTTGGATCGGAGGAATAAAAGTCCTATGTATGATGGAGAAGAGGGATTAATCCCATCAGACGAAACCCAAACTCACCTGAATGATGATGCCCTGACGCTTGTACTCCTCCTGCAGGCCACGAGAGAAGAAATCCACAAAGGCCTGCACACAGAACAGAATGAAAAATCTTCTGTTATCAAAACCCAAATGGTCGGCTTGATGAAACAAACAGATACTGATCAATATTATGAAACAATTCAGCTCAACCGGAGAGAATTCTTGCTGGTTTAAAGGTGGCAAATGTTGCACATACCTTTGAGGCAGAATAGACTGTAAGCAGAGGGACGGGGTACATGCCACTGGCAGAGGAGATATTGAGGACGACACCTTTGGACCTAGAAACAGAAAAAGGGAGATTCAGGATAAGAACTTTGAAGACTCTACGCTGTCGCCTGTGAATCTACAACAGTCACATTTCTTTGTATAAATACAATTCCAGGACTCAAACTATCATCTTTTGATGACGTGGAACTGGCCAACATTACACATCACAGAGGACTCCGTTATTTGGAATTTTGTCAAAATCAAGAAAGCCTTCTGAAATCCTCAATTTCAACAGTGCTGCCATAACAACACAATCTTCATTACAGGGCTTTCCTCAAGATGTGAAGCACTGATCCCAGAAAAGTGCAACTCATTTATTCTTTTTATAAGAGTCCTTATTTTTCCATCAAATCCACAAACTTTCAATGATTTTCCAGGCCAGTGGGAACCCTGTGTCTATACACATTCAGCACACTGACAAATACACACAAAGTGATGTTCCACACACACCGACATACACACTGAAACAGTGTGGTAGTGGCCGTGTGTGTTGCCATGGCAGCCTGTTGCTGCAGTGATGTAGTGGAGCGACGCTCCAGCCTCACACGGCACCAAATGTGCCTGCTCTGCGATTGGCCAGCAGGGGTCACATGGGAACAGAGCAGCCAATCGGGTGGGAAGAGCACTTTCTGTGAATTGAAAGCTTGTCAGCATTGCGAACAAAGGAGGAGAGGAAAAGAGAGATGCAGTGATGGAAAGGGCTTGGTGAGGATTTCTTGTCCCCCTTCCTGATAAAAATAGTCACCTTTATAAAATGAAATCTCCCGAATACTGCTCTTGGAAAACAAAAAAAAGGTCTAACTCTGAGTTAGAGATTCCTTGTGCAGCTCTGTGCCACAATCCCTCATTCACAACACTGATATTTGACTGCAGTCATGTCGCAAAACATGGAAGCCTATCATTTAACTCACCTCTCAGCCATTCTGGGCAGCACCAGGCGGGTCATCTAAAAAGGGAACACGAACATCAGCTCAGTTAACTACAACCGTCACTCAAAAACACAAACAATGATATGATACCCTTAAAAGCAGAAACAAGGGGATCTGAAAAGAAGGGAAAGAGTTTATTTTAAAAAAAGAAGACTTTAAGTAAGAGGGGGAGAGAGAGACAGGCAGAGACCGACAGAGAGAGAGAGAGTTGCGTAGGTGGCGAGTACAGACAGCGTTGGTGTAGTCCACCGTTGCTTTGGGAACAACTGAGAGACTGCAGGTACCATGTAGAAACAGCAGAAGAGGAGAAAGAAAAAGAGGGAGGAGGAGAAGAAAAGGGGGAAAAGTGAAGAGAAAAGTGATACCTACAGATCAACTTTAATCGAACAATCGGGGAGAGATAGGTGCTGAAGGTATTTGAGATATTATAGCATTTAAAGAGGGAAAAGTCAGTCAAGAGAGAAAATGTACCTGGCACACTGAGGTCATGTTGACGTTGATCATATTTGTGATGAACTGAAACAGAGAAAGCACCAGTCAGCTTAAACACTGGTGTATAATTTTACATGTTTCAAGCGCAGACATATCACCAAAAAGAGGTGATAGGTACACTAGATTCAATAAAAATCATAAATACTTAAGTAGGACGCATGACACAAAGAAAAGGAGAGCTCACTCAGTTATTTTAGACTGTACTCACTGCATTAGCAGCATTCGAAATGTTTCATCTGTAAATAAAGACGATTTTAAGAGAGAACTCACGTTGTCCAGATCAGGAATGTGGAGGAAGTACTCAGGGTAGGAGTAGGACACACCAACATTGTTAACTGTTGAAAGAAAAAGGAGAAAAACAACAGTTATTCTAATGTTTTCACAAAATAACCTTGTGCTGGAGAAATTCAAACTAGCTTAAACTTTTACCACAAGGTGGCAGCAAAAGCAAACAAGATAAAAGCAGGCCTTCATTCCACACTAGACAGCCACACCTTACAACCAGTGGAGCACAAGTGGTATCATAAAAAAGGACAAAGAGTTCCTTAAATGTTTAGCCAAAAAGCACAGTGTGAACTCTGAGTTTAAACGTCTAAGATCACACCAACTGCTGGAATCTGAATGCAACTTTATACATCTAACATGAGTCGTGATATTAGTGTCAAAATGTTTCAACAGCTCGAACTAAAGAGGAATTCTTTAAAAAGAAACCCATGACTCAGAAAGCTGAAGGTAGAAAAAAACAAACGTTCTTTTCAAGCTCAAAATAGGATTAATCCTTTGTGTTCTGGCAATACATCTTCACTCCTGCATTACAACGATAACTCAACCAGACCTTCAACTCCAGCAAACATTGTGCACATTGCCAACTTGCCTAACAGTGAAACTATTAAAGAAGTCATTCAAGTTTATAAGTTAAAGGAGTATAAAAACAGACCAAACCACTCTGCTGTTAAGCAAGAATCAGGAGGTCACACTAGGTTACATTTCCACATTAGGTGTTGTGTGATTTAAACTACATGGCTGTTGTATATACAGTGAAATCCAGAAGGGAGGTTTGCCAACAGTCAAACAAAGGCCAAACTGTCTGTGCAAGGTTTTGTACACCCTTCAAGCACATAATTATGTTCATGACACAGTTTCACCTTCTGGTGCAAACACAGTGCACCTCTTGCCGCCTGATTACACATGGCAGGTGAATGTCAAACATTTAAGTGATGAAAGGTTTGTCTTAAAAGATAGGTCTTCATCTCATCGTTTATGTCTGCTACACAACTGGTTCATGGATTGTCTTAACTGCAATGAACACAAGACAAAACCAACAGCTTTGTTCAGATAAGTCGACGTGCAAATGGCGCCTGCATCTCATCACTGGACAGAGTAGAAGGATGAATGTACACAGTCCTGAAAAATTTGCTCTTACCAAGAACACCGATCTCCAAACCAACCAGCCCCGCCTCGATCTTGGGGTAGATGTCCGCCTTGCCAAAGTCGACTGCGATGGTCCTGGTCTCCACTTTAAACTGGTCCTCTGTGAAGGGAGAAACAAGTGTCCATTAATTATAAGCTACAGTGACGCAAAAGGATGCACGTTTAAGATCATTCACTCATACTGTGGGTTCATGTTTCACAAGTTAGAGAGCATAAGGTGGCCTAACAGCACAGCAATCCCCAGTTTCCAAACCCTGGACCCATTCAAATGAAAGGAACATGAAATTAGTCACTGTCAGACTTGAACTGAAGAGGGCACTGCGTACCAACAAACCGGCCGAGGCCATCTTCTACACCCCTCTCCCTCCCTCCCCTCCCTCGTCATATTTGACGCGCCTGCTGCAATTAGAATTTATTGTCCAAAGACTCGTTTAGCTGATAGGTGGCGGAGGGAGTTATAAGAGGAAAATTCCTGGGATGTGCCTCGGTACAGTAGTGTCAGTATATATTCAGAGTTGAGACCAGATTTGAAAAAAAGGGGGGAACCTGACAGGGATGTGAGCAAAAAGAAAAAAAGGGGGGTTAAGGGTTGGAGCCTCCCTGAAATCTATATCCAGTTCAGATTATTTTTAGACATCACAGCCAATTTGAGTCCACGTCTAAGAAAATTATGAAAATGGAGCTCAGGAAATGGTGGCAAAGAAGCAGAAATATTAAGGCTGAGGTTGCCAAATTGGAGACATAATTCGGGGTTGCCAGGTAGGTGCGATTAGGAGTCAAATTAGATGCTTGCATGAGAGAAGAGAAGCATTTACGACAATTAAATTATAGGCGGGACAGGGTGGGTTGCCCGGTTACATGCTATAAGGATGGCGGTTTTGTCAGACTAATCGTGAGGGAGGAGTGCCAGAGTTTGGCACGCCGCACCCTGCTCGTGACTACCCATCAGCCCCCTCTGTGGACTTGAAGCACGACAGGGGAAATTGCGCTGTGAGAGACGTCAGAGACAGATGGAAAGAGAGCGAGTCAGGGAGAGGGCACTATTTGAACAGGGGGGGCCACTCACCATTCAGACACTGTTAAAATCTGGACACGGGCCAGCAAAGAGAAGGAAAAAAGTTTTTCCCTTTCATGCGGATGCTCATTTTCTATTTGTTGTGTCGGTCTGCGTAGACTTGAATGAGGGGTTTGCTAGAAACAGACCAGCCTTTTCCTCAGGTTGGTCCATGAGTTTCTCTAATCAGGCCAGATACTGAATCTGTCTTTCCTCATACTGACAGTGAGGACATAAAACACAGCCTGCTTTGTTGGCTGCATGTCTCCAATTGAGCAGCACTCAAACAGAATAAAAGCATGAGTTAGCAGGAGGCAAAAGAGTGTGAAAAAGGGGATTTAGAGAGTCAGTCTTAATAGTGAAACTACTCACGAATTACAGATTCCGAAAATATATTGCGTTTATGAAAAAAAGTTAGTTGCACTTTGTACAAACCTTTTTTTTGCACTTAATACACATGCAGCGATTATTTTCTCTCCTTTCTTCTTGTTTAAATATTCTCTAAATCCTTATGTCGAGGACATGCCCAGGCTCGAGGCCTGGGAAACCCTGTAGCTGATGGGGTGGGAGGTTGCACGTCACTGCCTGCCCATACACACATCCTCATCAGCCCACTCACTGTGCGCTCAACCCCGAACAGGTTTCCATGATGTTGTGGGAACACACACAAACACACACTCTTGTACACACTTACCAAGTGACCTGGCCACGTCATCCAGCTTGTCCTGGGAGCGACTGATCAACATCATGGCAAATCCTCGCCGAGCGAGCTAGAAAAAGGAAATGCCAGTTAGTAAGAGATGCACAAAAAGGAGACAAATTTTTAGCTTTAGTGCCCATAATTATGTAGTATATGATAATGTGATGAAACGGGAGAAAAAGATCCAACTGGAGCACAAATTCTCTAAAGTGTAGGAGTAAAGTTTACATCTCAACTTTCGATAGGTCTGCTTTAATGTCAAGGAGGAGCAATGCTCACGTATCTTCTAAAATGTGTCCACACTTATGCATTCATCACATTTTATATTGGCAATATGTGAGCGGATTGTAGCCTGACATGAAAAATGAGATCTTCCTGCCTCTCTCAGTTGTCTATACAAGCCTGTGGATGATTTATTTCAGTTGCTTAATGCTGCTGGATTGGGTTTTTCTTTGTGAAGGACAACAGTCCAAAGGATGTGATTTTATGCACGTTTGAGTTCCTTGTCTCAGTGCCTCTCTCCGCTCCTCTAACAGAGTGCAACACTAGCTAACGTTAGTTGAGAAATGGATACCGCTAGCTTAAACTAAAGACCGGCATGACACAGAAGCTCCACAGAGCCCCTTTAGATGGAGGGTTGGAGAGCAGGAAATACTTGAGAACTTCTTTACTTATTTAGGAAATTCTGATCAAATCAGAATCAGATTATTCTCAGGTTTCCACACATTCTGACTGGTTACTTCCCCTGAAGTTCAGCCAGGTTGATCTTTGGCTATGTGGCCATGTTGCTGTGCAGTGAGCAAATCTGCTTGTGCATTTCAAACTGTTCAAAGTGGTGCACTTTAGATCACAAAGGCAGATTTATTAGTTTTATTAAAAGCAGCATTCATGCATAAATGTTAACATGCCTAAGAACCCTGCACAGCTTAATACATTTGGTAAAATGGCGGCCTACTGTTGCATGACAAGCAGCTAGCCCCACTGTAGCAACAGTATGAGTCAAAGGCCCTACATGACTTTATAATACAGCCAGCACACCCACACAAGTATGGGCCGAACACGTGGCAGGGTAGCCCCTATTCAACATGTGCTCGTTACCTCCGAATGAGCCCTTGTTGACGAGCCTGGACTGAAGTGTGCGCATATATGTGTGTGAGGACTCTCTTCCACGTTAATAGGCCTGTAAGAGCTCTCCCCTACCGCGGCCTATGAGTGAACACTGTATGCATGTGTGTGAGCGTGTGTATGCATGAGTCACAGCTTTTTCCGTGAAAGAAATGAAATAAATAAGGGTCCAGGAGCCTCACCTCCTCCGCATAGGATTTCCCGATTCCATCTGTGGCTCCCGTCACAACTGGAGAGAGACAGAAAGAAGAAAAAAGAGGTTAGTATAGGTACTCTTCACAACACTGTCCCACTATGTAGCAGGGCAGGGGTCAAGTCAATGTCTGTTCTACTAATGAGGGAGCGGATGTTCTTGAAAGTTGCCAAAGTAGAACCAACAATGGTTCATTTTCCGTGAGATTGAAACCATAATTTCACTTTTTTTGCATTTTAGATCTGGTATGAGGCGCATGAGAAACACACAGAGAGAGATATGGCTCCTCTTTGTTCAGAAGCTTACAACACACCTTAACATCAGGTTTGACTGCTTTCAACTTGTCATCATATCTGCTCAGAGCTCTGACATAGAGTTTAGCTTGTGGCTCTTGCAAGTGATGGATGGGACAGTCTGATGAAGGCTTTTATGGCACACCTCACAGTACTATTCACCTGTTATTTAGGAAAACCTCTCTCGAGGCTTTGCATGACATGCTTGCAGGGTGTCCGCTCTCAAAAGGCGAGTGCGGTTGGATTTGGGAGCTCAGATGCATAAAATACAACCTGAGATAGTATAGATAGCAGTGAATCTCAAAGATTACACTACAGAGACAGCAGAGGGGATGGAAATTGCATTGAGGCGGAGATAAGATGGTATAGATTGCAGCAGAACAAAGATGGAAGTCTGAAGAGTGATGGATTCACAAAGCCCTCGAGAGCAGCGCCTGTGATTCATTATGATTTAGGATCATGTTTTCGGCTTTCTTGCACGAGAACGCAGCTGTTAAAAGGTTAAATCAAGTGTGTTAGTCGTATAGACAAAGGTGGAGGAAGGAGAATGGTGGAAAACCAGAGAGGACGAGACGAGTTTGGTAAAAGCCGAGCAAAAGATGGTAAAGTGGCCGCAGCGTGGGGAGACGGAGACGGAGAGAGGAGCTGATGTTCTTCTTGTGTTCAGAGTTCTCCTCACCTTGTCAAGCAAGCAGGGCTATTTTTAAACCTTCACTGCCCATCAACCCCAGCTCCTTCTTGACTGATGGAGGATGGGGGAGAAAGGATGGATGGAGGGAGGGAAAGAAGAACAAGGAAGGTAGAAAAAAAAACAGACAAAGAAAGGGTGGTGGCGGTGGTTTAGGAGGGATTGGGGGTACTCGCAAATATACACGCATAGTTGTGCATCATGAATATATTATTAGCAAGGCTTGATGAAAGATTAATAGAGGTAGAGGACAGTCTCTGGCTAAGAGCTGGAGAGCAGCAAAAAGAGACAAGATGAGAGAGGGGATGCAGAGAGGAGGGAGCGATGACGAACATGGAGCAGGAGAAAGGAGGAGGGTGAGCGGGGTAGAGAGGGTGGGGGGGAGACGGAGGGGATGTGGAGGGATCCTAGGGGCGGCTAAAAATAGAACTGGAGCGAAGCAAGAGAACGAATGAGTGAAGGAGAAAGAGACAGAATAGAGATGGCGGTGGAGAGGAGGAGGGGGGAGAGAAGAACAAGTGAGTGAATGAGAGAAGAGGAGTGAGAGCGAGTAGCACAAAGTCAAAAGTGAAAAAGAGAGCAGAATCCCTGGTTATTTTTAAACCTCCCCCGTGTTAAGAATGAAACACTCCGTGGCAGAAAAGCCTCAATGGGCACGGGCTGTACCAAATCAGGCTCTCGCTGCAGATGCAGGTGGGGGCAAACAGAGGCAGGGAGAGGCTACAGTCGCTGCAAAGTAAAATGGCTGAGGGGGGGAAAGACGACAACAACCACCTCAACTTAAAATGAGCTTTATCTAATATAATCTGGCAAGGTGAATAGGGTTTAATTGTATCATGAGATAAAAAAAAGGTATCAGACTTTAAAGACAAAACACGGGAAATATTATAGATCATGGCTGGCAGGTGAAAACCTGCACGATATGGCTAGCAGGTAACAAGTCTGGTGACAAGTTTTGAGTGTATCTGATAATAAACACAAAAGGAGAGGAGTATGAAACCACGACTCGAGTTACAACAAAACAGCCTTTTCTGAGACCAACTAATCCTACAATACCTTCGAGGAAGAAGTGACAGGCCACGTCAGCTGTGACAGAGAAATAGAAAGAACGACATGAGAGGCCCAGTGCACCGTCCACATTCCTGTCACAGGGGACAATTAATATGCTCCACAGAAAGATGCATCCAACGAGTTTGCATGACTGAGTTTCAGGTACAGATGATTGCACCTGGTGAGAGAATGTGATATGCACTAAAATGCACGTACGGCGTCACCATTTCAACTTTCACCCCAACAGAGGAGTGTGTGCAAGAATGCAAGAAGTGCTTAAAATGCAGGTGCAGCATGACATTGTAAACTTGGACACAGCCAGAACATACAGTGCCTGTCAGACTGTACATGTGAACAGGCAATGAATGTCATACATTTTAAGAATGCTGAAAGTAGTTTCTATCTTGTGTCGCCACTACTCACAGCATGCGAGTCCCATTTTTTTCATTAACCAAAGGAACTTTATCCTAAAAAAGGGTGAGGGGCTTGACTGGCTCATCACTAAACAACAACTGAAATCCTTCCTATAAGTCAAGTGTGCCAAATTTCAAGTGGGAAAATCTGCAGGTTTGTCCTTTGTGAGTCTTTATGTTCATTAGAAAAATATAATTAAAAGAACATTCTAATTTAAAAGTCATGTCACATGTATGAGAATGTCACTATTACACACTCAATTTCACTAATGTACACTTGGTAATGATGATATTTTATGTACTTTTTCAGCTCGGGACAGGGGTCAAAAATTAGCCTTAGCTAGAACTCCTTTACGCAACAAATCTGTATCATGTTGTTACCCGTTCGGTGTTTCTTGCATTGTCTAATACCAACTACAACTAATAAATCAAATAATAAATTATTCTGGCAGGGCCAAAGCACATTTGAAATCTGAGTCATAAAAATCGTGTAATATAAGACCTAGCATGACAAGATAGAGTCACTTTCTGAAAACTTCCAGCCCATCATTTAGTGCAGATGTTTACTTGTTTTAACAGTTTTAATAAATAATTAACTACTTATGCAAGAGTGGGATAAAAACATGTAAAACTGACGTATGTAAAGGGGATTTTAGGTGGTTGGAAAAGGGAGAGACAGTTAAAAAAAATATTATAAAATACTATACTCCCTAAAATACTTTAGAGAAAAGCAAACAGCTAGATCAAACAAAAGGGGGGGACAGGACATCACAACTCAAAAAAATAATGTTATCGCCACATACTTCTTTACGGACCCTCTATTTTGAACTGTGATTTTCCACTGTGCATTTGTCTACCGACCCCCCCGCTCCCCTTGCCTAATGCCCCCTCCCCACACCCTCCAAATCCTCGTGCTGGTCTTATGAATGACTACACTCCTCCCACTCATTATATAATGGTACCATTTTCTCAATAAACGTTGTCTAGGGAGTGAGTGAGACTGAAGTGTGTGTGTTTATGTGCATAACGGGGGGGCTAGTACAGTGGGATTAGGACACGGAGTTCCTCCTGAGTCTTAAGATGTTTCTTCTTTTTGCTTTTGAGTTGCCATCAGCCATCATTAGTGCAACGAATACAAGAACAAAGAAAATATTCTGGGACATTTTGAGCCAAGTAACTAATAATAATTTAGGGATTTATGGGAAAGAAAGACAATAAGTTATTTTCAGCTACAACAGCAGAAATGGATGCCAGTTGTTTCACCCTTCAATGATCACCCCACACTGGACTCTGCAGAAATAACAGAAAATATGAGACCCCTATTCAACTGTTCCACTGATGTACAAGTAGAACACAATGTCCAAAAATACCATTGTTCAGTTAAGTCACAAACACACACCCCAGTGCTCCCAGCAGGAATTAATTCCCATCACGTGAGCAACGCATTACATCTGTGACACACACAGATGTAATGTAACAAAAAGGGTCTACGCAAGCAAGCACGTGACTGACAGCAGCGGCACTGACGCTCAGAAGACGCACATACTGACAACAAAAGGGTGAATGTGTGTTGATGGGGCAACCACGTATTAGAGTGATGTGTGCAATGAAAAAAAAGAAAACGGAGATCTGGGAGAGGCCAGGGAAGAGTGGATCTATGAATGTATGCATGTGTGTGTGTGTTGGCAGAGAGGATGTGTGCACTGCTGCCTCACATTCATTCCCAGCGTCACCGCTCTGAACCCAGTTTCCCCCATTCCAACGCCTCTGAGAAAACGGGTCCACCATGCTGGCTCTGAAGCGCCCTGACGGGGGCGCATTTGCACTGCAGCTCTGCTGTGCTTAATGCTGCACATCACGTCCAGAGGTATTGACATCCCCCAGCCTTTTCTGTCTCCCTCCCTCCCTCCTCAGCAGTGGAGCAGCCCCTGCCGCTGCCTGCTCACTATTCCGAGGGTCTAAAAAAAGCAGCAGGAGGAGTAAAAATAGCAGCGCGCCTGCACTGCCTCGTCTGGGAGCTGCCTGCCTGCCTGCCGCAGCACCTGAATACCAACAAGATCCCCCACCACCATCACCACGACGACCAGGCTGCTGCTGCTGCTGCATCCTCAGCCCTCCACCTAAAACCCTGATGATAGCATGAGCACTGCAGGCTGGGAACAACCACAGAACATCAGATCTGATGAGCAGTGGAAAAAGAACAGGGAGTCCACAAAGCAAGAATCTTTGATTTAGAATAACTGCATGAGAAGACGCATGTGAGGGGATGAGCAGACAAAAGAAAACCTGAAATCTTTATGAATATAGAGATTCAGATTTCTAAGGTGCGCTGATTAGTTAAACAAGCTGATCTAGTGTGTTTGTAGAGAAAGCTGGCATGGTTTTGACTATCAGTTACCCACAGGGTGAGTTTTTTTGGGGGGGAAGATTCAACTTCCTATGCAAAGAGAGCGAGACAGAACTAAAATGAGCTCAAAGCCTCCCCCCTCTCAACCCCCCCACAACCACCAAATCCCCAATTAAGATTCTCAGTGAGGAGAGACTGCGGTCCTTGTATGCCCCGCTCTCGTTACGTACCGTTATGTAATCTGTCGCACCCCAAACTCGCCTATCAACGAGCAGCCCCTCCTACCTCAGAGGGAGGAAAAAAAAAAAAAAAAAGAGGGAGAGAGGGATGCAGCAGAAGATCCAAAGACACCCCCACCCAAACACACACATCCCATTCTCCATCCGCCCACCTTCCACATTCAAACACACACACATACACGCCGCTTTAAATAGCAGGGGAGGAAAGTCACATGGGTAATATAAAAGTCGACAAAAATAAAGCTTGATCGGGCCGGGGGAGAGGGAGAATTGAGGGGAGGGAGGGTGAGACAGAAAAAGAGAACATGTACTTCAGAGCTGCCCAAGATAGAACCGGCATCTAAATTTGGGTACAGAGCAAAAATAAGAAAAAATAAAAACAGTCACACGCCTTGTTTAAAAATCAATAGTTTTCTTCACCACGACTACTTGGAAAGAGACAAGGTGATTTTTGAGCAGGAAACAAACTTTGACATTTGATCGTACGCAATTAAGGACAGACTGTTCTCTGTGGAGGGTTTGGTTTCAAACCAAGCCTACAGCAGGTGATTTCACTTTATTAGTCCGTCCTCTCTGACTAAAGGAGTGTTAATCAGTGAAATCACCTGCTGGAGTCTTTGGGTGCGAACGCCTGCATGCACTCAGCAGCCAGTGACTGAATTTTATATCATTCATTCATTCTCTGTGTGTGTGACAGTGGATTTAATTAAAGTAAATGTATTCATACTGTAAACATAACTTTGAAAGACTTATCTAGTTTATCACGTGGATGAATGCCTGAAAATGCACTTATGATTGTTATTCCGCAGATTCTCCTGACAGAGTTTGACCAAAACTGTCAACAACAGAAAACAACTTTCTTTCCAATCAAAACCCAGGTGCTTTTCATGGTCACAAACCTACACAAATCCCTCACACACCAACTCTGCCTTACACACCCTGAGGTCATCCAAGCTCCTCTCGGGTACAGGGTGTTGTTTGTTTTAATTTCTTGGCAGTTAGGCAATGACTCCAATCAGAACAGGACGTTAAGTCAGATGCATTCTTCTGCTCCGATTGGTCCCAGAAACAGTGACGCCAAACTACACTTCAGAATACACTTCAACAGATACTCTAACTGAACCAACTGCCTTTCTGGCATGTTCGACCGCAACCAATGTACGCAGGTGTCGCTTCACACAAGGCAATAAAACAACAGACTCCAAATATGCTGGTGGTCCAGTATAGTGTGTTTAGAGAGCAGGACTGCTCAGGTACTTCATTGTTGTACTTGATGACCCCCTTACGGCCTCACGATGTCTGTGTGTTAGATTTAGTTAAGTCAGAATGTAAAGCTTAAAAAGGACACAATGGGCAAATTATAAGTATTCTGTGAGGTGCTGGTGTTCAACTAGGATTATTATGCTTAAAGGGGCAATTTCTGGGTTGCTCTGTCTAAACAGAACCCATGCCAATAACAGTTTTCACCAACACTCTTGTTACCTGAGGCCTTTCAGCTTCTTTGTCAGTGCAAGGACTTCAAATGATCAATATCATAGTCTGTAAATGATTATTCGATTAGTGGCTCGATAGAAAGGTAACCTGCAAGTTTTTTGGTGGTCTATTTGATTTTTAGAGCAAAAATACCAAAACATCCCCTTGTTTCAACTTCCCAGGCTGTGCTGATTTTCTGCTTTTCTTTGTCTTATAGGATGATGAATCTGATTATCTTCGGAGTTTACACACACGAGCAATTTGAAGATGTTTTTTGCTTTCGGAAATCGTAGAGGCATGTTTTTTTTTTATCATTTTCCAACATTTCATAGACCAATCTATTAGTCGAGAAAATAACTGGCAGGTTAATCAATAATGAAGTTATTGTTAGTTGCTGCCCTCGACCATTTAACTAAGAATTTGTTTGAAGAAAGTTATAAAATAAATAAAAAGGTGTCAATCGCAAATTACCTGATGCAGAAACTGTCTAAAACTGTTATAATGTTCAGAGAACATGTACAATAATTTTATAAAATACCATAAATACAAGCTAAATATTAGTGTTTTTGAAGTTACAGTATTTTAAGTTAATGTGTTTTTTGTTAAATTAACAAAATGTGTTTCGTGCATATGGAAACATGAGATCAGTACTGGTTGTGACGGATAGCAAGAATTTTAGTAACTAAAGAAAATACAAACTTATTTGTGATACAATATGAGAAGTGTTTGGAAGAGAGAAAGGCAGACGGATGTGAGAATGTGAGTAAAAAGAAAGTGCAAAAGAACAACATGCTCTGAGGAAGATGGTACTGTAGCCACAGTGCAAGATACAGAGAAACAGATACACACACTGGCTGGATGGGGAGTTTGGTGAGATGGCGTGAGGGAGGGGGGAGAGATTGAGAAGAGCTTGAAATAAGGGAGATGCAGAGGATTTTTTTTCTTCCCTCTCTCCCTCCTTCTCTTTTTTTTTTTACCCAGCATCCCTGGCTCCGGCACGTGTCACAGAGCGTGTTCATCACATGAACAGCAGTGTTCTCTCTCGCACTGTCTCTCCGCCCACACGCACACACACACACACACACACACTCACTCATACAAAGCACTAGGGGGAAGCACATTCACAAGGATGAAGATGTGGAGACCCTGCCTCAGTTGAAACACGCACACGGATAAATTTCATTCACATATGTGCATTTTCCTTACCATGAATGAAGCCTAATTCCTATTCATAAAAAATAAACACCAAGTTATTCTCTCACAATCATTAACGCCCTGTAACTGAGCTTGTGTTGACAAACTTGCACGCCTCGAATGTTTATTCCTGGGGACAAATCAAACTCAGCTAAATTCTTGCGTAAGTGCTGACCCAAGTCTTTGTCACTCTGGTGCTGTACTGATGAATGGCTGCATACTTCTTATATAATCGGACCATTTTCTCAATAAACTGTAATGTCAAAGGGAGGAGGGGGGCACTTCTGAGGCGCACGTCACATCACTACCCCCCACCCTTGCAAAAAGCTCCCTTTGGTCTAATTTACTTCCCTATAATGGAGTTTCACTCACACGCAACAGAGCAGACAGTGGCTCCCTTATATAATATGGGATGCTGGGGGCTAAGAGTGGAGAGAGCAGAGAGGAGAAAACTGGGCACTGCTACACATTAGAGTGAGCAGCTGCTCCACCGGAAATAAAAGCAGAAATATTGGACACTGCATTAAAAAAAAAAACATCAAGCATCATTAACAATATTAAATATCTTTCTGGAAGCCAGATTTATGCACACTGCTAAAAAAAAAAAAAGAGGAATCTCCCTTTCTTCTGATGCACATATTTGTCAAAATGTGCTAAAATATTAAAGACTAAATGTCTTGGCAGATAAAAATGTGTCATGTTCTAGAGAACTGCCATTTCTTCGTTCAAGATTTTTAAAAAAAAGAAAAGACTCAGCTGCAGAAATGGATTGAGCTGGCAGGAGATCGGGAGGGTGAGCATGTGCGTGTGTGTGGATGCACAGTGCAGTAGAGAGGCTGGGGAAGCCGCCTTAACCCTTGCTGCAGTGCTCCTGTTCTGCCACTAGGGGTCCCACACACTAAGGGGAAGACCAGTTACTGGCAGAGAGGAACTCCACAGAAATCCCTGCCCTGCACTGCATGTGAGAGCTGCAGAGCTTCAACAGAGAAGTGCAGTGATACCAAGAAAGACTACTTAATTTTTTTTCTTTTTTTTTCCTTTTTAAAAAAGGGCCAAATGGAAGGGATTAACTCTGATCTTATCTTGTGTTAATGGGTTCCTGGAAAACTTGAATTCAACAGCATTCACACACTCAAACACTCAAACCTGTCAGACCAGGAAATGCCAGTTGTAACATTTGTTGCGAGAGCACACATGTGGATTGCAAAACGCACATGCTTAAAGCATGAGCCGGGTCGGCAGACATTTTTCTAGAAAGCATAAGATAAGATCATCCTTAATGATCCCCAGAGGGGAAAATCAAGTGCTACAGCAGCACAAAGACAAAGTAGCAAGTAGGTAAGCACAAATTAAAAATAGGATAGATAAATGTACATAAAAATAGAATAGGAGGCAACTACAATTGTTATACGAAGAGTAAAGTGTCTATACTGAACAACTGAATACGTTCTGTGCAGTAAATGGCAAGTTAAAGTGACAAGTGATGTTTTAAAGTGACATGGTGTGATTGGTAGCAGCAAGTTATGTAAACAGCAGGGTACAGTGTAACATTTTAACATGGTGTAGTATGGAGTAATACAATACAATATGAGGTATAATACAAGAACATGTTCCATGAGTGACACTAAATGTGGCTGATTTAATGTGACATCCTCTTCTTACCTCAACACATAAAGCCAAATAAAAATCTATAATTTCAAGTCTAAATACACACCCGGTGACGAACTGTAGAGACCAACTACAGCAGATATTAAAATGATGTATTCAAAATTAAATGTTGATGTATGGCTCAATTCAGGTGATAATTCACATGAAGAAGCATCCTCTAGAAAGGCAAATTTCAAATGTTTCCCCACTTTATATAAGTGAATAGGAACTAAAAGTTTGTGTTAAACCCTCAGCTACCCTATTATTCACTGTACAGCTCAGAAGAAAGCTGTGGCAAAACACAGGTAACAATCCCGTCTCATTCAGCTTCTGTGGAGCAGCTACAAACTACAACTCAACAGGACTCTTGCTGCTTATTGTGCATTAAAATACAGAACAACATCGAGCCTGTTCATTAGTTTGAGGAGGTTTGACTTGTTGCAACAAGTGCCTTGGTGTACTGAAAGGTGGAGTCTCACCGGTGAAGTGTGTGCAAAAGAAAAATCACACCACTGCGCAACCTGGACAGACCTGCACGTCTGGTACGACCAGCTGAGGAGAACACCTCACCCCCCCTCCCTCCCTCTACTTGTTCACTTTCTGCCATGGCACCAACCGTTGTGACTGGATAAAAGGCACACCAGACTTGTCAGACTGGTGGCCGTTAACTGGTTTCAGGGAGTGGCGTGCAAGTTCACGTCAAGAAAGGGCACAGAAGTGTAAATGGGACCGGTATGGAAAAGTTGGGCAATAGTTTTCATGAAGATCTGTGACATAAGAATCCTTTCTGAAATATTCCTTTAAAGCAAGTCCAAACAGCATCACAGTGAAAGTAGACAGGTTGTTTACTGCAACAAAGCTGGCCACAAGCCTGAGGGACATTTTCTGACTACCAGTAATGCAGGAGGGAAACCTCAACACAAGATACAGGGGGTTCTGGGGGTGGAGTGACAGAGGAAGAGGAGGAAGGGAGGGCTTGAGGAGGAGGAGGAGGAGGAGGAGGAGGGGAGGGGGGGTCACAATTTCTATATGACCAATGGATGACGAAGCGATGAACAAGCGCATGACTCATCGCTGTGCACCGGTATTCCTCCGCATATTCCAGCAGAATCACCAAAAAAAAAAAAAGAAAATGCACATTAGTCATTCCTAAAGCCACCCTACCTTTGCGTCATGCGTTTCATCCCCTCTTATGGCGCAAAGGGCATCAATTAAAATACCCCATTCATAAAAAAAACACGACAATATGGAGGCAAAGTGCGTCACGGTGCGGATTTTAAAAAAAGACAACAACAAGCATTCAGATCATCCGGGTCGCCTGCTTTTGGGGTGTGAGGGGGGAGATTATCAACCTATCCCGATGAGAAGGGAAGCGCTCGGGAAAATTGCGCAGCAAGAGGCTCCAGACGCAGCAGTCCTCTCCAAATGGGAGACTAGAGAAGTGGGTCAAGCCATGGCAGGGCGATTCCTGTGAGACTAGTCTGTACCAGAACCAAAATACACCAAGATCTGACTGAAAACTCGCGTCTATCTGGTCAAGCACGTTGATAGAGTGCATTATAGAGCCGAATCCAATTAAAGACGTTTTCCTCTCATTTGGAAATATGTAGGGCAAACGGACAAGATGTGACAAGCAGTGATGGGAACCGACGACACATGCAGCTACATGATGATAAAACACCGCCTAAACGTGTCAGAACTCAGAGTGGGGTCAAAGATGATTAACACAAGTGTGAAAATGTTGCACAAACTACCACGACGTGACAAGTCGAGACCTGTGAAAATGATCGAGATGTAGGTCACGTTTTAATTGGGCATATGGGTTTGTCCTACATCATGCGGATGGGCTAATGTGGTTCAGTAGTGCGCTGGCTGAGAGCTCACCCACATAAAACAGCTCTCTGAAAAGTGCGCATAGCCTGCGCAATTTGGCTCCTGGCTCACCAATGTGGGGCATCCCCCTACCTACCTACCTCCCTCCCTACCTATCGCTCCAAATGTGGGTGAAAACGCTGACTGGAGCCCCTGGCAGCAGCAGCACACGGAGCAGGAAAAAACCAATTGAGCTAATAAGGACCATTATCTTGCCAGTCAATCAGCTGCTTACCTGCGCTTGTTACGCAACACCAACCTCCCCTTGAATTAAGCCACACACAAAAAAAAAAGAAAAAGAAAAACATAAACGCACCAGAATGCAGCTCTTCTTTGTGCCAAAGTGAAGTTTGAGCTCAATAACCTAATTCTGGTGTTTGCACGTCGAGTCCACCTGCCTGCTCCTGTGCTGCCCTCTTCGTGACCGTGATGTAGGTGGCGTGAAAATTGATGTGACCCAACTCACCTGCCCATTTGCCCAGCTTCGGAGAGAGCAGCCGCCCGTTCCCCAAGACCCAGATCCTAAAGCCTGAGAGCAGCCTGTAGAGCAGCCACAGCGCCAGGGAGGCCACAGTGAACGCACCGACCCAGAAGAGAGGCGTCTCGGCCCTGCGGAGCGTCTCCTCCACGTTCATCCAGTTCATGGCAGCGGCTCTCGGTGACTCGGCGTGTGTGAGAGTGTGTGTGTGGAGACCTCAATTTTAGGCAATGTGCTCTAATTTCCAAGCCACAACGTGAGAGAGAGTCCCTTTATAAGGAGGTTGTAGCATCACACACACTCCCCCAACTCCCCCAACACTTGTCTAGCCTGATTTAAAGCGCGCCGCCCACCTCCTACTCCGCGCCGCCCTCCTCTGCTGCGCACTGGCTACAGCGGCTGTCTCTCGGCTGATGCGCCCTTCCCGTTGGTGCATTTGCATGTCAATCAACTCCAGAGCTTCCCCCATTCATTCGATTTTCTGTATGAAGCAGGGTGGGTCAAAGGGAGACCGGGATGAGCAGCGATTGGGCGAACATTACGGCAGCTCCCATCCGGAGCCTGTCATTGGCTTTCGCCGGAGCAGGTTTGTCGGTTTCAGTCATGATTATGAAACCCTCCAAACCCACGCTTTCTGAAAAAACTGCCCACACCACTTTATGAATGAAAGGATGCTCTCATTGGTGAAAAATGTGCGCGTCCTCCCGCCCCTTGGAGAGCGTTTGGAGACAGTTCATTGGCTGAGGCTCTTCCAGTCTGTGAGGTCAGCCTGCTCCCACCTAGACATGACTCACTCGTCTATTTTAGGTATTCAGTCCGCATCATACTGCTGATAACCGCGCAAAAAACGTGGAAGCAGGTGCAGCGAGACATCTTAGCGCACAGATTCACCCATGTTGCGCCGGGAAAGTCTTCCGCGCCCAATTCTTGCCCATACGGGCTCATCTAAAGGTAAAAACTACAATCCCCAGCCTGACTTTCGCTTTTTTTCCCACACTCTCGCGAGATTACCCCCATAGTAGTAAGTTCCCCATCCCAAACATTGAGGAGGGGGAGATGAGATGTGATGTGTGTGTTACATAAACAGTGAGACAGGCATGTGAATTTCCATCGCTTTATTTCGTTTTCTGAAAAACATTTCCATGCACATGAATAAGCCAGTCATGCTTGCAGACGCTGGATGTTTCAGCACAACTGGCTGTCACGGTTTTCTCCTCAGCAGTATGTGCTCTGTTCCCCACTCCGACCCAGAAAGGCTATTTGCAACAGCATTTTTCAGACTCCCCACCCTCCACCCTCCACCTTCCTCCTCCTCCTCCTCTTCTGCCGCCATGCTCCCTGTGTCTCTCTCACACACACACTCAAACTAAACATGAAATTCTGACAAACCGAGGCTCTGTGGCACAAAGCAAAGCCTGTCATGTACTCAGCAGAGGGACAAGAGTATGAAAATGTGTCTACATGCTGACAGTCATCATGCAGCCGCTCGCAGTCTTTGACACAAGTGGAGGGATCGAAGTCAACGTGACACCGAGAGGAAGGAGCAGCAAGTTGTGTAACAATTTCAAACGGGGTGAAATTAAATGTATGTCCGACCAGCTGGGTCTCAGTCACAGTCACAGTGTGCAGAATAAAATATATTTACAAAATGTCATGTTTCACAGAAATAATCGTCACAGAAAAACACTCAATTTTACATCCTGGCATCTCTGCACAGTCGAAAATAAACATTCATCTACAATTTAATAAACATTTATCAACTTACAGCCTCTGATTTGCACACAGATGTTTCCCAAATTTCTCACAATAAAAACAACAAACACAGCATTTAAGTGAAGCCTAACACATCCATTAAATGACTAGTTTTGTGGCAGGTAAAGCCTCAAGGTGTGTTTCAACTATTAACATTAAATAGCATCAATTCAGCACGACACACACTCCTATCGGACGTTTTGAGAGTCCACCCTCACGTCTCGGTCGTGTCCTCGCAGCCCAACCAGCTGAAAACAAGAGAGAAAATGTGGATTTAGTCGTGCACAATTCCCTGTGAGAATCTCTCCATGTGTCTGTGTAAAGTGCATGCTTTTAAAACACGCACAGCACGCAGAGAAGGTGCACAAACACGCCTCTTATCACGCATGATGCTGCAGCTTTTTAGTGGGATTTTTGTATTTTTATTTTAAATGCACACGAGACATAAATAAGCAGAGGTCTGTGTATTTTATTACTATTATTTTTTTTATTTTTTTATTTTACCAGCTACGATACCACAAACTACAGCTGCTCTCTGCTGTTTTCATAATTTCAGGTTTTTGTTTGGTGCACACGAAAAGTATATTTACCCCTGCCAGTATCGGTAGCCCTGAGCACACACACTCTCACACACTCTCACACACTCACACACACCACCTCCTCTAAATCCTGCAACACAAAGCCCTCCACACATTTAAGTTTCTGCCCCCCTCCTCTCAACAAACACACACACACTCACACACTCACACACACTCTTCCTGTCACCTCAGAGTCAACACTGACCCTATCTCTTCCTCACGCACCGCTGTTTTACTGCTAACTTCTTAACCTCATTTAATCCAAATTGAATCTTGTATTTCCTGAATTTGTATAGTCGAGAATCAAAAGTTTGTGGTTATTTTGTATGTTTGTTTTTTTTGCCATAATTTAAATGGATAAAGGCGTCGCGTCAGGGCAGCGTTCAGGTCTGATGTTTCCTCCGTGCTGATCAGTCCTCAAACTGACAAATCATAAAAAAATATGTATATAAATCCCGCTTGATTTCAACCTCTTTGCTTCCGGAAATAACAACAATACACACTCGAGTTGTGTTGTTAATATTGTAGTTTACAATCAGACTTTCTCGGAGTTTACCGGATGGTCCGTGAACGCTGTTTTCTCTCTTTCCGTGTCGCTGTCCACCTCCGTGGTGCTGAAACATTTCAGCACCGTGGAAGAGGACAACGACACACACAAACCCTCCCAAAGGTTCAGCCCTGAACAGATGTTTCCACATCTGTACGAGCCTCACACACAGACACACACACAGACAGAGAGACCGAGCGAGCGGACCTGCCCTGCACGTCCTGCACACACACCCCACAGAGACGACTCCTGGTCCCGATTTTAGCCCGTTTGACTGGTGATATTCACCGTTCACGTGTGTGACACAGCAGGCTTTGTTTCAGCCTTAAAGATAACTTTTTAATAGAAGCATCAACACACAGCGAAATTCCTCTATCACACAGCCAGAAACCCGCGACGTTAACGAGAGAAACTTCTCGACAGTCAGTCTAACTTTCCCTTTTAAACTCTAAAACAAATAACATCTCCTTTCACACATATCTGCACAAACAGAGACTTAATGTTATCTCCTTAAAGTCCATGCGCCCTCTCAACAATTTTACCACCGACGACACGCTGCATGTTTCTTTCTTACATACCTACAGTCCTGTTCCGTCCGACGACGACAGCAACATCACAGCAGCTGCATCTGCGGACACACAGAAGTAAAGAGAAATTAGCTCCACCTGTCACTGTTTAATTTCAGGCAAAAAAGTCGAGCATGATCTTATATTTTCACGTCTGTGACTTTTCAAATATGACTGACGAAGATGACAGCAGACATCAGTGGTCTGAGTCGGTTCTGGCAGCAGAATTTATGAACATTTTCAGCCTTTTAACGCCAGAAAATTCTGGTTTTCACTCGGTGACGACAGATGCATATTAGCAATCTGGGAGCTAAAGATACGACCTCTTTTGTAGGGTGTTGTAATTTAAAAGATCAGCCTTTCAGTAGGTCTCTAACTTATAATAAATAATATTTTCACATCAGCTCTGGTTTCTCATCAAATTATATTTTACACTTGTGACCTATTGGTCAGAAATTAAGAGTTAAAATAGGACTGTAAGTAGAGCCTGTGTACGACATATAACATGAAACATGTAACATACCTGTGTGTGTGTAAGTGTTTCTGTAGCTGCCTCACATGGTGGCTCCAACACCACTGTGTTTATCTGTTTATTCTGCAAGAAGAAGAAGAAGGAAAAAAAGTGTTCACTACGTCCTCTCAACAATTTTACCACGACAACACGGTTTATATGTTTATTTCTTAAATACCTACAGTCCTCTTTCGTCTGACGATGACAGCAACATCACAGCAGCTGCATCTGCGAACACATAGAAGTAAGGAGAAATTAGCTCCACCTGTCACTGTTTAATTTCTGGCAAAAAGACAGAGCGGTACTCTTCTAAAGTCTCTGATCTTATATTTCCACGTCTGTGACTTTTCAAAAATGACTGATGAAGATGACAGCAGATATCAGGGGTCTGAGTCGGTTTTGGCAGCAGAATTTATGAAAATTTTCAGCCTTTTAACGCCAGAAAATTCGCAATTTTCGCTCAGTGGCATCAGATGCACATTGATAATCTCGTAGCTAAAGAAATACTGACTTTTTAACAAGAGATTAGTCTTTTTGGTGGGTCTCTAACAAAAAATTAAACAATATTTTTACATCATGTGGTTTCTCAGCAAATTATATTTTACAGTTGTTTCCTACTGGTCAGAAATTAAGGGTTAAAAATAGGACTATAAGTAGAGCCTGTGTATGACATACAACATGAAACATGTAACATACCTGTGTGTGTGTAAGTGTTTCTGTAGCTGCCTCACACGGTGGCTCCAACATCACTGTGTTTATCTGTTTATCCTGCAAGAAGAAGAAGAAATAAAGAGATCACATTATACACACTTTTAAACCCACTTGTGTTACCGTTTTATATAACACACACAATCACACACACACACTGACAAAGTAAAGACAGAGCAAGGGAAACACACACTCTTCCTCGTGGGGATTTGGAAACAGAAGGCTAGGACACACACACACACACACACACACACACACACACACACACACACACACACGCACGCATACAAACACACAAGCGTGTCAAAAAAGATAAACAAATCAACAGAAAACACTTTCACATTTAATGTTTTTCTATGTCTGTACAGTCTAATCAACGTCTCGCCAACATATTAAAAAAATTAGGAGGAATCAAGATACAGTACATGTTCAACACACACACACACACACACACACACACACACACACACACCCCTCAATCCCTCCCAGTTGAGCACATATGACACTCGCACTCTTGTCAAAAAATGTGGAGACCCACAGAAGTGCATGTGCATCCATTCAAACACTCTCACACACACACACTGCACCACATATTACACTGATCGACTCTCTCTGTAGCATAACTTTAATATAAACAGCTTGAATTACAGTAAAAGCATCCCTGAACATATAACGTGTAAATTTATCAAAAAATCATCTCAAATAAAAATGAATTCAACGTCCTTAAATCAATATTGAAAATAACACAATAGACCTGCCACAATCTGGGATTAATCATCATGCAGGGAAAATGATTTCATCATAAATTAGTTTCCTATCGGATCAAATAAGACATAAAAGCGGAAAATAACTTTTACTTTAAAGCATCATGTCCCTCTTAGTTTTGTACATGAGAATTAATACGACATAAAATAACACAAAGTTAAAACTACAAGTTAACACACAAGCTGGATTTAATTATTAAATGTAATATATTAAAATATAAAAGTCTCTTCATGTTTGTCCTGATGTATAGTTGTAGTACGTTTAAATGTTTAAAATGTTTGTCTCTTGATTTCATGTGTTGAGGATGATACGCAGACACTCACAAACACACACATCTTCAGCCGTTACGAGTGTGTGTGTGTGAGACTCTTGGCAGACTTGCACGTGATGGCGTGAGTTGTTTAAATTTTCTGTACTTGTACAAAACATTTTCTACCAGTTTAAGTGATGCTTTGCATTTGTGTGTGCACGTGTGTGTCACACTCAACATTTATCTTGTATGTCTTTAAGTAAACCTACAAAATCAATACATGCCGCACTCACATCCCTCTACACTCACACGCACAGGCAAATCAGCTCGACACACACTGCGCCCAATTTTTCATATTCGTACGTATGTGTTCACAGAAACAATGAGACCCACTCTCTCTCTCTCTCACACACACACACACACACACACACACACACACACACACACACACACACACACACACACTCTTATGATGATGACTACAAATTAAAACCACCACAACGTTATGAGAAGTAAATGATGTCTTGAGAAGTTTAAAACACTTTAAAATAAAGTTGTAATTGTGGTTTTACATTTGTGTTCAATACTGTATCAAATGTACACTTTATATAACGCTCTACATGTAATGTGCAGTTAGATGTTTCATCCATAGAAGCCAACATAACGTCACTAGGAGCTTGTAACGTCATTACACTGTGTGTCACTTCTCCTCACTTTAGTGATGGTGGAGAGTTTTTCAGTGAGACCCCTGCCGTCGTCAACACAACAATTCAAAGAAAGCTTCCAACTCACACACACGCACACACACACACACACACACACACTCACAGACTCACTCACACTCTTGTGATATAAAAGTTGATAAACTACAAATTAAAACCCCCACAACTTTAGGAGAAATAAATGATGTCTTGAGAAGTTTAAAACACTTTAAAATAAAGTTGTAATTGTGGTTTTCTATTTGTTATCAATACTGTATCAAATTTACACTTTATATAACGCTCTACATTCAATGTGCATTTCAATAATTCATCTTTAGAAGCCTGTGTGACATCAGTTTGTAATGTGATTACACTGTGTGTCACCTCTCCTCACTTCAGTCACTGCGGAGAGTTTTTAAACTGACGCACATGCCTGTGAGAAACCTGTCGTGGTCAACACAACGTCTCAAAGTCAGCCTCTACACGAGCGTCTAACTCACACGCACACAAATACTGAACACACACACTGAACTGGAGGGATCAGGCGTCTGAGAAGTTACCATAGTATCCAGATTCCTGTGAGACGCGTATATCACCTGATATTTGCCTTTAAATGAAAACTGAATACGAGCCTGTTGATGTCATCTGTCTTATATATGAAGGAGGTTTGGACCGCTGCTAAAACCTGCGATAAAGCCCATCTAAATTATGTGACTTATGTTGACATAACTGCTGTGAATGACTAAACAAATACTGAGGCAGGGACACTGAATATGTGACTTTCTTTACCATCAAAATAATCACATTTAAATGTATTCAATATACACTCAGTTGTCAGTTTATTAGGCTGGAACTAAAGCAGTCAAACACAAGAGTCATGCGATGATTCCCTTCTTCAAGAAGGTCAGATTGTTCAGTTTTTGCTGAGACTGTTTTACAGATGTGTCTCTTTCTGTTTTCATGCTGGTTTCGTCAACAAGGCCCAGGACACCCACTGACACTGACTCTGACACAAAAGACACCAAATGTTACGTTAACGTCTATCTACACATCTGACTCAATGCGATTCATCTACACACATTTCTGGATTATTGTCTCTGCACAAAGTCACATATTCTTAATTTTTATGCAATAAACTTTTGCCTATTCCATAATCTCCTTTTTTTAAACACTCTACAGCTCTTTTCCTTTTAAAAACAGATATATTTTACACATCCTTTTATATTTTCTTCATTATTTTAACGTACATTTCTATTTTATTCATGATTCTCTCTTAAACTTGATTTTTATTTTTATTTTTTCTTACTATGTTTCTTCCTACGCACCATAATATCAAAGCAAATTCCTTATATGTAAAAACATACTCAGCAATAAACCTGATCCTTGATTCTTGATCCAGCTCTATGATCATTTTAGAAAACATAGTCTGTGGTGCGAACGGAGACGTGTCTCTA
This sequence comes from Pagrus pagrus, assembly GCF_965226575.1. NCBI lineage: Eukaryota > Metazoa > Chordata > Actinopteri > Spariformes > Sparidae > Pagrus > Pagrus pagrus. The sequence continues at coordinate 19,249,692 of NC_140194.1, forward strand.
TTATTTCATCCACCCCATTTATATCAATAAGGTCAGGTTACATGACAGTAACACCTCTTTGTGTACCACGATACAGCTCAACAGCACCACAAACTACGTCCTCCAAAATGATCATACAGTTCGATCAACACGTCTCTCAGACAATTTCAACAAAAACTGACCATTATAACCTGCACATGAGGGTGGAATACATTGCATTAGACTGCATTAGTTCTAGCAAGGTGTACCTAAAAAACTGGCAACTGAGTGAAAGGTATCAGCAGATTTAATCCAGAAACACACTGGGGCTGAGCATTAAAAACCCCTATCAGACAAACTCTTGTCAAACATTTATACAAATTTAGAGGAAAATAATTAATACTCTAGGGTGAAGTTTTGCCCAGCTGATGTTTACATTGTTAAGAAGGGTTGTGGTGCTGTTTTCTGGGATGATTTAGGCTCTCCCATCTGTAAGAACAGAGTCCTCCTGTTGGTTGCTATCTTCCAACCCCGTATGGAAATGTATCAGAAATCAGACCACTGATTTTATATTTAAGAAACAAAACTCGTCCTCATTTCAGACAGTAACCTCCCCTCAAGCTCCCTTGATGATTTCCTGAGAACTACTGATCTAGTTTAAATTGAGCCAATGCTGTACACTATCTAACCATTATATCAAGATCAAACAAAACCTCTGGATCTGGCAAAGTTTCGGTCAAAACAGCTTCAGACTCTGCTCCAGAATTTGCCAAAAATATCAGCTGGTGTGACACCAGTTGTGCTGTTTGCACCTAAACTCTTCCTCTAAAACACAACTGAAATGGGAATTAACAAACTTGCAGTCTAATTTCTGAACCATCTGTGATCTTGGTGATTCATAAAAGCTTACTTATTTGTCTGCTTTCAAGTTGCAGCTAAATTGTGGAAATGTCAAATATCCTGTCAGAGTCTGAAAGGTGGTTTAAAACTGGTGCAGGCAGGTGCGCTTTAAAGCTCAGCTGGAGAAAAAACTACATGCACTCAAAGACTTGATTTAGATTTTTTTAACAACTGAAATTATTCACTTGCTTCTGTACTTGTTAGAACAAGACCAGACTTTCCCTTTATCTTTTGCTCCACCTCTGTGCTCTTATTTCCCATCTATTTACACCTCCCACCTGCAGGTACAAAGACTTTATGTAGACAAACCAAAGATCAGTGTAATACAGTAATCTAGCTCTTATGGAACATCTTTGGCTTTGACTAAGTGACCTCAAGCCTTAGATTTTTAAAAATCATTTGAACTCTGCCTTGATTCTTTAGGAGCTACTACTTCTCACAAACTTGAATTTAGACCTTTATCAAGGAAAAGTTGTCCAGTTTATGATTATATCCTTTTGTTTGTCAATTTGTTTTCATCTGAAATGATAAAGATTATTTTCTATCACAAATAGGACCCATTCATACTTAAGCAATAATTAATCACACCCATTTACCTTCCCATACTGGGGACAAAGGGTGTGTCCCGCTCAAACCGGCTCCACTCTCAGGGTTTCGGGTGGTGCTACTAGAAAAAAGGGCGTCGGTTGTTTCAAGCTCTCTCTCTGCCTGTCCTCACTGCCTCCTCCCTTCCTGCCAACAGCATTTATTGTTCCTCCCTGCTTCATCAGACGTATTTGTCTCCATTTCTTCTCTCCTCATAATCATGATTTCAGTCTTAAGAATACAAAAAAGTGACAGATTCAGAAAAAAAACAGAGTACACACACTGTCTAGCACACATTTCACACTAAGACGTCTTGGAAATACATAAAAAGAGGTAAAAAACAAACTGTCACAGTGAGTAATGTTTATTTTCATGACCCAAAGCAAATATCTAACACGTGCATGGTGTCGGGACTGTAATTAATAGAAACAAGTCTGTGTGTGTGCAGGTAACTTGGGAACCATGTGGGACACAAACTGTGGATGTCCCGCTTTTTTCGACCCCTCAGGCACGCGGGACAGACTGCTCACAGTTCCCCCGTTTAGCAAAACTGACTCTGCATCTGTGACGTTATGGTGACACACACAATTACTGAAAATATATCACTTTACATTAAATGTCAAAAACACACAATGTTTAACATGCACACACAAAAAAAGAAGTGAGGTAATGTCACAGGAATTTTCTCACACACACAGACACACCTACAAGTAAACAACTGTCTTCTTTAATTATCGATCTCAGACACATAAACACACATCAAGGCTCACACCAGTAAATCAAATGGTGCTCAACACAATACACACAATTACTTTTGCAAATATTTGAATGTATCTGACCTTATCGGGGATTTTTGCACTAATATCTTTAACTTCCTGAAAATGTATGTGTACGTATTGCTTTTGTGCAATTGTATATTTTTATAGTTTCATATGTGTACAATTGTTTAATTCTGCCTTTTTGCCATCATCTTCAGCTATCTAACCTTATGTTTGTATTTTATTGTTTTCTTGTTTCTTCATTTTGCTGTTCTGGCTGCTCATGCATGTTTACTCGGTGAATGAAGCTTGAGCTTGTGACATTTTCTGATAAAACTTTAATTTTATGTATCTTATATCAGTCCCATATATTTCTCGTCAATGTAAACCATGAATTCTGATCATTGAGATTTACATCAGCCTTAAAATAAGTTACTGTGGGTGTCACGTGGGTGTGTTAGTCTGTATATGTCTGTGTTTGTGTCTTTTTGTGAGTGTGTCAGGATAGACGAGGTGTTTGTCACTAATTTTAGATGGGTTGGTTGTTTTTTTCTTGCATATATATATATATTTTTTTTATTTTACATTTTCTTTCTTTCTTTCTTTCTTTTGTTTCTTTCCTTTATCACATTCTCACTTTATCATGTGTTAATTCTTGCTCTATGTATTTTTAAATAAAGCACACTGACTATATTTGTCATTAAATGTGCTGGATAAATATAATTGCAATGCCTTGACAAAAAAACAACTACACAGATTCAATCTTTACAAAAACAGAGTTGTGTTAAAATTAGTGTTTCTGAGTCTAAATCCCTCTTTCACGGCATGATTTATCTAAAATACCATCAGTTTTAATTTCTAAGCATTTGACATTAACCCCTTTAGGTGACTCTCTGAACAGTTAGCCTATGAGAAGCAGGAGATGCTGCTCTGCCTCTCTGAAGCTCTCTGCCTTCAAATGTACAGTCAGCCATTTTCTGTCAGACATGAGGAGGCTTCACTGAGGCTGCACTGCTTGTGAAAGGAAGGCTTTTGTAATCAGTTGTGCCAAAAACAAACACTCCTACATCCAGATATGGAGGAAAACATGTGTAGATGTGGTAAACAACAGCGCTAATGACACAAATTATTCACTTATTCCTCACATGCCTGACTGCCAACCCAATGGGTGGTCAAAAGAAAATGGCAGACCTGCATCCTACAAGGAAAACAGAAACAATTTTCAAGCCCTCATCTGAGCATAGTAGCTGTTATTCATCAAGCATACAAGTTTAATACACATCAGGGAGGTAATTTCACCTGCATTTGTAGATTTTACCATTTACTTGTTTGAGATGATTGAACTGACTCAACCTGTAGATTTTATATTTCTTTTTTTGAGGAAGATTGTGAAGCACTACATAGTAAAAGTGCATCAGAAAACAATAAAATTCAAGCAAATTATGTCACAATCTCTCTCTTTCTCATAACAGTTGGGGTTTTAAATAGATATTATTAGAAGAGCTTAACTTTAGCTTTCTTTGTCTGAATGTTTCCCGAAGAAAGATATGACTTTCTGAAATTTAAAGTTGCAATATTTTAGAAAATCTATCCTTTTTTGAACTCTTAAAATGATTAAGACCCCCACTTATTAGGCAAGTTTGTAACATTCAACGTGCAAAGCTTTTGTTAAGCAGGTATGGACTATAAAGGTTTGGACATGATTTCAAACAAAACATTTTAAAGCCTCTCTAAAAACGTTACAAAAGAAGGTCTTTATGATTTATGATGGTATAAGTGTAAGAAGTGTAAGAACATCGAGGGGAGACACTGATTTTTTAATTATTTTGGCATCAAAACAATACATACATTTAAAGGTTTTGGTTCTACGCAATCAGCAGCTTCAATCAACAAATACAAAACACCCATGAAACAGGAGTTTAAAAGGTCCTATTGAAAGATTTGAACTTTATCTGTCTTTGTTTTCATCATTGTCAAACATGTTTCATGACATCAAAGTTAAAGGAGCTCTGTGGAACTTGTGTGTTGTGCTGAAAGCCGCTCGTCGGTTTTGGGACTTTTGACCTACAAATCACCAAGTTGGTGTATAGTGGGCTGTAATATGTGATCAAACTTATTGTCATGAAGTAGCTCAAATGTGTTACATTCAGATTTGTACCTGTTTCAGTCGTTAAAGTGAAGCATGTTTGATCTGAGACTTCAAGGGGCTCTGTGGAGCTTCTGTGTTGTGCGGAAAGCCGGTCGTTGGTTTATGTTAGCAGACTCCATTTCTATACTAACATTAGCTACCAGCGGAGCGGAGAGGGTCACTGAGATGATAAAGGCACATCCTTTGGAGTGACCCGAGTCCTTTTCAAAGAAATCCAAAGTCAAGCAGCTTTACGCAACTTAAACTAATCATCCACAGGCTTGTATAGGCAACCACGGTCTCCATTTTCATGTCATATTACAATCCGCTCACATATGGCCAATAAAAAAATGATCAATACATTTCTACAAATTGTTACATAGAGCCCCTTTAAGATTTGTTTGAAGTTGTGCGATTACATTTCAGATTGTTTGTAAATCTGTCCTTTTTTTGTTCTCTAAACCACTGATAAAATACAACAATCAAGCAAGTTTGAAGCATTCATTGTTCAGCATTCAGCAGCCATGGACTCGCAGTGAAAACGTATCCAATAAAAAACCCTTTTCATTTAAATTAAAGTGTGTGCAGAGTTAAAAAGAAATAAGATAAGATGGTTATCATTAAACCTAACAGCATTATTGTATATAAGTTAATTCATCGACTTAAAAAAACAAAACTAAATGAAGTGTTAAGAGAAAAACTTATGACTCCCACATATTAAAAGTGCACAGACTATGTGAGGTGAGTCCGAAGATAGCCCTGATTATGTTGCAGGGAGACAGGGTGACAGTAAAGTAAAGTTTCTTTGTAAAAGAAAAGAAAACATCCGATCACATCTGCACAGAACCACACACACACAAGAAGTCTATAAGTGCATAAGTGCATGGACCCTCACACACACACCGGTACCCAGGTTCCCTCTCCTGCTCTCCATGTCATTCAAACACACGCACACAACAATCCATTAAAATTGTTTACCGTTTTTAAGTGCTGAGGGCACTAAAGACGAGAGTTTGAGTCGAGGGGGGATGAGGTCAGGTCAGGAAGTCATGTTGAGAGTCAGAGTGAACACGCAGTAGCAGGTTGAGATGTGTGAGTTTAAGACTGACCACTCAAAGTCGAACAAAAGTCTGATCAAAAGTCAAATTTCTGTGTCACAGTTAACACAGAGCTTCAAGGAAAGAAATTAATTGAGATTATTTATATATTTGCACAATATTTTCTGTTTTTTCATTGTTTTTTAAATGAATATTGTGTAGGAGTCTGGAGGATTATTGTGAAAAGAGCACAGAAGAGCAAACATGCAGATAAAAGAAAGAGGATTTGATCTGATTGATTGAATCCAAGTTGTTTCATACATTTTTAACTAAACTACTTACTGAATAGGTTTGAATAGATCATTCTTTAAATATATAATCTGACCTTCTCCTTGAGCTTTACTCTTTTCTTTGACACCTCTCTAACATAGAAAGAGGGTATAAACAGTTCAGCAAACCGAGCAAAGTTAACTGCTCCTGGAGTAGAGATGTACATGTGACCTTTAAAATTTGTTTTAAAAAAGAAAAGGTCAACAAAATTTTGTTGCCTTTCAGTGTGTCTCAATTAGTGTAAATACACAAATAAAATGTGTGTATGTACAATAAATGAAACGACTTGGAGAGAGCTACATCATAAATTACATATATGATAAATTAAAAGTGTGCTGATGATGTGAGGTTTGTCCAAAAATACCCCTCATCATCTGCACAGAGCACAAACACACACACACACACACACACACATCAACCAGTGCATAAATGTATATGTGTGTGAACCCTCACACACACTGGTCACCAGATTCTCCCTCCTGCTAGCTGTGTCATTTAAACACACACATGAAACATGCCATTAAAATTGTTTACTGTTGTTAAGTGTGTGGTCACTAGAAATGAGAGGGAGATTGTGTGCACAGTTTTTCTGCATGTTAGAACTGAACATGCTGACGCAGTTTGAGATACTGAGAGTTTGAGACTGTTTGACCACTCAAACTTCAGCAAAAGTCTGATCAAAAGTTACATTTTTGCTTCTGAGTGAAATAAATTGGATGTGGGGTTTAACACAGAGCTTCGGGGAGAGAAATTCATCGAAATTATTTGTAAATCTGCACAATATTTCCTGTTTTTTCCTTTAATTTGTTTGATTTTTGAGTAAATACTTTGCAGGATTATTTGGAGTCATAGACCATCATCATGATGATCTGTGAGATGAACTTTTGCTTGGATGATTGCTACATATATACATTTTATCTGTAATTATCATCATTAGAATCACTGCACTGACAAAACAACAGACTGCTTCCACTTACATGCAGATTTTTTAGTTTTTACAATGTTTGGTTACACAGTTTCTTGGGGTTTTTTGTCTGCAGGCATCTGACTCCTATCCAGGCTGCAAATTAATGAATGATGTTTTTTTTTCTTTGTCTTTTCGGTCATTTAATTATTTACACATTCATGTGACACCTCTGAAACATGTGTATTCTGATATCCCAGGTTGTCCTCCAAAAATGATGTATATAACTTGATTGTGCATTACAGGGTTGAGGTTATACAAGCATTATTACACAAAAAGACCAGGCGAACCAAAAATAGGAAAAAAATGTTCAGGGCTCAGAGGGTTAGACTGCAGCTGTACATTAATGACATTATAGTAGCTGTATGTTTGGATTGTTCATGTCAGTGACACTTTAAATGTGGAAATATCACAGAAGAGCAAACATGCAGGTAAAATAATCTGATTGAGTTATGTTAAGTCACTGAATAGGTTTGAACCGATCATTCTTTAACAGCATCCTTCTTGATCTTTACTACTTTCTGTGACAACTCTCTAAGAGGATAACATGCAAAAAACACAACAATGGGGCAGAAAGGGTTGAAACGCCTTGAAATAAACAATTCAGCAAACCTATATTTTTAAATTTAGCTGCTTCTTGAGTAAAAATGCACATGTGACTTTTAAAATGTGTCTCAGAAGAGAATATAAAATAAGATAACATATACTTTATTGTCCCAAGGGGAAGATTTGCATGGGCAACAATGTTGTGTACATCTACAATCAACTTAAAAGCAATTATGTAACTGACGGGACAATACAGAGACACAATGATAGTGACATAGACTAAAATAAACAGATGTTAAATACTGAACATGCCCTGAGAGGTTAAAAAGAACAAGAATAAGTAAAAAAAAAGAGGTAGTAATCATAAATAACTCTAAAAAAGAAAACTCTACCAACTGTTACTGCCTTTAGGTGTGTCTCAATTGGCTAAAACACACAAATGAACAGTCACAATTTAACCCTCAGTGTATTTTTGGTACGTCTGGTCACACATCAATTTTGTTTTTCTTGGTGTGTGTCGGCAGGCGTCTGACTCACATCCAAACAGTAAACTGAAGCAGAATAATCTTCAATTACAGCTTTACATCATCAATATTGCTCATGTTCAGACTGTAGAGTCCTGATGATCTTGAGCCTGTTACTGTGGAGAGATTACAAAACATGCTGGGATAAGAAAGTGGTGCCGACACATGAGTTTATTTTATCGCTCACCTCGATTAATACAGATAAAAAATAAAATTAAGGCTTTAAATAAGGTGAAACATTGAGAATTTTAGTGCCTGTAGTTTGCTTTTTCAGTGACACAGAGTTTGTTCAGTTTGTTCAGACACACACACACACACACACACACACACACACACACACACACTGAACTCTAATCATCAAAAATCTTAAACTTTACAACTTCTGTTTGGATTTTGTGGAGACTTAAATTTGCTATTTAATTTTATTTAAAGTTGATAATATGTTGTTAAACTCTGTGCTCAATATTGTTTGTGTATCAGTCAATTAACTTTAAAATACAAAGCAACAAAGCTTCGGTGTCCACTTACAGTATAACTGTCATTTAATCAACACGATCAGGTGAGAATTATTTAAGAACTTTTCTATATTTCCCACCTGAACACGTGTCATATTTGTGAACCTAGTTTTGAGATACTATATTCACTATTAGTACTTGAACTGTTGTATCATATTTTAACCTCAGTTGCTGGTTTACAAACTCCTCTTCAGGTTGAGAAACTTTGTCGACCTAAACTCAAAAATCACACCGGTGTCAAGCTGGTAAATAGGTTTTTCTGTATTTAGAAGAATTTCCTCTCAAAGTGACGCTTTATTTGGGGCAACTCGTCAAAACATGTGCTGCTATCCAGGTAAAATATCTGAATGCTGATCATATTCCCTAATTTCTTTTCTTTTCTCACTCAGACTCTGATCTACTGTTTGGTGAAAATGTGGAAAGATGAATAAAAAGTAGTGAGGAAAAGAAAACAGGAGCTAAATCAAGCCTTTGCACACAAACCTTGACTCTTAAAAGTGGTTCTGTTTGTGTATTTTGTTTAACTTTTGTTGTATCTTTACTTTTTCTAGTTTGTCTTCTATTTGTTTAAAACATCTCGACTTTTTCTTTCATTATCAGATGGAAAGATTTTGCTTAAATACCATAATCTGTAGACAACCACTTAGATGCATGCAGGATCTGACTTAATACAATTTTGCCAACTGTCTTTATAATGGTGCTTTCTGTAAGAAAAGCGTTTAAGTAAATATTTGAACCTCTTAAAGCTGTGAAACTCTAAATGTGTAACTGTGACTTCCTTGTTGTTTTACAGAATATTAGATCACCTGAACCTTGAGTTTCTTACAAGGTCACTTCTTAGTATGCAGATGTGGGAAGATATCTAAGACCGATTGATGTCTGTCTTTTTGAAACTAGTTACTGAATTTTTGCTATATAATCTACTTTCTGCTTTCTTGCTGCTCTTTTAAACAGATTACATGTAATTCTCAAAATTCATATGACAACTTGTCACCTGTGTAATTGTTGGAGTAAACAGGATAAATGATCTAAAAGGAAGAAAGCAAAGAAGAGGAAATGGCAAAACATCCTGATGTAAATAGTTTAGCTAACTGCATTTTCACCTATCAAACTGCTTCTGAAGTTGGTGAAAATATACAGGTGACCATGAAAATCTGTCCAAAAAAGCAAAATATCTACTAAATCTCCTTTAGGTGTGTCTCAGTTTGCTAAAAAAAACACACACACACAAACCTATCATAGTTTAACATCCAGTATCATTGAACAAAATCTATTCTTAAGTGGTGAAGTGTGTGTGAAAGATGTGTGTAAGTTTTAACATAACCTTATCTGTAATAAGTGTAAAGTCATGTTCATCTTCTTAAGTCCCAGTTATCGTCTGAAAAAGTCACAGAGAAAAACACAAATCACTCAAAATGAAAATCAGTAACTAATTAATACAATGTGTTTAAATACAGCGAAGTGAAAAAGTATTTCTGTATCAAAAGCTCCTTTTTTCTTCAGATTTTACATCATGGGGCGGTTGCATAAAGGTATCTAATCAAATGTGATCTGGGTGTTGTTCTGACCCGCCCGTCAAATACATCACACCTGACCATGAGTTAGTGTGGGCAGCAAGCAGAGCGATATTCACTGTAAGAGGTGTGTGTTTGGATTTTGTCTGGTCAAACCTTTGTTTACATTTCTGAATAATGTGCATGAGGTTTTATTTATTTATTCAACGCTTATCTTCCTCCTCCTAATCTAAACTTTGTCTGTTATGTACCCTAGCTAACAATCTTGGTACAGAATGTTTGAGTTAACTTAACAGATTACTGCACACTTAAAATCACCTTTCTACCCCTCTCCCTAAAATATGTGATGACACTGTTGTTGAAAAGGACGTAGGTTTGGCTTCAGTGGTGGTGGCGGCACACAATATAGTATTTATTACTTCTCTTTCGATTTCTGCTACTTTATTGCCTTCTCCAAGGAGGTTATGTTTTCACCAGTGTCGTTCGTTTGTTGGTTGGCTGGTTTGTCTGCAGGATTACACAAAAACTACTGAACAAATGTCCACAAAACTTGGATGGAGGATGGGTCTCTGGCAGGAATAGACCCCATTACCATTTGGTGCAGATCAGGGTAAAGGGACGGATCCAGGAATTCGTTCTCACTTCCTTTAACACTGTAAGATAGGGCATGTTTCAACATTTTCATGAATTTCTCAGGGAATAATGCGTGGATCCTGATGATAAAAATCAGGCATGTTAAGGTGGCTGGTATCTATGAGTGAGTACAATTTGTTGCAGATCCTAATAAAATCCAGATCTAGCAGATTTAAATATGTTTTATTTGATATTGGATTAGTCTCGATTGAATTAAAAGGGACCATTGGGACATGGTGGAGGTATGCACTCTACTGAGTGCCATTCTGGTTAGATCATTTACAATTTACTTTGCTACAAAGATGTGCTGGGCTTTACTGTCTTGTCTTTGACTGGAGTTTAATTCTGGCAAAAATCTTATTAAATCTTATTAACTGTAATTAAAAAAGCTGACTAAAAAGTAAAAAGTACATTTTTTTACCTTTGTTCGGCCATTCTTTACATAGACTGAGAGGTAAAAAAAAAAAAAAGTAACTTGCAAAACACTGGCTGCACCGCTAGCTGCTTGTTAAGCTTATTGTTTGAGCACAAAGTAACAACTGAAGACCACTGACATGAAAGTATCACCATTCTTACCAACTCAGATCTGCTCTCACCTGCACATTGGTGGCTAGACAGTCAGAGCACATCGACCAGAGAAACTAAGAAGGAGAAACAGTCAAATTGAGGGGGACAAAAATAAGATTTTGACCTCTGATCCCTGGTTGAACATTTTTTTAGATTACATGACGGCAAAGAGGAAGGAGAGAAACTCTCCAGTCAGGCTTTGTGTATTTAGCTTACTATTGTGGAAATGTTCAGTGTATTACTACAGTATTTGTAGCAGTAGATATTAGTGACCTGAGTATTCATGTTCAGTTTTTCTGGAAGTTTCTCACCTGTCAACAAAATGCAGTCACACACTCTGTGTATCAAGCTGCCACAGAGAACAACTAACACAAGATAAAACACACAAGTTTTTTAAGTGAAAATGTAAGTTTTCAACACGATAAGACTTTTAGTTATCATATAATTAATGGCAGAAGAGTTCACACTCCAGAACACCTCAGACTGAGGATAAACATTTAAGTTGAGTGGTATTTAAAATGTTTGATAATTGTGTTAAAATACATTTTGATGTATGTTATATGTTGTTTAATGTTTATAGTGTTTTTTTCTAAACAACTTATTTGTCATTTGCACCCACATTTACATTGCTGCTTCTTGTAACGTTCTCTCGATGTCTTGTAGGTCGTTTGGACTTTCTTTGCTTGAAAACAGAAAACAGAAAAAAAAAGGCACACTACTGTACAGTATATACTAATATTAACTGTTTGTATTATGTTGACACTTTACAAAACGAGAGACGTTTTATGATTGAGATGTTGACTGTTTTAGGTTGGTTTTTTTTTTCAAACATGATTTTTCAATTGTTTTTAGAACCCTTAAGCAAAATTCCTGCAAAAACTGCAAAGTTTAACATCTTCCCTTACTTTCTCGTGGACTAAATAAGCGATTACTGTAAAGGAGGGTTTTTCTTGTATACTAACTGCCAAACCAGAACACTACAAATAGATAGAGGTTATTTTTAATGAATTTCCTCAAATTGGCCTAAAGGTGCACTATGTAGTTTTGGGGAAGAAACTCAAAGTCAGAATGTTGATGTTTATGATATAAAAGAGGTAATAATACAAACTCAGAAATATGTTATTTTTTCTATAACTGTAGAAACAAGCTGCTTTCAGAGGAAAATTAGGTCCCCAGAACACCGTTTGAAGCTAGAAAGGTGGCAGGGTCCGCCAAATATATACAAAGTGAAACAGCATGAAACTGTGTTGTCCTTTAAGGTCAGTTTCTTTATTCAGTCATGAAAACAAAGAGAGTTTGTTTATTTAGTTGTTTAAGAACAAAACAAATTAAATCAATGGAGATCTTTCTCTTCTGATTAAAATCTCTTCCCCAGAAGTACATACACAGTGCACCTTTAAAGAACAACACAATTTCTTACTTTATATGTGGCGGACCCTGCCATCTTTCTAGCTTCCAACAGTGTAGTTGGGACCTTATTTTACCCTGAAAACAGCTTGTTCATTCAGTTATGGAAAAAATAAATGCTCTAAGTTTGTTTACCTCATTAATATTGAGTTTGAATTTTTTGGCCAAAACTACACATGTTTTCTTATTTTTTGGTTCTGATTTTCTGACATTGTTGGCAGGCGGGTGTTGAGACGTCTTTATAGGAATGCAAATGAACACACTTTGAATTACATGTGGGCACTAAAAACCTTTCAACCTACTGAAAAGAGAGAAAAACTGTTGAGCTCTTTAAAGTTAAATCAGAAGGGAACAGTGATGCCACTGTGATGTTTCTGTGTATCAGTCCTTCCAGACAGAAATGACAATAAGCAACTTTCATGGCAAGTTACAATCCAAATTTGAATCAGAAGAAGACTCCATCGATCATTAACCTGAATGATGCAAAGTGTTTGATAAAAGGTGGGTTTAATAAAATATATGTTGTGATTGTTTTACCATAAGGTAGAAGATTTCCTGATCTTTGGATAAAAGGCCTGATGTAGCTGATTCTACACGTCTACAAGTGACATTGTAAAGAAGCTGATAAAAGTATTCATGTTTCAGGATGAGTTTTATAGATGAACTGTAAATATAGAGAATAAACAACAGTCAGCACATGTTTTGATTCCCTTTAAATGAAAATTAATTATAATGCTTGACAAAAAACATCACGTATTTGCATTTGTTTCATTTGATTTTAAATGATCATCTTTAAGAAGTGTTACAGAGGGAAACAGACATCGTGGTTTTCAGTTTCTTTATCAATTTACAAATACACACATTTTCAATGTGCTCACACATCTGCACTGTGATGTAACTCCTTTATTTGTGTTTCACCTAAAACACATGCGATGCTGCTTCTAAAATTTGCATCAAATCTGAATGATTTCTTCTTGTGGATCATGAAAAAAATGTTATTTTGTTACAGAAGGCAGCATTTTAAAAGAGCTTAACATCAATTTATCAAAATGTTAAAGAGAAGAACTGAAGTGCTCTCAGGAAAATATAAATCTCAGTAAAAAGGTGAACTAAAAATTGGAAAAGGAAGAATGTGATCAAATGATTCTTGAATCCTGGTAATGTAACTTCTGTTTGTTTGCCTGGACTTCTGATTAATAAGTGATGACATTTTTTGTTGCTTGTATTTTGAAATTCAAAATGTTTTATTTGTGTGTGCGCGTTCATGTAGATAAACTTAATTTATTTGAAAATGTGTGGAGTGAAGAAAGGCAAATAAATGACAAAAACATGTTTGGGAAAGTTTTAACAAGATTGCATCGGAGCAGGTTTATTAACAGCCGCACAGTGTGTGTGTGTGCGTGTGTGTGTGTGTGTGTGTGACAGACAGTAAAGAGAGATCAAGGAGAACAGAAAGTGTGAGAGTGAGTCAGTGTCACCACAAGTGCGTCAGCATACGAGTGAGAATTTACTTGTGAAATTGTGTATTCCTGACATATGCAAGTGTGTGTGAGAATGTGTGTGTGTACATATGTTCCTTTAAATATGTGTGTACGTGTGTGTGACTAAGCGTCGTTAACTGTAAAGACAAAGGGAGGAAGAGATCACTTCATGAAAGGCTCACATTGTTAAGAAAATTTGAAACAGAAATAAAACGAGATATGAAATTGATCTTTAATTGAAATTATTTAAGATAATAAGATAATAATTATTTCAGTTTGACTTTAAAGTTTGAAATAATTCAATTAAACAACTTAACAACTTAATCAGAAGTTGTTTTGTCTCATAGACAGTTCAGAAGTTCCTGAACTTGAAGTAACAGCCGCAAACAGAAGAAACTATAATTAATCCCACAACGTACTTGTGCGTGTGTGTGTGTATTCAGGTGAGTCTGTGTGTTGATGTTTTGACCAACGGCATCAGACAAATATCCCAGGAAGCACATCTAACCATCAGACATGTGTGTGTGTGCGCAGTTACAGAAAGAAAGGAAGGGTTTTGAAATATCATCTATTTATATTTGTATGTGTGTGTGTGTGTGTGTGTGTGTGTGTGTGTAAATCAAATGGACTGTCCGCTGTGATGCTTGATTCACTTACGTCTACGGAGCCATAGAGGCAGCTCCCGCAGCACTGATGACGTCCGGACGTGCGTTGCTTTGTCTATCTTCGTCTCTGTTTGTGTGTCTTTTTTACCTAAGTGTGTTCATATTTATCTGTGCTCCTGTGTGTGTGTGTGTGTGTGTGTGTGTGCATGCCTGAGTATGTGTGTTTCCTACGTCAGGGGCCACACAGTTACATCTTTACGAAACCTTTCCTTCCTTTCCACTTTCCTGAATAATTTTCCACCACCACCTATTAGACGAGCCAGCTGCTTTCTTTTGACTCATACACCCAAATTTTGTGTGTGCGCGCGTGTGTGTGTGTGTGTGCGTGTGCGTGTGCGTTATTGCATGTGTTAGGGGAGGGTAAATAACAGATTAAAAGTCGTTCACACTGTACATCTGGGGTTAAAGTATGGAGAGACGGTGGCATAAACAGGAGGGTGGAGTCTGCTACAGGACATCCTGGCAGAGAAACAGTAACCTCCGATCCAAACTGACGTGGCATTTTGGCCTCCGGTAGCACACACACACACACACACACACACACACACACACACACACACACACTCACACTCATACACACACTGCACCACACTTCCGTCCAGAAATGTGCCCCCACCACAACACACAACTTCATATTTTGGTGCAGAGCTCAGCAAAATAACAGGTAAATCTGTTTTCACGCTTATTGTAAAATATCGACTTATCGACAAAAATAAGAATCAACTCCTGTATCTGAGTCAGTATTTAAAGATGTTGCGACACACTTAATGGTCTAATTAGTTGATTCTAAAAGTTAAGATTATGTAGAAAATATTTGTAGTTTGAGTAATAGATTATCAAATCTGTAGTTGTTGTTAGCCTGCCGGTGAATTTACCTGTATTGTTGCTGTAAACAGTTCTCACGGCATCATTTCTACCTCAGATTTGTCGGATTCATCCCGGAAACAACTCCCATAATATCATGTAACTCTATTCTGTTCCTCTGAAAACGTAACATTGACAAAAATAAACTACAGACAACATTACTCATATAAATGTTACTTGGAGGAAGAGTCTCAGCAGACACACGCATGCAAAATAAACAAAAAAGCAGATTTTTTTCATTGTGAAGTTTATAAAACTGAATAGCCGAAGTGAAACAAACTTGCGCATACCTGCCAACAACTGCTATTTTTAACCCTTTCTCCCGCTGTGCTCCTGTTAATCACCCAATTACATAGTGATACAAGTCAAATGGGAGTATCTCAGTTTCTTGTGTGTCATGGTACCTGGCAACCCAACACAGCGGCAGAAGTGAGCATGCGCAAAAGACCCTGCCTTGACATGCGTCACTCGTTCCTGCGCCTGCTCAAACTCTCCGCTCAGTTTGCAGCTAAAAATGGATAAAACAGGTGCGAAGAAGAAGAAATATGCTTCCACATTTCACTCAACTTGGTGCAAAAACGTTCCCTTTTTGGCCGTTTGCCCCCCGTCTCACATGCTCATTCTCGTGCCTCCACTCGGCAGACTTTTCACTCCTCTTGTTCTCTTTGAAGGGTCTACCTGGCACTCATGGCTCCTCACAAACTCTCTCTCAATGTTGTTGTTTGTGATGTTAATTTCAGATGTAGACTATTGATCACTTTACCCCGAAAGTCTCCCTCAGCCTTACATTAACAGGTATGCTCTTGGCAAATGGCTCAACCACTGAAGGTGACAACAATGAGGCAGCTCAAACAGCTGCTTTGCTGTTATGGCAACCAAGACAATGATCAAGATTGACAAAAAAAAATTAAAAATGCGGTTTTACTGAGATGGCTTGTGTGGAAAATGCTGGTTTTGATAACCTGGAGCATGTTTATGTGTTTTGGGAGACTCTGCTTTAACTACCTTTAACTCAAAGCCAGCAAACAAAAAGGGCTTTCGACCATGTTGGAAGTCATTGGTTATATTAAGGACAGCTGATTGATTTTTAAATTTGCCAGTTTGGTTTGTTACAAGTTAACTGTCCACTGAATATGAAGCTTTAACCAGAAGCCATTTAGCTTAGCTTAGCACAGAGACAAGACTAAACGTGAGGAAACAGCTAGTCTGGCTCCGTCCAAAGGTGGCAAAATCTGCCTAAAAGCAACCGTAAAGCTCACTAATTAAAACTCTTGTTTGTTTGACTTATACAAAAACCAAAGTGTAAAAATGTAAAAATGTGTTCGTCTTCATCGCAGGTAAGCAGCAGAGGCTCCGATGTTACGGCTCCGGCCAGAAAACAATCAAAATTGTAACTTCTACACTTCAGTTTTTGTACAGGTTAAATAAATGAGAAACAATGTGTTATTTTGCAAGCTTTAAAGGTGCTGGTGGGAAGATTTTGTTACCTTTGATCCCGGCTAACAAATTCAAGCTAGCTGTTTCCCTCTGGTTCAGTCTTTATGCTAAGCGAAGCTAACTGGCTGTCAGCTAGAACCCTATATTTAACAGACATGAGCATGTGATGGATCTTCTCATCTTTATTTCTGGCAGAAAGCCTGTAAGCATATTTCCAAAAAAATGTCAAACAATTTAATTAAGGTTTGGTTAGGTTTAGGTATCATGATTGTGGTTTCAAGAACAATGAAAAAACAATAACTTGCTCTTTTGATTCTGACAGATCTGAGCAATAACTCACAAGGCAGCTGAAGTACCTACATATGTAGATTATATTAGACATTCAGGTAAATGACTAATGCTGTGTTATTAACCTAGGCTGATCGACCAATTGGCAGCCAGTTTACGGTTCAAGTCATTTTTTTCATTTATGCTTTGGTGTGTTCATAAAAACATCTTTACAGCAGGTGCTGGTTGTTTTTTGTTTACACAATATTTTGTAACTCGCCATTTTAGCTTCTAACTCATGGTTTAAAATAAAATTCTCCTGGCTGACCAGTCAGTAGAAACAATGTGCAACTCCTTTAAAAAATATCTAATTAATTAATAAAAAGCAGCCCAGCCAGCAGGAGGAAATGCTGACAGTTGATGTTTCTCCAACCAACCAATAGGTTCACTTGTCAAACGTACTACGTATTACTACGAAACGTATTACGTTCACATTAAATGTTTATAACCTGACTTTCATATCTGGAGGTGAAGTTACTAGTGAAAAAAAGAAAAAGCTGGCCAGCCAGCGACCGCAGTTCAAGACTCCATTTCAACATTTGTAAGTGCGAAGCCACTGGATATTTTTCAGGAAACCTCAGGACAATTTCCAGCTGTGTTTGTGGCGACCAAAACAGGTATTTTAAGCCAATATAATCTTTTCCTCACCCTAACCATGTGGTTTTTGTGCCTGAATCTAACAAGACCCTAAGCACAGCGTTGTCACAACATAGAATAGAAAGTTGATCTTAAAAAAAAACGAAACTTGCAACATAAAGAAATGTAAAGTTTCAACATATCCTTGGAAAAAAGTCAAAGGTACAAGATAAGAAACACTGGATGAGATCTCCTACAGTAAGAAAACAAATCAGTAAGATTAGAAACTCTTCTGTCTACACCACTAATGGCTGATCAGTTAAGAGCCTGAGCTTAGAAACTGTTGAATACTATAGATTCAGTAGTTTGAATTATCTTCTGTCTTGATCAATTTTAGATCAATCCTGCGAGAAGCATTTTGAATATGTTACAACTCTCATTCATGCCTTCTTCTGGCTTCGTCTCCACAGCAACTACTAATGACGCTCATGGGTACTGTGATGCTAGTCGGCAAAACTGACAGAAAACAATGTGCTTTTTTAGAAGACACAGATCATCTAACAAGGCTTGCAAACATGTTATTTTCTATGGGAGTCTCCTATGCTTCTGTGATTAGTAACATAGTGGTTATTCTTAAAAGTTTACTATTAAAACACAATTTACCGCAGGGACATTTTCCCACAGCCACGACATGTAGCTCCACCTGCAGTGGTAAGATCACATTCTGGGCCACAGACCACCAGGTGTTGTCGTCGCCTCAGTACTGTGGGACAGCTTAGACCGAGTCCTATGTAAAAGACAAAATAATAATGTGAAAATCATTTTGTAACCTTTGTGAGATTGAAATATGATCTTATTTTGTAGATGCTATAAACTTTCATAAACTCTAAAATTAAAAACGTGCACTCGCTGCCTCACGCTGAGCTGGTTCATGCTTGTAACTTCTTATTCTTGGCTTCAGAACTGGTAGATCAGTCATAAAATGTTGGTAGTTAACATTTCGACAAACCAACTTCTGTTCACATTTGTATACGTCAAATGTACCATATTGAGATTTTAACAAAACGTGTGATATCACGTGGTGGTGGAGTAACAGACGAAAAGGCTGCTAGGCCACTGAGCGCAATTTGATGCTTCGTTTCAACATTTGTAACCTGACACCACTGGATATTTTTAAGGAGACTTCAGGACAATATAAACTTACAGCCACGTTAGCAGCGACAAAAAAAATGATATTTTTGACAGGCGGTCGACACATCTCCAGCCATCATTGTTGTAACCAGATCATAAGCACAGCATTGACACGCTATAAAACAGACAATTGAAACTAAACCAACCCAGAAAGCACAAAAAAAAAAACACGAGTAATTTCCACAAGATGGAAAAAATAGAGACTGCAGGACTCGGTCAAATTTATCAGATCTGAAAAAAAATTCTTTGAAATGTGCACAATATCTCAATATAACACATGAGATAGTTCAGTCACCTGCTACATCAGCTCAGTGAACAGAAATCTCACGATTTGACACTTTTTGTAACACTGAAAATTTTGCTTTTGATTACCCGTTCGTTTTTGGGATTATTAATGTATTATCTGATTGAAGGCAAGGTAATAACATTTTGGGAATGTCAGCTGCAAAAAGCATTGCTTACTATTATTAAGTGCATTGTAAAGTTGCAGTTGACAGGAGAGAGAGGTGGGATGACATGCAGCAAAGGGTCACAGGTCGGATTTAAACCCTGGGCGGCTGCAGAAAAGGCCTCGAGGAGGAGCAAGGAGCGACTGGGAGCCCCATTTTTGTCTCTCTTCAACTTTGTGTCTGATTTTGTATCTTTTGGTCGCCACAAACTGCTTTAAACACCTTTGTGACACATTTTAGGTTTTTGTTCTATGAAACAAAATAAAATACAATAAAAAAGTATTTTGATTAGAAAACGATGATGGAGGTTAGACTGTATGTGTCACATTTAATCACCCACGTCACATGCAAGTATAAGAGAAACCCTCCACAGGGTGAGTGTGGATGTACCTTAATCCTACAGCATGAAGGTTGGAGGAGAAGCAGATGCACAGGTTGGAGAGGACAAGGAGAAGGGAGTGAGGAAGAAGGAGGAGAACAAAGAGAAGGGGGAGAGAAGAGGAGAAGCTGATGAAGGAGATGGTAAAGGAAGAGGAAGAAGTGGAAGAGGAGAACTCATCAGCCAGGTTTCAGTCAGTCAGTCAGGATTTCCCCTCTGTCAATCCTCACCTCAGGCCCCTTAGAGAGAAGGAGTGAATGAGAGAGGAGGATAAAGACGGAGTGAGGGGAGAGACAGATGAGAGGGGAGGGGAGGGAGAAAGACAGAGGAGGGAATCACAAGTGAGACAGAAACTTGGAGACAGAGGCAACAAGAGACAAGGGAGAAGAGACAAAATGTACAAGGAAATGAAACCAGCAAGAAATTATAAGAAGCAGGGCAGCTGGTGATAAACACACATGGATCAGGTGAGAAGTGCAGTTTGTATAAGTGTGTTTCAAAGATAAGATGATGTTGCTTCTTTGAGGCATAATCCTTCAGATTTTCATTAAATTAAACCCCATTTTTTATATTATTTACGGTTAGATTTTTTTCCTATGTATTCGCATTCTGTAAATACTTTTTTAAGTATTATTGGTGGTGGCGAAGTCCGCCATTCCTATGCTGGATTCTGACAACTAATACAAAAGGCATTCACAGGAAATGACAGATACATGTAACTCAGCTCACTTTGCAGCATGTCATAGTTATACTTACCGAACTTCATTGAGATTATTTTTACTTTGTTTACTTTACTTTACTTACTTTGTTACTGCAAACTGAATATTTCTACTGCTGCTGAGTCAACACGTTCTCACTCACAACACATCAAATTCAGCAGCTTGGTCAGTGCCCTCAAGCTTCAAACTATTACACTCTATCTTCCCCTCTAGCATCAGTTTTGCATGGTAAGCGAGTACTAATACATAATATACTGGTATACTGGTATCTGGTTAGACTTTCAAAATAATGCGTACTGGCAAACAGTTCGTACAGCATGACATATTATGACTTTTGGACTGTTATTAACGTTGTCAAATGGTCGCGGTTTGGTTAGGTTTAGGCAGAATAAACTACTTGGTTAGGGTTCGGAAAAGATCATTCTTTGGGTTAAAATAACTAACGTAAGGTACATAAGCAATGTTACTCACGAAAGGTACATGATGTCAGTTACGTTGTTTACGCATGTTCACCTACTTACGTTACATTAATTAAAAACAAAGCACTCTTGACTCTTGGTCAAATGGGACACCAAACCCGGTCTCCAAATGGAAAGTCCAGTGAATGCCCCATCCAACACCCCAACCACTACCTGACTTGGACTTTCCCGCCCTTTATACTACTGCACTTCAAGAAGGGATGCTAGAGGGGTAACTACAGCGTCAATCTTTCAAGCATATAGGGCCACTATGTGTAACTGTGCGAATGTGATCATAGCTTTCCTGACAAAGAGAGTGTTACACTCGGGGAAACTCCCCTGAATAAAAAATAAGGTTGAAAAAATTGTGGGGGGTTAGGATTCACATTATCTGCCTTCTGATTCATTAAATGAGCTCTATGTAAGAATTTGTAGCAATTTACATGCATGAACCACTTTTCTATTGGCCGTATGTGAGCGGATTGTAACGTGGCATGAAAAATGAGACTGTCTCGTCTCTCTCAGTTGCCTATACAAGTCTGTGGACAATTAGTTGAAGTTGTTTAATGCTACTGGACTGTGGATTTATTTGTGAAGGAATCGGGTCAGTTTTTCTGCGACAGTCCAAAAGATGTGACTTTATGCACGTTCTCGAGTGCTTCGGCTCAGAGCCTCTCTCCTCTCCGCTAAGAGAGAGCAACAGTAGCTAACATTAGTTTAGAAATGGAGTCCGCCAGAGATGTGGAGTCATTGTGACTTGGACTCGAGTCGACTCAAGCTCCTCGCTATGTGACGTTTTTTCAACACCCTCACACTCTCGAGACACACACAGTATGATCAGATCATGTCGGCCACTTCTGTGCTGAGAGTCGTCACTTTCGGATTCAAACGTTTCCTATGTGAAGGAAAAAATTGAACTGCTGAATGCCAGACATGCTCATCAAAGACTTCTGACAGCCAGACAAACTTTGTCATTTGAAGACTCATTCGGATCGGTAAGTGTCTGTGTTCTGTGAGGGGCTGAAGGCAGATGTTAGCTAACGTTAGCCAGATATAATCAGGTCTTTCACAACTCCTTAGCTAAGAACCGGCTGGTGGCTGGTGCTGAGACACACCGACACTTGGAAAAAAATGACTTGGGACTTGCTTGAGACTTGAGACTTGAGCTTCACAACACAGAAGCTCCACAGAGCCCCTTCGAGGCTCAGATCAAACATGCTTGATTTTGACGACTGAAACAGATGCAAATCTGAAAGTAACATGTTTGAGCTACTTTATGACAAAAAGTATGATCACATATTGCAGCCCACTAAGTACTAATTTGGTGATTTGTAGGTCAAAATTCCTAAATATGGCTGACACCTTTTTATATATCAGTCCTTTCAACAGCAATTTAATGTCTGTATTTCAATATGAAGCCGATTGGGACTAAAGGACTTTTCGAAGAAATTTAGTCTGGTCATAACCTTTTCAGTCTTGTAGTTTATTTCTCTCTTCAAGTCATGTATTTATTCATGTAAATTATTCTTGTTGTTCTCTTTCAAACTGAGCAAACTGTTTGTGTCTTAAGATACAACTCTGGCCATCATAGCTATTTGCATGTTGGGCCACAACAACTTAATAAATCATTTTAAAGAAATAATACAGAAGTACCAGTAATCATCAGCAAATATCATCCAAAGTAACCAAACTCCAGTTCATGTTCACATGCTGAGATCCCTAAAAGAAGAGTCATTCGAGCCAACAGGAACATCCACTGTATCTGCTTTGACATCATCACGCTCATTCTTTTGCAGACAGCACAAAGACAGTGAAGGGACACACACACACACACACACACACACACACACACACACACACACTGTGACATCTAAGAAATGTGAACTTTGGTGTGTATGACAGAAAAAAGGTCTGATTGACCTGCAAAACTAACTGACAAAAACAGCATAAAAAAAATAAGAGTGTGTGGATAAACGGAAGTATGTTGTGCATCACGTGTGTGTGTGTGTGTGTGTGTGTGTGTGTGTGTGTGTCATCTTGTGTGCAGGCCTACAGTTCGGGCGTATAAAACGTTGCTCAGCTAAAAATAAATAAAGGGCTGAGGAGAGGAGCGAAAAGCATTGTGCGCTGTGAGTCACGACCAGGAGTGGTGGTGACGATACACCCCCCTCCTCCCCACCACACACACACACACACACACACACACAATCACACCTTCTCCTTCCCATTCAAATGCTGACGGGGAGAGTACCGGTTCTCAACACCAAGGGATCAAGACCTCCAGAAACTCCAAAAGACTTGCCTTAAAAATTTCCTAAATCTGAATTTATAGACAAAAATGTCCTTCCTGTTTTCTTCAGAGATGTCACCATTAACAGCCCAGTCGCCAGGATAAAATATTTTAATATATTTTAAAATACTTTTATATATTAAAAGTTAGACATAACGTGTCATATCACTTTTACATTACATGTTAATGACTTGACTTTTATATAAGGAGATGGAGGGGATGGTGGAGTTACAGGCGAGAAGGCTGCCAGCCAGTGATCGCGGTTCACGACTGCGTTTCAACATTTGTAAATGTGAAATCACTGGATATTTTTAAGGAGACCTCAGGACAATTTCCAACAACCCAGTCGCCAGAATAAATGTTATCTAGTACGTTTCTTCAAAACCACAGATAAGTTTAAACTTAACGTTTCTTTATGTTGCAACCTTTATGTTACGGTTCAATTTTCTATTTCTCTGATGTCACTGTGCTTTTGCTCTGCTTAGGTTTAGGCACACAAACACACTTTGTTAGGGTTAGAAAAAAAAATGTATGGTTTGGTTTAAAATACCTTCTGGTCGCCACAAAAAAGGCTAGAAATGTCCTCATGTTTCCTTAAAAAACGCCCGGTTTTGACACCACAAGAACGGCTGGAAATGACAACACAGACTTGAACTGTGGTCGCCTCTTCAGCAGCCTTGATGTTTGAATTAACGTCAGCTGAGCATATAATATGAACATGATATGCCACACCTGGTACAAATGTCAACCTTGGAGGTATCTGTGGTTTGAAGAAACGTCAACTATTAACATTATATCCTGGTGACTGGGCTGTTTCAAGCCATGTTTGAGACAAAAAACGGATATTTTGAGAACATCTCCAGTCGTGTTGTGGCCACAAAACAGTTATTTTAAACAGGACACCGTGACATCTACAGCTTTGTTTGTGGCAACCAGCACAGGTATTTTAAACCACAGCACGATCCTCTCCTAACCCTAACCAAGTGTTTTTTTGCACCCAAACCTAACCAAAGCATTAGCACAGTGTAGCACAGTGTAATCTAAAGAAACATCCAGTTGCAACATAAAGAAATGTAAGATTTCAAAATATCCATGTATATTGCCAACATTTACTCTGGCGAATAAAGTAAAACTTACATCACTTTCATGGTACTTAATGTGATTTATAACATAATCTTTACGTCACACAGATACATGACAGCTAAAAAAAAATGGTTAAACTGTATTTAAGAAGTGTTGTTTTCAAAGTGAAGTGAAATTATTCAGTCATGCGATTTACTGTGTTGTCATTAAAGAGATTAGATTAGAATTTTTTTTTCAGCAATTACTATATTTTTAAATACTCTCTTTCCAATTAATATAATACAGTACTGATTGCCATTACCCAGTTAATGAATATATTTACATTAACAAAGCAAGCCTTTCTGTGACTATAACACAGATGACGTTTTGTGAACGAGACCAAACACATCACTTCTTTAATGGGTTGTCATGTGACAATCTCAGCCTTATACTTGAGGTCTGGAGATGGAAAACTGTTGAAGGTTTGGGAGATGAAACGGTTTGATTGAAGACACTGTAACGATTTAGTGACTGCAGTGTGTGAGGAAAATATTGACTGCAAACAAAAACTTCAGCACAGTGTAAATGTTTTTTGGTTGTAAATGGAATCTGGACCCTCTCGGCCCTTACTCTGCACAAAGTGTGACAAAAGTATAAGACGCTACGTTTCTTTTGAATATTTCAGGAAAACAAGCAGGTAAAAAAAAAGCGACTCATCAGTTACTTTGTTTGACTGACTAAAATCTCAGTTTGACCCAGGTTTGGTTAATGTCAGACTCATGAAAAAATGTCAAGCTCTGTGACTAAAACCCTCCACTCCAGAGCTTGTCCTCCTCCAGTTTTCAAAGCACTCATTTTCTGATTTAATAGGGAAATACCACTCGTATGAACAACTCATTTATTACTCAGTTATTTCTGTGCTCTTGGATATATCAGTCTATATTTGTCAGCATGCACATCTCAAACCAGAAACTAACATGAAAAGAAAAATGTGATCCGAGGTTTTGGTCATCCTCTTTTAAATAAACATTTTCCATTTCTTCAATGTCAGATATGCCATTTTCTGCTCGTGTGGAAATAAATGTATGTTAGTTTCGCAAAACCAGTTGAGACAATTCTCTTCTCAAAAGTTTTCTCTCCAAAATAAAATGTTAAACTCCAACCACCAACCACCAACCACGGACAATATGCCTCCATCAGCTTAAGCCTGAAAAATTAAATAAAGATGAAGTCTGGGTTTCACACAATCACAGTCTGAGATTTTAATCAATCACTAAACACAAATGTCACCTTTCGTATATTTTATAAGATCTGTCATTCAACATAGCCCTGGCTACATAGCAAATACACTGATTTTAACATCCTTAGAGAAAACAGTACTGCTTTGTATTCAATTTTCAATTGATTTTAGATCGTACCAGGAGTTTTGGGTGAAAAGTAATGTTCTTCTCTTTGCAAATAACTAATGTTTCGTTACAAACTGAATTTCACCAGTTAAACTTTGTGAATTTCAAGACTAAGTGCTGTCTGGCCGCATCAGCACCTCATCTAATTCAAAGGACGCAAACCTGCTGAGTGGCAGATATTCAGTCCAAGTCCAGATGTGATGCGTTCACACTGTTACAACAGCAACACACAAATCCAACCTCAAAAAAGTCATGACAACAAATCACAATCAAACACCTCCAGGTACCTATAAAAATTTGATCTGGAACTCACAGCAAAGACAATGACCACTGACCTGTGAGACCAAATTTAGTTATGCTGCATTCAGCTGCACTTGGAACTGAAAAAAACGACCTCCTACTCGGAAAAGTGAAATAGAACGGTCATCCAAGCCATAATTCAGAAACTTAGGCAAGATCAACAAAGCCCAACTTCACCGACATAAATGCAGATATAGGAGCTTAACTTCTACCACCTTTTACTTTACGTATTGTCTGTGTTGTAAAATGTGCTGTAACAGCAAATTTGAAGTGGACATTTTCATTGCCATTCAGTTGATTTATGCTTGATAGAAGTCTTTGCAAGCATGTTGTACGAGCCTACTCCTTCCGTCTCTTTGTAAGCACCCTAATACGTTAAATCAACTGCTGAAGCTGCTGGTGAAGCTCAATGACTTTCCATACAAACATCAGTTTCCAGCAGGCCTCCATGTGTTCCGGAGCAAATTAACTAGTGACGTATTGAGATTGGAAATCGGGAATACCAACTTGGAAAAATCGACTTTCAACAACTCAAAATCAGAGGATGAAAGAAAAAATAAAGTCTAAGTTGATAAGCATTTTCATCCTGTAGTGAATCTGTCTTTTATGTTTGAAATCTATATTGAGAATATGTTTAACAAAAAGCTAGCACTCTAACGTTTTGCTTCACGTTGTGCTGTTGTTGTCAAGCCATGGTCTTTTGCTTGTGGAAAATGAACTGATGGATGAAGGAGAAACCACAGTAAATGGGTGAAATCACTCATTTTCAGAACTAATCAGACAGAGAGTTCTCTCTTGGTGACTGCCTCCAAAGTTAAGTCAGCACACCAAATTGGTAGGAAGGCTGCAACAACTGCCGATGGTGCCAAACTCAAGTCCCTCAACAGCCACTAAAGTGTTGATGAAATAGTTTTGATATTCTTCATCTAATAAAAGTAAGTGACAAATTGATGTCTGACAACATGAAACCTCTGAGTGCTTTATGATGAATTGTTTATGTAGTCTATGTACATTAAATGTAATTTACACAAACAGGCTACATAATAATGCAATCCAGTACAACAACCCTAAGACAGCCCAGTAGCCACAATAAAATATTGCCATTTCAACTTTCTGCAAACCAAGAATAGATAAGTTATTTATAAAATATTATGTAGAAAATGTATTTAGAAATACATTCAAAAAGTTCAAATTTGTATGTGTCATAAGTATCATATCAAATTTTCTTCAATACGTGTCAGATCATGCTCACATTACAGTACATGTCAGGAGGTAGAGGGGTTACACTCAGGGGACACGGCTGCCAAGCCAGAGACGAGATGGCATTTAAACATTTGTAAGCTCAAAACCACTGGGTATATCTAACAAGACATGTGGCGTTAGAGGCGACAAAACCAGATATTTCTGACGAGACGTTGTGACAATTGCGTTTCATGAAGGTTGGGATAGTTCTAAACAACTCAGTACCATCCCAGTCACCGGAATAAAATGTTGGCACTGCACGTTTCTGCAAATTACGCACATTTACGTTAAATTTGTTTGCTTCATATGTACGATATCAACACTTCTACAATACCTTCCATATCACGTTCAGATTTCATGCATTTGAGACGACTTTCTCATCAGGAGGTGGAAGGGATGGTGATGGCGTGACACCCAGACAGCTACCAAGCAATTAACAACTGTTCAAGACCACTTCAACCAGGCAATTTTAGCAACCACTGATGATCTTTTCCTAACCTTAACCAAGTAGTTTTTGTACATAAACCTTACCCAACCTAAGACACAGTGTTGTCACAATAGAAAATAGAAAATTGAGAAGTATAGAAATTAAGTTGATGTAAACTTTTCATCTGTTGTTTGCAGAAACGTTCAATTCCAACATTTATTCTTGCGATTTGGTTGCTAAGTATAAAAATGTTAAGATGCATGAAAAGTCATGTCATCATCTAAACACTTGCCATATAGGTCTGGGTCTGCATAAATCCATTTTCAGTAGATGTTTTCAAAACTAAAACCTTATAGAGCTTGTGAGATGTTGTAATGTAGCTTCATAAGAATATATAGTACAGTAAAGCAGTTCAGTTTGCATAAAAAGTCAGATTTCAACAGGGAATACGTCAGAAAGAACAGACATACTGACACCCTATAAAATATGCCTTTTTACTGCCACTTAATGTCCAAAACACGGAAGACAATGTGACTCAGAAAAGTAAGGTCCACTGTGTACAATTCAGGGAAATTTAGAGGCAGAAATGGAATATAATATTCATTATTGCGTTTGCATTAGTGTATAATCACCTGAAACTAAGAATTGTTGTGTGTTTCTACAGCAGCCCACGGTGGACTACAAACACTGAGTCTAGAGACGACCCTTCACATTTTTAGCAGCCACCACTGGGAAGGGTTATACGAAAGATGTTCAGTTCAGTCAATACAAGATGCCACTAAATCCTACACACTAGACCTTTAACCTAACTTTAACCTACATTTTTGAACTGGCCCTTTACACTAATCATTAACCGAGAAGAGAATTATGTACAGGATCACAGTAAAAGTCATAAGACTGACACAAAAACTGTGGTGGTAACTTTCTGTGGGATTTGATACAAAGATTAAGAGTTTTTGTAGAATATGTACAATGAATGTGTTGGAAACTAAAGCATGTGTGTCAGGAAAAATTATAGATATCATACTGCAGTTTATGACTGTAAATACTAAGGCGGCGAGCAACAGTGACAAATTATTTATATTATGACAAAACGTCTCATTTCATGGTTGTTTTAAGATTCTAAACGGAGAAAGATTCACTTTTCCAAGTTCCCTACACTGTTTGTGACATTCGGTGTCAAACCCATTGGCTCCAACTGAGGACATATATCTTTCAATCTTAAAAAACATATATTCAATATATAAAGTAATTTTTTTTAACAAGGGTCAGTAATCAACCAAAGCAGCTGGTCGTTGTAGTTACAGGGGTTACAGGGGTAAATGGGGAAAATTTAGTCGTTTACACATCTGGTTCTCCAAAGTATTTCAGGCAGCAGGACAGTGTACATGGGATTAATTCAAAATAAACTACAGTAAACATTGTTGTTTTAGGACACCAATGGAGCTCTACAGCAAAGAGGAATACAGTATATCAGACTTTGGCTACAGCGGCGATACTTGTTACAAGGATCGCGTCATTGTTCCGCCACCAAGGAGGTTATGTTTTCACCCATGTCCGTTTATTTGTTTGTTTATTTGTTGGTTGGTTTGTCAGCAAGATTTCACAAAAACTGCTCAACACATTTCCACAAAACTTAGATAAAGGATGGATCTCAGCCCAGAATAGACCCCATAGACTTTTGGTGCAGATCTGGATAAAGGGACCGATGCAGGGATTTTTTTCTCACTTTATTTAACATTTTTATTAATTTCAGGGAATAATGCATGGCTCTTGATGAAAAAAATCAGGTGTATTTAGTTGGCTGGTTTCTATGAGTGAGTACAATGTGATGTGGATCCTACATCTGGTGAGCTAAAATCATGCTAAAGCAGTTATTGGTGCAGTATGTACCTTTTTTTAACCTATATTCTTGAACTGTAGGACCTTTAGACAGGCATTTGGCTCTTTTTGATCACAACCCACCAATACTCAAAATAGATGACTGTTTTTTCTCTACTCTTCGCACATACAAATGTAAACATATGACTTTAAAATACACCTAAAAACTCACATTCAGGAGGTTTACAACTTGATCTGTAAACCCCTCACATTACTAGATAATCTGGACCGAACAATGGTATCAACCGAGGTCCCAGACCAGATTTGACCATAGCTCTTGCAAACTGCTATTCCTTTTATCAAGAGCTCTGTCTCTGTTTGTTTATAGGCCAGTAAAAAAAGTTGCATAGTGCACCTTTAAAGGGGACTGTATGTGCTCTGCTGGGTGCCATTCTGGTTGATTTTGGTCTTTTCATTTTCGATGTAAACAGCAAGAAAAAGGTCAAATTTCACCAGCCTTATCCTTTAAAATAAAATTGTTAAACACCTGGAAATAAATCTTCTTTGCATGTTTGGCTTTTCCTTATGTAGAAGAGTCTTTCTCATGGAAAACTACTAACAATGTCATGAAAAAGAAACACCCCACTCATCGATCAGTGAATAAATGAGGTGAAATGTTCCATTACTAGCATTGATGTTTATACTTCAAGCTGTCTACATTAGTCAGATTACTTGAAAATATTTAATCTCTGATGAAGAGATACATTCAAGAATAAGTCAAACATGAATTGTGGCTGCATCAACATGTGGTCTTCAAGAGACTGTAGACGTAATCATCACTGTAAAACCACACTATGACGTTTCTCAGCTGCTCCCCATGGGATAATTTCTGCAAAGATAAAAGCATAAATAAATATTGTCTATTTCTGATAACAAGTTAACGCGGCACAGACTGTCTGCTGTGATGTCAGCACCCAGATTTGATCGTAACCCCTGCCATTTGTAGCCTACGTCTCCAAAGCCGGTTGGTCTCAGTTTTAAAAATGACATAATCTGCCCAAATATAGCTTTGCACTGGTCGCTCGTATTAAACAGGGGAAAAAAACATTGTGAGTGGAGCATGATTTATCGTACACAAGTGGGGTGACGTCAAGACAGAAATACTCGTTTTACAGTTTCAGGTAACACACTGCACTGACACTTATGATGATATGTTGGCTGTTAAAAAGTCCCATGAAAGCTGTAATTTAAAGTAATTATTCATGTGGTATATTTAGAGCTGTAGAGGATGTAAATAATCAGACGTCATGATGAGTCATAAGTCATGCTAGATACTTATGATTAGATCATGGGTGTATCCTCAAAGTACAGTTATTGTATTTTGGAATGGTCCTATTTGTAGTGTTTAAAATACATGAGTTAAAACAACCAAAGTATAGTTTTTTTTTCACATTTGATGACTGTTAATTTATGCTATTTACAGTAATATCCACAGACTGAAAAGTAGGATCCACTATACACACCAAACAATTCACACTTTTTCATGGCAGACCATTTTGCATCCCCAATTGAGTCACCGTGTTGAGTCACTATTTGGTGTAGAAAATAAAATAATTCTGAGCTCAGAACACAGGAAGGAACAACATGAGTATTCGGTTAAAAGACGTGCGATGACAACCCAGTCACCAGAATAAATTGGTGGCTAAGTGTGTTTCTGCAAAACCACTGATAAGTTAAAACTTTACGTTTCTTTCGGTTCAATTTTAGATTTTTCTGGTCTCAAAACTGTGCTTCTGCTCTGGTTAGGTATAGATACAACAAACACTTGGTCAAGGTTAGGAAAACATCACCGTTTAGCCTCAAATACCTGTTTTGCTCAACACAAACACAGCTGAGATGTCCTGAGATCTCATTAGTTCAAGTTTTTTGGTCATCACAACCACAGCTGGAAATTGTCACAAGGTCCCCTTAAAAATATCCAGTGGTTTAACACTTAGTAACATTTCAACGCAGACTGAAACTGCAGTCACTGCAGCATCGTCACCTGTAACGAAACCACGGTCCTCTCCACCTCCTGACATGACGTTACATAGTCATAAACATGTAACGTGAACGTGATATGAGATGTTATGTGTAGATGTCAATACAGTACGTAGGCCTATGCCTGTACAAATTTGAAGGTATCCAAGGTTTGCTGAAAATGTAACTGTTAATATTTCATCCTGCCGGCTGTACTCGCAAGGAAGTGATACAAGTCTAGGGGAGTAAACAATCACCGCAGCACTTAACAGCATCAAACAAGTAGAAAATAATTTCAATAAAACACCAAATAGCCAACAGGAAAAACTGTTTTGAGCTGTGATTTTAAAAAATATAAAACATACACACACACAAGCTGGTCTTCACAAGAAAATCACAGTTTTACAAAAACAAATGTCCCTTATCCGTATGATTGGTGCAAAAAATTAGAACTGTACGGACTCAACTTAGCCAGTTAAAGAAATATTATTTTCTCACGTTGTATCGAGCAATGCAGATATTTTTTTCTCTGCACATTTCAAGATCCATCTCTGAGATTCCTGCCACCAGCCCAACCCTGCTCACAGCAATTGGAAAATTACATTTAGATGTTCAACAAAAACATATCAACTTTTCTAGTCTGGTAATAAACAGACATCACTGTCAACAACTTTCATTGGAACGATTTTGTATAAAAGACAAAGTCCCAGACAACTGTTGACAGTGTGTTTTGTGGATTATACTGATAAATTAGGACGCTGTAAATATGTTTTTTCAATGCTGGGAGCACCAAAAACAAAATCATTGACCTCCATTGTATGGGGATGAAGGCAGAAATATCAGAGATAGATAGATATCTCAAAACCTCAACAAATAAAACCAAAATATCTGCATAGTTACAGCTTATACTACTAGAAATATGTGAGAAAATATGTTTTTGGTAATTTAAGTGTAATGACCCTTTAAATAAATGTAGGACTTCCAAACCTTAAAGGATAAATTCATCCAATAATTTAAATTCAGTCTTTATCTACTCACCCTGATGTTGACTTAAAGTCATTTTAAATCTCGTAGTTCATAACACATTTCACAGCGATACGGCACTGAAGGATTCTCCTTAACAACTGAAGTAGCCGTGGACTACATTACTTAAAAAAAACTACGGGAAAAAAAACAAACATAAATTGGCTCCATACAGCTCGTCCGGCGTAATCCAAGTCTTAAGAAGCCCTGACATCACAACTTGATTCGAAAAGACAATATTTATACCTGTTTAAAGCCCAAATCTTCACTGTAGCTGCTATGCTAAAAGCATTAGCGTGCACCCCATCTGAAGTGAGTGCACAAGCCCGACTGTGCATCGAGGGTGAATATAACATTTTATCGAGCCACTATGGGATATAAGGGCTTCTGGGTACTTGGATTATGCTGAACTAGCTGTGTGGGGCCATTTTTTTTTATGCTGTTTTAGTTTTAAAACAAGTCCCCAGCAACTTCAGTTGTTCAGGAGAACGTTGCTCGGTTACTGTGAAGCTCCAGAAATATTTTGTGGAATACGCAACTTCACTCGCCATTTTATTGGCATGGGGGTGAGAAGATAATGACTGAATTTTCATGTTTGGGTGACCTTATCCTTTAACCCAAATTAATGTTCCCCATCAATTGCCCCTAACTTTAGCCACGATCATTTTCTTAACCCAAACCTGCTGTCATGCCATTTTATGCTCACACCAGGCTTTGAATCAAAAATGTAAATCTGTCGTACGTAAAAAGAAATGCTATACTACTTCACACACAACAAATAAAATTCATGTTTTAAGCAAGATATTAACTGCGTTTTCATTCACACACATACTAAAACATCTATAGCATCCATTTTGTTGATGTTCCCAGCCAAGAGCATATGCTTGTCAAATCTACTGTGATTACCACTTCCTGCACCTGAATGCACCATCAAAGTCTTTCCAACAGGGATGCAAAATTGCTGCACTGAAATGTCTCCAGGTGTAGGTCAGGGCCAGCCTATTGACCCCTCCTTGCCAAAATAACTTGCATACATCAACATTATCTTATAACCTGTAAATGTAAATTTTGTCTCACTCTTCGACACAATTACTTTACAGTGGAAATTGATAATTATTGCAATAATTAGACATATTGTCTACAGGCAGAGACTTTTTGTTTGGTTGATTACAGAACATTTTGGCTTGATTTGCTGCCCCACGTCACGACGCCCTCTGCTCGTCCTGGTAACTACAGCGTTCTTACAAGGGCAAGTAAATCCAACGTGACGTCGAGGTGTTGCCTGAACTGTCTATGATATGATGACTCACACTGAGAGGTGACATAGCAGGTATTTGGGAGGGGACGTTACAGCTGCGGGTGCCAAAAACAAAGCGGTATAAAGCGGATACAGTGGATGTTACACAGTCAGTCATAGCGTACGTGCACACTCCTCAAATATCATCCATAAACATATAATTACTTGATAACTTTCACATGGTGTTACAACCGACACTGACACTGAATATCCTAGTGTGAACTGTGACCCAACGACAAAAAAGTGCAGCCTATTTCCCAAGTTCAACTGCATCCAGATGTTAAATATCAAATTGAATGAAAGCGACAGGCCTGTGCACGGTTTTTTGCTTCATTATTATAAAAAATATAATAACATATTTGCTCACACGATCCGTGAAAAAGTTATGTTGAACAAAGAGGACAACAGCAAATCACGATTCAAAATTACGCATGACAAAACGCGCAAAATGTCGCCGAGGTCATCTCATAAAGGCTATCACAGCAAAACTATAATCCTGATGAGGGAAATTATTTTGATATGACAGGATATGTGAGAAATATTCACTCATACACACTCACCTATAGAGTTACCATCGGAATATACAAGGCTTTTAATATCCAGGTATTAAATGTACAGACTGCCACTTTTACGCATCATTTTTAGATGTTTTTGACAACTGAATGTCTCAGAAAAGCCCTCTACGTTCTGGACAGTAATTCAACATATAGACGACACAACCGTCCCTGTCATGTAATCATTTTGAGGCCTACGATAAGTTGAATTAAGACAAGAAAAAAGAAGAGAAGGAAATCCAGCACCACAAGCCCCTGCGCAGACACAACTCCTGCTCACAAGCACCGAGTAGTCATCACGAGCCTCACGCAAAATGCAATTTAAAGGGTGATTTGGGTTTGACGTCATCCTCATCCTCTAACACATCTCAGGCCGTGCAATTACCTTTCTCGAGATGAGGAAGAGGGGGGAGGACAAGAAGGAGGAGGAGGAAGGTCGGTCGGACGGTCGGTGTCTCTCTCTGTCACTGTGCGCTCCTCGGTGAAAACATCCAAAGACTTGGGTCCCTTGTTTTGTTTTTTTCTTTCTCCGACGCACAGCTGGAGGCTCCCAGAGCAGCGGCAGAGTCCAGCCGAGCACACAAGTCACCTCATTTCCGTCTTTGCTCTTGAGTTTTGTCGTCATTGTTCTCTCCTGCCAGACAGAAAGACAAAGACACGAACAGTGAGATTTAAGCGTCTATAAAGTCGGTCTGGTGATGTGATGTAAGTAGGGATTTGGAGAGAGGTTGGGGGAAACTTTATGACCTGCAGCCGGCTGGAATCAGACTGCGCCACACAGCCACAAGTAAACTAGTTCAGAAAGGTCCCCACTTTTATGCACCAGGTTGATATAAAGCCATACAGTATAATGCAAAAATGACGTCACCTGTCAGAGATATACCTCTAAATTTACCTTCAGTCACACTCCCACCTCAATCAGCCTCCCCTATCCTTCACAAAACAGCGGTCTATGTCACACTACCCACTAAAAATAGAGAGAAACACACGGCGACTCCACAGGTCAGAGGTCACAGCTTCCCTTTCAAGAGAATAGCGTCATCTCTGTCTGTTTTGACGTCACCAGCTTTTTATTTTCTTTTTTGCCAATTTCATTAACGACACGTGTCCTACTCTAACGCACGTTTCAGGCTTTAGCCCACCTCCGAGACAGCCGTTCATTCAGTCAAGTGCACCCTCCGCGCAGACTGCCTCACCAGTTCAGCGCTTTGCTCATGGGCTCGGTCACACGTCACTCTCGGGAATCACACAGACGCCTGCTGCTGGGTTTTTGAGCAAGGTGTGTGCATCTCGCTCTAACTTTCTTTGACTTGTAGGTTTCCTCCTCTGGTGACTCTACGTCATGTCCACACGGCGCAGAGAGCAGACGCCTAGACGCTTTGATTCTGATGTCAATTACGTCACTTTCTGCTCTCTGACGTGCACTTTTTCCCAGCCTGACGGTATATTTTCTGGCCTGTGACTTGCAGGTCTT
Source organism: Pagrus pagrus (assembly GCF_965226575.1). Classification (NCBI taxonomy): domain Eukaryota; kingdom Metazoa; phylum Chordata; class Actinopteri; order Spariformes; family Sparidae; genus Pagrus; species Pagrus pagrus. The sequence goes on from NC_140194.1 coordinate 19,285,519, forward strand.
GAGGCTAATATTTCATAGTGTACGTCATTTATCAGTGGGCCTACATTTCCTCCACCTAAAGACTACCCTTGGCTGATATTTGGCTCTGTATTGCAAATATTATTTAGCATGAATTGAGAGCATTCACACTGAAACTGTGATGGGACAGCAGAGAGGAAACTGAGCACAAAGTTGCATGTGCTTTTCTTCTCGAGGCTAAATTGAATCGCATCTTCTTTTCTACTTTTTACTCCATCTTTTAAGAATGGGAGTGCTCATCTCTCACTTTTGTTTTCACCGGTGTGACCACTTTGCGTGCACACATCTTTTGGTTTTGGAGGCGAGAGTTTTTACTCCGCTGCAGAACTTGAGCACATGGACCGAGTCCTCAAGCTGCAGGAATTGAGCTGTGTCTTTGTCTTTCTAATTGTGTGCTTTTGTTTTGAGTCTTGAGGGTTCGGGGCTGAGAGGACGGGGTCGTGTTGTGGGGGACATGGGAGCAGTGGTGGGCGATGCTTGAGGTGGATTAACTTCTATTCACAAAACTGGGAGGGAGACACGTGTGTGATTCCACGGTGTGTGTGTGTGTGTGTGTGTGTGTGTTAAAGGGGAGGCTGCGTGGATGTTTGACGGGGGAGGGGGTGCACACACACACACACACACACACGCACACGGAGTCACTACACGGTCAGTGTATGATTGCAGATGTTCCTTATTCCTCTCCATCTGTCAATCTGGGCTTCTCTCTATGTTAGGGTGGCCTTGTTGGGGAATCCCTTGCATATGCACTTTGCTTACAGTGGTGTGTGTGTGTGTGTGTGTGTGTGTGTGTGTTTCCCACATTATGTTTTTAAGGGTATTAGGGCTTTGGTGACGTCCAAGTAAAGTGGCAACCCACCCCTCAAATACACACACACTCCACTGTTTTGCCCACGTGCAACTTGTTCATTGCAAGGGTCTCCCCGTGTTTACACTCTGCTCTGCTGGGGGCCACTGTCACTTGTTCAGTGTGGGACGGGGGGGGGGCAGGGGGGTGTGTTTGGTTGAAATAATGACTTAATCTTGCATGGCTCAAACTTTTGGGTCCTTCGACATGTTTGTTGACAGAAATACCGAAATAATCTGTTTTTTTGTTTTTCTGGACACTGAGGCACGCAAGAGTTGGAGCAAAACTTGGGTGCGACGTGGCTGCAGAGCTTCGCCACAATTTCTAACAAAGAAGAAAACTGTTGACTGGGAGAAAAAAAAAAAAAAATAGACACGAAGGGCTGAAAAGCAACCGTGACAAAAACGCCACTGCCGTGGCAATGTCGGAAATAACAAGAGCAAATGAGGACAACAATAATGCAAAAAGAAAATTCGAGCAGAAAAAGCAAACAAGCCCTTATAAAAACGGAAGATTGTAAAATTCCACGAGTGGAGCCGTGTTCCGATGTCGATGTCTCGGCGCGGCGATTGCGCCCTCCGCAAATGCTTTTTGGGGTAAGGGCTTCCCAGATTAATAGTTATGAACAGCAAGCCCAGACCGCAAAAAGATTCGTGAAGGACATTATCTGCTGCTGCTGCTGCTGCTGCTGCTGCTGCTGCCATCCGACGGAGACTCCGTGACACCCGGGGAGTCTGCTCTCTTTTCGCTTCCGTGAATTTATCTCCCATCCCGGCTCAGTTGATTGTATCTCCAGCCATCGGCAACCCGAGGCGAGTGTGTCCCTCCAACACACACACACACATACACATACACACACACACGCGCGCGCACTAGGAGGGGAAGAGGATGGATGGAGAGACAGAGAGAAAGAGAAAGAGAGAAAAAGGGGGGGTGTCCGGATGCCAAGGCTGCTGCTGCAACTGAGAGCTGTCCAAGGTCCTTTCGCTTTGATTCCCCACTCCTTCTCCAGTTTGATTCTCCTCTATCTCCCCTCTCGTCTCTCCTCCCTCATCCCTTCCCCACTCTCTCTCTCTCTGTCTCTCCCTCATATTTTCCTCTGCTTCTCCTTCCTCTTTTATTAATTTTTTTTTTTTCGTTATCCAAACGCTCGGATGTGCAGAGCCCGTGTGATCACTGGGAGCAATGCATCGATGCGTTTTGTTGTCAGTGTGCTCGCTCTCGCTCTCGCTCTGTATTATATTCCCTGGTCCGTGGTGTGTCTCCCGTATAGTGAAGCGCTGGCTCTCTGCAGCCGCTCCAGAGCTCTGGGTGAGGAGAGAGCAAGGCTGTAAACTGCTGGCAATAAATAGAGAGCAGGGAGGGATCTTATTGGAGAAACCAAACCTCGTCATCAACCAATCGGTGTCTCGCTCATATAGGGACCCCCCTTTTTGAAAAAAATAGACAGGGCTAACCAAATTGTGATCTATACAAGAGAAAGTGTATACTTATATGCATTGATGTCGGGATATGAGCATCTGATGCGGCTATTTGTTTATGTGCATTTTCTTTTTTTTTTAATCTCCATTTTGTTTTGCGTTTGCAGGGCGTCTCACGAGGCTGCGAGACTGACCGTCGCTCTATAAATATCCTGATAAATAACACTATTATGATGACAATAATAATAATAATAATCATAATCACAATAATAAACAAGATATCTGACAGGAAGGAAAAGCCGTTTTCATCTCTGATCACAAATAACGCCCTCGTTGTCGAGCCAGCTGCAAGCTACAACAAATTAAATGCAAACAAGCAAAAATATATATATGTATGATGATAAAGATAAGAGTTGCATGTCGGGAAATCGTGGCACAGAACCTCCACATCGCATCACAACATAGCAAAGAAGCATCTGAGGCGACTCATGGTCACCTATAGAGTTCACCGGAGGGTACCACTGCGAAACCGACACGGGGGTCTCCGGACTGCAAATTCAGTCCGGAGCCACGACTGTTCGCTCATTTACAGTGGTGTTAAAGGTTGTAACCAACACAGAATAACAGGAATACAAAATCAAAAAATGACCACTACCATACAGTGCGGCTGTGTACAGCTTGTAAAGCGACTTAACAAAAACAACAACACATTGCTGAGCATCACATCAAGAGTTAATCACGACCGTAACTCATTCTCACACGAGTTCAAACAATCTTTAATGTGGGTTCTTATTGTTGCTCAAATTTAGCAGATGTAATAATCAAGTAGAGAGTAACTTACCTGTTTTTTAATCCTGCAACAGTTCCTTTAGTTTTCAGAAGCCATTTCACAAAATCTACCCCCCCCCTCTCTATACAACCAAGTTACTGTACCGAGGTGGAGGCCGGGTCACGATCTGGATCCGGACCCCCTTTCTCTCCGCTCCCCCCTTGTTTATACCAGGTTTGATCCCGAACCAACATACCCCCCTCCTCCTCCTCCTCCTCCTCCTCCTCCCTCCTTCCTTCCCTCCCTCCTCCTCCTCTTCCTCTCTCTCCTTCCACACCGCCCCACTATCACTGATGAAACTCGTCTGCATTCAAGTTGGCTGCCAGCATGCCAGCAAGCAGCAGGGCTCACACTAAAAACAAGCTTTGGGGAGAAAGGAGGTATTTGGGATTGAAGGGGTGGTGGTGGTGGAGGTTAGTACATACCCAGAGTCTGAAGCCCTCCCCAGACCCGAGACCCCCACCCTTTCACTCTCGCCATGCCCCCCTCTTCCCTTTCCCCCCCTCCTGGTGTGGGTATTTTTATTTTTTTTTTATTTTTTTTTTTATTGGGTGGTCTTTTCATTTGCAACCCAGTCAGTCACGATTCTCCCCCACCGTCTGCACTGCACAGTGACTGCCTCTCCTGACGCAGCCAACGCGCACATTACTCACTTTAGCAGTCACGACTCGGGAATCCGTGTTGTTTCCACCGAAATTACACGCTCGCTGTTGAATTATTGACCGAGATCTGGCCTCTCGAGTCGGTATTTGCGCGTTTTGACCGACGAGGAATCACAGAGTTGTTGCTTTTGTGTGTGTGTGTGTGTGTGTGTGTGTGTGTGTGTGTGTGTGTTTGGGGAGGTGGAGGAATGTATCGCAGGTGAAGTGCAATCGGGATTTTGCATCTGTGGCACGGTAGCCTCAAAAATTGGCCAAAGTCGTGCGCAGACTGGGACTGGTGCGAGCGCGGTTTCTCGTCTCCCAGTCGGGCTGCAGAGCTGTGCAGACGCCTGTAGCCTATTCATCATCCTGCCGGTCCGGGTCGCTAATTCAACACTGATACCTTTAATTGAAAGGATGATGCCTTCAAACTCTTTCTTGGAGGAGAGGCGGGTATAGCTATGCTCCTTTCGCCCTCATCGTCGCAAAGTTTACGCGTTGGGAGCTCTTAGATCAAGTTAGGCGCGCCTTGCTGAACTCAAACGCAGAATATCTCGGCTGTTTCTTTGTTTTTTTCACTACTTTTTGAAAGCGCACTGCAAACTTGACACCGGCCGCACGTCTTCTGGTGATTGTAAGTTGCTTCACTTCCAAAAAGAAGGAGAAAAAGGCTGGATTGGTAAATAAATCAGACTGATTCCTTTACGAGTTCACGGGAGGAAATGACGGGACTGACGTGAGCAGAAGAAAAGCTGATCCAAGCCGGTCCGGCTGCTGCCTCCCTCCCTCTCTCTCTCTCTGTCAAACTACACAGGCGGGAAAAACTCTGTTAAAACGAGCCAAATGTCTCCCTTCAGTTAGCGCAGGGGATTTTTTTTTTCTATTTTTTTTTGTAAAGGACGCGGGCGTGCTTCAGTATTTCTCCTCCGACGTCGCTTCACTCTGAGTAGATGCTGTTGGTTTCCAAGCAGGAGTAAATAAAGCTTTTGGCGGCCAGGAACAACACACACACACACACACACACACACACACACACACACACATACATGCGTACAAACACACACAGGCACCACCAGCAACAGCCCACTACCGCCACTTGGTGTAGTTTCAGCACCATTGCTGCTGGACAGCTCCCGGGTTTCCCCATGCGGTGCGCCTGGTCTCTGCTGCAGCAACAGCTCCTTCACTTCACTCCACTCTCTCCTCCTCTTCCTCCTCCTCCACCGCTGCTTCTCTGTCAGTACGACTCCTCTTAAAAACAAGAATACGGAGGGGAAAAAGGCGTCCTCAAGCGCTCATCAGAGAAGGGTTCCCCTCGCTTTCGCGGTTAAGCAGGGAGATGGGAGGGAAAGAAATAAATATGTGATAGAGACTCAACAGCGCCAACAGACAAAGGGAGTTTTTGCACTTGCTTATTTACCAAAAGGGGTGATTCCTACTCTGCAGGAAGGGTTGCTCTCTGCTTCGGCTCCACAGTCATACATGGCTCGTAAAGCATGCCAATAAAATCCATGCCTACGACCGGGAGTCAAGTGTGTGTGTGTGTGTGTGTTTTTTGTTTGTTTTCTGCGTGCATGAGACAGAGGAGGAGGCAAAAGATCTGAGAGAAGAGAAACAGCACAGACACTCGGGAGCATGCACGACCAAATACACAAAAGTACACGGAATTAAACATTACATGTGCAAAACGTCTCACTCACCGTGCTGCAGCCGCGTCCTCGCTCTAAACTGGAGAAAGAGACAAAAACAGAGACAGATTGAGATTGAGATTTTTTTTTTTCAGTGAAAAGCCGCAACAAGAGTCTGGAAGAAATGCAACAGATTAAGTCCTCCATTTGTTATTATGTAGGCTTACAGTGGCACGTCCAAGTTTGCTCAGGATCGCCTCCCTTTTTATACAAGTGATACCCGTCTGTCTATTTCTGGCGCACGATCAAAACTATGATGCTATTTTTAGGTCACAGTACGAGGAAGGAGAAAAAAAACACTCACAAAAGGCATCGCTTAGGAACGTTACGTGAAGTGCATGTAATGTAAATTAATTTTGCCTCTCCAACTCTGCACAAGAGCCCCGATTCCCCTCCGTTGCATCATTGCAGTGATTTTTTTTTTTTTTTTTTTTTTTTTTTTGGAGCCCAATGTGCCTCCAACAGCACCACCACCGCCACCACCTCCTTCTCATCTTTAAAACACTCTTCTTTCACCCCAAACAACTACAAATCTGGAAGTCGCCGTCGCTGCCAGTATCGTCGACAATATTTGATGTCTTGTCGCCCTCTTCAGAAGCTTCTAGTCCCAGTCTCAAACTCATGAACGCAAAATAGGTCCAAATACTGATGAACGCGGATTACCCGACGCTCCCTGCGGGGCTCTCTTTTTTCTTTTAGTCGACGGAGCACAGTAAAATTTTGTAATTAAGCTTTGCTGACGAGAAGAAGAAAAATAATAAATAAAAAGCCGGGCTTTTTTTTTTTTTTTTTTTTTGTTGAAGGGCTGCGTCAGTTACTAGGCATTGACGTCACGTTTAGATTCTCTCACTTTACAGCCCGTAGAGCCTGATTAAAGACACTGCCGCTCTGTGATCAGCTCTCCGCAAATGTACCGTGGAAAAAATGAGCGACAAAACAGGAAAATGTTACAGGTGGATAATGTGGTGTGGACTCGTGGACAGTGCAGCTTTGGAGAAGGTTATCTCCTGGTAAAAACCCTCCTCTAATGCTGGAGCATCTGGGTTTCCATCCAGCCTCCCTCCTCTCCTCTCCCTCCCTCCTTCCCTTGTCTCTATATATCCCCCCGCCAAGCGTGCTGTTTTGGTCCTGGAGAATTTTTATCCCAGCATCCAGTGCATTTGGCGGGCAAAACACCGCATCTCTAAGCCGGAGGAGAGGATAACACAGCGAGCCGCTGCCTCCTCCAGCTCCTGTATTCACCGGCCGTGCCCACGCACCAGACCCCGCTCACCCACGGAACAGACCCACGGGGAGCGCATACTTGTCCGTGCAAAGGCGCACAAACAAACCTCCCTCCACAGTATGCTCTGTCTCTCACCCCACCTCCCCTTCTATATCTATAACACCTTTACTGTAAGACCCTCTCCACATGCCGTCCATCTGCACTCATGCCGCGTGGAGATTCACGAGACTTTACGGGATGGGATGGGGTGAGCTGAGGGGGATGGTGTGTTGGGGGTTTGGTGAGTATCCACTGAGTGGCAGCTACCTAGAAAAGTCGGCTCTGAGAAGGGAAAAGGGCTGCGCCCGTCGCATCGGTTTGTGCTATTTTTATCCCTGCCTGTAGGCCAACTGTATGTCCGTGACTGCTGGCGAGTGCATGTATGGGGACTGACACGCTGAGCGGATTTAGCAGGTCATACGCTGAGATAACCAGCATAATGAAGCACAGAATAATAACGACAGGAGAGAACACGGTCAGGGTTTATCTTCTGGATATTTTTGGTTCACGTCTGGCTCTCGTTTTTACACAAAATCAAGCCATGGCACGACAACATGAGACAACGGTCAAGTGTGTCATCTACGCACGAACCACCACAAGTCACCCTACATATGCAGACACACATGTACACACACACACAGCTCCCTGTAGCCCAGAATCATTCAATCAAACAGGGAGCAGTATCAATGGGAGTTGCAGCCGAGGTTCCTTTAGTGCAGTGCGCCAAGATCACCGCCGGATGTCGACAAACCCAGCCAGAGATCCTCCTCCTCCTCCTCCTCCTTAAAAAAAGTACGCACTCCTGACTCCTGCAAGTTGCAAGCCGCAGCAGACTTCTCCCTCTCCCTCTCTCTCTCTCTCTTTTTTTCTTTTGTGAAGCCTTTTGTCCGACTTCATCTCACAGCGATAAGGACCGGAACAGAGCGGATTAATTACAAGGAGCGTGCTTCCTTTACTTTAAAACAACCTCACAACGCCTGCTGCAATCATTTGAAGCCAGAAATGTACATTTTTTTACCAGCTGCACTCAAACTACACACTTTCAAACGACTTCAAGAACATATATCATGGAGTCAAGCTGGTGAAACTCCAGAGAGCGGCATCCGATGTTAATGATTACGAGGTGTCTCACAGCCATAAATGAACTTTGACTCCGGTGCTGAGGTGTGTGGGCTGAGCAAAAATATGAGCTGTCCACGGTGCTGAACAGCTCAGTCGTGTCCAATTTTCCAACAACCTCCTTGCTGTTGCACGAAGTAGCCACTGCAGTTTACACAACACACTTCACTACCTGCTCAAACTGATGCTGCCTCACGCTGAACGCGAGCTCAAAGTTGGAAACCATGCAGGGTTTCATCTGTCATGAAACAGCACAGTCAACACGTGTGAACTGACGCCAGTCCGCTGCGGGAAGTTGTTTACAAGTGCGGAACTAAAGGGAAATCTCAAACATAACACGACTGAGGAGCTGTCACGCCGCACATTTGCTTTATTGGCACCAGAGGGAACAAACGAGTGTTGCCAAAGCAGTAAAATACATCTCAGATTTCACAAACGGTATTTTTCCAAAGCTTCCCTCTCTCTGAGTTGTTACTAGGCATCTCAGCAGAGCAGGCAGCCTAAAGCAGAGGATCCCCAACACGTGAATACTCCTACGCATTACCGCAGCCCGCTCTCTTTGAGTGTCTGCAAAATCTAATCCGTTGTCAACACGCACACACACACAGAGAATAACCAAAAGATCTCTTTCCTGCATGCATTCAGTTGCCTCAGTCTGACAGCACGAACCCAAATAAAGTCACCCTGGATGTCTCGTGTGCATCAAATAAGACTGATGGCTCATTACGACAGATGAGCCTCCACGATCGTGATCAAAATGTTCACAGAGACGGACATCCTCGCCTGATTTAGATCATCGTGTCAAAAAGATGCATCCAGACTAGAAACGAGGGGCAACCCGCACCTAAGGACCACTGAGTCCTAAAATATCTACGCGTGGTCTAACTGCAAACTTCCCAGACTAGTGCAGCACATTCTGGGTCGGGACTTCCGCCGTCTACAAAAGAAATCACTTACCTTTTTATTTAGATTTGTTTCTCTTTTCAAAATCTCTGTCTCTTTTTCTTTTTCTTTTTTTAAAGAGTGGCTTTGTGGAGGCTGAGACAGAAAGAGGAGACACTGAGAGAGTGAAAAGCAGGGCAGTCTACAGTCTCTGCCCCTGCGTCAGGATGGAGAAAGCAGGTCAGACCGATGTGCGTCGTCTCTCCGGTCTGTCGGAGACTAAAATATTTGGTGATGCCATTCAGGATTCAGGGAGCCGGCTCAAAGGAAAGGTGCTGGTTGGGTCGTGGTGGAGGGAGGGGTGAAAGGGGGTTTGGGAGTGGAAATGTGGTGGTTGGAGAGGAGGGGGGGGGAGCGCACACAGAGTTACAAATGTGAGCCAGCTGATAGAAAGAGCCCGCCAAATCAGGGGGACTTTACGCAATTGGGGAGGCGCGCAACACGATTCACCTCACTGCATGGACTCTCTCTCTCTTTCTCTCTCACTGTCTGTGCGTGCGCGTGTGTCTCCATGTGTGTGTGTGTGTGTGTGTGTGTGTGTGTGTGTGTGTGTGTGTGTGTGTGTGAATGACTTCCAGAGAGAGACGGAAACCATGAATGGGGCAGGAGAAGCGCGACTGGGAGTCCGGGCTATTATCGGCGCAAACCCGCCGGGAGACGAATAAATCTGGCACAATTTAACAAAAAAAAAAAAAAAAAAGGCACGAGGACCAACGCGAGGCAGAAAGCAGCTCGCGGGAAGGGATTGGGAATTCATTAAAGAAAAAGGGGAAAGGAAAAAGAAAAAAGAAAAGAAAGAACCGGGAGGAGAGAGTCATTCATGTCACAACATAGGGAATAGCTTTGGAAAAGTGTCTCGACGACACACACGAACCACCTCTCTTTCTCTTTTCTCTCTCTCTCTCTCTCTCTCTCTCTCTCCTTCTGTGTGTGTTTGTCTCTCTCTCTCCCTGGTCCTCTTCTCCAGCAGTGTGCTATTGACCTGCATTGACGTCATTGCGTCATTAGGTTTCCCTTAGAAACACTGACTTTCAAAAATAGTATCAAATTAATTCAGCTGGCAAGGAGAGTGGGGTGGGGCTTATAAGTGTTTGGGGTTGGGGTGTGTGGGTAGGTATTGGGTAAGGAGTGGGGGGTAGCATGTTTTATTCTGAGATTCTTATCCCCCCCTCCACATCTCCCTGCACGACCACCATCATTTCCAAGCAGACTGGGGCGGAGAGCTGGACCAGACACATCGATATCTGAAGCCTAAAGACCCGGAGCTCGATGTGGAGAGGGGGAACAATACACAATCTAAAATGTATAAAAACAGAGACAATGAAAACAAAAGCATAAATAAAGAAAACACTGATTACTGTGATGAAAAAAAGCAGGTCAGAATAGGTTTGTGTCTCTCTATCTCTGTCTGGCTCTATCAGTCTAAAAATATCCTCCAGCTGACTATGTTGAAAACCATTTCCCCATTTAACCCGCAGCTCCTAAAGCCAAGGAGCCAGAGCACCATGCAGACAGACAGGAGGCAGACAGACAGGAGGCAGACGACAGAGAGGCAGACAGACAGGAGGCAGACAGGCAGGAGGCAGACAGGCAGGAGGCAGACAGGCATGAGGCAGACAGACAGGAGGCAGACAGACAGGAGGGAGACAGACAGCATCTGTAATTCTACAGGTTGTTGGGATGCTGGGTTCTTTGGGCAAATTCAGTTAAGAAAGCAGACTTAATCATTTAATACATACAATTACAAAACAAACAACTCAATATATAAAATATATATTTATCAAGATATGTTTTCACTGCTGCTTTGGAACATGTTTTATGTTTTAAAAAGCCTAAATGATATGTCTCAAAGGACTTGACTATGCCACCAGCACTAGGAATAAATGATGAAACCAAAGTTGAGAATTATTCTGTATTATTGTAGTAGTTTTGGTTTTAGTTTAGGGTAAAAGAGCTTTTGAAAGAAGGAAGGAGGTGTATTTGGATTTGGACGACAATTTCACTGTTGTGTATCGTCTCCAGAAGCTGTCCGTGGTGCTGAAATGTCATTACAAGCTGAAAACCCTCATGATATCATTGGTTTTCCTCTGAATTTATTGTCCTCATTGTTACTTACTTATCCAGAGTGTCACATTTCGAGCCAGCCTGATATATCTGTTGGCCAATATCACAGATATATTATTATCTGTGAATATGTTGTACGATATGCAGTGATAGGAAACTTCTTTTAGAGATATAAAGCAGTGAAAGATGCGGCAAGGATGAGGTAATCCGAATAATTACATTCCCAGTCAAGTCTTTCAATGAAACAATGACATTTTAGGCAATAAGGTATTAGGTTAAACTGTCACATATACAACATCAGACAACCACATTGTAGGGATAATTACAAAAAATATCATTGTTCCTGTTTACATTAGAATGAATAACTAGTACAGTTTTCTCTACCATCCCATGATTTGGGTGCGGCAGCTTTTCACATTTTATTTTTTGCTTTGGTTGCGTGGTTTTATTTTATTTTACAGCTAAAAACCTAGATCAAAATCTACATACATAGTTATCCAAGCTAACTCCTACTTACTTTACTGGCGACTGCAGTAGAGGAGAAATTGTCCAAGTGGTTGAAAGACTCATAGCCCACGGTGTTTCAGTATCAGTCAAAGTAAAAAAACAATCAAAACTGATGCGCGCAAATGAACGTTTTTCAGAAAGTAGATTGCTTTTTATTTGTCAGACTCTGTCTTGGGGTTATTGTTGACTCGCATACATCACTGTGTCAAGTGATCGGGAAGACGATCGTTGACACGCTGGTCACCAGTTCAATATCCAGTTTGATTACTTACCCATCTTGTCAGTGGGTTTTCACTGAGAAATCTCCAGTGAACGCTGTCGTTGACTTACCTGTGGAGTTGAGAGACTAGAAGTAGAATTTCCTTGTTAGCATCAGCAGAAATGAGCTCGACTTCACGTTGAGGGTGTAAATAACGTCTTTTCAGATCTATGTGGGAGCTCTGGACTTCCGGAGACTTGAATGATGCCAGAAAAGCTGTATGGATCCATTTTATGTTTGTTCCTGTTGGGTTTTGTTTTACATTTTAAAACAAGTCGCCATCGACTTAATTTGTTTAGGAGAATGCTGCAACGCTGTTTTGCTGTGAAGCTATGAAACTTTCCATCATCATGAGGTTCAGAAGATAACGACTGAATTTTCAGTTTTGGGTGAACTTTTCCTTTAATTTAACATGACTAAGAGACATGATGTTTTGGGAAATAACTGCCTGCCTGCACCCATCTCCAAGACACACATTGTCACTGATGCAAAACACCACACACATCGTACATGCAGATGTTGGCTACTGATGTGGAACCTGTCCACCTGTTTTTGAATTTTCAGGCTGGCTCCATTGAAAAATTGCCCAACCTACTTTAGTCACTGGGTTGCTTATTTTTTTTATCAATGCGTGCAGACAGAAAGTGAGACTGTTTTTGCATGTGTGACAGATGAGGAGACAGATGAAGAAAAGAGTGAAGAAGAAGAAGAAAAAGAAGAGAGAGGAAGATATATACAGAGGAGGAGGGAGAGAGACTGTGGTAAAAATACTTCACCATTAGGACTGAATTAGGCATTATGATTCATCCTCTCGAATTGAGAGACACACATTTCAAATGTCGTAGGATGCTCCATCTCACGTCTGCTAGCCATTTAGCACTACACCTTTCAGGTTTTTGCTGTGAGAATTGTGAGCCAAACACACTAAAAAAACAGTGTGAGTGCTGTTTGGGAGGAGGAAGTGTGTGATCACAACGGAGAGGAACGATGCTCAATCTACACTGAAATAAATGAATGCAACACTGACCTCCCCGGGTTATTGTGATTCAAGGATGGCAGGTTGAACCGGTGAGCGTCTGTCCAGGGTTGAAGCAAACGTCTGGCCCTCTGAGGAGGCTTCAAGGAGGCTCTCTGACTGCTGCTGACCTCTGACCTCACAGGAATCAAAAGATGAATGACAAAAAATGAGAAAAAAGAAAAACAATAACAAGTAAACAAGTGTTAGCGGGTGCAGGCACAAGCTGTGGGACATGTGTGATAGCAGGATAAGGCGGAGGACCCACATGGGGAGAAATGTATCATAGAGGACGTCATCAGCACCGATGGAAGTCACGCAGTATTCAGGGGTCAGTGCCAAGACTGACGACAGAGTTAGAGAGACAGAGAGAGATCCTGGTTGTGACTAAGACACTCCGACCATGGAAAAACAGCGCGCCTCCTCCATAATAACATAAACACACGAGTCAGTCAGCCTGTTTGAGCGGAAATGTTAGCCTTGATAACGAAATGAAAATGCCTCTCCCTCTATACGGCTTATTGAGCTTCAACCCTCCGCCTTGTCCCTTTTTAAAGCATGTCAATACAATAATAATACCTTCCAAAACATTTGCCTTGGGTGTATCAGGGCCCCCGTCTTTTCCACTTCTCTGCTTGTGTGTGTGTCTGTTGTATACACACAGGTCCTTTTAATTTGTTTGATGTCCCCTCCCATCTGCCTTGTGGCTTTCCATTGCGACTCGTAGGCTGCGTCTTTCTAGGAAACAGTGTGTGTTTTGGTCTGATGTTTACTATTGGGCCCCAGTAGATGAAGACAAGCGCGCGCACACAAAAGAGAGGGATTCAAGGGATCTTCTGCCAGGGTGTGTCGAACCATCACGACTAAAAGAGGAGACCCCAGAGAAGAGTACAACATCACTGTTGTTGTTGGTTTAAAGTTTGGGTTTCTAAGTAGTTTTGGGGGACGACATTTGAATCTACACTGATTGGTTTTAATGCCTAAAGAAAACAAACAAAGAAACTCTCTTTGTCTTTATGACTGGAAAAACTGAATAAACAAACGAGCTTAAAAGACAACACTGTTTTACTTTGTTTACATGTGGCGGACCCTGCCACCTTTCTAGCTTCAAACAGTGTTCTGGGGAGCTTATTTTCCTCGGAGAACAGCTTGTTTATTCAGTTATGGAAAAAAGATTTAAATATTAATATAAATATTAAAAAAGTTGTACGAGCTAAAAGTTTAGTCTACTTTACTTGGTAATTTTGAGGTAATCAGTTTCCTCGATTTTTTTTAGGTAAAGTCACTTTGTCAGATTTTACAGTGTAATTTGATTATTTGAGTTATTGATCAATCCGATTATTTCATGATTCAGTCTAAAAAATGCTCATCACAATTTCCTCCAGCCCAAGAAAGTCTTCAAATTGCTTCTTTTATCCAACCGACAGTCAAAACTACAAAGATTCTTCATTTACTACCAAAAATGACAAAGAAAAACAGCACATCTTTCCATTTAAAAAGCTGAAACTAGTAAATGTTTGACGTTTTTTGCCTGAAGAATGACTGAAATGATAAATCATTTTATTTTCTTTCGAACGACTGGTCAACAATTGTTGCAGCTATAACCTAATGTTTGACTTTTGAAGCCTCTCTTATTTGGTTCCTTACTTTCTGGCTTTAATAAACTGGTAACTTTAATCCAAAGACCAGTATTGTTAAACGGTAAATTCCAAAAATGGTCAGAAACATGAATAAAAATAAAATCCCCAAATGAAAAGATACATGTAAAGGTGCACCAAATAGTTTTGGAGAAGAAATTCAAACTCATATTATTAATGTTCACAATATGAATGAGGTAATACTACAAACATTTACACATTTATCTTTTCCTTAAGTGAATAAACAAGCTGTTCTCAGAGGAAAATAAGCTCCCCAGAACAGTGTTTGAAGCTAGAAAGGTGGCAGGGTCTGCCACATATAAACAAAGTAAAACAGTATGAAATTGTGTTGTCCTTTAAGGTCAGTTTGTCTATTCAGTCATGAAAACAAAGAGAGTGTGTTTATTTAGTTTCTGATGCATAAAAAAAATTTAATTCCTTCCAATAAACCACAGAGTGCACCTTTAAAGCGGTTTTCTGGTTTAGTTCCTGTGAATGATGATTCATAAAATAACTAAAAGTCAAAGAGAAAGCTTGAAATGATTCGAGTCTAGTAGGACCATTTTGTTGAGAGTGTGTACAGAGGGATGGCTGGCCAGGTTTTGTTTGAATTTCAAGCCCAGATTAAGGAACCCTGCGCCCTCTCCTCCCTCCCCTCCCCTCCCCCTATTTATTTTTCCATCTCTCCTGCCTAAATGATGTCAATGGAAGCAGCGCTATAATGCTATTTATAGAAACACCACACCATCACCACCCCCCATCACACACACACACACACACACACCCTTCACCAACCATCCTTGGCATCACATGCTTGGTTGGGAGCTCTGCTGCACACAATAAACCACCTCAAGAGAAGAATCCGCATGAATCGAGCCGCTGAATATTTATGAACGGCTTTGTCACATGTTCGGCCCCCCTGCCCCATAACCCCCCCACTCCTTTACCGTGTGTGTGCTGTATGTGTTTGCTCTCCATGCCTGGTTATTGCCCGTGCAGCCGTACTTCCCTCTGCAGGAGAAGAAAGGGGGAAAAAAAAACCCATTGAGAAGGACAGGAGCGATGCGCGCCCCCTGCCTTCTTCTTCCTCCTCCTCCTCTTCTTCTTCTTCTGCTGCTGCTCTTCATTCACTCATTTCGTGCAGTCATTCATTCATTCATTCATCACTTTCCCCCCTCTCACTCATTCACACGCTTCCTCCAGCAGAGAGTCTGTGAATGGACGGACAGAGGGGATTAATGTGGGAAGCCACCTGTTCTCCCGATCTGTTTGCGCACTATTTGCTTGTTTTGGAGGATTTTTGTCCTTACAGGTGGATTCACCGACTGGTGTGCGTGCGCGTGCGCGTGCACGGTGTGTGTGGAGGGGGTTTGGGGTCTTAGGGGACACCGGAGTACACTGTGTTCCCTGGGTATGAGTTTTGGGAGCTCTATGCATAGACCAAATACCCCCCCTCCTCTCTCTCTGTCTCTCTCACCACGACTCGCTCTGTCTCTTGACATTCACATGCTGGATTACGTAACAGAGTTGGAGGGGTGGTGGTGGTGGGGGGGGGAGGGATGTTTAAAGTCTCCCTCCATCACAAATAAATGCACGGTTTGCTGCACAAGCGTCTTCGATTGAGAAGAACTCATGAGCTCTTCTTTTTTTGTTTTGTTTTAGTCTGCCGTCTATTTCTGAAAGGCGGTCGTGATAAAAATAAACTGCCCCCCCTCCCCTTCTCTTCCTCCTCCTTCCATCCCTCCCTTACCCTCGCAAAATCCATCATCCACCCCCAATCCGAAAGCTGGATTTCAAACCCCGTCCTTCATCAGCGGAGTCGTGTAAATATCACGAGATGATGCGGATGATCATCTCCGCCGGTTAATAATGAGGATTTATGAGCACAAATCCAGCACCTCACTTTAAAGGGGATGCTGTATAAAGTCAAAGATTTGATTTGTGACTGTTGACTACTGACAAAATCAGCTATTTGTGTTGTAGTCTTGGTACGCCTGTAACATCCAGCGGCAGATAGCGGGGCTGCTCGGTATTTATAGCGACGCTGCGTACATCCACGGCGGTCACACGTGCAGCAGCCGCTTCCCTGCACTCCTGCTGAAGTTGACATGTTAACACTCACTGGCTGCTATATTTAGCCCAGCCTCACAGTGCTGTTACTATTCCCAGCATTGTACATGAGGGGGCGAACGGTGCGTTTTTTTTGTTTTTTGTTTTTTTATATAAAAAGGGAAGAAAAAGTTCCCTTTTCACAACTGATTTATTTTCCCGCCTGCTATCTGCCACCCATACTTCACCAGACCCAGGGACGATCAGGTTCAAGGCCATTACGACTCCAAGAAGGAAGGGTGGCCAAGGGGAAGAGTTTTGATTGGTGTTAAATGAATGCCTGAGCAGAAAGAGCGACCAACCATCCATCCATTAACAAGGCATCCATGATGTGTAGCTGACCTTGACCTCTGACCTCTGTGGAGCAACAGGCAGTAAAAAATATGTTAGATGTTATATGTTTTTAAGAAAATTCTTTCTTTTGTCCAATCAACTGTCTGAAACCCAAAGGCTCTTTGTTAACTGTCATAAACAGCAAAGAAAAACAGCAAATCTTTACATTTAAGAAGCTGGAACTAGCAAATGTTTAATGTAATGTAAAAATCATTAAATTAGTAGGTACCTACTCTATATTTCAGTCAAATGCTGCTTTCAGACTGATGTAATTAATTTTCATTATAGTTGTCAAGCAAAGATCTGCCTTGGTGAAACCCTGCATGTCATTCACAAGTCCAGTGTGTTTTCAGCACCGAGGACAGTTTCCATTCAAACTTAGCCGCTCAGTGTTTCAGGTTGTGATCCTCTTCCCTCTCCAAACAACTTTTCCTGAACATTGATGGAAAACATCAAGAAGTCGAGTGAAAAGCCTGAAAAAGACAACTGTGGTGCTATGGGGAAAATGACAGCTGGGTTTTCACCGGACATAATATTCATCGATGCAAAAAGTTTGCACCATATAATAAAAACAAATAGCTGAAAATAACAAGAGTGACATTAGTATTCTCTACTTTTGCACATACTGCAGCTAAATTAAAGAAAACAGGAATTAAAGGGTGAATTCCGGCAGTTCGTTTAGATACTTATCGATACTTACAGTTCATACCAGGTCTTCTATCTCAGATACTAATCAAAATACTTTTCAAAAGCACCCCTTGTTTCTCATCCAAGCTGCTTAAGTACACTCAGAGTTTATACCAGACTTAGTTTGTAATTCTAATAAGGACGGCTGTGGCTCAACCCGGGTCCAGCTACATGTCAAAGTGTCCCTGGAGAAGAAACTGAACCCCAGATCGCTCCTGATGGCTGTTCCATCCATCAGTGTGTGTATGTCTGTGAATGGCTGGGCATAGAAATATCATTGGTGAAGCAAGTTGGCACCTTGCGTGGCAGCCTCTGGGTGTGAATGGGTCAATGTGGCAAGTGTTGAAAGTGCATTGAGGGGTTGAAGGACCAGAAAAGCACTTTAATTAAATACCGGTCCATTTAGGGTGGTAAGTAAAAAGATTCCAGTTTCAAATGTGACATGTGGTCAACGGCCTCCAGGACGTTATAGACAAGCCTATTAATAATGACCTGAAAATGACTGAAGTTATTACATTATGATTCCAATTTGGGGAACAACAGCCAGTGTCGTTGACAGGTTGTGAACACCAGTTCAGTTGTCCCGGGCCCTGGGTCACAGGAGACCCCAAAGTGATCCTCAAACCCTTAAAATATATCAGCTTTTTGGGCCTTCAGAGATCATCTTTTCCTGGGCACGTCTGTGAGAGACGATCGGCAGCCCTGACAACAGCTGCTCTTTATTCAAACCCATGTTTGATATGATTCAGACGGTCTGCTCAGGTGCTGTCTGACAGATCAGAAAACTGAAATTTGCCCTGAGAGTTTTCTGTGAACACCAAAAGTTGGTTGTTGACATTGCAGACCATTTTGCCGTCTGCGCTAGAAGTTGCGATATAAAATCAAGTATTGTATCCAAAACAAAGACAAACTCAAGGTTAAGTTAAAACTTCAGGAGCACAGTCCCGTGTTTACCAGAGCACAAGAAGATTTAATTCAACGACAAACATTTTGACGCCATGTGTGTCTTCATCAGAGTCAAACAATACAAAGACTCACATCCTCTTATATAACATCCCCTAACTAACAACAACAAGTCAACCTGTCTAATTGTTAACCCATTCAACATTCAGCTGATTGTCCCCTCCCCCTCCTCATTAGGGGAGGTTACTTAAGAGGAAGTGAGTCTTTTTGACTCTGTTGAAGACACACACGGTGTCAAAACACACTAAATAAAAGTTTGTTGTCTTAATCTGTGTGAGACAGTACACTTGTTCCGGATTGTGTTCCTCATTGTTTTCCTTATACTAGAATGCCCTAATCTGAGAGCACTGGACAGGCTGCTCCATGTGAAGCATGTAAACTTCTTCCTTCATCTACGATATCAAGATTAAATCTGTAATCCCACCAGTGTATGCACCATATGATATTGCAGGCTACGGTTTAAAAGAGGACCATATGGAAACAGGAAGGCAGCCATAAAAACCACCACATGGACTATTAATTTGAACTTGCAGTTGTATGATACGATTCACAATACGTTGCCCACGATAGTATCACGATACAGCCACTCTGCGATATTCGATACGCTGCAAGACAATCATCTAGCCATACATCATGATACTGTCTAACTGAAGAACACAAAATACTCTGCGAAGTGCAGAAATTATGTATTAATTCACCGCATTGTGGTGTCACTTTCAAAAATGTGGCATTAAACAGTGAGTTTCAAAAAGTCAAAAAGTTTGTAGCAGCGCATACATCCAACAACAGTTAAACACTGGTTGCTGGACAGAACTCAAAAGTCAAAAACAGAGTCGAACACTCGATAATGCTCCCAGGAACATTTACTACCTCCATGTGTGATGTTTCAGGCCCAAGCCCGTCTTTGGACCTGAAGAAGAGAAGAGAGTAAGACTCTGTTTTTGCATGTCTGCCTCCATTCCAGTGTAAAATAAAGTCTGAGCTACCAGAAAGCAGAACAGCTCTGGAGTTAAAATGTTTAAAGGAAGGATACAACTATACCTCACCAAGTATTTTTAATCTGTGTAAATTAAGTTTAGAGAAGTTTACACCACAAAGACGTATGAAGTAGTGACGCTTGTAAGTCAAACTGTCTAAAACTGTACTACTGTACAAAAATGTCCATATTTGGCGTCAGTGTATCATCACATCCCAATCAAATGTGAATGCAAAAGTCGTATTGTTTGTTTCAGAACACCAGTCTCGGATATCCCACAAAACAGGAGCTGTGAATGCAACACTACACTTTGTTGGCTGACACGTGAACGCACCGTCCACATATAGAGCAGCGTGGCCTGACCCAACTGACACAACTTTATGCTAATTTCTAAGACATGCAACACTTCAATACTGCAACAAAATCATGAAAGTGTAGTGTTGCATAACTTAAGACTATTAACTACAGTAAAAAAAAATAATTAAAAATCACAGGAAACAGTCACCTGCTCATGCAAAGTGTAGATTTTGCTTCAGGTCTGTTGGGGTACAGTATGCAGGCCTCATTTTATCAACACCAACCCTCCTCTCCCTCCCAAAGGTTCCAAAGGTTGGTAATAAAGTGAGGAAACCCGTTGAGTTCCACCAAGTGCTTCAGGACTATTGATTTACCTTCACTTCTACTCTCACATGGACTCGTACAGTCGCTCCTTCCTTCTCTCTTTCTCTCTCTGAGGGTCGTCTTCGCTTCCTCTCCCGCTGCTGCCGCCCACTCCTCCTCCACCACTTGATTATTTTCAGCTCCGCGGTTTGTGTGTGTGTGTGTGTGTGTGTGTGTGTGTGCGTGTGTGCGTGCGTGCGCGCGCGTATGTGCCAGGCATTGGCTGGCTGGCTGACTGACTGCCGGGCTGGTTTGGGAAATACCTGGTCACGATCAATGAGGAGAGGGTTCATGTTGGTTGCACACCGCCCCCTACTGTCAGGCAGTGAGAACTTAAACGTAGACCTTAAACGCACCATGATGCCTGTGCCAAAAGATGTACAGTATCTGTGCAAAAAATACACCATCAGCCTGCAACTCTGAGAGGATGAAGGGTAGGGAAAATTAAGAGAAGCTAAATGGTGGACGAGATTTATGCATTGTAAAGAAATTTCAGCTCATTGCATCACATCAGCACATTAGTATTATTGTTAAACACACACATATTGCATCCAAAACAACCAACTAAAGCTCAGTTTGTGATGCCCTTGTGAGTTCATTTCAGCCCTGATTCAATATCCTACTTGACCAGTAATTGACAAATACACCAGGCTGTTAATCACTGAATATGTCCGTCCTGGGTCATGAGAAGGAACCTCTTCTCTGCATTGCTCTCAGATCACAGTGTTCCTCCATGCGCCTTAACCCGAGCAGAAATACAAAGAGACAAAAAGACATCATGAAAGCTTTAAGTGACTCGTTCGGTGTGGATAAAAATAGATTCTGGTTGCTTTGCGAGGAAAACCCTGGTCTGGATCGCCCTCTAGAGGGGAGACAGGATGGACACGCTTCTTTTATCCTTTATTTTCTGCAATAAAAAGTCCAATAGTCTGCACAAAAGCCTGTATTTCTAATCAATGTATGTGAGGAATCAGTTTTTTTTTTTTTGCAAATGCCACATTTTTATAGTCTGAGACATGTTTATGCTGTTTAAATTGTCAATTATTTATCTTTTTAATGCATTGAAGTTAATCCTTTAGGAACAATTTGAGCTGGACACTGACAAACTTCATCCTGCATGTGAAAGAAGTTTGTGTGAGTGGTTGGTTTTTATGCACATCACTGACTACAGACAGTGGAAACCAGTTTTATATTAGATGATAACACACTAATTGCCCAAGCAAAGAAAAACACCTCATGCTGCATTTGAGCTATTTAGCAACTTTTATATTATTTGGTTTTAAGGGTTTTGAGTTAAATCTATTCATGGTTGCCTTTCTGCAAAACGCTGCCACAGTCGATTCAGAAAAATTGAGAGTTTAAGCGCCCCTCCTCCTCCAGAGCATCCACCTACACACACCAGCACACACGTGTCTTCACATGCAGACCTGTAGCACCCACTGAGAGCTCTGTGTGTTTGTGTCTTCTATCTTTATGAGAGCCACTTTTGGACCTTTTGGAGTGCACGTGGATTTGTTCCTTGTTTTTCGTGTCAGAATAAAGTTCAAGAACAAGACTTTTACAAATTGAACAGGTTTAGTTCAGGCTTAAGGTTAAAATTCATGTTATTTTAGGATTCCAACCAAGTGTGGACTAGGATTTAATAAGGATTTAGGCAGATATAAGTAGAGGTTACACATTTTACATCTTTCACATCAAATGATTGTCAGACAGGCTTTTGTTTTTGAATTTACAGATTTACACCAAGAATAATACTTAAAACCATAACTGCATTTTACAATTTGCACTGAGGGAACTAGGCTTCAGGTTAAGCCAGTAGACAGCAAACAGTAAGATAAATGCAGACTATGAGCTCAATGGCTAGGCAAGGATTTTGATAAAGTTTACTGTTTCGAACGGGTTCAAGGTTTAAAATTCATGTCATTTGAGGATTCTAACCAAATATGGACTAGGATTATATAAGATATTTGGCAGGTAAAGGTAGATGTTTAATCAAACAGTAAGACTAAAATTCAGAATGGGCAAAAAGGAATACAACTCATTTAACACCTTTCAGAACAAAAATAGTGTACACCAAACAGATTTCTGTTTTTACTCAAAGATTTAGACCCAGAATTACACTTTAAAGTTTAATTACCTTTAATTAAAGACCGGGCTTCAGATATACTAAAAGCTCAGGGGCTGAAGGTTGTTTTAGAGGATTTTGGTAAGACTTGAACCCCATCGGAATGACATGAAGCTGTTCATCATCACTCAAGATTAGGGCTTTGATATAATGTTCAAGTTCACTTTACGTTCACGGGAGTCAGTGTTGTGGATGGAAGGTCCTCACTAGTATTTTAGAATAAGGGGTTTGTGTGTGTGGGAGAATGTGTGCATGACTGAATGTGCAGAGCCGGGTGTAAAATAAAATGTGTGTTCTAAACATGGCAAAGACTATTTATAGCTCCTTCAATTATTGAGAGCCGGATTCTACTCTTTTCTACTTCAAAGCCGTCACACCCACCCCCAGCACCTCAACACACACATACTGGACTGATGGGAGGGGGCGCAGTGTTGATGCAGACGTGTAGACGGCTGAGAAGGCACGTTTGTGTATGTGTGTGTATTCTAAATGTAGACGCCAGAACACGCGCTAAAATTACCCCCAGTTCCCTCTGTTTTGGTACAGATATAGGTGAGCACAAATAGAAAGACGAGGGAAAAGGAAAGAGGAGGATGGAGAGGATAAATGGGATGAATGAGTGGGTGAGGGATGAATGGAGCATGAGAGCACAGAATGGGAGAAGGTAAGATTGGAAAAGGTTTTAAAAGATGCAATAGAAGCTTTGCATTGAGAAAAAAAGAAATGTGAAGCAGTAGTTTGCAGTGTAACTAGTGCAATGTTGTACACAAACAAGAGACAAAAGTTCATACTTCCATACAAGTTTATGATAAAAATCCAATGAAACAACATCATTGATTCATACAAAGTAGCATAGTCAGCCAATCCAACTTAAGCTCTAATAAAAAAGAAAACAAGATTAAATAAAAAGGTAGAAAGTAATGCATTCATCAACATGTCGCAAAACAAGAGGATCTTTATCTTTTCCTACAACAATCTGACAAAAAAATATTCATCAGTTACAACTTGGCAGTCTTTTGTTCCACAAAAATACACAGAATAGTATTTTTTTTTAAAAATTAAAGAAAAAAAACCATGTGGATTTACTAGTACTACCGCTTGGCCAAGAGGAACACTGGGAGTAAATGTTAAAAAGTCTGAGTCCCTTGAGTGATATTCTGAAGACAGGAAACCAAACCCCTCCCCCCTCCAAAAACAAAACAAATTGTGGTGTGTCAGTTGGGAAAGTGAAAAAGGCGTTGAGACAAGTAAAAAAAAAAAAGAAAAAAGAAGAGTAGGTGACAAATAGTCCATCTTGGTGCAGAGAAGATCTTGAGATCTTGATGCAATGCAGTTCAATGAGCAATATGTACTGTGTGTGTGCCTTTAATAGATTCGACCTCGGCTCCTGCTGCCTCTGGCCCCAAAGCCTCGTCCTCGGCCGCCCCTGAATCCACCACGCTGCTCTATAGCAGAAAAAACAAAACAGTACATTATAATCCTACATATTGTTACCACTTGTATTTGTATTTGCTGTCAATAGTTTTTAATAATACAAAACTTCAATGCGTATATCTAATAAGTCTGGCAGTCCAAAAATAATTTTAATTTGATCAAATGTGTTTGACTGGTGTCATACGATGCATGAAGAGTCATAGTCCACAAAACATTTTGCAAGCTTCACACAAAAACAGTGTTGTATATAAACAAGTAGACGTAAATCTTCACTGTAGCTACTGAGCTAAAAGCGCAGAGGGTGTAAATTCATCTTTTCAAATCAATTTGGTATATCGGGGCTCCCTGAGACTTGGATTATGCTGGATGAGCTGTATGGAGCCATTTTCTTTGTTTGTTTTTTACATTTTAAAACAAGTCCCCATCTAATTCAGTTGTTCAGGGGCATGCTGCAACAGTTTTGCTGTGAAGCTCCAGAAATGTTTAGTGGACTACAACACTTCACCTGACTTTCCATGACTGAATTTTCAATTTTGGGTGAACTTTTCCTTTAAATACACAATTTTCTTGTCACACAATCATCATCATCTTATGGCTCTGAAGCTCTATTTGCAGCAACACATCTGGATATTTATAGTGAAAGAGATAATTTTATCAATCATATTATTATACTGATTAATAATAGAGATGTGGTTTATGCTGCAGGTGTATTTTGAAAAGTTTGATGCTTTTTCCCTGTGGCGACTCAAAACAATCTACTGTGAATCAAAGCTGACTATAGCTGCTGTCCTCTAAGGATAAGGGTTCAAACTGTCCAGAGCTACCATTACACCTACATTTCGCGCGCAATACGAAAACAGTAACT
Source organism: Pagrus pagrus (assembly GCF_965226575.1). Classification (NCBI taxonomy): domain Eukaryota; kingdom Metazoa; phylum Chordata; class Actinopteri; order Spariformes; family Sparidae; genus Pagrus; species Pagrus pagrus. The sequence goes on from NC_140194.1 coordinate 19,309,922, forward strand.
AAAGCTACGAATGAGTGAAATAAACAAAAGTGCAGTATGAAATAAATTATAGGTGTACATGCTACACAACAGTGTTTATAAAAATGAAAAAGAAAAAAAAATGCCACCGAGTGCTCCTCACCATAGTTAAAATTGCCAATTGTGGCGCTGTACTTGCCGCTGGGGGGATTATAGATTTGCCGTGCGTCCCTCCGGGATTGAGGAGAGATCTGTTTTTTTGTGCTTCCGCTGGAGCCCATCTCCTCACCTGATGGGCGCTTGGGCCTAAAAACATATACAGAAAGAAGATGAAGATGACGAAAGGTGATGAAAGGGGTTTCTATCACCTTTAACTACAGTCAACACTGGTGAGAAGAAGTGGGAGCAGACTTACGCTACTGCCTCCGCCTTCTGGACAGGTTTCCAGGACAGAGTGACTGTGCTCTTGAATGATGGGGGATTGTGGAAGAGATCCTGGAATGAAAATAAAGATTGTAGAGACAAATTAAAAAAAACTTGTCTATTATAACGCAGAGTTTATATTTTATTATCCAGATTCACTAAATGACCAGAAAATAGAAACCCCGTACATTGTAATACAATTTAATCCAAGCGTTCTTGTAATAAATACTTTCCTTGTAAAATGTCACATTCTTTATTGTCGTTTACACGGTACAAGAACGGTGCTGGGTTACTTTTGTGTTGTTGCAATGGAAGTCATTATTGTCAGGTGTTACTGCTTCTCTTTAATGAATAAATGATTACATTTTTTTAACACATTGCAGCCCACCACAAAAACAATTCCCTACACAATTTGAGCAGAAGTCTGGATAAAAACTCAAAATTTTAAGTTGTGTATTACAAACATTTGGGGGACTGATTTTTGTAAATATGTAAAAGCTTATTCAGAATTTGATGTCAGCAACATGTTTCAAACAAGTTGGTACAGGAATAATAATAAAGTTTGGGAAACCTGTGAATGCTCCTGTGAATGTTTGGAACATTTCACAGGTAAACAGGTTCATTGGTAACAGGTGATAGTATCATGATTGGGTATGAAAGGGGCATCCTCGAAAGGCTCAGTCATTAACAAGCAAGGATGAGGCGGGGTTCAACACATGGTACTACATGGGCTGAGGAACACTTCATAAAACACAAATGATTGCATTCTGCTTTTATTTACTTTTTACACAGCATGCCAACTTCTTCTTTTTTTTTTTTTAAAGTTGGAGCGCCGGGGTTATATTTAATACAGGTTTATTGTGTTGTGTTGCATTACTTCATACAGGTGTTCTTATTTTTCTGGTCTCTCAGTGTATATGACAAACACCCTACCTTGATGAGGACGTTGATGTTGTTTGTGATCTTGAGAGCAACCACTTTGATCTTGTTCTGATTACACACAAAAGACAAGTTAGTATATTTGACAGCAGAAAAGAACACAAAGCAACTTACTATGCTTATGCATGAAGTTTCTACTTAAGCTATGCAAACTTAAGTTTACAGTATTTGTTACCTCATCTGTCTTAAGAGCATCTCCCGTCTTGCCTTGCAGTGCTACTCGCAGTTGTCTGATGTAAACCTGCAGGCCCCTGGCAAAATACTGTAACCTGTAAGACAAAGCACATTCAGTTCCATATGAAAGGTGTTTTGGGATAAAATGACCAAAGAGAATTTTTCTGTAAGCTAAGCAAAACCATCAAACACACCCAACATGTTCAAAAATCACACTTCAGTTTCATCATTCATTTAACTACCTGCACTCCAAGAGACATTTTCATGCACCATTCTCTCACCTGATCTTGAAGTCTTTGAGGTGCTCAGCGTCCACTTTGTCGATGAGGAAGTCTGGCAGCTTCTTGCCCAGCTGGTGGAAGCTGAAGAGGAGACACTCCACGTAGCTGAACTGCAGTTTGGGCTCCTCATTTGCAGAGTTCTCGCCGTTCTCCACCTCTTCTGGTGGCAGGGGCATGAACTCCTACACAAACATAAAACACATTAAAAATCATCACTGGAACCTTTTTGTGTCCCCTACTTAAGTGTCAAAATTGAAATGAGAAATTGAGAGTTTACTGGAACAAAAGAAAATACGGAATAGAGTTTTAGTCTCCCAGTATTTATTTTAAACGTTGTGAAGTCTGCACCGAAATCTCTTACGAATAAGTTTAATGTGAATTATAGATTATCTCTATAAGAACGACACTTTTAAGTTAACCTTAGTTGATTACTACAACCTCTTTTCTCCTGTACTTTGAGTATAAGAACTCTTGACAGGAATGGTTGTAAAAATGTAGGTGCTAAAAGGGAAGGCTGTTGGTTCAAAATACCCAGACCACATGGGACAATCTGACTACGTATTCTTAGCTAGAAATTTAATCCTCAGCTGGCCGGGGCCCAGAGTAAAAAGCTGACAGAGGACCAGCACCTAGCATGTATGTGTGCAACAATATGACTGTAAAGCAAGGAAACACTAAAACAAGAAAAGCAAGAAAATCCGAAAATGGAGCCAGTTGAAAAACTGCCAACGTATATTTTGATTATTAAGCGCATTTCTATTCCTCCATGTCCAACAACAACAACAGGACAATCCGTTCTCACCAGCAGCTTGGTAAACAGCATGTTGAGGTTGGCCTCCAGCTTGTCCATGTCTCCACAGAACGGACTCATCTCAGCCAGCAGCTTCAGCACCTACACACACAAATACACGCACAGCTTTAGCAGAGCCCCTCACACAGTGTAATGTGCATTGCTAATGAGAAACAGTGTTGCGTGGTGCAGACTAATGACCCATTAACAACATGCAGTTGGCTGACACCTCTGACAGGTGGCTGCCACGCTGACTTTGTTTACTACTACAACCGCTCACCAAATGTCAGACATTAGGAATATCGACCTCACACCAGTGGCCATATTCGTCGGGCCTCTCAAGCGCTGATTCGGACTGAATAAATCCAGGTCGGGAAACTAGTCATTTATCTGATGGAAATAGTGGCTATTATTTTTTTTACTGGGCTACAAGGTTGCAAAGTTGAAGGAGCCGCTGGTTCTGGAAGTGTTGTTCCCCCATTCTTTATTCTAATTTTAATTATTTTTTTAAACTCCGGTAGACTTACCTAGAACTGGAAATCATGCAATAGTTGCAACCACTGTTTTTACAGCAAAGTCCAATGTACAATATAAAAAAGCCATAAGGTTATGATAACGGTGACTGATTATCACTGATAAAGATATTAAAAAAACTTGATATTTTAAACCTGCTCAAGGACAAAGAGCCTTTACAAGTCATACTTCAAATGTCTCACAACAGTACTAATAAAAACAACCACGTCTGCTGGTCCACAAATTCTCAAGACACTGCAGCACTATGGTTGAAATAGCCAGCTGGACAAAACCATGACGCCAATCAAAGAGTTGGTACAAGTGTGATCAGTAAATGTAAAAGCAAGAAAGTCCTCATTTCTCGTTAGACAGTGAAAGTAGAACTCGCCTCCAACTGAATGTCCAGCTCAGCCACAGGACTTGTCAGGGTGCTGAGGTTGGGCAGGACGTGATCACAGAAGTAGGTTACAAAACGTGTGGAATGGACATTTTTCTACAAGACAGGAGAAAAAATATGATTAATTCACACTTTTTAATAACAGTAAGCAATGATTACACGTCATAAGGTAGGCCTATAGACAAACAAAAAGCACTGTGTGTAAAGATGTGTCCATTAGTTGATTTAATATTTGATTAAATGTTTATGTTGTTGTTCATGCAAATATGCAAAACATTTTTTGTTCCAGCTTTTCAAATATGATGATTTGCTGCTTTTCCTTATCTCATGTAATAGTAAACTGAATATTTTCACATCAAATTCAGAGATGCAACTTTAGGCTTTCGTGATGAGAGAACTTTACTGAAATTCCTGATAATGAAGCATTCACTGGTTTGGCTGCTGTAGTGCTAACCAATGTTCAATTCTCATTATTAAAATAATTTTGCACTCCACCTCCTACTAAACAAATTAAAAAAAACAGGTTGATGTAAATGTGCACTGGTTGTACTAACAGAGAACAGGGGCAAGGCCTGGCGCGTGCACTGTAGCAGGCGGTCAACAGTGTCTGGGTCAGCTGGGTTGAGGGCCTGCTCCAGGAAAGCCTGCTCCACCACCAGCTCCACCAGCTGCTGTCGCCCATTCACGGTCTGCAGCACCCGCAGGCCAGAAACTAAACGCATCAACAGCACAAACTCCTCTCCAGTCACATCCTCCAGCACCTGAGGAGGCAGTCGGGAAGAGAAGGATACTCTTAAAAACAATGAGTACTGTTTTCACACAGGCTAACATTCACCAAATGTACAATGTTTGAACTACATCTGACAGTGTATCAGCCAAGTAATGTATAAGTCAGCTAAATTACCAGTCATAGCCTAAACAATTAGTTTTGGCCAGCGGTGGTTTTCACACATCCTGATTCTAGTCCATTGAGTGGTAAAGATCACTCATCTTTGATTAAAGATAATAAATTGATTCTACACTATGTTCGAACCTTCTTTGTCTCTGCAAAGACGTAGTCCTCCACCTCCTTTGTCATGACGTCCTCTGGAAGGGTCTTCAGTTTGGCTGACAGAAACTTGATGGCCCTTTCCCGCACAATGTCCTCACCCTGCAGGATCTGAGAGAAGAGGCCTCCAAGAGTACCTACACAATGTGTCAATGAAAGTGAAGAATAAAAATTAAATGGGATGACAACCCCCATTTGAATGAGGGATGCAATGATCATGAAAAACACAGCAAGCTGACCGATTGATGTCTCATGTTTACAAAACAGTACAATCTGTACATCCATTTTAGTAGGCTGAAATACAGAATAACATCATGTTCTGGTCCCACTCCTCAATATAAAAAGGGGCACTTATTTTTTTAAATTAAACAAACTACTTCAGATCTACTAGCTGTAATTGCGGAATGACGATGTTCATAAAGGGGCAGTTCACACAGAATTTCCTGTGGACATATAGTTGAAACAGCTTGTAACAAGACAACACAGGTTATTCTCAGCAAGTAGAATGAAATCTCACTCATAAGTATCCCGAGGAGGGAGATTAAGAAGAACAGTTCTCAGTTTCCTGTGTCAAGCACACAAAGGCATCATTTGACTCCACGTTGGAGCAAAACAATACTCACCCCTAGCATCGATCTTGAAGATAGAAACAAGTGCTGCATTCACTTGGTTGAACTCTGCTGTGTCATCTGAAACAACAAACAATAACAGACTCTTCAGTGGTCATTCTTAAGGATTAAAATTTTGAACAGAATCACATCAAAAGACCAATGTGCTGTTTAAAGTAAATTTGATTTCCAAGAAACCCAAGCCATTACACTGACCTAAGCCATGACTGAAGCAAACAACATGAATGTATCAAAAGGTTAAAACCACACCAGTCTGTTAGGTAGTGTGGAAAAACAAATGAAATAGGATAACATTGCCCAAGTGTGTAGTTCGAGGCATCCAATACCTGTTTGAAGGAGCTGGGTGAGAATATCTGCAACTCTGAGGATGTTCTCACCAGTTGCAAACCGTGGGAGCTCTTTGATGGCCTGCCGCCGAATCTGAATGAAGACAAGTACACATTCACACGAGGGGGTTGTTATGATGGTATAAAAATGACTAGCAGGAATCCATACAGTCACCGGAAGAAGCTCCACATCAACCAAGGAAGACACAAGCTATTTTTTTACCATAGTGAAGTTGAAGATCAAGACAAACTCCAACTACCATTGAATCTATTAGATAGAAGCCTCTGTTCTTTAATACTCACCGACACGTCCTCATCTTCACAAAGATCAAGCTGAGCATTAATTGCTGCATCGGCCATTTCTGGGAAGCTGCTGAAGAACTTCGGGATAAACTGCGCTGCCAGGCGCTTCTCCTTCGGGCCACCCTTCACGCCATTTAAGATGACCTGGTAGGCATCTTTGTGCTGTAAAATATTGGACAATACGTAAGTTAACATGTGCAAGATATATAACTCTAGCATCACATTATGATTCATGCAAAACCTAAAAATATAATAAGATACTATAACAAAACTCCTACGAAGTTGCATTGTAGGCAAAATTGTTCTACCACAGGCTCTTCAGGGAATCTCAGGCTCTGTTGCATTGTTGTTTTTTTTTAACCTTCTGTTAATGCATCTCTTGATTCCGACGTAGGTGTAGGTTTGCGATCAAGAAAGCTCAAATCATTGAGGAAAACAAGCCTATGAGTTTCTGATACGCACGAGGACTGGGTGGTTTCAAACTCATGTCACTTACAAATAGAAGGTGTGCCTTTTATTATAGGAGTACATCGACTGAACGGACCTGGCAAAAACCTGCCAGTCCACTACCCTGTAAACGTGAACTATGTGCTCTTTGTTTTGCTCAATTTAACTTTTGCAAATTTTAATTATTAAAATGTTCCGATGTGACCTAACAACTAGATGACAACATTCACATAGTTCCCATTAACTTCAACAAAAAACATTGAAAGAGAAGTATTGCGGTGAATTAGAGTCAACAGCCTAAAGGCTAAAGGCTAAAACGAGTTGCCCTAGTTTCAAAATGAATGAAAATGGGTTCGCTAATAAAAATAAATAAATGAGCGTCTGGTTGCCTTAAAAAATATGAACCTCGAGCTAGTACCGCCTATCGTAAGGGTCACTATGGCGAGGCCATTAACATTACCCCGGTCACTACGCTACTGTTACGTTCGCTAGCTACCCTTAGCCTAGCCTAGCACGCACACAACAATGTTATGTCAACAAAGTTAACAACGGTGGAAGTAAACTAAGATACTATGGCACAGCAACAAACCTCTCGGTTAACCAGTGTTTAAAAATGAACACATATGCCTTTATTTACCTGGCCGAGGTTGTCCTTACTAGCATCAGCAAGGACCCCGTAGCTACGATAGAGATCCTCGATAGTGACCGCCATCAGCGTGCGTCCGGGTGCCTGCCGCTCACAGATAAGACCGCCGATAAAAACGCAAACGAGAACTCCTCTCGGGTCGCTTTTGTGCCGATTCAAACGACTACAACACAAAAAAACGCCGTACTATCCGAAAATATGATTTTCGGAAAGGGGACGGGGAGATGAAATTTCGAGAAGCCCGTGAATGAATACCCCCCACGGTCTGTCTTCCCGCAATCACTGGTGTGCTAGCTAAAAATGCTACGGAACAATGAGTACAGCGCATGGGCACGTTTAACCAATCGCCTGAGGACTTACAACACACGTGACCGCGAGTATGCGCTGAAGTGGTGCGCAGTAAAATTACTCGTGATGACACCTGTCTGTTTGACACAACTCTCTTTATTTGACTTAATTACATTTTATGTACTGTATTTTAATTATTCTATTCTTTTTATGTTATGTTATAGTGTATAGTTATATTTTTACAATAATGGTTAGGTTAATCTGACATGTGACACATGCTTATAAGTTTCTAAAATGTATTATTTGTTGGATTTATCTTTTTAGGATGTGTCTCTAAGCTACAACCTGAGCGATACTGGATTATTGGGGCTGATCCGATACTGATATAAGGGAGTACAAAAATGCAGTCATTGGTCGATATTTTTATATCGCCAGAATATATACACACACACTTTTTTGCAATGATTTCATATGACAAGAATAGATAAATCAAAACAGAAAGTCAGTGCAAACACTTTTATTGAACTACTTAATTGCAACAACAATTCTGTACAAGCAATTTTACTTCCAGTTAAAGGTGTGGCGAGCCATTATGGTGAAGATGGTTGATTGTTGAGTCTCATTCGTAGGTCATCAAACACCAACGACATGGGAATGAGTTTCAACACTCAAGTATCTTTCTCCAAAATCAATCACCCCACATTTAAGTTTCTGACATACAATGTTGAAACACAAGGAAGCTCTTGATCCAAGTCATGTGGTTTCATAGGAATCTGATTCCTGCTCCAAACTGGACCCCGTCACATATCCTGCAAAGACCGGAGAAAATTGGACAAAATGGATACCAAAGCAAACGAAGAATCTGATTATTTTTGGCACGTACATGTTTCTTAAAAATGTATGTGTATATAATTTATCACGTGTGTCTATGTGATTGTAGAGAGATGGATTTATGTTTATTGTGAAAGAATCTGCCTCCCAACTTTGTTAGAACAAGGTTATGACATTGCTCAATATTTAAGGTATTTGGATTTATCAGACCTTGAGTATATTTTACTCATGTAGACAAATGTGTGAGTTACAAGGCATGAGATAAAGAGGCTCACCTACTGTATATAGGCAGTTTTAATGTGATTGGTCTTTTCTAATGATCCATCGTGTGTTTGCAGGCAGGCTATTAGACATCAAATTTACCTAGTGTGTCTCCAATTTGAATGACATTCAAAATCATCTTACATAACCGTAGTTAACCTAACCAGCCCTACCTGTCTCCACTCTGCACTCCCATGGGAATGCAGTAGTTCAGCTCCAGCCTGGCAATGTTCCCCAAACGCAGCACAATGCCCACTCCGTACGACCAACGGATGCATTCTGCCAGTTTCTTCAAATGTGCTTGTGGCCCCTGACCTGAAAAGAAACATCAACCTCAGCCAGACAGAAGTCAAGGGCATCTGCTTCACCAAAACACCTCGCTCCAAACCTGACCTAAATTGTCACCCAATCATAACAAACAGAATTCTGTCATAAATGTCAAGGTCCGGTCTATAAAACATGAACCTTTAACAGTCGTTACATTTGTGGTCTGTTTCAAACTACTCACCATAGTTGAGGTTACAAAGGTTTCCTGCATTGAGGAAGAAGTGTGTTCTGAAGAGGTCACCAAAGCCCCCCCTGCCTGGTCTGAAGGGTAGAGGAGTGTAGAGGTGGAGGCCTCCAGCCCAGTAGCCCTCTCCTCCCAGGTAGTCGCCTGCCATACCAGTAATACCAGCAAATAACCTTACAATTAGCCATTAAACCTCAGTGTGGTTACCAAGCAGCTCAGCCAAGTTAATGTCTCACCTTCACTCTGTGGGCCCATACTGTACATACTGAATCCCCTAATACTGGTGGGGCCACCAAGATAGAACCTTTGAGGAAACAAAGACACACAAATCATACAATACACAATACACAATACAATCATGAGCTGTCTATTAATCAATTAAAGAACCCTACTGTTAATTTAGTTGTTTTAATTAGTTGTTGTAGTAATTTAGTTGTTTTAATTAGTTATTGTAGTTTATAGCTGTTTTTGCCTGCTTAAAAACACAGTCAGCAGTAAATGTATACACCTATGTTTGGATTCAGTGGAACTTACAATTTCCAAGGATATAATACAATGTCCATCTCAAATAAGAATCAATAAATCCACCTTAAAATCATAGAAGGAAAGAGGCCCTTTATAGTCACAGGACTTGACAATCATTTTCTTCAGTATCAAAACGAGCCAGTGACAGTTGTCTTGACATCAATGGGTACACTGTAATTAGGAACCGCTAATAGCCAATTTGGCATACTTTTAATGGTGCCAATTTGTGTGCAAGATTAAACAAATATAGGCCAAAAAAAACAGGGCTCAAGCTTGATTTTGTCTGAGGGGGACCCATAATGTCTGACTTTTGAAAACCTCTGGTCTTTTGGTAATGGTAATAGGGTGGTGTACTGTATTTCTGTACCTGTCTGCTATGCTTGTTGGTTTGTCACCAATGGGCAGGAGCAAACCACCCCACAATGAGGCAGAAAGGACCTGGAAGGGAAAGTCAAACAGTTTAACAGAAACAACAAACTAGCCAAATGTCAGGTTATTTTTCTTATTTAACATAAAAATGTGTGCCTGGCTAAAGAAGGACTACACCAAGGTTATTGGAAATGAGTCTGTTGGTTAGGTAATTTTTCTCCTCACAGATCATGCTCACAATGAAGTCTGGGTATATTGCTTGAATTACTTACTACCACTTAATTGTTGTACAAGAATAATCTAAACCAACAAATAATCTCATAGTCCTTTATCCTCTAGTTTCTACTTTGGCCCAGTTAAACTGCTTAAAGTTGCTGAAAATGCTGAATCGAAAAATGTAGAATCTCACTGAATCCCAGAAGAGTGTTTTGTTGAGCTGGATCTCAAAGTCTTCCTTCAGGAAACTGGCGTCTCCCCCGGTATAACCAGCAAGTTCCTACACAACCACAACACAAAACATCAAATTAGTTTCCAAGTTCAGTCATATAGCATTTGCAAAAGTGTCAAACGACAAACCTGATGGATCTTCAACAGGCCACCTTTCTTGGGAAGGATGGATGAGTTTCTGGTGTCGATGACCATAGAATGCTGTCAAACAAAAAAGCACAATTCACACAACTACTGTTGAAAACGTGTTTATAACAGTTTTTTATTGGATATTCAGTCTTTTACTGCAATTCAATGTAATTAAAATCCACCATTCACTTATAACTAGTTACTAGTTATTGTAACTTGTGCAAAAATCTTTTATCCACAGCTATTTCAAAGCCAAAAGTAAAGTCCTCAATGTAAAAAAGGAGACAAATACCGAAAGTGAGGACTTGAGTGAATGACCGCTCTCCTCCCGGACGGCAAACGAGGCAGTGCGAGCCAGGCAGCCCAGCTCTCTCCACACTCCCTCCCACTTCAGGGTTTGGCTGGTCTTCCATACTGGGAACTGTGGGTGGTAAATTGGTGACAAAACACCAGTTTATTACTTTTATTTGTACAGATTTTATGCAGTAAATGAGGATACAGCATAGAGTGTTTATAAAAACGCAAAAATAATGGCGATGTGAAAGCCTGCAAAAGACTTTCATTGGTCAGTCTTTTTCATCATCCATCCATAAATGATATGTAAATATTAGTGTAAGACATATGGTCGAAAAACGTAATAAAAAGAAACCTAAATATGTTAATACATGTGCAAAGAGGCAAAAGATTAGAACAATGTTTTTACGAACAACATTTCTAATTGCACAAAATATGAAAGAAACAGGCAGATAAATAGAAAGTAGAAGTATTTACGCTCATTTCTGCGGAGACGCCTCGATCCGTCTCCCTCAGTGAACTCCATGGAAACTGACCTGTTACTTTGTACACGTTGAGAGAGATACTGAAAGCAAAGAAAGACAAGAAGAAGAAGGTCATTACCCTGTGGTGATTACTAAATATATCCTTTTATAGTTACTGCATAGATTACCCAGGCGTTTACCTCCTCCACTGATGGGCCCAAATCTAAAGTTTATGAACCACATGAGTCACCTTAACTTCCCAATGTCGCCACCATGCTACTGATCTGGATAACTTATAGCAAAAGTACCATAGGCACACATGCATGCCATGTATCAAGTTGATTAGACCTAAAAACAAATGTATTTTATGAATGTCTTACTTGCGTTCAAAGTTTCCCGGTTGAGGTTTAAAAAAGGACAGGCCGTAGGATGTCTCTTTTGTGCCATAGGAGAACTGGAAGGTCATTTTCTCTGCCCGACCAAATACATTGGGTAACTTCAGGCCCAGTACCTAAAATTAAAATGGGTCAGTTGATTAGGTTTTTCATTCTGTATTTAGAGGCTAATAAACAAATAACAACATCAAGTGTTAAAAGAAATCTTGAATCAATGTCCACAAAATAAATGCATAAAAAACACAAACAAATCAATTGATCTGGGTCGAGCTGAAATACATTTATCAGTATGACACTAAGATTGGATCCAAATCAGTAAGTAGATAGTGACATGAGCCATCATAGTGCTCACCATGCTCCCTTCATTGTTTCCAACCATGGTGTTGTAGCTGCCCGTCATCCGTCTCAGCTCAGTGACTTCAAACGTCACGTCGAGGCCGTTAGGAAGAGCATCCTCACCTAAAGAGAAGAGAAAAATAAACTAAATATCAGAGTTATTTTATGCTAAGTTTAAAACAATGACGTATGTAACAGAGAATTATTTCTAACCTGATTTCACAGCTCATCAGAGAAAATGTATAACTATAATGAATACATTTATCTGAAAAGTGCCTATGTGTAATCATGCGTTTTTTCAAGACCGGTCACCTCTTGATGTGTCAATAACAACTTCGACTCTTCTGAAGATACCGAGACGCAGCAGCTTCTGTCGGGCCTCGTGGGACTTTCGCATCACCTGCACAACAGATTGAACCATGTGTCGATGCCAGGAACGGCTACACAAATTGAACAAGTATTAATTAGTTCAGCTGTTTTAACATGCACCTACATCAATCAAGTTCTTTGCCCGGAAGACCTCAGAGATTTCATAAGTCAACAGGTCCTCCTTCGTTCTTCCGAGCCCATCTATGTGCACTCGCTGAACAACAACCTGAAAAACAGGAGGGGCAGACAGCATTACAAACATTATCCAACAAAAAATACAGGTCTGGCAATGTGAGATTCCCATTGAAAGAGTCTGGTTATAATTACTGTCTTGAACAAAACAAATCTTACATTCTTGTTTTCAAGAACCTCTTGTTTTGGCTCCTGCTCAATCTCTGGAGCCTCAATGTCGTCAGCATGAACTCCAAGCTCCGGCCCGTGCATGGGCAGAGGGTCCAGGCTCTACAACACACAATATGAGAAAACATATAATCACAATCAAAGAACTGGAACAATGGGAAACTTTGGGGGTTCATGATGACACAAAGTGGATATTACATTTGGTTAATTACACACATCTTATACATGTTGGGTGATTTTACTCTATTTTACATATGTTATATCTCTCTATCTTACATATTTTTATTGTATACAATTTTTTAATGTATGTTATTTACTGTTTATTTTTTGTTTTTAGGCACATTGAGCCGTGGTATGAAATGTGCTATATAAATAAATTTGACTTATTCTGAATCTAATCCAGTTCTACCCCTAGGAATTTATTATTCTCCAAAACAGTAAAATGCTCCACAGCAGACAGGGACTGCAACTAATGATTATTTTTACTGCTGTTTGTTCCAATTATTATGTTTTTCAATGATTCAATTATTAATCATTTGGTCTGTAAAATGTAAAAGAAACAAATGTTTTTGTCACAGGTGAAGATATCATCTTCAAATATTTTGTTTACTGTATACTGTATGTATCAACCCATCATTAATTTATCTCGCCTGTGTCTACATAGTTTGTCTGACTGTTTTCAAATGTTAAATAGTTTGTTCTTTCATGTTGCATGTCTGTACTGTATTTTTATGTTTGGGACCCCAGGAAGGCTAGGGGCGTAACCATGTGCTTCTAATGGGGATCCCTTAAATGAATATAAACTGTTGTTTACTTGTTTACAATTATATAGGACAGAGAAAATCAGCAAATCATCCCATCGGAGGAAGCTGGAACCAGAGACATGTTGCTTGGAAAAATGACCTTAACATTATTCAATAATCAAATCAGTTACTGACTAATTTTCTGTCAACCGATCGATTAAGCAATCAGTTGTTTCAGACCGGCTGTACACCACACCACAATACAGGGCAATAGTTTGACAAAATACCGTTGAACAGCCAGAAAGATCTAATCATCATAAATGCATTAGGAACATGTGAAATGTGGTGAGGAAAATGGAGAATGTTGCATGGGGAATGGGACTGGATGAATAATTAAACATGTGTGAGAGGGAATTGAAAAATAAAAATAAATAGAATAATCAGATAAACAGAGAGTTTAAATTTGATTTTAACAACAGCTTTTTAACCAAGCGATTAGAGGATAATGGAAATATACAAAAATCTATAGGCCCATTTCCTTTTACACTACATTTTAATCGTTTAGCTCACAAGAATGTTTATTGATGCATTCTAGTCATATCTTTGACTAGTCTGGCTCTGGCTACAGCCCTGTAAAGAATAATGGATCAGAAAAACGAGCAAGTTAACTGGAGTAAACAACACAATGAATGCAGTAAGCACAAGTGGAGCTTCTTGCAGGCAGACTACAGTGAGGAGGCGAGTCACTAGCATGTGTCACTACTGTCTATAGTTACCATCTAACTACACACCAAAGAGTGTCTTCCCTGTACTTTAATGGCAACATTAAAAACTCGCAGCCATGTTTAGCAGTGAAGTAATTCAGTTTCTTATCAGAGAGCTGAATGCCTGAGCCTTGTTGGACCTTGTTGAATGTACAGTGAGGGCCTTTTCCTGCAGCACAGTAGCCGCTCTGTCAGATAAACCCACTGAACACGGAGAGGTCAAAGTCCTAGCTAACACGGTCAGCGGACTTCTCCTTACCCTGGCATGGACGGTGCCCATGCTGAGCTCCGTAGGGTGCTGTCCCGGGAAATGTGGGAGAAACTTTGTGCGGGGGGATAAAGACCAATTTCTTTAACCTACAAGTAACCGGAGAAAGGCAGTAAAGCTCCGTATAAGGAGGCGGCCATGTCACTTCCTGACCACGCCCTCTGCGGGGGCGCGTTCAACACAACAACGCTGCAAAATGAAGAAAAAACTATACAACATTCTGGGGGAAAAAATGGTACCACCACTATACTTACTGATACTCAATGATATAGTGCACCTTTAAGTAAATGAAATTTAAACTGAAAAATTTAAATGTGCGTCTTTGCAATAGTAACTATTTATAACTGTAAACAAAAGCAAAAACAAAACAATAACACTTGTACTTTTTCATTAGCTGATACATTATGGACGATACAGACACAAACTACTCCAAGTCTCTGCTGACATCCATGCAGCTCTCATGGCAAGTTGGATTTAAAAAGTTAAAGTTTCATTTAATAGTCATTTAAAATACCATACCCCTAACCCTTTTATAATGAAAATGAAGTTGGTGTCCCTTTATTCTACATAATAAGAAATCTATTTTATACACTGGAGTATACAGCAGATATTTCTGTATCTTTTGCCAGATGGCAGCAGGGTGAACAGACTGTGGCTTGGGTGGGTGTATGGTATATTGTAGGAAGAATGTTATATTTTCATGAGTAATCATTATCATTATTTAACACTGTGTTCATAACCGTGTTTATTTTTTAGGCTATCTTACTGTGAGCATTTATTCCTCAAGAATCATGCAGTCAGAAGGTGTGTTTGGGTGTGACTTGAGGTGGGTACCCTCAGAGATAATCCTCAAGTTAATGCTGAGGAGTGCACAAAAGTACCTTCTTGTTCGATGAAAACTTGTAAAAATGTATCCTATATTTTTTAACGGTGTGAGATTAAGCAAACTGGAAAGAATCTTGTTTTGTGTCAATATAAAAGTAGAAAAGGAAAATCCCCCAAAATTAGGATGCAAAGCTAGGATGTAGACATAAGATGCATAATACCTTTTGTTCTCTGTTATCCTACTTCTCTGAGAGCTCCTGATAAAGGCTTGATACATGCTGACTTAACTGCAAAAATTAAACTGAAATGAATGAATCAATGAAAATGAAACTGCCTGAATCAGAAAAAAATAACAGTTTAGCAGTTTAATAACAATAATAATTAAAAATTCTGTAATTTTACAAAACACAGCTCCACATAAATCATAGTCCCAACGTTAACACCCAAATGCATATCATCATATCAAGTTCATTGTTTTCCGCAGTATGTTGCTGAGCATCTCTTCAGGCCTTGGATCCTGCAACAACAAAACGAGGCAAAAATTAATTTCAAAATAAGTTGAATTTTACAATTCTGGTTACTTCTGTCATCACTGTGCTGTAAGATTTTACAAGCTGCTCTTACGCTTCTGTTATGAAAGTCTCATGGGATATTCTGTCTTCATTTACACCTTCAGGACATTCATTAATGTCTTTAATGCCCAGTGTGGTCAGAGCTGTGGAGAAAAATGCTCTGTGAGTATTTGTTTTAGTTCCAGTGTCATTATTCAGAAAAAAAAATTCAATTACGAGTGAATGAATGAATGAATGACTATATACGTATGGTATTTTACAATAATTATTGGCTCTAATGCAGAAACATTGAATTATTACAAATAACTGGACAAAGATATTGCTTATTATGTGTTCTAGTCATCTTCGAATTATATTGCTAATATAAATAACAACTGTGTATTTAATCATATTGAGAGTGCCTCTCCTCTCAAGATAGCCCCATGTCCTGTGCTTACCATGCTTGTATTGGGCAAAAGTGATGTGTTTTTGATTAGTAGGGTCCAGTATCCCGAAAACTGCATTCAGGTTGGTGTTGTTGAACAGATTTGGCCCTATCACACCACTCTGACGAGAAATCTTCAGCTGTTCCAGCTGCTCCACGAGAAACTCTCTGGGATTCTCTGAATCAAAGAATAAATCACAATAAATCACTGTGTAAATCATTCAAATGTGTGTGTGTCTGGTGTTTCAATTAAAGTTTGTATATTAGTCATAATAGGGTCGTAGTCACTATCATGTCATGTCCAGGGGAAGAATTTTGGCCTGTGTGTAAGTAGCCTCAAACTGTGACACACATCACTATTTTTTCAAATAGCAGTAAGCCTATTGCTAAATGTCTAGCTCCACCTGTGATGTTGGGATAGCTCGCCTATGTTTTGTTTACCATCTAGCATGAGGGGAGAGTCAGAAGGACAGTACTCCTAATCCAGCACATAGTCAGCTAAATAAACTGTTTTTTGACTGAGAAGATAACCAAAAACTTGTTGTGGTTTGTGTTTTATAATCAGAGCTAAATGGTTTGCTAGCTGCTACCAACACCTAGCGCTTTTCAGCACATAATGCTACGGTGCTGTATCTATAAAAGACAGGAGATAAGATCTAACCAGGTCTGTGAAAGAAGAGCAGGCTGGTCAGGTTGTCCATGAGCTCCATAATTCTGTGTTGTTTGAGATAATCTGCGGCGTCTCTCTCTCTCTGCGTCGCCATCTTTAGCGCTTCACTTTGTTTGAATTCGTTGCTATGATACGCCAACATCTAACGCGCGTGCACACACACGAACGTGTTTGTTGTTGTGTACACTTGTGAGGTCCCTCACTGTTGATCAAGTTAAAACTACTTTTACCTGACAATTTGATGAGTCGTTTTTTCAATACAATGTCAAAAATACAGAACAATGTCCATCACAAGTTCAATACAGCAGTGTAAAACCCAAAGACATTTAATTTACAATAATACAACACAGGGAACAGCAAAAAACACTTTGGTATTCTTGCTTGATAAGTGATTTGAACTAGATCAATCAATAAGCCTATCAAAATTGCTGAGGATTCATTTTGCAAGCTTGTTAGTGCTTGCATATGCAGCACTCACATTTACTAGTAATGACAAAGGCTTACTTTGATATTTTCATTTAAAATTTATTGTGTCTGGTAGCAGTTACTGCGTATTCATGAAGCATGTTCTTACTCTCTTACACAGGTCTAAAAATGCAAACACATTGATAAACAATAAGAGATGTTTATCCTGTATTAACAGAAAGATGCAAATAGTTGTATGAACCAAATGATCTTGATAGAGATATGATCCTCATCTCGAGCAGCCAGACTCCAACAGTGCAGCACTTTATTCCACTTCACCTTCTTCCATTAGAAGAAAACATCAAACAAAGAAAATGGCCATTTGAAGATGTCCCAGAAATGATTTTACTCCCAGGCATGTGGTAGCTTCTAGCTTTTTGTCCATCACTCATAGAGGGTGTGTCCATCAGTCCACCTTTTGCTGTGCTTTAAGTTGCTCCAAAGCAGCAGCAGTAGCTTCTTCTCTGACTTTGTAGCCCCGCAGTTCTGTCCGGAGCTCCCCAGGCTTCGGCGGGATCTCTGGTATACTCTGAAAAATAAAACAACAGCAAGCACTGTTAAACACATAAGGAAAGACTGAGCCTGTTTGATTGGGTGGTCTTGTGTTTTTTTTCTCCATTCCCATGCGTAACTGGTAAACTGTCAATAAATATGACATATTTTACTGTTGATCTAAAACATCAACACTAAAATTCTGAGTTTTTTGGAGCCGATTCTGACCAAGCAGTGCTAAATGTATCAGAATCAGAATCAGAATGTATGTAAGAAAATTCACATCATTGATGACTGTCAAATCATGGAAACATGCAGGAAAATACTAAAGAAATAAAGTATAGTATGAGTTGATATATAATTGAAGAATACTTAGGCTATATAACAACTATACAATGAAATCACAGTAGTACTACACTGTGATAGCCAGTTGTTTGTACAGCATTGGTGGCAGAGTTTTTTTGCAAAACCTTTCAAAAATCTGATAACAATCATCATAACAATTTCAGTGCTTTCCAACACTTCGCAAACTTGTTTAATGATTTCATCCACATACAACATATATGCAACTGTTGCATTTGTCCCTCACCAGATCAGGTAGGTAGTATTGGTGGACGGCCTGTGCTCCTGCAAACATAGCCAGTACACTGGCAGCAAACATCCTCAGGTACCGAGGCCAGGACACACCAGCTGGCATCTTGACAGACTTCCTGAACCTGGAAAAAAAGATAGGGAGGGAAAACAAATCTAAACTATGTTTACTAATTTTCTTACACCTACTGCAATCAAATTGCCCAAGCTGGGACAAATAAAATTACTTGACTTGACTTGACTTGACTTGACTATGTGACAAAAGCTAGCATCTAATCTTTGTCTGCTCTTTTTTTCCATTTTGAGGCCAAGTCAATAATTTCTTTCTAGATAAAAAGTGTTATTGTCTGTTAAATTGTATGTCTCATAATCTGGGCCGTACATCATATAACTGGACAGTATCATAATCACACTGCATACTGAGATCCTATATATACAGCTACAATGAGTATGCATCAGCATTAGTGTGCATTTCACATATCACACATATACTGTAACATTATATGATTGCTGTCCAACTGCACAGTAAATCCAGTTACATGTTAGCTACTGTCAATGTTTGCTAGCCCTGATGTAACAGTTAGAGAGGCTAGAAGTTTAAAAAACAGAAAATGGTGACAGAGCAATAGCCATATTTGATGCTAGTAAGACCTTACCTTGTTTAAATCGCCGTAAATTAAATAAATGGCCGCAATGTGAAGCTAATTTTCACCATTTTAAACCCAACTGTCTGTCATTGGGACACAGGTCGGTCATGCTGTTTAGCTAACACGAAGACAATTTCAAATAGAAAGAGGTCTCACTCTGACCCTATTTACTGATACCACGAATATTCCGTCTCCCGTCGCCTGTTTGTCACCTGTGGGCTCCACTTTTGTGAACTGATTGGTTGACGTGGATGGATTAGTTTATTCCAGATTTACTAGATTATTCCACTATTTTCAGTCTACTTGGTGACCGAGGATCCAGTTTACGTTAGGTTTTTTTTTTTGAACGGCTAAACTCGCAAGCCATACGCATCGTGTTGTATTATGTATTTCAACGTTTACATTGTTGTACCAATTTTGAAACAGGTACATCGGTAAAGTTAAAGGCGCACTGGATAATCCGTACATTTACAAATGGACTTTGTGTGTGTTTTTGAGGGGTCCTGTTTTTACTACTGAGTGACGCGCTCTTTCGAAAAACACACCATCTTTGCTGTTACGTTCTTCTGCAGCGACAATTCGTGTTGGCGCTTTCTCACCGACGAGACACGTCGCCGTCTAGTGGCAGCTTGTGCGAACTCGTGCAATTTGTGGACCATAAACTTCAGTCCTGTGTGTATTTTATAATGTTAAAAATGAACAAATAACCTATGCGGTTTTACTCATTAACTATCCCTCACTGGTTGTAAAAGTATAGTTTTGTATTTGATTCTGACCCATGCAGTACACCTCCTAACCAAAAGGTGGCGTTAAGCCTTCAGTCAACCGGAGCTAAACGGGATGTTGAGCATTTAAATGGTCTTTGTTTTGGGAGCATTCCCAGCCCCCCGTCTATTTAATTGAAAACTAAAGAACAAAATGTATGACAGGTACGTTAGCTTTCTCATATACCTTTTTGTTTCGTTAATGTAGAGGTCACTGGTGGTTTTAAGATAGCTGTTGGACCGCGTAATGTTGTTAGCTTACTGTTAGCTAAAGCTTCCAGCTTCCTGTAGCAGCGTCCGTCCGTCTTCTTTGTGCCGAGCAATGTCCCTCTGTGCTATAACTTAATCCTCACTCAGCTCATGTCTCCAGTGTGTATTAATGCATCTGTCAGAAGAATGAATGTTAATTTATTTAGATAAGTCAACAGTTAAGATGGAAGAAAACCAGTATACATCACTGACGGTTCCTACGGATTATTTTCAGCAGTGGTGAGTTGGTGCTGGAGGTGGCTGCAGGTCCTGGAAAACTTCTCATGTTATTTCCCTCTCTACGTCTTCATTTTCATGCATGAGATGGAGATAGATAAATAGCATTTGACACACGATATCATGCATATGTATGTACTTTATATTTAGGCTTTTAGCAAGTGATAGTAATTATTAAGGATAATAACCTGTCAAAATGTAAAAACTATACTCTCAATAATAATGCAGGACTAATAACTTACACAAACAGAGTTATAGTCCAGGTATGAAACAATAGATGCAGTAAATGTCAGTTTAATGTATTCTGTAGCTAGTTTGACAAGTCAAGAGAAAATGTCTTAAAATTTTGACATGTTACTACATTATCCAGTAGTTATTACACCATCACTTGCTACAGGCTTTATAAATACACCTGGGTCTTACTCTCTTACTGGATGCAGCCTGA